>NC_063161.1:119264957-120464957 GCF_023159225.1 Perognathus longimembris pacificus | reverse complement strand
CTTCCTTCCTTCCTTCCTTCCTTCCTTCCTTCCTTCCTTCCTTCCTTCCTTCCTTCCTTCCTCTCTCTCCCCACCTCTCTCTCTCTCTCTCTTTCTTTCTTTTTTTGCCAGTCCTGGGACTTGAACTCAGATCCTGAGCACTGTCCCTGGCTTTTTTTTTTTGCTCGAGGCTAGCACTCTACCTCTTGAACCACAGCACCACTTCCAGCTTTTTCTACATGTGGTGCTGAGGAATCAAACCCAGGGCTTCGAGCATGCTAGGCAAGCACTCTACTGCCAAGCCACATTCCCAGCCCTATTGGCCATTCTTATTACTTCTTCTGAGACGCTTCTCTTTAAGTCTTCTGCCCATGATTAATTGTGCTGTTGTTTCTTTGAGAATTTGTTTTGGGAAGGTTTAATTTTTTGAGCTCTGAGTACATTTTCGATATGAGGTCTGATGCACATCTAGTCAAGATCGTCTCCCATTCTGTGTACATCCTATTTATTTTGCTAAGTATACCCTTGCTATTTGCTCTTGTAACTTGTTTGTCAGAATTATGTCACATGGTTACTTTAGTCTACAGTGAAGTCTGGGAAATGTATTTTTTAAAGTTGATCCTCCAGTTATCTATTGTGAGACAAACCAATCCAAAACTTAAAGGCCTAAAATGAAAGTATTTTCCTTACAAAAATGCTATTTGGGCAAAACCTAGCTGAGATAGCTGTCTCTGCTTCTCTTGGCATTAACATGGGAACAGTTGATGCTGGCTGCTATCCAAGAAGACTCATAGAGTGGAAACTGAGGGTAGAACATATACACATGACCTTTTCATGTGTCTTCCTACTTTCGGGTACTGTGTATAATGGCTGAGTCCCAAGTGTGATGGTCCCAAGAAAGATCAAGGGGGAAATCATATTATCTTTTATGGCCTAGGCCTAGAAATCATCTTGTGCTGTACTCTATTGTAGCATATACCAAGATCTGCCATGGCTAAAGGGGAAGGGGGTAGATGTTAGCTGTTGAGGTGTTCATAACAAAGTCTAGGAGGTTGCTGGACATTGAAAGATAGATCATGCCTGTAATCCTAGCTACTCAGCAGTCTGAAGTCTGAGGACTCTAGCTCAAAGCCACCTCAAGCAGAAAAGTCTGTGAGACTCTTTAATCAGCAAAAAGCTAGAAATGAAGGTGTGGGTCAAGTGGTAGAGGACCTGCCTGAAAGAAAAAAAGCCAATAAGTGCACAAGGCCCTAAATTCAAGCCTCAGTATTGTTCTCTCTCTCTCTCTCTCTCTCTCTCTCTCTCTTTCTCTCCTCCCCCTTCTCTACACACACACACACACACACACACACACACACACACACACACACACACACACACGATATAAGGCCCAGAATGTCAAGTGGGATCAAAATAATTGCTATGACCATTGGGGGGGAATACGATCTCTTACAAATTAGGGTTCTCTTCACAAGAAAGATGGTAAATAGACACTGGGTAAGCAAGTTAATTTTTTTCTTTTCATGTTTTATGTTTCTTTATACATATCACAATATAATTGTTTTCTACTAAACTGTAATCTCCCTAAGAGCAGTTAATGATTGGCTTCAGAGACTAATGAGGGGGGAGTAGGCAATATTTCCTGATGTGTTTTCTTTGATAAATGTAAATCTTTTAATTATTTTCACTTGTTTATAATCTCTTTGAAGGTATCTTCAGAGTTCTTGCTTCCAGAAGGCCCATTTAGTAATTGGTTTGCTATTAAGCATGTCTTCACATGGTATGTATTTTTGGTACTGTGTGTGGCAAACATTCTAAAAATGTGTTTACACAAATGATGAATGGATCAAGAAAATGTGGCATATATATACACAATGGAATTCTATGCTTCCATCAGAAAGAATGGCATTGCCCTATTCATAAGGAAATGGAAAGACTTGGAAAAAAATATATTAAGCAAGACAAGCCAGATCCAAAGAAACATAGGCTGCATGGCTTCCCTCATTTGTAATATCTATAATATGTCTATAAATCTACAAGTTTGTCCAATGGATAGTAAAAGCCAAATAATTACACTAAGCATTTGCACTCAGAGAACAAAGAAGAGTATTCTTAAGGGAGGATTACAATGGCTCAATAGCTATGTGCATAGGATCATATAAAATGATGCTTATGGAAATTAATTCTAAGAAATGGAAATAGGAGGTTTTTTATTGTACTGTTTGCAGTTATCTCTTTTTTCTTCTTTGGTTTATTCCTTATTGTTGCTGCTTTTTATTTCTGTACCTGTTGTCTTGTATATAAGTTTATATGATTTGGGGAAAAGAAAAGAAATCACACAAACACTGGGATAAAGTGTGAAGCAATTCAACAGTGGTACTCAGTAAGCACTATGTTGGAAATAAACTTTACATTTTGGGGAGGAAGTGGGGCTGGGGAGGAGGGAGAGTGGGAGAAAATGAGGGAGAGGGTAGGGTAACACTGTTCAAAAATGTATTTATTACTGTAACTCTAACCCCTCTATAATCACCTTTACAATAAAATTGAAATTAAAATAAACAAACAAACAAATGATGTCACCCCTCTGGTCAAACTATTTCAACGGGTTCACTTTGTCATAGAAGAACCTAAGTTTCCAGGCACGATGTGCAAGGCCCTTAATTAACTGGCTCTTCATCTCCTCAATGAAAGCTACACTGCTGCCTCCACCTATTGTTTAAGAAGGGGTCATGCGAGCTCATGTTTGCTTGGGCTAGCTTTGAATTACAACCTTTTCACCTAATTCTCCCAAATATCTAGAATTATAGACATGAGCTACCCCACCTGATTATTACTGGTTATTATTTTTTAAGTTATTACTTGTAAAATTCTTATAATATTATCCATGTTTGGGTATTCTAGACACTTTTTAGTTCTTGTGTACACATCTAAGATTATGTTGTTGCCCTCAGTAAGTTTAGCAAAAGAATCATAAAGAATAGGAAGATCATCAAAAGTGATTGACCAGCCAACCTTTATTTTATCTCAGGTTAAGATGAGGTGACAGTATTACTAATGACCTACAGCTCTGAAGCTGTTGGGTCTTGCTTGTTGTTAATCAAACAGGGTATGGTTAGTAGGTGGCATGAATCTGAAGCCCTTCTCCCTGAGGTGCCACAAATGGCAAATGGTTTGCTGCCTGCCAAGGTGTGAGAAAGCATAGGTCTGAATATTTGATCCTCTTTGCCCTTCCTGATTGAGCTCTGCATGGCAGGACCATGTGATTTTGTCTTCTCCAGAAGAAACAGGGAATTCAAATTTTTACATAATATTTACATAATGTCTACTATGTAATTTTATACAAATAAACCCCAAATGTAATCATATGAAACAAAATATGTCTGAACTCAGTTGAACTCTTTGTCCATCATCTTTATTTGAGGTGAGTGGTAAAGGGAGGTTCTGGAGCCTATACTCCATCAGTGACTTGCACCCTCCCACCCCTGACCACCACCTTACAGCATCTGCCCTTGGCAACTAATTTTGTTCGTGTGTGTGTGTGTGTGTGTGTGTGTGTGTGTCACTTTGTGAGCTTTTCTTCAATGAACAACAATAATTTGTATATTAAAATATGAATCCTTCAAGTCTAGCCGGGCCATTCATTCAAAATCTTCCTGCCTCAGTTCCAAAGTGCTAGAATTCAAGGTGATAGTCACACACGCACACCCTTGTTTCCTCATATTCTTAAAAATGTTTTGCTTCTTTGTGAAAAGGTATTTTTTCCTTAAAATGGCATTGAAGTGGCTGATAGATAAGAGTTGTCATGACTCAAAAAGGATAGACTTTTAGTTCTATTGTATGAGAGAATAAATTCTTAGAAAACTGCGTTTTTACAGAAATAAAACAAGCATGCCAACTGATTTGATGGTTTTGAAAATAGAGCTAATTTATGTCTTAATAGTTACTTTAGGGCCATCTTTATTTGTCATTCAAATTAAATGTGTATCTTCAGTTTCATGAAATACTATTCTGAGTGCTGGGGGCATAGCTCAATGGTAAAGGGTTTGTTTAGTATGTGTGAGGCCCCGGGATGATCCCAAAGAACCACCAAAAATGTATTTTTTTCTATAATTACTATAGGATACAATGTCTCAATTTTGTTAGTGTAGGAATGTCAGCTGCTCCTAATCCCTGCCAATTGGACACAACCTCTGATGCCAAAGATCTTTCTCTGAGAAATGTGGTTGGCTCAGAATTGATTCTACTCCTACTATTGCCAAATATGATTAGTTGTACCCAACAGTTAAATCATTTTATCTTTGACATTAAATAGTAGGTTTAGCCAATATATATTCAGGTCATTATGTTGAAAATTTAAAAAGAACTTCTAAGATTAATTTAATATATTTGACAGCATTTTTACTTATCTACATATTAGTTCACTGAACTCTTGACTCCAAATCTGTAAAATTAAGTAATGAAGTCTTAGCAATTATCTGCATATCCAATTTTTCTAGAGTTTCTATCCATGCAATATAAAGCAGTTTTTCAAAATGACCAATATGCTAAAATATTAGAGGATGGGAAGAATGAGGTTAAGGACTGATGCCAGGGTGAAAGTGAGCCGTGCTCTGATTCATCCCAACTGGGAGTCATTGCTCCTGTGATCATGGCTTTCATCAGCAATGTGAGAGCCCTCCCTCTGTTATGAGAAATGCCCTTGTTTCTCTATTCCAAAACTGTTGTGAAATTCCGTCTGCACCCACATTATCCTACTTGATTTTTTTCTTGTTATTTAACAGGTAGATTATCTCAGAAAATATATCATACCGAGAAAAAGTTTTTTCTTTTACTTTTCTTCTTTGTGTTGCTACTGGGACTTGAACTCAGGGCCTCTCACTCTTGCTTAGATTTTTTGCTTAAGGCTGGTATTCTACCACTTGAAGCAGAACTCCACATCCAGCTTTTTGCTGATTAATTGGAAATAGACTTTTCTGTCTGAGTTGGCTTCAAGCCAGGATCCTCAGACTGTAGCTTCTTGAGTAGCTAGAGTTACAGGGTTGTAGTAATCCACCAGAACTCTGCTCTGCTGTTCATGGTTTTGGCCTCTAGACTGATAGGATTACTGGGATTGCAAGCATGTATCAACATGCCTAGCTCAAGAAATTTAAAAGCTAAAATCCAAGGTTTTCAACATTGCCTTTTACAAGATTTCCTTATTTCCCGATATAATCTTCAGTTTTCCTTTTTCTGTACACTCTTTCTTTTTTCTCTCATACAGACATCTTTTTTTCTTCAACCAACATTCATAGTGATAAAACACTGATCATGAGCATGTCCCTGGTATGATCCCTAGTCCTCCTTTGCCCCAAATTAACATTTCAAAGTGACTCGTGTCTGTAATTCTAGCTATTCAGGAGGCTGAGATCTGAGGAGAATGGGTCAAAACCATCTTGAATAGATAAATGTGGAGACTCTTATCTCCAAGAAACTAGCAAAAAGCCACAACTAGAGTCATGAATTAGATGGTACAGTGCCAGTGGTGAAGGAAAAGTCTAGTAAGAGCTCAAGACACTGAGTTCAAGCTTCAGTTCTGGCAAACATACATACACACAATGTAATTCTATGCATTTTGTTCATAATAGGTATACAAAAGGTATTTATTCAATCAGTCTGTAATGTCACAGAAACTGATTATTCTTTTCCTACTTGTATTTTTCTACTGTTCCATAAACTGATTTACAAATTGGTAAATCCAGAAGGAAAAACCATTTTATCCATAAATATCATAATAGCTGATTTACTCTTAATTAGAAGAATGTTAGTTTGTTCCTATTGTCCCCCAACTAAAACATATATACACACAAATTAAATCCTGAGTGTCTAGCTATAAAATTAACAACAAACAACAACAACAAACCATATGAGGTTGCTGAGTCAAGGAAGACAAAACACAAACCCTAGCTCCAAATAAAAGAAAAGGAAGTTGAATACACTGAATGATTAACAAAACAAAAACAAAAAGGAAACACCGGGACATGATAAATTAAACAGGTTTCTAGATGGTCACAAAATGAGACCAAAAGAGGCTTTCATAGGAGTGAACCAATAGTTATGTGCATATGATCATATATTGTTTTTGAAATGAACTCCAAGAAATCAAAACGAGAGATATTTTATTGTTGTTGTTGCAGTTTTTGTTGTCTTTTGTCTTGTTTATTTGTATTTGGAAGAGTGGGAGGGCACAGCTAGGGTGGGACAAAGGGTGAGCAAATGCAGCAATGGTACTTACTAGACACTATGTGGAAAATGAACTATATAACTTGTGGGTGGGGATGGAAAGGAAAAATTGGGAGACAGTGAGGGAAGGAATGATATGGTTCAAAAGTAAATGTACTCATGATCTGACTTATGTAACTGTAACCCCTCTGTATATCATCTATACAAAAACAATTATATATGTATATATATATATTTAAAAAAGAAAATGAAGGGAAGATAACAAGGTTGTTTTGCACTGTAATCTGAAAACTCTTTATAGCTTTTCTTGCCATGTGCACATGATCATTACCTTTAGTTCAAACTTAGTTTTGGCTCAAAGTCAGACTGTATCATGAGCTTTCTAATCAAAGTATCTGGCATGGAGTAAGGCCAGTATATGGTTTTAAATGCAGGATTGAATAAGAGAATTAGGAGATCTTGATTGAAGGAAAGCTTAAGAGGTCTGACAGTCTCAAAAGGATACATTTGGTACCTTCATTCATAGAATAACCAACCATGGTATGAGTAAGAACCGCAGTATGACAACTGAAAAATGATATGTAGACTATGTTATAGGCAATTACCACTTTCACATGGGGTTGCTGAATAAAATTTGAAACCAAACTCTAAATGCTTTTCTGTTAACATTAAAAGGAGTTTTCACCATCCTGTTATTAGAATCTCTATACATTCTGTTTTGTGGTCTAGTTTGAAATTTTTTTTGTCTTAAAGTGGTTTGGGTTTATTTTGCTTATTTATTCTTTACTTAGGGCTTGTGTTTCCCCTCCCTATTTTTACTCCACAGTTGTCTTTACTCTGGAAAGACATTTTAAGGAATGAGTGCTGCCTTTGTGCATTCTCTCTCAAAATAGAAAGGAAATTCAGAGCTCTCTGTTTTTATTTTAATTTACTCTTTCAGCATTTCTCCCCCTGGTAATTGATTGCAAAAAAAATAAGTGTTCATAGAGATCCTGGACCTAAAATGAGAACCTAGAAAGCAATTTGTTCATCTGCCATATATTGGAAATGCTGGCCAATCTTCAGACATCGTGTTGGCATTACTTGATCACAAATGGTCCTGTTCCTGATTCTGAGAAGAGGTGATCTGACAGGTGTCAGAGGCAGGTGACCTTTAAAGAAAATATTAATTGAGAGTAAAAACACTGAATGGCTTCCAAATGAACCAAGGTCACTCATTTACCTGCCCTTGAGCAATAAAAGAGGAAAGTCAGAGCATTATCCACTGGGTCAGTGATGAGAGCCATGAAAAAAAAATATCTTTTTAAGTTAGACAATGTAGATATTGACAGTCTTTGACTGCTATTATACACACACACACACACACACATGCACACATACACTTCTCTTTGAGAAATGTTTAATGGGGCACAATTAAGCCGTTTGTCGAATTGAATGACCTTTAAATTGCTGTAATCTCATGAGGGAAATTTTTCATACACAGCATTTACTTTTGAAAGAACAGTCCCTGAAAATATTGTCACTAGTTCAGCAGGGCATGCTAAACCCATGTCAAGTGTCTTGCTCCTTTTTGGAGTCCTTCATTGACCCAGAAAAGCTGAGATTATGAAAGATGCTGACCTCAAAAATGTCAATCAAAAGCCATCACGTTTTTTAATAAAAAAAAAAAAAAACAGTTGGTGGTAGGGAGAAAGGTAGGGAGAAGTTTTAAAGTAGATAAAAGCTTCAACCTGGTCATGGGGTGGAGTTAATTTGAACTGTTTTTGTAAAAAAAACAACAACAACAACAACAAAAAACTTGAACCAAGGATACAGCTTGGTGTTAAACTGTTTGCTTAGCAAATGTAGGACCCTGGATTCACTCCTCAGGCCCTCACTCATGCTTGGTTTCCTGGTTCAGCTGATACTCTACCACTTCATCTATGCCTCCAGTCCTGCTGTTTTGCTGGGTATTTTGGACATAGAGTCTCAAGATTGCTCCCATTTTTGTGTGTGTGTGTGTCTATGTGTGTGTGTGTGTGTCTGTGTCTATGTCTGTGTGTATGCTAGTATGGGGCCTGGACTAAGGGTCTAGGAGCTGTCTCTTAGGTTTGTTTGCTCAAAGTGAGCACTCTACCCCTGTGCCAGGGCTCCACATTTGGGATTTTCAGTTTCTTCACCAGACTGCCTTCGTACCTCATTCCTCAACTCTTGACCTCCTGAGTGGCTAAGGTTACAGGTATGAGCCATTGTCACCTAGCTGGACCTCTGAAATTCTTTTCCCATGCCACTCATTTTATTTTTGTATATGTTTTTCTTTTTACATTTTCATTTCTTTGTTAGGTAGCCTTGTTGGTTTTGGTGGTGTTTGGGTTTGAACAGAAGGTTTTGTGCTTGCTTGTCTAGCATTCCATCATGTCAGCCATCTCCAGCTATGCCTTTTACTTGTTATTTTAGAGATGGAGTCTAGTTAACATTTTCTGCTTAGGTTGATCTTGAACCTTCATCCTCTGTAGTCTCAGCTTCCTCAATAGCTAGGTGTGAGCTACTGGCACCTGGCAAAATGTTCCAGATACTTTTCCTTTTTTGGTGTTACTAGGGATTGAACTTAGGGACTCACTCTTAATAGGAAGGTGCTCTATCTCTTGAGCCACACCTCTAGCCCCTTTTTGCATTGGTTATTTTTGAGGAAGAAGCTGGCTTTATTCAAATGTCAGCCTGGGCTTCTCTTCTACTTCCATTCTACTTCAATCCCCTGTATTCCTGGAGATGATAGGCCAAATCCATGTCACTGTGCCCAGTCATTGTGCTTCCTCCCTAACTGAGATAACAGTCATGCACATTGCTCAGTCACTGAGATAGAGTTGAAGTAACTTCTTTTTTCCCCCTTGAAATGTGATCCCCCTATTCTGCCTCTGTATCTGGGATTATGTGTTTCAGTCACAGTGCGCTGCTTATTTCCCTGTTTTAATTGACCTACTTGAGAGTGAATTATAGATATCATGATACCTCTAAGCTCTCCCATGTTTATTTCCTACAAATTAGAAGAGTTTCTTCTACCATCATAGCACTGTTAATACATTAAACAGATTTAACCTTGATACAATAGTGCCATCTGATATTTAGTATGTTTTAACTTGTTGTAACTTCTTCAAGAATTTTCTTTAGGCTGATTTTTGTTTGTGTGCATTTTTTGGATTTAGAATCTAGTTTAAGTATTTAGCATTATATTTAACTTTCATGTTTCTTCAGCCAGCTATAATCTGAAACACATTTTCACATTTGTTTTTCCTTTTGGCCCTTATGATACTGGCTTGTTGATTAAGTCACTTTTGTTGTAAAGTGCTCCATACAATTTAGATTTGTCTGATGTTTCCTTTATCATAGTTAGATTTAGGGATAAGCTTTTCATAGGAGTAGGTAGAGGTGGGGTTGTACGGACCACAATAGGATGGAGATTACATCTTCCTGTTATTAGTGATGTTCAGTTTGATTACCTGTTGAAGTTGTGTACACTAGATTTCTCCATTTAAAGGGCTATGTAGACTGTGGAGTGAGATGATAAAACCATGCAAATAATGTATTTAAAAATATTTCAATCCCAAGTTCAAAAGTGGATTGTTTTTGAAGGCAGTCCAGGCAGGAAAGCCTCTGAGACTCTTATCTCTATTAATCATAGAAGAAGCCAGAAGTGGCACTGTGGCTCAAGTGGCAGAAAGCTAGCATTGAGCAAAATGGAGCTCAGGGACAGTACCTAAGCCCAAAGTTCAGCAACAAAACAAAACAAACTTTCAGTCAAGAGTAGTGACCCAAACCTGTGATCCCAACAATGTGGAATATGGAGGTAAGAGAAACTTGATCTGAAGTTAGCTCAAGCAATAGGGTCTGGCCCCAACTGAAAACTAAAGTAACACAAAAAGAGCTGAGAGCATGGCTCAAGTGGTATAATGCTTGCCTAGTAAGCACCAAGCCCTAAGTTCAGATTCCAGTAAAGAAGAAAAAAAAAACACCATTCAATCATCTTTCCCCATATAGTGACAAGTTTTGACTAAATTGATTACTATATCAGAGGCAGAAAAATAATGACTTTTACAAGTCTCTCATTACTACTGTATTAGCTAGTATTTTTCTTTAAGAAAACAAACCAAAAGCTCTTTTATTTTTAACCTTTTCTGTATTTCACAAAATATTATTCTGGGTGCTGGTGACTGACACCTGCAATTCTCACTAATCAGGAAGCTGATATCTGAGGATTGCAATTTGAAGACATTTTTGGCAGGAAAAATCTGGGAGACACTCATCTCTAATTAACCACAAAAAGCCAGTGGCTCAAGTGGTAGAGTGCTTGCTAGCCTGGAGGAACAGAGCTCAGGGACAGAGCCTGGGCCATGAGTTCAAATCCTAGTACTAGCACACACAAAAACTTATTACTGTGTATTTGTAGATACATTTAAAGGTTCAAAGTACTCCAAATTTGGCCATTTATAGTCCTAAAATGTGAAATTATCATTTGAAAGTTTTCAGTCCTTGGTTGTGGTTTTAGCAAATGATTTCATCTTCTTTAATTAAAAAAATATATACTAGATATAGGTCTTGAACACAGAATTTTGACCTCTCCCTCAGTTTTTCTCACAGCTAGCCCTCTACTGCTTGAGCCATGACTACGGTTGAGGATTTCTTGCTGGTAAATCAAAGATGGAGCTAGAATTAGAGGGGTAAGCTACTAGGGCCTAGCATCTCTCCCCCCGCCGCCCAAGTAGAGATTACTAGAAAAGTCATGAGTAGGACTTTTTTCATTCTAAAACAGACATAATTGAATAACCAGGGTTTATTATTATATGCTTAAATAAGCTTTCATTTGTGAGAAGAACCTATCAACACGAGTCAATAATTATAAAATGTTCTGAAATAAATGAGAATATTAGAAACATCTTATATTTGTGTCCTGGTTTCAGAGTACCAAAATCCATGCCTGACTTCCAATTGACAACTACTAAAAGTTAACTGAATACATTGAATTAATAAGGAAAAAAAATGTTGAAGTCATGGAATACATGGCAGAAGACTGAAATAATAAATATTAAAGATCTAATCATAAAGAAATAAGTAAAGTTCTTTTGCTATCTGTGATGTGTGTTTTTGGTCCAAGACCAGAATTTGAATTCATTACCTAATGCTTTTGCTCCTTGGCTAGTGCTCTACCAACCAAGCCACATCTCCAATCTCATCTATTTGTGACTTTTATCTCCTTACTACAACTTGAAATTTCCCAAAATTTGGTTTAGAGAAAAGTATTTCATTAACTCTTTCCTTATTGATTTTGCAGTTCTATTAATACACTTCTATATATCATTCGATTACATATAGTTCTATAGAGTTCTAGAGATGTGTAATAGTACTAGATGCGTGTAGTAGAGATGTGTGATAGAACTGTAATTAGTAATATTCTCTAGAATTCTTTTGATTCAGCAAACTGGTGATGTGAACATTTGAGTGGCATTGCTGTCTAAGCAAATACCTCTTCTCCAAAGCAATGTAGTTCTGGAATGACAAGTTGCTTCGTAAAATAAATTTATTTATTTATTTATTTATTTATTTATTTGGCCAGTCCTGGGGCTTGGACTCAGGGCCTGAGCACTGTCCCTGGCTTCTTTTTTGCTCAAGGCTAGCACTCTGCCACTTGAGCCACAGTGCCACTTCTGGCCATTTTCTGTATATGTGGTGCTGGGGAATTGAACCCAGGGCCTCATGATTAGGAGGCAAGCACTCTTGCCACTAGGCCATATCCCCAGCCCCGCTTCATAAAATTTAAAAAGTATAAAAGCTTAACATTTAAAATTTCAGAAAAAAAGTTCCAAAACAGAAAGGGTAAGTTAATCAATAAATCTGCTTTTCCATGAGAAAAAGTCTGAATAGAAACTGATGAGTGTAGTCAGCTACTTTTTGTACAGTCAAAAAAATCTGCCTCTAACAAAAATGTATGTTAAAAAAAATCTACACACATAAATTATGTCATTGTGGATTATCTACAAAGTTAGTAACATCCTTGTGGATTCTTCACTGGAAATAACCCAACAAGGATACCCAATCCTACCAGAAGGTACTAAATCACTCACTTCTTAGGGGCTTAGTATTATTTTCAAAACATGGTCATACCATTTAGTACATAGAATGGAGTGATTTCTCCTTCATAAGTTTCATTTGCCCATTAATTGAATTTTGAGCTGTCTACTCTAAATTATAGTCTTAGTATGGTATGTTACCATTTTTACCAAATAAATAAATATATATATGATATTAGTATTAATTAAGACTTGATTTCCTAAGCAGGGAGCCCTTTTCTGCCAAGGGCCATTAGAAATTCTCAGGCCATACAAAGTCACTAATAAAGGCAGACAGCTACAGGTGGCCAACAGGAAGTATGCATTTCTGTGCAAATGTACCAAATGATTCTCAGGCCTCATACAGCACGAGGGTTGGATGATACTTCTGAGAGAGGTGAAATGATACATGAAAAGAATCCATATATCTATTGGAAATCAGAGACATCAACTAATTTTTTTAAAGGGGGGGTGGAAAATTTCACAGTAGGCTTTGAAGAAATGGTAGGAATAAAGATAAAATGAAATGGTCTACTTTTAAAAGATTTCTAGGAAGTACTTTAAATTTATTGTGTATTTTACCTACAGATATTCCACTAGGGATCCTATTTACATTAGGGAAACATATTCAATCACATTCTATTAACTGACTCCCAGTATTTATTGTGTTACATATTTCTAGTCTTACAAATGTCTTTGATTAATTTTTAGGCCTTGGGGTGCTATTTATTAAATTAGGGATACAGCCTATCAAATTAATAAATTATTACCATGGAGGTACTTCTTGTCTTCTAAATGTATAAATGCATCACTTAAATGACTCTCAGGGAATAATTTACACATGAAGAGGCTCTGGTGGTTAAAAAAAAGCTCTGTGCATTTTCGTAGCCCTAGAAATAGTGCTTAACTAGTTATCAAAACAATTTTTTTTCCAAAGTAGTGATGATTCTTCCTGTTTCGGCATTTCCAACACATTATTCCATGAATTAGATATAATATTAAATAAGCAACCTTTTGAACCAAGACATTTTTATAAGAAACAGGGAGACATTTTCAACTAAGGGAATGTGAGCATGATCTTGACAATACTTAGCTTTCTTTCATTGTAGGATTCCCTCTCTACCTTCTCCATTCCCCAAGTGAAGAACAAAAAGTAAACATAGAGGACACTTCCTATCAAGGAAAAGGAAGTTCGGAATTGGCTGCTATTGGAAAAAGAATTTGCAACTCCTCATCCCTTTCCAAGTATTAAAAGGAGGTGAGTGCAACAACTCCCAGCTTTTAATCTGGTACCTGTTTTCCTTGTCCTCTAACTGTTCATGTCAGTTCTTCATGTTATGAAATTAAAAAAAAAAAAAAAAAGATGGCTAGTGGCACTGTGGCTCAAGTGGCAGAATGCTAGCCTTGAGCAAAAAGAAGCCCAGGGACAGTGCTTAGACCCTGAGTTCAAGGCCCAGGACTGGCCAAAAAAATAAAGAAAGAAAAAGAAAAAGAAATGGTTTAGGTGAAAAATTTTTCCCCTGGGTTATAAACTTTGACAACAGGAACTCTAATTTATACACTCTGAGATCCTGCCTCTGTTCCTGACACATGTAATTATTTTGGTGAATGAAGCTATAAATTAGTACACAAGGCATACCATACATTATAGAAGTTCTTAATTATTTTGAATGTAAGTTTGTAAAATGTCTATTTACTGTCTGTCCCATTATCTAGTTTTCCCTGGTAAATCTTTTTCCAAATCCACACGGCGAAAGACAGCAAATAGTTCATTTTTATTGATGTAAATATTTGAGCTTGTAAATTATTAATAATTTGTTACAACCAACAGATAAAATTTATTTCCAGGTACTCTTTCACATCTTAATTACACTTTAAAGATTTTCTTATTTATTTGTTTGTTTATTGCCAGTCCTGGGGCCTGAACTCTTGGCCCTGAGCACTGTCCTTGAGCCTGTTTGTGCTCAAGGTTAGTGCTCTCTCACTTGACTTACAGGTCCATTTCTGGCTTTTTCTGATTAGTATATTGGAGATAAGAGTCTCATGGACTGGACTTTCCTGCCCAGGCTGGCTTCGAACTACTGCGATCCTCAGATCTCAGCCTTTTGAGTAGCTAGGATTACAGGTGCCTACCACTGGCCCAGGCAAGATTTTTTTTTTTTTATTGTGCTAGCAACATCCAATCTGGCCTCAATTTCTAAATTAGCAAAACACATGGAAATGAAAATCCTGAAACCAGATGATGAGTGCTAGAACAATGGTGATAGTGGTGGTGGAAGTGATCAGAAGATAAGATTCATTACAGACACTGTCATTTTTCATTCTCAAAACTATTCTTATTTGATAAGACACCAATCATTTTTCTCTTCTGCTCCTCATATAAGCCCCATAGTGCTTCTTACTGTGCTACACCTCATAGAATATATTTTGGTAAGATGATTACTCTGAATAACTGGAGGACCTATCCCTCATCGCCTTAATTTTAAATATTGCTATTATTAATTGGAATTAAAAAACTACACAGCAGTGCTTTTTCAATAGTTATACTACTGAATACCCACAGATATTTTCCATATTTGTACCTCACTTAAAATGTGAAGATCTCCAATTTAATTAAATAAGGAAGGAATTTGTTTTGATTGCTTTTAACAAGCCAACTTCTTACAATAGGTATGAATTATAAATAGAAAGATTACCATAAATTTCTTTGTTCAAAGTTGAATCTAGAGTATTCTGGTTTTTCTGGAGTATTCATGTTTTTCTTTTTCTATCTTTTCTACTGGTCCTAGTCTTTTTGTTGTTTAGGGGGAGGGGAGGGTCACATAAGGACGTCAGTGGAAGGGATCTGTGCGCCATCTACTGACGGAATTTAAATTTCTAGTGCGTAGAGATTAGGAATCACCAGTCTCCGGTATCAAAGCATTCTTTGAGAAAGGACAGTTATTGGGGATAGACCTCACAGACTCTGGTTTACTCCTGATCGCATGAATCTGAATTCAGCAAAACAGTAATTCAACAAAGGAAAATCAACACCTTTATCCTCATGTTTTGGGAAGAATTATGAGACCAGGGCAAAGCATAAAGAGATGTTGGCCAAAACTCTGAAATCAATTCAAATAGGAATCAGGTTCTCATTTCTCACTCGCGTTCTAAGCCACACTCATTGCTAATAGTTATTACTTAACTGGAAAGGGCTTTAATAATTAATCCAATTTGAAAACTTTCACTTTACAGTCTTATCTTTCCAAAGGATCTCTTTAATTCAATCATTTTATCAAAGGTTTAAAAAGGCACAGCAGGTAGATCTACCCCTCACATAGATACTGGAGCCACAGTTTGTCTATGGGTATGTCAAGTTAGCCCTTATGCAATCAGACACAGCATCACACATACCTACAAGATTATAATACTTATATAGTTGTGATATGTACTTACATTCACGGACAAGATGATACACATTTATCTACTTTGTTGAGACACCTAAGCCATTGCATTTGGATTAAGATACTCCCAGCCATTTTCTCCTCTTTATGCTAAACCTGTCAAGGATTGATGAAGGCTGGGAGCCTCAACGGAGTTGTTTTGGTTGTAACTGGGAAACTATCACTTTAAACCACTGGGGACCTGGAAGTTTGCTGGCTTGGATATCGAAACTGGGTAGAAGTGATACAATCTGATTCTTATCATTGTGTGTGTGTGTGTGTGTGTGTGTGTGTGTGTGTGTGTGCAGCAGGGAGAATTGAACTTTAGGAGCCCCGATGTCCAGTCAACCTCCTACCTGCTAGGAATCAGAGCTAGGAAGATGCAATGATCTTCACTTAACGAATCAAATTTACACCCATCTTTGATTTTTCATATCAGTCGTCTAGTTCTTACTCGTTTCCTTTAAAAAGATTATACAAATTTCTAAAGAAAGTCAGCCACTACATTTCCTTGAGACCCACACACCATGACCACCACTCTATCCACGGCTACTGAGAATGGGAACATTTAAGAGAGACTCAGAGAACACTCCTGAGATTGGTTGTCATCCGGGAGCCTAAATGAATTAATACCCAGAAATGGATTACGTTGGCTGTCACCAATATGCCTAAAGATTATAATCCAATTTATGCACATTACAGTCAGTATTAACTTTATCTGCGATTTTAAAGCTCCTGGTCGCCTAGCGCACCCTCACATCCTCAGCGGACAGTCTTCTGGTTCCGTTTCAACCCAGCAAGCTGTCGGGGGAGAAAGCATCCTGAAGAAAAACAACCGGGAGCCAGGTCCCCGAAGGTCTGCGCTGGGCACTCCCAGGTGTCTAGCCTTCACCTGGACATGGCTTTGTGAAGCTTCCAGCTCTAGATTACCCAATAAGGGAGGCGTTCCCTGGGAAGGAAATAGCAAGCTAGTTTCTTGCTCATTTCATTTGCAACAATTTCGGCGGCCGGTGGCAGTGGCAGAAGAGCAGGGAGTGAGGTGGGCGGGTGCTTGCCAGTGAGTGGGAAGGGGCCAGGAGACCGTGGTGGGTTCAGTCTCAGCGATAGCTATTTTGATACTAGCTTTCTGGTTGGGTGAATTTCGTTCGTCCTCTTTAAGTAAGTTTGGGTGTGTGTTCTTGCTTTTTTCCCCTTTCCCCAGCACACACACACACACACACACACACACACAATACGTTGGGTAAAGTAAAAGAAAGTCTCCCCCACTTGCTAACTAACGCCAAAGACTAGGTTGAACACTCCTTCTCTGACTGCTGGGAGCTCTAGGCAGTGGCTGCATTCCAGCAGTTTTAATCCGTTTTTTATTGTAGGGCGAACGGAGTTTACGCTGGGGTTGGGATGGCTCCCCAGCGGGTTTCCTTCCCTCGCGACTCCAGGGTCTCCCCCCACCCTACATTTCTTCCCCGCCACCCCCCTCCCCATCAGGAACCTGTTACTTTAAGCGAGGCTTTCCAGTGTGGCTCTGCGGGCCGCGGGGGTTTCGGGAGGCGGCTGGTGATTGGCGCTTTCGAGCTCCCCCTGGCTCGCTCGCACGGCCTCCCCGCGCGCTCCGCCCCGCCCGCGCGCCCTCCCTCCGCCCCGTGAGGTTGGGAGCCCGAGTGTCAGGCGCCAGAGCGCATGCTCCGGAATCATCCTCTGGCCCAGGAGCTGGCTGCTGCTGCTGCTGCTGCTGCTGCTTGCTGCTGCTTTTGCTTTTGGGGCTGAGTTTAATAAGCGAGCGAGAGAGCGAGCACAGGGCGAGGGGGTTGGGGGAGGAAAGGCAGAGAATGTCCGCCATCTACCCTCCGCTTCTGGGCGCGCTCTCATTCATAGCTGCCTCTTCATGAATTACAGCTGAAGCGGGACGGGGAGGGGTGGGGGGGTACCACACAACACCCCAGAAAATTCTCCGGGCCCCCAGGCATGGCTAGCTCGGTAAGTACATGCATTAATAATGATGATGATGATTAATAATAATAAAAGAACCTCCCCCTCTCCCTCTCCTCTCTTTCCCTCCTTTGCCCTGCGCCGCCGCAGCCCAGACAGCGCCAGCGCCGGGGCTCGCTCCGCGGTTCCAATTAGAGAAAGGTTGGTACGGCTTGCAGGGAGCTGCTGCCTCTCCCTCAGCCTCCGCTCCCCTCCTCCCCACCCCCCTGGCGCGCGCCCGCGCCCGCGCGCGCACACACACATACACACACTCACATACACTCACACGCACACACGCTCGCCCCTCCACCCCCCGAGCCTCTCTCCCTCCCTCCTTCCCTCCCTCCTTGCCTCTTTGCAATCACAAGAAGCGCACTCACACACTCGCTCACACGCGCGCACTCACACACTCAGACACGGTGGAAGGAGGCGAATAATAACTCAGCCATATTTCAGCCGCCGCCGCCGAGAGCTGCGGGCACGGTCCGGGGACGCGGCGAGCAGCCTGGGCGGCCGCACCTCCGCAAAGCTCCGCGGCCGTAGGCTACGATGGTGCGTTCTCCCCGGCGCGCGCGCCTGTGTGAGCCGGAATGTGCGGGCTGACAGCGGCGGGGCTGCACGCAACTTTGCCCCAGCGCCCAGTGTACGCCAAGCCCAGGCTCGGCGGCTGTCCGCCCGCCTGGCTTCGTTGAATTTCATTTTTTTTTTTTTTTGGTGGGGGAGAGGGAGGGCGGGCGGGGAAGGTAGGAGGTAGTTTGGGACCACTTTGCTTCTTGAAAGTGTGTTGCGGGGGTTCTGTTCCGCTGGCTTCTCCCATCGCGTGGAGTGGGGGGGGGGGAGCTTTTCTTTGGGGAGGGGGATGCGGGTACTTTAAGTTACGGATGCCTCGGCGTGTTTTCCTTCGAGCGTGTGCGTGTGTGTGTGTGTGTGTGTGTGTGACGACGTCTCATTTTTGTTGTGCACGAACCCCCTGGTAAGAAAAGACCACGGAGTTTGTGCCCATCAGTACAGGCTGCCTGTAGTTTCCATTCCGCCTGGCACAGCGCTCCACTCGCACGCACACACACGTACACAAAGACTTCCTCGGCGTGTGCCCGTCGCCGTGGTACTTTCGGGGAAGGGACTGGCCACAATCCCCCTCCCCCCCGCCCCGGTGTTTCCAGCCACCTCCCCTCCCACGCCGGGAAACTGCTCGGCTTCGCCTCTTAATTGTTTCCTAATTTGTTGCCGATGGATTTGTTGTTGCTTCTCGCGGCTGAGTGTGTGTTCTCCCCCCTCCCCTCTCCCGCAACGGACCCCCTTCCCGACTGGGGGTAACATTCCGTTACAATCCTGGCTTTTCTGCATGCGAGACCCTCGGTTCCTGGGGACCGGCCCGATGCGGCCGGTGTATTTTGGGGGTGTGGGGTGTGTGCGCCCACGCGCGTGAAACGTGGATGCAGAGGGCACTGCCGTTTCCTTTTATGTGCGTTTCAAGGAGGAAAAAAAATGTCAGGCGCAATGTTCAGTACCGAACGATCGCCTTCCTGTTGTTCACCGCTGTCTCTCCTCCCCCTTGCCTGCAGTGTGCCGTGCAGGTGAAGCTGGAGCTGGGGCACCGCGCCCAGGTGAGGAAAAAACCCACCGTGGAGGGCTTTACCCACGACTGGATGGTGTTCGTGCGCGGTCCGGAGCACAGTAACATACAGCACTTTGTGGAGAAAGTCGTCTTCCACTTGCACGAAAGCTTTCCAAGGCCAAAAAGAGGTAGGGCTCGAATACAAAAGAGATTTGCTTAAAAAAAAAAATGTCTTTGCTCAACGAGGCAACAATCGCTTGGCCCGGGCGGTCCTACTGCCCTGCTCCCCGCCCCCCGAGCTGTGATCACTGCCTGGCGGAGCCTTGGGACTCCGGTGCGCGGCGCCGCGCTGGCCAGGTCCGGGCTCCTGCCCGCGCGCCTGCGAGAGAGACTTCAGCTCGGTGAAAGTCACCGCTGAGAAAGGACCGTCAGGTGTCTTGTGTTTACTCATCCCAAACCAGCCCTTAATGGTCCTCTGGGGTTAGCGGCAGGTTCTGTGGGGAAGGCGCAATTAGTTGTTGGGTTGGAGGTTTGGGGTGTGGGGCTGGAGGGAATAAACAGTTTGCGCCCTCTCCCCCCCGCCCCCGTTCTTAGAGAAATAGAGATTTACCTGTGCTATCAGTTAAGAATGCATTGCATATAGTTATTGTTCTGTCATAAGAAGTTGATTCTTCTTGGAGTCTTCTCTGTCTTCCTGGCTGTATGTGAGACATTGGATGTCAGTTGCCAGATTTTCTTTGTGGGGGGTGGGGGATTAGCCACTGCCACACACTACCCCAGTGGGGGTTTTACTTAGTTAGGGGCTTCCTTGTCCTCGCTCCTCCATGACATTTGTCTGCTCCCTGAATTTTGTGTCTGTCGGATGACGGAGGGGGTTCCTTTATAGGTGTCAAGCTGACTTTCAGAGACATGAAGCTGTGTTGCCTATATTTTCTGTCCTTCGCCACTTTGGTTCTTTGCCTTAGAATCTGGTTTTCATAAACCAGAATGAGCCTCTGCAGCCCCAAACATTTTTTCCATAAAAAGCAGGACAATTTTGAGGAAAATAAAAGGGTGTCACTTCAAAATAAATTTGAAGGGTTTTTTGTTTTTTTTTTTAGAAACCCTGGCTTCAATTCCCTTCAGCCTCTGGAAAGCTACTCCCTGGTTGTTTTAGTTGGATTAGTGGAGGTATCAGTACAAATACAATAAGGTGCTTTGTTTGTGTGCAGGTTTATTTATCTAAGTCGACACAATGGTTAGTAGTTATCTTCCATTTGATCCGTAATCTTTATTGGCATCTAGAACTCCTGCAGTTTCTTAGAGTAACATCATTATAAATCCATTCTGCTTAGATCTACGTGGAAATTACTGAACATTCAGGGATGAATAAAGAAAGGAGAAATGTTATGTGCTTTTGAGGTGGCAGAGTTTGTGTTGGTGCTTATTTTTGTTCCAGTGTTTATGTAATAGGAAGGATGATTGTATTTTTGTGCTTTTAGTGGCTTGGTTTATAGTTTCTCTTGAAAACTTGAATGATTGAATTTTTGATGGGCTTCATTAATGGTTAATAAATGTATCTGACACTAGAAATGTACATGGCCTTTAGAAAATAACATTTAGTATTTGTTAGCATTTTATACCAAAATATAAAGAGCGATATCATACTTTATATTTCTTGAAAGCTTTGGTAATGGTAGGCATTGTTAAGTTTTGTCATTGCAGAAGGTTGAATATGATGCTTCTGAGAATCTCTTTCCATCTGTCCGTAGAGCCATTGCGGAGGAGTTTAAACAAAAGAAACCACCTTCTAAGATGCATAATGCACAGTATTACTGCTACTTGGCTGTTGTTCATTTCAAGGTGAAATAACTTAACAAAAAAAACCCCAATATTTATTGTATTAGGAAGATTAACTCAATTGACAGAAGATGTAACTCTTAAAGTAACTTTATTTAGGCACCCTGACAATCAACAAATTGGCATTATGAAATTAAAGATGATCACCCTCTTCTGCTTTTTACACACTGCTTCTCTTAGTGAATGTTTGTGGTGATGGTTCCCTTTATTTCTTATGTGTAATGATTTTCTGTCCAGCCTGAGGGAACAAGAAGGTGCTGCCCACAAAAGCCTACACCTGGGAGATGTTGCTAGGTGTGGTAAGCCACTTGGTAACAGTGAGGTCTCCTCACACCTGTCTAGTGAGGGATATCTGGTACTTGGACTCTACATTTAAAAAAAATTCTCAACTGTGGAGTTTCTTTATGAAGTCTATAAGCCATTGTTCTAAAATGTTTATTTTTGGATTTTTATTTGTATGTGTGGTTCCCATGATGTGACAAGTCCTGGGAAAAATGCCAACTTACAATGCCCAGGAGAGACCTTGTCATACTGTAATTACACATGATTCAGATTGCAGGAGTAGGTTTTTCTGTTTATTGGGAATAGTTAGTTGTAAGTTCAAGTAACACCAAGCATGTCACTTAATCCTGAGACTTATTTTTTGCTATAAAGTTTTTTTCAAATGATAAGAGTACACGGAGAATAGAATGCTAGGTATTTCTATGGCTACTTCTTCTGTCTTTTGAAAGATGCCATGCTTCACTAAGTTGTAGCTCTATAAGTTATAGGATAAAATTCTGCCCCTTGAAAATGGGAGAAACTACACAAATGAACCGAGGAAAGTCTGAGTTCAGATGTTTAAAAGAAATGTTCATACTCTAAATGACTGAAGAGAGCTATGAATAGTGACAGGTGAAATCATCTTCACTATATACAGTAGCTGATAACCAGAAATGAACCCTAGAACTGAGTATGAATTTCTCAGCCATGAAGTTGGCTGAATGTTTAGTTTTACAAATTTGTGGTTTAGAAACGTGAATTGATTTTCAGGTTGATTTCCTTTACTTCACAATAATATTATGAGACTTGTTGAGGAAGAAATTACAGTATTTTCAACTTGTTACCAGAGAAGGATAACATACACCATTTCTGAGCTAATTGGATTTGAATTAATGAGGTTTTACTGTTACAAGGAAATATGGGAAACCTTCAATTTAAAACTAGGACAAGAGATTTTAATGAAATAATGAAGACTCGAATATCCATTAGTCAATACAATGAAGAAGCAGGTTACAGTGTGATGCATTGTTAAGCTGTCTACTTAGTAGAAATGACCGTAATCTTATTTGTTAGTGCCAAAGATTTATACTAGTTTAGCATGACTAATATGAACAGTCATATTCAAAACAGTTCATTTAAAATATTAGTGTTTTCAATTTCAGGTAAGATGTGAGTTTCAGAGAACATTCTTTCCATACAGCCATTTTTACTTTTGTAATCTGTTCAATTGACATTTATGATATGAAATCTGTTGCTTACTATTTTATGTAAGGTAATTTGGTCATTGATACAATTTGGTAGTTTTGAGACTAGCTTTACTGCAGAGCTGTGATTTTCATCTGAGAGAATTTAGACAACTTTTAAAAAATCAAGGTACCTATTCAGAATTTTGTGGGTACTTCTAGTATTTTATCTTTTGAGCTAAAAGAGGTATAAATTAAAATGACAGGTATAAATTCATTAAAAATGTGAGTGCTATTTTTGTGTAGTTCTGAGGAATTAGGATGACTAGTGAGAACAATTTTAGTACTTGTCATTTTGGAGCAATGTAAATATAATTTTCCAAAGTACTTAAAAGCTGAGATGTTAGATGATATTTCATATGTTTTAATTGAGAATATAAATTGGGCATGAACATTTTGGTGGGAATTTGGCAAAATCTATTACTATATTGAATGTTTATACCCTTTATCCCAGTGAATTTACTTGTAGGAAGTTTCCAAAAGATACTTTACAAGTACCCAATTATACTATGTATTTCTTATGACTGTTTTTGTAGTATCAAAAATTTGACAAAAACCATATAGCAGACTGGGGCAGTTAAGTGATGGTAATCTATAAAAAGTAGTAAATCTGTTTGTGAATACAGACAGACTTTGAAGAGGTTATTAAGTGAAATAAGTCAAATTACAAGTCCCTAACCATTTAAGAGATAGGCCTATTCAGATAAAAAGTGTATGTATCTGCTGGGTACTAGTTGCTTATGCCTATAATCTTTCCTATTGTGGAGGCTGAGATCTGAGGATTTCAAGTTGAATCTGGCTAAGCAGGAAAGTCCAAGAAACTCTTATCCCCAGTTAACCACCAAAAAGTTGGAAGTGAAGCTGTGGCTCAAGTGGTAGAGTGTTAGCCTTGTATGCAAAAAGCTCAAGGACAGGTGCCCAGGTTTTTAGTTAAAAGTCCTTGGGCCAGCGTGCACGGGAGTGCACGTGTGTGCACACACAGTGTATATGTGTGTGTATGTGTAAATGAAATTGTGGATGAGTGAGCACCAAAGTCTTATCAGTAGTTTTCTTCATTGAGTGCTTGTGGTGTTGTGGGGATGTGAGTATATTTCTGTAGTGTTTGATTTGAAAGAATAAAAGTTAATACCTTATGTATATCATGAGCACACATTACTTTGTAGGACTGAGAGAAGGGAAAGGGAATATCAAAATCGAGAGACAAAGGATAAAAAGACAAATGACTCCTAAAGCAATACTTACAAAACTATTTGGTGTAAACCAACTGAACAACTCATGGGGGAAGAGGAAAAGAGGGAAGGGGAGTGGGAAATGAGGGAGGAGGTAACAAATTGTACAAGAAATGTACCCATTGCCTTACGTATGAAACTGTAACCTCTCTGTATATCACTTTGACAATAAATAAGTAATTATTCAGGAAAAAAGAATACAGAGCAAATATGGAATATTTCCCTTTAAACAGAGATTAGCATTTAACTGTAAAGAGTGATCTTTAACTATTTTAGGTAGGCATTGTTTAATATAGAAGAGGAGTTAAGATCAGGATTTACAGGCTTGCATCCAAAGGCTGGTTTAAGGGTTTCCTTGCATGATCTTGGGCAGGTTATTTTTCTCTTTTCTAATTTGTGTTATGGGAGTAACACTAGAAATATAACTTTCTAAAGATTAAAGATTAAATATAAATCCCTTATTTGCAAACCCATGAGACTGAAGGTCTCCTTACACTTTTACAAATGAAGTCAGGGTTTCAAAGAATTTATCTATTTAAGTTGTATCTATTAATTTTATTCTACTAATAATTAAAATGGACATTTTAGACAAATGATGTGTTTCAAATAAAACTAATCTATTCCCCATGAAAACACATTTTTTTCTAAAACAAAAAAATGAGAAAATAGCATTGTTTATTTTTGTAAATCTCTTTAATGTCTGGATTCATAGATGACAGGAGGGTCTTCATATCCATTTCTGTGTTCAGTCTGTGGGGTTATCACATATCTTGGCCTCTGGAAAAGTCAACTGGCCGCTAGAAAGAAATGAGGATTACAAAGGCATGTCTTGATGTTACTAAGAAAATAGTTTGTTTTTTAAGTTTTATTTTTGCTAGTCCTGGGTTTGAACTATGGGCTTGGGCATTGTCCCTGAGCTTCTTTTGCTCAAGGCTAGTGCTCTATCACTTGAATCACAGTGCCACTTCCTAATTTTTCTGTGATTAATTGGAGATAAGAATCCATGGACTCTATTGCCTGGGCTGGCTTCCAACCATGATCCTCATATCTCAGCCTCTTGTGTAGCTATGATTATGGGCATGAACCACTGGCACCCAGCTTAAGAAAGTAGTTTTAATTTTGCCAGTTACCTGAATAGGTTTTAGGGATATTGAAATGCCTAGACTACATTCTTAAGAACTTCTGACAGAAAGTATTCAGTATAATTTGATATAGATAAAGGGCCTATTATTAGTGCATTAATTCTTTTAAAATTATTATCATTGTTGCTAATAAAAATAATCATTCAGGGAGGAGGTGACAAGTTTGACAAGAAATGTACTCACTACCTTACGTATGTAACTGTAACCTCTCTGTATATCACCCTGACAATAAAAATAAAATAAAACTCATTTAACAGAAAAAGAAATGGTAGGGCTGGGATGTAGCTCAGTGGCAAAGCGTTTGCCTAGCAAGTGCAACGTCCTGGGTTCGATCCCCAGTACCAAAAAAGAAAAAAGACAAAAAGAAAAAGAAATGGTAGGTGTTCTAAGGTAATTGTTTCCCGATATTACAGTGTAACCACTATCAAAATTTGGTAATCCAAATTTGAGTCATATTTGATGTCATTTATACCATGTGCCTCCA
This sequence comes from Perognathus longimembris pacificus, assembly GCF_023159225.1. Lineage (NCBI taxonomy): Eukaryota > Metazoa > Chordata > Mammalia > Rodentia > Heteromyidae > Perognathus > Perognathus longimembris. Next base: position 120,439,535 of record NC_063161.1, on the reverse strand, counting down.
TGGTATGTTGTCTGTATTTTGCAGAAGTCTTTTTTTTTTTTTTTTTTATCATTGGCTAGCCTCTGTAGAACTATTTGAAAAGTAGGCAGGACAGAGTTCTCGATTGGTTAATCATTTTTCCTTAAAGGGATTTTGTTCTTTCTCTTGGTGTTTTGAAGTCTCCCTCAATTGTGTTGTCTTTGAACCAAACTTGGGCTTTTTCTTTTTTATTCTGTTCTTTATTACAGATGATCCCAATGACTTATCTCTCTTTCTCCTTTCTCTCTGTCTTTATCTCTTGGTGGTTGCAGTCTTCAAAAGAGATACCTTAGAAATTGGGAAATTACCTATCACAGCAATACAATGTAAACTTTATGAAGAACTCATATAAGCTGGGCCCTGGTGGCTCACTCCTGTAATCCTTGCTACTCAGGACTGAGATCTGAAGATCTTGGTTCGAAGCTACCCTGGGCAGAAAAATCTGAGAGACCTTCATATCCAGTCACCAGCGAAAAAGTCAGAAGGAGAAGTGTGGCTTACTTTGTAGAGTACCAGCCTTCAGCAGAAAAAGCTAAGGTAGAAACTGGGTGCAAGTGGTTCATGCCTGTAATCCTAGACACTCAGGAGGCTGAGATCTGAGGATTGTGGTTTGAAACCACCATCAGCAGGAAACTTTTATCTCCAATTACCCAAAAAAAACCCACCAAAAATAAAAACAAAACAAAACAACAAAAACATTTGGAGATGTTGGAGATGTGGCTCAAGTGATAGACTGCTTGAGCAAAAATGTTCAGGGATAGAGCTCTGGCCCTGAGTTCAAGCCCTAGAACCAGCACCCAAATCCTCCTTCCCCCAATAACAACAATAAAAACAACAGCCAAGGGAAAAGTACTCTGGTCCTGGGTTTGAATTCAAGTCCTAGTACTAGACAGGAGTGCATGCACCTCTCCCTCCACCCCCAAAAAACTCTCCTATATTCAAATTTTTAAGTGCAAATGGAAATAATTTCTTCTAATTAATAGATATACATGAGTTATAGAAAAATCAAATCACAAAAATACAGGGAAAGAAGTTACCTGAATGTTTTATAGCTAACTAGAGTTAATAGTTCAGTAAGCATGAGTCTATCAAACCTATCCTCATGTTTGTAAAATTAGCATTTTGCAGAGCTGTTTCATAGTGTTACATGATATGGACTTACTATAATTTATTTGGATCTTTGTATTATTCCCAGTTTTAATTTGCTATGAATAATGCTTTAATAGACATCTTGATGTTCATTTTAGACACTTTTTCCAAGAATTTTCCTTGTGCTAATTTTCCAAAAGGGTGCTAGTTACATCTAACAAGTATATCCAGATTTTATATTTTCATATGAATTTTCAAATTTTCCTCCCTAAAGTATAAAGTCTCTGGGGTCTACTTATCCAGGGGTTAGAAGATGGCTCATTTTCCTACATGGTTGCCAGGACAAGGAATTAATAGTTAAAAAAAACCAAACCAACCTTTCTTAATCTGCTGCATTAAAAACCCCACCTACTTTAATATGCATTTATTTGATTAATACTTACATAGCTTTCCATATATATATTTATTTACCATTTGCTTTTTTGCGTTTTGCTTGTTTTTTGCCCTTTGTAGTTCATGTCTGCTTTATTTCTCAGGACTGAAAAAAAAAGGGATTGGACAGTACAGAGAATAATACAACAAAACATTCAAGTCCCTACTACTAAGACTGAACACATGTTTGTATTTTGGCATATTTAATTGCTTGTTTTGATTTTAAGGATTTAAATATTAATGATATAACTAACATTTTCAAGTACTTCCTAGTTTTTCTTTTTAAAAAAATTACACTTGGATATTCCTAGTGCTAACAAATGACACTATATGGTATCTTAAAGTCAACAGGAAGAGTTTCATATCTAGTGAATTTTTTTTTCAATTGAGGTAATTCATTCACTACAAAAGGATTTAGAATATTGAATTGGTAGCCATTGTTCCAGAACATTTTCATGAATAAATAATTTTGCATAATCTTGCTTCTTTTCTCACACTCAATATATTTTTGAAACTAGCCATATCTTATGTATGGAGTCAGCTAATTCTCTTTAATTTCCTCCTCTTTTATCATAGGAACATTCTATACCTTTCTTTCATCTCATAAAAGAAACATGTAGGATATTTTCTGTTCTGTGCAGTGAGCATTTTGTACATGTTACCTCAGGCAAATGAACAAGAGTTTGGACATAGGTCTAGAATTTGAGTCATTGGTTTGTAGACATGTGCGTTTTCATTTGTGCTAGACGATGTCAGATTGTTCTGCAAAGTAGCTGTGACAGTTTATACTCTGTCAGAGAATGAGTACTATTTTTCTCTATATCTTTGCCAATCTAGGCTACTTTACTTACTAACTTATTTATTTGGGTCCTGGGGTTTGAACTCAGGGTTTCTTGCTCTATTATTATGAACCACACCTTCAGCCCAACTTTGACTATTTTGCTATTTTTTATTTTTGGTATTACAAGGTAATTTTTATTTGCAGTTCTGCAGTTCCTAGTGGGGAGCATTTTATATGTTTTTATGTTGTTTGTTGTTAGATTTCTTTTTCTTATTTTCTCATTACTAGGGATTAAATCTAGCACTTCAAACTTTCTGCCACTTGGGCCATGCCTCCCAGGCTTTTTAGTTGTAATTTTTTTTTAGCTACGTCCTTCCCCCCCTTCTTTTTCTTCCTCTTTTCTACTTCTTTTCCTTTTCTTTGAGTTGGAGTCTTACTAGTTTTGCACAAGCTGGCCTTGAACTCACAATCTTCCTGTGTCTGCCTCCCAAGTAGCTGGGATTATAGGTGTGTACACCATGTCTAGATTATATGTTTTAATTAACATATTTTATATCCTTAAAGAATAAAATGTCAAGATGCTCATCTTCTCTTTCTTATTCCTAGGATGTTTTTATTAATTTACTATTTATTTTATTTTTTGCCAGTCCTGGGCCTTGGACTCAGGGCCTGAGCACTGTCCCTGGCTTCTTTTTGCTCAAGGCTAGCACTCTGCCACTTGAGCCACAACGCCACTCCTGGCCGTTTTCTGTATATGAGGTGCTGGGGAATTGAACCCAGGGCTTCATGTATATGAGGCAAGCACTCTTGCCATTAGGCCATATTCCCAGCCCCTTTATAACTTATTTTGAATATGTCCTATTTTTTTTTTTTTTGCCAGTCCTGGGGTTTAAACCTCAGGGCCTGAGCACTTTCCCTGGCTTCTTTTTGCTCAAACACTCTACCACTTGAGCCACAGCGCCACTTCTGGCCATTTTCTGTATATGTGGTGCTGGGGAATCGAACCCAGGGCCTCATGGATATGAGGCAGGCACTCTTGCCACTAGGCCATATCCCCAGCCCCGAATATGTCCTATTTTTTAAAATTACAGATTAACCATCTACAAATTTTAAGTTTTTTTTTCTCCAAATAATCTGTTTTATTTTGTTTTCTTCTTTGGTTTTAGTGTTTTTGTTTAAAAATTCACTTTGTGCACATGGTAATTTGCTTGATCAGCAGATTTTACATTTGCAGAATACAGTATTTGACTGGGGGAAATAATATAAATAAGAGAAAGAAGATGCCCCTGCCATCTATGCGCTTGTGTCTTTCAGAAGTGGAAAGGACACTGAGATTCTTCATCTTTATTTACCCTGGCATTTGACTCTTAATGTGAAGTTTTGAAATGTGGAGTGTTCTTGAATGTAGACACAGTGAGTCACAAGTGTACTTGTGCAAAGATAACTAGTAATAAATGGTGGTCAGTGTTTACTTTTAAAATGCTGAGTATTTACTTCTAGCAGACAAATATTCAGCAATAATATGATCTAGGGGTCAATTAAGGTGGTGTGTAAGATGCTACTTTAAAGGAAAAAAGTTCTATAGCTATATCAAGGCAGTATCGAATTCATCTTATGGATTCATTTAGGATTTTTCTTTTGAGATAAGTCATTAGAAAAACTATTGCAGAATTATAGTTATCTCTTTTATCTTTTGCCCTACCTCACTTTAGGGTAGGGTTGCAATTACATTGAAGATCCAGAGGTCTGTTCTAAGAAAAATGTATTAATCTTTTTAATGTAAATGTGGTTAGTTTGCAGTGGTTGAGGCCCAAAGAGGGCTATTTTTACTGGAATTTTAGAAAGATAGATAAGACTAGAATTTGTCACAACTTAGTTGGTATACAGCATTATGACAACATTTGGATGAAACCAGGTCACCATAATCAAGTGTGTGTGTGTGTGTGTGTGTGTGTGTGTGTGTGTGTGTGTGTGTATCAGTGTCACCAGTACAGGAGCTTGAACTTAGGGTCTTGCATGTTCACTTGGCTTTTCCACTCAAGGCTAATGCTCTACCACTTGAGACATGCCTATTTTTAGCTTTTTTTTTTTGAGGGGGTGGTTAGTTGGAGATAAGAGGAGTCTCTCATTTGTCTTCCTGGGCTGACTTTGATCTATGATCCTCAGATCTCAACCTCTTGAGTACTAAAGAAAATTATGGTCTAATTTTACTTCTCATTCTGAGGTCACATAATTTAAAATCATACTCATTGCTGTTTATAAAGATGATTAGTTAAATTTAACCCATATTTGAGGGTTGATCTGTCTCAGAGCTAAATAAATGTTTTTTAACTTAAAATACTTAATTTTCTCAAAACTAAATTCTTGTGTTTCTTTTAAATATCAGGCCAAATGTTTTTTTTTTTTTTTTTTTTTTTGGCCAGTCCTGGGCCTTGTACTCAGGGCCTGAGTACTGTCCCTGGCTTCTTCCCGCTCAAGGCTAGCACTCCGCCACCTGAGCCACAGCACCGCTTCTGGCCATTTTTTGTATATGTGGTGCTGGGGAATCGAACCTAGGGCCTCGTGTATCCGAGGCAGGCACTCTTGCCACTAGGCTATATCCCCAGCCCAGGCCAAATGTTTTTAACAATCATATTGATTTAAAAAAGTGAAGTATAGCTGGTTGCTGGTGGCTCAAGTCTATAATCCTAGTTACTCAGGAAGCTGAGATCTGAGAATTGTGGTTCAAAGCCAGCCCAGGCAGGAAAGTCTGTGAAACTCTTATGCCAGATTAATGACCAGAAAACTGGAAGTGGTGCTGTGGCTCAAATTGGCAGAGTGCTAGCCTTGAGTGAAAAAACTCAGGTGCAGTGCCCAGACCCATGATGGACCGGAAAAAAAAAGTTCATATTAGCCACCTTCTAAAAATAATAGCAGTGGTCTAGGTAGAAGGGAAATTCTTAATATGTCTAGGTATAAATCTAGTTCCATGATAATTTTTTTATGGATAGGTTTTTAGGTTCCACTTGTCCCTTTCCTTCCAAAGATGGTATTAGAGACTACTTTCCAATTATTCTAGGCATTTATTCATTTTGAGAAACACAAGGCACTTTGAATATTCAAAATAAGGTCCGTGTAGACCTCTCATATCATTTAATTTTTACCCCAAATTCTTCATAAATATCCATTGCTAAATAACAAAGTCTTTGTTATTATGGAAGGAACATCCTATTTTACAAACAAACAAAAAAAACCCAAATCAACTTTTTTCCTGTGACTTCTTTCCTCCTACAAGAATGTATTGAAGTGAGAAATGGAGTTTGGGCTGTTGAGATTTGGTTGCTTGCTACTAGTCAAAATTGTCATCTCAAGTTTGTTATATGACTTTTCCCATATATGAGTGAAATAATTACTTACTAGTAAGTAACTATTTCACTCAGAAAGCTCCTTTTCTTTACATGGAGCATGAAACAGCAGGTTTTTTTTGTTTTACATGCTTTTGTCTGACTTAAACTTTCTTCTCCTTGCCTCTGTATCTGTTGTTTCTCTAAGGATACGTTGGAATTATACATGGGATAAGATATATACCATTGATAACTTTATCAGTATAGTGTCTAGATAGTTCAAGTTTTTAGTAACAGGGTAACTAAGGCAGATATTACAAGTCAGGAAAAGGATTTCAGAAGCCTTGACTGCAGCTTTCAATGTACTAAATTTATAATTTGTATATATTTATAATTATCTATATTTTAATAAATATTTGTAATTATAATTTAATTTATAAATATACATTATACTTATTTTAAATTATTTACTAAATGTGAGTTCCTTATAGTAACAACCAGTAATAAACTAATTGTTCTGAAACTTATTTTTCCATAACTCTTAAGAATTGACTCTTCAAGGGCTGGGAATGTGGCTTAGTGGTAGAGTGCTTGCCTAACACGCATGAAGCCCTGGGTTCGATTCCTCAGCACCACATAAACAGAAAAAGCCAGAAGAATGTGGCCCAAGAGGTAGAGTGCTAGCCAGCCTTGAGCAAAAAGAAGCCAGGAACGGGGAAGGAAGGAAGGAAGGAAGGAAGGAAGGAAGGAAGGAAGGAAGGAAGGAAGGAAGGAAGGAAGGAAGGAAGGAAGGAAGGAAGGAAGGAAGGAAGGAAGGAAGGAAGGAAGGAAGGAAGGAAGGAAGGAAGGAAGGAAGGAAGGAAGGAAGGAAGGAAGGAAGGGACTCTTCATAGAAACAGATTCACCACTTGAATTTAGCAGTGAGCATTGTGTCTATTGACACAATCATATTTTCCATGGCTTTTGTAATAGGCAAAAATGAATTACCCTCTTTTTTCAGCTATTTTACCCTTTGTTCTTTGGATATTTTTTAAGAGTTATACCCAGATTGTGAAGTTGTAGCTGTCTCTATTTTTTCCCCCCTGCCTTGTCCATAAAATACAACTAGACCTTGAATTTTAAAAATAAGAATCAGATGTAGTGTGGTAACTTGTAGAAGAAATATTTACAGTGGTGACAGAAAGCTCTGACCTGAGAGGTAGGAAGAACATTTTTGGATTGAATAAGTTATGTGGGCTTTTCTAGCTGAGAAATGCTATTTTTCCTTTAATTTGTTAAAAAGAATAGTGTCTAGACAGTTCCAAGTTTTTGGTAACAGGGTAACAAAGGCAGATATTGCAAGTCAGGAAAAGTATTTCAGAAGCCTTGACTGCAGCTTTCAATCTACTAAATTTATAATTTTTATATATTTATAAAGATGATATAGTAAGTATTGTTTGATTATTGTGGTAGGCAATAGACCTGGTATTGCAACAGTCATAGTCTTGCATTGACTATCTCACTATTCCTTAAGTACACCAGTTTAGACATTTCTTTATTTTTTAAAATCTTTTTTTTTTTTGGTGGTTGGGCTTCAACCCACAGCCTCTAGGCCAGTAAACATTTCACCCATCAAACTATACTCTACCCAGAGAATGAATTTTTTTTTAAAAAGCAAAGTATTGACATATGAACCTCAGTATTTTGGAATCATAGGATGAATGAGTGAGATTAAATGAGTACTTCACTAAATAGACACTCCAAATTTGGCTGTCAGAGTTATTTCTGATCATATTGGTGTTGTATGAACCATCTCAACTACTTATAGAAGTACTGAAGTGTTCTGCTTCTAAGAGACAACATATTATGTAACCAGGGTGCATAGAAAAAATATTGCATGTATTATTCCAACTTGGTAAAGGGAATTTAGAAAGATTGACTGAAGCCAATGACTTAATTTATACTTACAGATACAGATATTTCAAATACAGCAAATATAAATAAGAATGTTCTGTGTTATAAAGACTACACAATAGCTTGTAGTAGTTAGGACTTTTTGATCTAGTATCTTCCTGTAAAGGCTCTTTGATGGGGGGCTTTTGTATGATCTTTGATTTTATTACTTGTTTCAGTTCATTTTCTACATCCAAATGGCCAGAATTGTTGAACTTTACACATGTTTGGAGAATGTTGTGACCAATAAAAACACATCAGTGAGAAGAAAGAAAGAAAATATTATAGCAAAGTATTATTATTTTTTGTGGTACTAATGAGTGAACTCAGGTCCTTGTGCATGTAAGGCAAGTTCTCTCCTACTGTGCTATAGCTCTAAACTGCAGCAAAATATCAATGGAAGTTATCTCTGGGAAGTGAGATATACAGTCCAAAATTATTGGAGTTTTCAAGTTCTCTATAATACATATATATGTGTATATTACCATTTTTTGGTAAAACCATTGAAATGTGTGTAAGGGACACATGTAAATGAGTTTTTAGGTTTTCTAAAAGTAATATGAACAGGATTGACTTTCCAATGGAATATTGTCTTATTCCATTATTTGAAAATTTCCCCTTACTTAATATTACTGTTAAACATGTACAAATGTAAAGCTTGTAATCTGGAGAGAAAGCTGTAAAATTTTCTTAACAATTCTCATTAAAAGTAATGAGATTAGCTTATATGTACATGTTATTCATGGAAGGTATTCTTTGGAACAGCAATACAGCCATGCCTGTATTTCTGTAAGAGTACTGTTGTCCCTATGTCCAGGGGATTGGTTTCAGGACCTCTTGACACCAGAGGCTGTGGATGTTTAAATCCCTTTTTAAACTGGCACAGTGCTTGCCTATAACCTATACATGTCCTCTCACATACTTTATAACATCTCTAGATTACTTGTAATACCTAAGAAAAATGTCAATGCTATGTAAATAGCTGTTTATACTGTATTAGGAAATAATTAGAAGGCAAAAGCCTACACATTTAAATTTCAAGTTTCTTTCTCTGATAGTTTTCCACCCATGTTTGGTGGGATCTGCAAGTATGAAATTTGTAGATACTCAGGGCTGACTGCAGGCACGTTTCTAGTACATAGGAATGTGTTTAAATGGTTTGGCCATTTTTTTCCCTGCGTAGTTTTGTTAACTTTGTTAATTAGCATGCTTACCTTGATGCAGAGTGTTAGAACATTTTCCAAGGTCTGTATCTGAAACATTTAGAAACCAACTACAAATCAAAGGACATTCATTGATTATTTAGATATGTAGTGATGGTATAAATAGAGTCTGTAATTAGAAGTTAAAGACCCATTTATAGAGTATGGTTTTATATAACTTGAAGCTAACCATGAATTTATAAGAAATAAATAGCATCAAAGCAAGTACAAATAGTACAAAGCAGAAATAATACAAGTCCTTTTTAGGTATAGAATTGATACATAATTTCATAAAAGCCAACTATTTTGGCACGAAGATGGCTTTAATGAGGTTTCATATGTAAGATGCTAAATAACCTCATATTTTAAAAATGAAGATTTCTTAAATATAGCTAAGAGAGATCCTTCTTGCAAAATGACTGTCTCCAAATATCTCTTCAATCTAGGTAATGTAGGTAAAAGTTACCTACATCTATCATTATATGATGTAGGAAAAAATAATCAATTTTTAAAAACAATCACGGAATAAACCCTATTAAAAATGTACTGTGCACTAATGCATAGCAAAGATGTATGTCAAATACAAACAAGGATGTTTTCCCTTTATTATTAAGTGCTTCTACAAAATTTATACAGTATTAGCTACACCTTAGAATGTGTGTAGGATATAAAAATTGATGTTTGTGGTCTGGTTGCTTCTTAGGTATTTGAATAAAGTTGCCACTTTCAAGTTTTATATGCCAGCATTTGGAATGACATTATTTTCTGTGATCTTGGTTTATTTCTGCTAATACAAATTTCTACTTAGCTATTTCCTTTGAGAGAATTGTCCTAAGTCCTTTCTTCAGGATGAAGGTATGGATGTGAGCAAGGAAAATATACTGGGTCAGTGAGTACAGCTCATAATATTTACTTGCTGTTTCTAATTATTGATTACTATAGCTGTCTCAAATCATAGGAAAATGTAGGAAAAATACTTTGACATAAGAAAACTGTTAAAAAATTTATACTAACAGAATACTCAAGGGACCGAGATGAATACTTGAGAGTTTGAGATACAGTGACCTGGTTTGGAAATTTCAAATCATTAAGAGATTCCAAATTTGGTACTGTTAATATACTTGTAAATTTTGTTAAATGATTGATAAAGCTATGGTAGTCCAAGAGAATGTCTAAATAGTCTTTATTTGGAGCCTATAGAGTGGGAGCATATTTTGCAGTGAAAGGGGAACCAAAGGACAAGGTGTTCTCTACTTGTGGGCTTGTAAAGACCTCAGAGTTTTCTTTATGTTATTGTAGAAAGACATTATTTTTGCTTTGGTGTGCTTAAAACTAAAGGGCAAATGATCCAAAAGAATAATCTTGAAATTCAATAGCAAGAAAACTACTTGACATTGTGGGCTGGAGGCCAGCAAACGTGGGCTTTCATTGAATGCGTGGGAAATGGGGCAGGCCTGCAATTTAAAGAGACAGGGTGCAGTACCCTAGAAAAGAAAAGAACTCCTATATGATTTGCTTACTTGGAGAAAAAAAGATAGGCCTAAAGTTTTCTCTAAAGGATCTTTATTGGATCAACCATTTTAGGCATTGAAAGACACAGTGAATTTTCCTAACTCCACCTCCCATACTCCTTAGTCATCTTCTCATCTGAATTTGGTGTAGAGTAAAATTGTTTATAACAGAAGAGAAGCAGTTTCTCAAATATAAAAGTACTCTGTAGTCTGTTCAAATGCAGTATAATGTAATGCTCTTTGAAATTGAGCACTTATTACTCTGTTTATTTAGCTGTTTAAAAAGTGGGGTTGGGATGAGGAGTGAAGACCTTTGCTTTAGAAATTTCTGCTTTTTCTCTGTCTGAACTTTCCTCCCCCATCCACTCATGAATCCCCCTCAACCTCCCCCCTCCCACAATCCCTCAATAAAATAGTATTTAAAAGACTTGAATAACCAGTCCTATGTACCAGCTTCTTGCTTGAGGCAATAATATTGTACTATTTTCAATGGGTGGTCTTGAATCTCCATGGGAGATTTTACAGGCACTGGCTCCAAGATCCACTAAGTGTATTATGCTGAACATAACCAGTTAAATTCCCAAGCCATAGAAAACATAAAGAGATAGTTTTACATTATTGAATTCCCATCATTAATTCGTATAAAACCAATTTATTTAATTTTGTCAGAAGAATGTATAGTGAAAGCCCCTGAAAATGGAACATAGTAGCCTAATAGTGGGGATTTACTTTTTAAAAGAAGCCATTCATAAACTCGTGCTTTCAGGAATATCCATTTGTGTTTATTTTAATTCATAGTTTTAAAAAATCATTTTCTGAGGAATCAACATATAGTTGGTTTCAAATGGTAAGTAGTTGAAGCCACATTTCTCCTACTTGAGATAGTATTACATGAGAGGATCAATTTACAATTAGAAAGTATATCTGCTATGTTTATAATCAGATCTTTTACCTGTGACATCCAGTGTAAATGGATCATGGCCTGAAGTTTAAAATTGCTTTCCAACATATCTTTGCTGAAGTAAACAAGATTAGAGTAGTAAATTAAATACTCAATTAAAGTTGGCCTTTAGGAAACAGATTACTCCTTTGGCACACTTACTTGCCTAAAACAATTTATTTACATATACGCTCTCAATATTGAGAGTGTTGAAGTCCTGTGTCTTCCCAGTAAATGTAGTTTTGTATTATTTTTTATCTTCTTTCTAATATGAAACAGCAGTGGTAACATAACTGTAGTGGTAACATAACTTTGTTAGATTATTGATTTGATTACATTTCTTGTCTTATTCATGCAAGTTTAAAAACTTGATTTATGAAAATATTGAATGTTGTTTAAGATAAATAACAATTAGTTAAATATTGAAATACCTGTTTTCCACAGGCAGTTTCTGCCTGATTTATGCATAGGTGTGTCAGATGTGTTGGTAATAACTGAATGGTAGTTTAGGTCAGACATCCTTGAGGAACCGAGCTTCTTTTTTTTTTTTTATAAATTATTGCATGGTGTTTTATTTTAGTCATAAATAAAAATGGTATAAATTCTATAGTTTTCTTCACTGCTAGAATCAAAGATCTGCTATCCAACAGTTTATAGCAATGCTCAATGTTCACCTTTTCTTTACAGCATTTTTTTGGGCCACTGTTCTTGAGTAGCTAAAAACCTTCCTAGCAGTTTTTGTAAGTGGGTTTAAAGACGTGATAGCCATCTGAAGTTTATTTCATATGGCCAGAATTTAAAGGTTATTAAGAATGTCTACTAAAAAAAAAAAGAATACAGCTCATATGGCTACACAGAATAAAAGTGAAAGGTTGGTAAAAATGAGCTTGTCTAGTCAACTTACTGACTGAGGAATAATTTTATTTTCACTATCCATTCCCGTGCCTGAAAATGAAAAAGCAATGATCTGGTTACTAAAGACCAGTGCTGTCTTGGATCACTTCCTTGAGCTTTTGCTATGATCGTTAAAGGAAAAGTTAGACAGCTCCTGTAGATTTTACCAGTGGCCTTACAAAAGAAATTGTTTAACCCTATTTGTTTCAGACATTATCATTTCTACTTTGCAGATATGCTTGTGTTAGATATCAATCTCTGTGGTTATGATTTGAACTTCTGGTTTACTAGAATGTAGTATGGCAGAAAATGGGTATTTTTAACATTACTATAATGTATCTTAATGTTTTCGAAGATGACAAATCTCTACAGTGTATTTGACAGCTTTCAAAACTTCAACTTAGACATCTGACTTTGCTTTTTTTAATGCAAAGACTTAAAAGGGAATTTTTTTAAATGTTGAGTTTGACTTGTAAGCTTTGATAATTGGGTATTTTAATGCCCCCCTTTAAAGCTTGAAGTTCAGAGGAAGAGGAAATACTCAGCTATTGACTTTAAACACTCATTTTGGAGTAAGTGTAGAATTAGAACAATGGCATTTACTCCCCAAAACTGATGTCATAATGTTAAAAATCCCACTAAAATCCTAACAGTGTTGAGTTCATCTATATAATGTGTTTGCATTATTGCTATAAGTTTAACAGGCAGGGAAATACTTTAGTGTTAAGGCTAAAGAGAGCAAGATTTTGAAAACTACTGCTATGTGATTAAATCAGTGTGTTTGCCCAGAGGCTTCAACCATTCCATCTGAATTCATAGTCTGAAATTTTGGAATCCTTTCTCTATTTGAAAATAATACTTCTTTAAAATTTTAAGACTGCTTTTGCCTTCTAACAGGAGAACTATTGAGGTAAATTACCAGGACTAAGATTTTTATGCAATCAAGACTGAAGCTACATTCCAGTGTATTAAATAGAAAGTTCACAGTCATTTTACATAAAATTTTACTGGGCTTTTCATTAATCTAACATAACTGGTCTATAAGTACTTTATCAGTGAAAACTACTCAGCATGTAAAAACGAGGAGTAGAAGAGCACAAAGGCTTCCTGCAAATTAAGGGCACAATGAGTACTAACAGACTTTCCAGCCATCTCCAGCTGTGAGATTATTATAGTTTTTGCAAGCCCCTTTCTCTCAAAACTAAATCAAGAATGGTAGAGTCCTGATAAAAAGAAGTGTAGAAAAGCCTAACTAATCCTTAGATGAGTTACTTCAAACGTACCAAAATAGAATAAAATCAGTTAATAGCAAGGATTAAAGGTTACTTTTTAATGCATTTTTATCACTCATGTTGAGAATTTTGTTGTAAGTTAATGCTTTTAGCCTTGGTTAAAAAACTCCAGAAAAGGAGGAAAGACATAATTACATTTGGGAGATTACACAATCACCTTGTTGTGAAGAAATTTAGTACCAATTCTGGGTGCCAGATTTGACCTAACACATAAAAGCTGTGTTCTTGAGATCACTGCTGTAAGCAGGTGGCTGTGATTTTGAATGGTAAGATTTTGGGTTATATTATCAAGGGTCATCTGTATAATTCTAAGAGTTAACTTGCATAGATTTTTAGAAAGCAGTGTATGTCTTTGGATATGTTTTTACAAGTGATTCCTAGGATAAGATCAGGAAAGACTGCTGAAATCAGGTCTGGATTAATGTTTTAAAAGTTTAATTCTTGCTAGCAGGACAGAAAAGAGAAGGAGAAATTAGATATAGACTTGGGTAAAAAGGCAGTCTTTTTCTATGCATCTGTCTAAAATGATCTCTCTCATAAACAGAGGGAGATAATATTAACTATACTTTTAATTCACAAGCATGTTTGCCAAACTTAATTTGTGAAATCCAAGCATATTGTGAGAGAACTGCCAAAAGTATTGGGGTAAGGGAAAACTGATTTGGTGAGATGCCATATTGGTAGGAAGAATTCAAGTAAAAGTGACATGTCAGTTTCTCTTTCTCTCAATTTCTGGTGCAGATACATAGCTATAAATATGTGTGTGTGTTTGTGTAATTTTACTAAAGGAACTTGGGTGGTGGATGTTATGATCCACCTCCAAGATGCCAAATTGTATGTTTCTCTCTAACTGGACATCACATTCATTTCCTTACTGCAATATATGTATTGCTTTTACTGTGGTGTAATTGGCTATCGCCTGGCACTTGGATGTGTGCATGAATGGTATATGTGAAGTATTTGTGTATATCCTACATATTCCACACACAATGACCTTTATAAGCGACGCACTAATACAGTGTGTTACAGTCTGAACATGTACTTGCTCATATATAATTTTCCTCTGCTGATATGATATTCTGACTAAATTTAACCTTATTCAAAACTTCTAGCTTGAATGAGCTCTGCTGCATTACATAAATACTATGCTGTCAAGTTATTTATGTACTCCAGAAGCCCACGTTTTCTTTCATCCCATTAAATTCTCCTGGGATAAGTTATTTTAGTAAATCAGAAAATTTCTCTTAAAGCAAAATAATTCATTTTTTTTAAGATTTGGAAATGGACAAAATAACTATAAGATTTCTGAGGAAATCTACTGGACCCTCATCATTAGCAAGCAGTTCAGAGTATTTGAATCCCTCTCACAAGAGAAATATCCCACCACAATGCTATAGAATTGTTTTATTTCGGTGGTTGTGCCTTTGTGTGTTTATAGGAGTGGGAACATTTTATCTTCTGTATTTCTGTTGAGATTGTTTTTCAGCAGTGCCTCAAGAAAAGTCCTGGAGACCAGCTTTGAAGCCCTGTGGACAAGCTGGATATCAAAGAGCCAGAGGAATTCGGCAGTAATTGTTTTATGGCAGGCCAGAAATAAGACCTATTTGTATAGGTAGCACACAAAATGGCTGGGATTTGACAATTCGGTGCTATTTATACCTACCATAAAAAGAGAAAAGAAAAAGTTAAAGGGGGTATTTTGGAAACAGGAACTAAGCTGTAAATGCAGATTGCTTCACCATTTTCTCAAAGGAACAAAAAGGAAAAGGGTTTAGGAAGTTTTTATTGAGGCTACATTATTGAGGATCTGTCTACTTTCAGTACACTTAATATTGTACTTACTCTGAAACTACACCTCTTTGTGTCTACAAGTTTTTTTCTTCCTATTCCCATATGACAAATTATTTTGTAGAGTCAAAGAAATTCTAGGGGAAGAGGGATATGAAATCAGATTTTCTAGCTTCATAGACATTTACAATTTCATCTGCTGTTGTTATTTAGCTTGGGATAAGGACAAGCTATTGCTAGAGCTAATTTTTTCCTTTTGTGTTTTCAACAAGCAGTTGCTGTTGTTAGTGTGATGATTGAGAGGTAAGTGGTCCTAGCACTTAGGAAACATGCAGAAGAACAATTTTAGATTCTCAATAATGTAGCTTCCTAAACACTTTTCCTTTTTTTTTGTCTTTTGATCTGTCAGCAGAGAAGTCTTTTTGACTACAAAGTTCTTGAATTCCCCACACCACCCCCTAATCTAGAATATACTCTGAGCTCAAGGTGGTCAGTGTATCATGGTGTTATCTGTACTTCAATGGGTAGTCCAAAGTGAAGCTGGTTATTCAGACCTTTGGAGGCTGTCAGTGCTTTGCTGTTCTGTCTTGATGCAGTCTGATTGTTGGGGCAGTGTGTTTGTTTTCGGAAAGCAAACATATCTATGATTGGCTATGCCTCTCTCTCTCTCTCTCTCTCTCTCTCTCTCTCTCTCTGTCTGTCTCTCTCTGTCTGTGTATCTCTCTCTCTCTGCCTCTCTCTCTCTCTCTCTCTTCCTTGTCTTGCCCTGCCCCCCCCCAGCCTTTCTTGCTTTCTTTCCCCCTTTTTTTTTCTTTCTGATAATGGTGTTGGAACTCAGGGCCTGCATACTGTCCTTAGCTTTTTTACTCAAGGCTGACACTTTACCACTTGAGCCATAGCTCCACTTCTGGCTTTTTGGTGGTTAATTGGAGAAAAGAATCTCTTGGACTTTCCTACCCAAGTTGGCTCCAAACCATGATCCCCAGAACTCAGCCTTCAGAGTAGTTAGGATTAGAGTCATGAGTCAGTGGTGTCTAGCTCTTCTTTTCTTTTTTCTTCTCTTTGTTTAAAGAAATATTTTAGGGACCCCTGGGGCTTTATCACAAATTAAAACCTCTGTAACATGATAGGCATTTTAGTGCTATTGAATATGTTAATATGCTTTGGGTTTTTCTTTTTCTCTCATTGGATTCTGTGATAAGTAGGGTAGTCTTCTTCAAGTATATCTTAAGTTGTTTTTCCTTCACGCTGAGGGCATGCTCTATAGTGAAGGTTGTTATAAATATGATCTCCAAGAACCATTGGAATCACAATAATAGACATGAAAATAAAGAACTGTATCATCAGTGTATAACTTCTTCAGAAATGTGCACTATCGGCCAAAAATCTGGCAAACTAGCACACCCCAGCAGGCAGGCTGCTCTCCTATTTATCCCTAACACAGTAGGCCCTACTCCTGTGATCAGATTGGTTTTCCCCAAGATCACATTCTGCTCGCGTTTGGCTCCTTTGAATTGGGTAGGATGTATTTACATAATGTGTAAATTTACATAGTATGACTGAAATAAGATGAACAGTACCTAAATAATCCATCTTAAAATGTACCTTCATCACTCTCTGATATTTCTTGAACAATCTGAGGTTTGTCTTCTGAGGTGTGTCTTAATTCCATATTGGAAAAACCAGTTAAGACAAAACCTTACACTTCATCCTACCGCATCCTAAAGCAGTTCCTCTTTCACTTTCTGGCTAGAGCAGGAACTTCTAAGCAGCACATTGCAATAGAAAGGACAGTTTTTCTCACTGGGTGAAGAAAGTGCTCTGAGAGTAGGAGGAAAGAAATGGAGACTGGTGGGGTGGATTGGTGGTGGAATTGTTGGGTACAGCTTCTTTTTTTTGGATTAAGAGCAAGGGCTTAAAACTTGCATGCGAAAGTTCGGAAGCTTCAGAATAAAAATTAAAAATATGAATCTCCTATAATCCTAAGACCTAGTAGAATTAGCAATAAGACTCTAATGAGGGAAACAGGTTGAATTTGCTAGAGAATGATATTATGGATTGCTGCTGTTCCTCAGAGTGTGAACACTCAACATGGCAAAAGTAAGGGTATGTGTAGGTAATGACTCTTTTGGTCACTGTCACCTCTTCCTTTGTTTTCCCTTACTTTCTCTCTCCGTCCCCTACCCTCATGTTATGTAGTTCATTTTTTACACAGTGCACATTGAATATAATGACTACATTTGCTGACTCTTCCTCCCTTCATTCTTGTCCATCCCTGTGACATGATCTTTCTATGCAGTTGACACTGGTCTTCAGCATTTGAGTTTTCTGCCTTAGCCTCTTCAGTGCTGTCATATCTAGCCACAGACCTTTTTTGTTGGAGTGGAAGGGTTAAATGTACATCAGTCCTAGCTACTCAGGAACTAGAGATCTGGAAGATATCAGTCTGTATTGGCCAGCTGGCCTGGTCAGAAAGTTAGTGTAACCTTTATCTCAACCAACAAGCTGGCTATGATGGTATGGACCTGTAATCTCAACTATAGGGAAGATTATAGAAGCTGAGGACTAAGGTCCAAGATGGGCACTGGGCAAAAATGTGAGACTCTCTGAAAAAAAGTCCGGTGGCATGGTTCAAGTAGTGTAGCATATGTCCCCCCTCCCCCCAGCAGCAACAGCAGCAGCAGCAACAACAACAACGACAAATGGAAACAAACTGAAAACAAAGAAAATGTTCACCAGAGAGCACTGGCTAATGAGGATCTGTATTTTTTAAATGTTGCTTATGTATTCTTCCAGCACTGAACACTAAACTTTGAGGAGAGCAGTGGGAACAGAAGTGGTTCTTGTCTTCTAGGGCTCTTAGTCTGGCAACTTAAAAAAAAACCAACCCAAAACACAGTAGAGCATGGCTATAATCCTAGCCACTCAGGAGACATGAGTGCAATCAAAGCCAGCTCAAGTCTACAGACCTGTAAGACTCTTGCTTCCACTTCCAGCAAAAAGCTGGAAGTAGAGCTGTGGCTCAAGTGGCAGAACACCAGCCTTGAGTGGAAAAAGCTGAGGGACAGTGCCCAGGTCCTGAACTGGAACTGCTGTCCTGGTGTGCACACATACACATGCCACAGTAGAGCAAGATGAGTGTTTTTGCAAAGCTGTGAGAAATAGCTGTGGAAGCATGACAGGCGCTTCTGAACATGTACCAGAACTTGAGGTAGATATTATAGACTATTACAAGTGAAACATCTAAAGACAAAAATATGCATAAAATTAATCTCTCTGATGAATTTTGGAGTTTTTGAACTCATTGGAACATCAGAATATGGCAGGAAAGAGGTAAGGAAACAATCCTTAGTTACTAATGTGTTAATTACAGATGTGGTAACAAGACTGAATATTAAGTAATTGGCCCAAGTTCGTGTGCCTTATGTATATAATTACTAAGTGTTCTGTTGAGGACATACCCAGTTTATGTCTATTATTTTGGTCATTATCAAAGCTCTTGCTCTTTGGGTTACAGATTATATGATCACTCTGGTTTTGGTCGCATGTCACAAGCTCACTACAGCTATATTCTGTTTATATTGTATTTCTAGATTCTGTCTCTACTATGAGAAGAATTCTGAGGTGGTGATTTGCATTTAACACCGTGCTCAGTACCTGTTGAGATTTAGCTTGGGTGATAGAGGGAGACATGGTAGCTTTCATCCTGTATTTTTTTCTTTCCCTTTATTTTACATATTGTTACTAATCTGTATTAGAATATGTAATTTAATTTTCTGAAGGCATTAAAGTAGTTTTAGGATCATATTTTTAAGTTTCTGTCATTATTATTCAGTCCTAATCAAGAAAATACTGGTCATTTGAGTCTTCTGGATAAGTGGAAATTTGGTGCATCTTTTATCATTGAACATTGTGCTTTCCCCTTTCATCCTTTCTCCCCTTTTCCCACCTAATCAGGAGCTAGAGCAGCAGAAGGGACTTTGAGGAAACAACTCTTAACTTGGGAAAGAAAATTGAAAACTTATGTTGCTGACTTACTCAGATTGGTTAATTTTCTTACCAAGTTCACTGGACAAATACTGAATATATCCTCTTTATTTGATTAATTTATGTGGCTCAACAGTTCATAAAGGTGCAGTTTTAAGGCCACATGGTGAGGTAGCTAAAACTTGAATGGATTTAATTTACTATGTATTAGCTTTGGAAATTCCAGGATTTTATTTGGTGATTTCTCCTGTATTATATGTAGTTCTTTTTTTTTTTTTTCCCCTCAGCGATAATACTAAAACTGTAGTCATCTTTTCTTAAAAAATGAATGATAGAAGCTAGGAATG
Source organism: Perognathus longimembris pacificus (assembly GCF_023159225.1). Classification (NCBI taxonomy): domain Eukaryota; kingdom Metazoa; phylum Chordata; class Mammalia; order Rodentia; family Heteromyidae; genus Perognathus; species Perognathus longimembris. The sequence continues at coordinate 120,419,999 of NC_063161.1, read as the reverse complement.
TAGCTCAGTAATAGGGTGCTTGACTACCTTGAGTAAGGCCCTGGGTTTAATTCCTTACAGTGCAAAAACTAATAGCTGCCTGTTAGCTTTTGAATCAGGTAGAAAGATTAGCAGAAAAATTGAAGTCATTTGAAAGGACTTCTCAGTTAGATTGTTGGGTGGGATGGATGGGCCTCAGGTTGTGTGTCCCACTTCTCACCCAGGTTTCTACATCTGTTCAGCAACATGGCATTCTCTGCTCTTGTCAGGTCAGAAACTTACATAGTAGGAAGGGGGGAGAGAGACTACAGAGCAGGTGGATTTTAGTACATTTGATTGCATTGTAGTTAAGAACGTATTGGAGTTTTGTGGGAGTGTTAAGAGAAGTTGAGATTGAAGATGAGTGAGGTTTTGTTTCTATTTATGTAGCAGATGTTTGAACCTGAGTCTTTCCATACTTTGTACTATTTTTTATATAGTATTTGATGTTGTTTTGCTTTTCTTTTCAGAGACCGTTTATGATCATTCTTGAACAATGTGTTTGGTTTCTTCTCTAGTTCAAGCTATTATGAGGCCAAAAATAGATCTGGGCTAAGATAAGACTTTGTGGCACAAAATGTGTTTTGTAAGGTTGTGGCTGTTGTTCTTCTAACAAATAACTGTAATTTAAAAGTTACTTAGAAGAAAGAAAAGGTTGCTGAGACAACAGAGGACATGGTTGAGTTTTTTTTTATCTTGCTTTAGAACACTAAGCAGATGTCTAAGTTTAAATCACTATTTGGAGCATTAAGTGTTTTCATTAAAAAAAATTCTGTCTTGAACAAATAATGTTGAGTGAGACAAGCCTAGAACATAGAGAACAAAGGGGCATGATCTCCCTGATATATGACTGTTAGTGTGGGGGTGGGGGGACAGTAGAGACCAGGTCTGCGAAACAAAAAACTTCTTGTCAAATGGTATTTCCACAAGTTTGGGTCAGCGACCTTACGTTCTGTATCTAAAACCAAACAACGACTAAACATAAAAAGGTCTAGACTAGACCTCTCAGTGGATCACAATAGCTCAACAGCTATGTACATATGATCATATAAGACAAGGATAAGCAAACTCTATTGTTGACGTTATATTTAAAGTTCTAGGTGAATTTCCTTTGGCGCACGCCATGTGGCTACTCTATATGATTTTGGTGCACTGGGTATTGTATATATGCCTACCTGACCTAGGGAAGGGAAAGAAAAACAAGGGTGTAAGATATCACAAGATATGTACTCACTGCCCTATTATGTAACTGTACCCCTTTTGCATAACACCTTGTCAACAAAATTTAATTAATAAAAATTAAAAAACAAAACAAAAAAATTCTGTAAGCTCCATGTAATAGTAGGATCAATGATTACACTACTGTAGGAATCTTATCTATTGTAATCCATCTTTCCCTTAACTCTCCCAGCCCCCCTTTTTTTTTGTGTGTGTTCTCTTCTCTGGAAATTCAAAAGCATGAAGTAGGCTTCAGAGAGAATGAGAAAGAGCGAGAGCGAGAGAGATAGAGAGAGAGAGAGAGAGAGGGAGAGAGAGAGAGACAGAGAGAGACAGAGAGAGAGACAGAGACAGAGAGCTAGTAATTATAAGAGAAAATTTCCTTGACCTGGTCATGTATAGTGCAGCAACCTCACCCTACAAGACCTGTATTCAGGAGAGATGTGGAAGAGTCTAGTAGTGTTAAACATCAAAAAAGTAAGGAGGCCTCAATCACATTTGCACGGCTTAAATTTACTTAGCTTTCTGAGGCTAGACAGTGAGCAAAGACACTTTTTAAAGAAAAGAGTTTTATCAAGAGTGTATACAGATGACTTGATGGAAAAGTATGGTTTATATGTACTGTAAGATTGTTAGTTTCTTATGAATAGATTAAAAATAATCCCTTTATGTCACACTCTTTCACATAAGCATTGGATAAATATAAGTAAGACATCTCCAAAAGGTTCTTGATATATAAAGGTATTTGGGTAGAAGAAGCTAGTATTTGATACCTACTCCGTGCTAAGTTGAGTACTAAGTATTCTATAAGAGTACTTAATACATTTGCACTAACAATGTATAGTCTCTATGAATTGGAGCATTACCAATGCTGTCAATGAGTTTGTCAAGGTTGCAAAGTATAAGGTCAGTATATTAAAAAATCAGTAATATTTTTATAATTTGTAACAAACAATATGAGAATTAAATTAACAATTCCCCTTTTAATAGTATCAGAAATTAAATTTGTATGAATAAACTTAAGTACAAATTTATGCCCTGAAACTATAAAGCATGGTTGAAAAAGATTAAAAAAGTCTAAATAAATGAGAAAACATGCTATGTTCATGGATTAGGTGACTTAATATTGTTAACATGGCAGTACTCCCAAGTTGCTACAGTTCAGTACAATCTCTAAAGGAATCCAAACTGACATTTTTGTAAAATTGACAAATCTATTTATGATTCATATGCAATTGCAAGGGACTCAGAATACCTATTACAGTCTTAAAAAAGAGCAACAAAATTGGAAGACTCACACTTTGCAAGCAAAGTAATAAAAACAATGTGATTCTGATATGATGGTAGACATGCAGATCTGTGGAACAGAGTGGAGAGTTTAGAGATAAACTTGTGTCTCTTTAACAAGAGTGTCAGGGGAAATAGTCTTTCAACCAATCGTTGGGAAAATTGGATATTCATATATGGAAGTATAAAGTTAGAACCCATATTACACATTTCACTCAAAATTATCCATATCCTACATATAGGGGTTTTCATTATAAAACATTTAGAAGAAAATACACGGATTCATTTTATGACCTTGGATTTGGCAAGTGATTTTTAGACAGGACACAGCAACAACAGAAAAGCACAGCAACAAAACAAAAACTAAAGTCCATTGTATTAAATTTAAAAATTTGCACTTCAAATGACACTCAAGAAAGTGAAAAATAGGGCTGGGGATATGGCCTAGTGGCGAGAGAGCTTGCCTCATATACATGAGGCCCTGGGTTCGATTCCCCAGCACCACATATACAGAAAATGGCCAGAAGTGGCGCTGTGGCTCAAGTGGCAGAGTGCTAGCCTTGAGCAAAAAGGAAGCCAGGGACAGTGCTCAGGCCCTGAGTCCAAGGCCCAGGACTAGCCAAAAAAAAAAAAAAAAAAAGAAAGTGAAAAATACACCTATAGAATAGAAAAAAATAATGTGTTTCACAAGGAAACTATTTAGAATATAATATAAGCATGTACACATATTTACATATAAATATAGTTATTATATATGAATATATGCATAAATCTATGTACATGCATGTATGTATACATATGTATATATATGTTTATTGACTAGTGAATGGATAAAACAAATTGTGCTTATTTGTGTTAAGCCAACAAAGGTGACTCTTGAAATTACTGCACTAAATTAAAAAAAGGCATAAGAAATCCCATATTATCATTCCATATACCATATATCCAGATGGGCAATTTATGAAGATTATAGTAAATTAATGTTGCTTAGGGCTGGTGCAGGGTGTGATGTGGTAGGATGAGGGTAATGGGAATAATAGCTTACAGGGATAGGACTTCTTTTTGATATAATGAAAATATTCTAAAATTGGCTATGGTGGATAACTGCAAGATATTTGATTACACTAAAACCCACAAAACTGCATACTTGGAATAAATAAATTATGTGGTATGTGAATTTTAGTAATAAAAGGATTTTATTAATAAATGTTGACTCAAAATAGTTTTGTCATATTTATATATTTGGGAAATAAACCTTGATAGCTTGTCTTTTTGAAGGACCAATGTTAATATTCCATTATTACTTATTAGAGGAGCATTGTTTTCTAAGTTGAGCAAGACCTAATTAAGACATATTTACCTTGAGTAAAGTTTTACTCTGTGTACTTTTGTGCATGTAGTTTGTTCCTACCTATTTAAAATCCATACTCTAGATTGACAGGAAATAATGACTAATATTGTTCATTACTTATCATGTGTCGGTAGTGTGTTAAGTGATTTTCACATTACTCAGTAAGTTTTACAGTAATTATGTAAAGTAGGTGTAGTAACCCAGGGATATAAGGTTTAAGTAGCTTGGTGAAATGGGAGAAATCAGTTCCTGTTTATCAGTATTGACAATGTGAAATTAGGCAGTGCTATACATTTGATTAAAAGCACTGGTTTGTGCTTAAAGTTAGAGGTTTTCTTTCAGACTTCATAGTGAGGCAGATTAAAATAGAAAATAAGAGGACTGGTGACCATTTCTCCTTATTAATTAATTAATTTATTGTCAAAGTGATGTACAGAGGGGTTACAGTTTCATAGCTAAGACATTGAGTACATTTCTTGTCAAACTTGTTACCTCCTCCTTCATTTTTCTTGGACCCTTCCTCCTCCCCACTGCTCTCCTCTCCCCGCCCCCCCCCGCCCCCTGCCCACCGTTATACAGTTGGTTTACAGCATGTTGTCTTTTAAGTATTGCTGTTGCATTGGTTCACCTTTTGCCCTTTGTGTCTCCATTTTGATGTTCTTCTTTCCTTCCCTAGTTCTTATAAAGGTATATAGAATACTCAGGGTACCAAAATCAGCTACAGTGACTTCAAGGGTAAAACCATGGAGAAAAAAGACAAAAGAAAAAGGCATAATTTCACATGTTGAAAATAACAACAGTGACAATAAGCCACTTATTTCCATAACTTGGAGTTCATTTTCTATAGCATCATCTTATGTGTTCATATGGACTTAGCTATTGAGCTATTGTGATCTTCTGCTAGGACTATCCTAGATGTGTACTAATTATTACCAATGAGGGAAACCATAGAGTCCATGTTTCTTTGGGTCTGGCTCACTTCACTTAGTATGAGTTTTTCCAACTTGTTCCATTTCATTAAAATGGGGCTATGACATTCTTTCTGATAGAAGCATAGAATTCCATTGTGTATATGTACCACATTTTCTTGATTGGTTCCATATTTTAGCAATGGCAAATTGTGCTATGATGAACATAGTTGTGCTGGTAGCTTCAGTGTGGTCTTGCTTGTAATCCTTTGGGTAAATGCCCACAAGCTGGGCTGCTGGGTTATAAGGGAGCTCTATGTTTAGCCTTTTGAAGTATCTCCACACCAGTTTCCAGAGTGGTTGAACAAGATTACACTCTCACCAACAATGTAGTAGGGTTCCCTTTTGGCCACATCCCTGCCAGCATCTCTTATTGTTAGTTTTCTTGATAATGTCCAGTCTAACTGGGGTGAGGTGGAATCTCAATGTTGTTTTGATGTGCCTCTCTTTTGTGGCCAGCGTTGTTGAGCATTTCTTCATGTGTCTCTTGGCCATTCTCATTTCTTCCTCAGAGAAGTCTCTCTTTAGGTATTTAGCCCATTTATTAAGGGGGCAGTTGTTTCTTTGAGGATTTGTCTTGGGGGAACTTAAGTTTTTGAGTTCTAAGTGTATTTTAGATATGAGGACCTTGTCCATTGTATGACCAGTGAAGATCTCCCAATCTGTGGGCTTTCTATTTATCTTGCTAGTTATGTCATTTGCCGTGCAGAAGCTCTGCAACTTGATGCAGTCAAACATATGTTAAACCTTTCTTTGACTTACTGTGTTTTGGGCCTTTATTCAGAAAGTTTCAACCTTTGCCAAGAGTTCAAGTGTTTCTCCAGTTCCTTCCTGCAATGTTTTCAGGGTATCTACTCTGTCCTCGAGGTCTTTGGTCCATTTGAAATTGATCCTGGTGCAGAGTGATATATAAGGATCTAGCTTTTGTTTGTTACAGGTGTTTAACCAGTTTTTCCAGCACCATTTGTTGAAGAGACTGTCTTTTTTCCATGCTATTTTTTAAAATTCCTTTATCAAAGATTAAGGGGCCAAGATCTGCGGGTTCATTTCTAGGTCTTCGGTTCTATTCCATTGGTCCTCAGGCCTGTTCTTGTGCCAGTACCAAGCTGTTTTCATTACTATAGCTTTGTAATAGAGTTTGAAGTTTGGTATTGGTATTCCTCCAGCACTATTCTTCCTGCTTAGGATTGTTTTTGCTATTTGGGATCTTTTATTGTTCCATGTGAATTTTTGGATTGATTCCTCTATTTCACTAATGATGTTAGGATACTGATGGGAATTGCATTGAAATTGTACATAGCCTTTGGAAATATTGCCATTTTCATGTTCTACATGCCTTTTTGTGGCATTATTTTTGGGGTTGAAGGAAATACTATAAGAAAATCCCAAAGAGTCAGTTCCTGAATTTAAATTAGTTGATAATAAAAGCTTATAAATATTTTTTCCTTAGGTCTGTCCTTGAGCTTGTAAATTTTATTTTTCATATCTAGTACTGTGTTTACTATATGACTGTGCTGTCCAAAATAATCACTAAACATGTGCCATTAAAATTAAATTAATTAAATTTAAGTAAAATGTAAAACTCAGATTTTCACTCACTAGCCACAGTCCAAGGACTTAATAGTTCCCTGTAGCTAGTTACTGCTATAGTAGACAGAAATGGACCAGTGAATTGGATGTGTCTGCAGGTAGGATTAATATGGTACACGTGATTTTGTGAAGATGTATAGTAGAGGAAAACTTCTGCTAATTTTTATATAAAATTGACATTGGATTATGATCATTACAACATAGAATATACTTGTAGAAATAGTGCAGGGAAGTTTTATGTCCTTCCTTTATTAAAATAGGGACATGTGTACATTATTTAAAATTGAATTGCAGTTACCATACTCTAGCACTTAGTACTTAAAAGTACATCCTCTATGAATCCAGATGTTGTTTTATAAGATAATATTGATATTGTCACATCAGAATCTGTTAAACTCCAATATCATATGGTAACTTCTGGCCTATTTAAACATCCCATTACTTTCTAAATATTCTTTTTGTCTCTTCTTTTTTCTCCCTTAAGCCATGATTCCCTACTTTCATGAAAACCTTTAATCTTGAGCAGTCCCTATGTGTTTTATTTCCAGGATATGAAAATTCATCAACATTTCTTTAAAAACTTTTAAATCTACAGTAAGGTAGGAAAAAAGCATACAATGAATAGGTAGCTTGACTAACTAATGCTTTGCTTCATATGCTCTGTCTCTTTGTTTATATTCTTCCTACCCTATCCTTTGAAATAAGTGGCAGACATCATGACCTCTTACCCCTAAACATTTAAACACTGCCTTCTAAGAACAATAATATTTTCCTACAAAACCACAAAACCATGATCACATCCAAGATTTTAACATTGGCCTTTAGGTGTCCTGTCTGTAGTATCCTTTGATCTAGGATATTTTCCATACTTCTACATTTTTTTTGTCTTAACTTACACCTCTTTTAAGAGGTTAAGTTAGTTATGTGATCATTTCCTGGAGGATGATTTAACTTGAAATTTCTATGCTTTATATTTCTTGAGAATTAATTACACTGACAAGCTTTGTTCAGTCTAGGTTAAATATTTTTAGTAAGGAAGTTCCATGGGTATTTCTTATGTCACTTCTTATCAGGGGGCACCTAGTGTTGATTATTCCAATATTAGTGATACTGAGTTTTATCAGTTGACTAAAGTGGGAAAAGCCATTTAAAGATAGACTTCCTTTTGCAGTCAGAATGTGACTAGTGTGAGACTGTTGGATCTTTCAGATGTCAAGTTCCTCAAGCCTTTCCAACTAATGGTTTTTAGCATTTGCTTAGTGGTGGTCTTTGTTAATGGACTCAAAATTGCTGTTTCATTCTGATTGCTTACTGGTGATTTTCCTAGTTCAATAATACGATGTTTAAAAGGGGGGGAAATACAGAATCTATCCCATTTGAACCTTCAATTTTTCCTCAGCATACAGTTTTTGACATAATTTCTATCATGGCATATATTTCTGCATCTGATTTTATGGTTAATTTAGTGAAACATATGGTAATATAAAATTCTGATTTGAATTTCTCCAGTAGTTTTTAAATGGGGAGATCGGGGGACAGGTAGTTCTTTGGGTTAAGATTGATTTTAGTAAAATGTTTGTGCCCATTTTACTTTGTAATATTGATGTTCTCATTTTAATTTTAAATATGCTTATGGCTTCTGAAGAGTCATGCTGTCCTAGGAAAAATGCCTACTTTTGTAAACTTAGATGCAGTTCAGGAAAAATTTGTGAGCTTTTATTAAGTTCTAGGCATAGACATCAGGAATGCCATCATACACTTAACAGCTTTGGAAGCAAGTGTTGGAATGCAGCTACAACCCCCCCCCCCCCGCCCCCGCCCCCTTTGCTTTCTTTTTCATTGCTTCTTTGATTTTTATCACCAGGAATGGATGTGAAATCAACTTGTCTAAAATTTTGTTGCCTATAGGGAGTGATTTAAAATTCCCAGGATAGTTTTAGAGATTGTCTTGACTTGGAATGATGAGACAGGCCTCTGGAAACCCTCTGGCTGAAGTGAACTTGAATACTTAGGAGAGGCACAGTTAGTCTTGAGTGGGAAGCTTTTTCTTTTTTTTTTTTTTTTTAATCTTTTCTGACTTTGAGTTAGAAAAAAAAGGAAACCAAACTACATAGTTAACTGCAGTGTTATAAACAGAATTATATTTTCCAAAGTTCTTGATTTAAGAACATATATGGAGATAAAATCCTACCCCAAACACTGATACACTTTTTAGCACTAATTAAAAAGGTTTGCATGACAGTTAATTAATAAAATTAATATTTGCTCATAAAATGTGAAAAATCAAATTTATTTTATTTTAAGTTACTAGGCTATGAGATATGCAGTTGTAATAGGTTGACTATTCGCCTATAGGTTTGCATTTTTTCCCTGATGTTAACCTTACTTAGCATCCCTTAGTAATGAAAATAAGTTATAGAGATCATTGGCTTTTCAATTTCTGTTCACTCCCTTTCTTTTTTCTAAGCATCTGGAATTCTTTTTCTTTTTGAGAATTTATGTGATTTTAGTTTTTTCTTCCTTAGAAAGTAGTCTTTATCTTGTTGCCACTTTTCTTTTTTGTTGAGATTGAATCTGTGTTTTGCTCAAGCTATTCTGTAACTCAGCATCCTGGAACTCAAGATCCACCTGCCTAGACCTTGGAGTATTGGAATTATAGGTATGCACTAGTAAATGGTCATAAAAAAAACTTAAAAAAATCACACATTGAATCATTCACTCCTTTCTTTGCCACATCTTTCACTTAAAATCTTTTTTTTTTTTCCTGTGAACAAATTTTACTCAAGGAAGATTCTTCAGGCTGGACATAGACTTTTATAATCACATGCCTTTGCACAAATCATCCTTTATGTCTGGAATTTCTTTGGTTTTTCTGTCATAATCATCTGTATCTGCCATATTGGCATTTTTTTCCCTCTTCTGTGCTGGGGATGGTAGCTAGGGCATTTCATTAACTCTTATTACCTCACAGGTGTTTTTTAAATGTCTGTTGGTATATTTGTCTGTGCACCAGGCTGAGTGCTGGCAGTATATGCAGTGTGCACTTCTCAGAATCACTTATGGTCATGTCCTATTGAAAATGCTGTGTCCTGGATGCTAAAGATAGTGGCAGTGAAAGCTGAGAATCTGTGCTTTACAAAACATTCTGGTGCTTTCACTGTGGAGCAGCACCCTGCTATAGACCTGGGGCATCAACACAATCTTGTTCTCTATTGCTTATGTTAGGGAAAGCAACATACTGCATAAAAATAGAAAGAGGTCCACTAAGTTTAGAATGCTACTATAGTTACTAAACTGTCAGCATCACTTAAAAGTTATTTGGATTTGAGTAGCAAAGCTTTAGGAACTTAAAACAGAGGCCTTTAATATTGGAATTATGATCTGTTTCTCTGAAATAGGTTCTTTAGGCCTGGTTAATGTGTCCTTTGCATTCTTTAAAAAAGAATCAGGATCACAGGAAGCATAGAGCCTTTCACCCTTTTAGGACTAACTAATTTGAAAGGGTTTCATTTTCATGACTGTTGTTTCTATCTTCCCTGGTACCTTGACTGGAGAATTGGTCTCCATTGCCTTGGATGTAAATGTTCCTGTGGGTACTTGTAGATGGCAGAGGATGATGAAGAGAAAGACACAAAAGGTCTTCAATACCTGTCATAGGTGACTTTGTAAATTGGCCATTCATCATCTCCAGAGTGGCTTCTTTTGCAGGTCAGTGCTCTGGTCTGGGTAAATACCCTTTTTAGTCAGAAAAGGAATTCAAGACATATAAGCTCATTAGCAACTCAATCCTTGAATCTTTTTCTTTTTTAATAGGATGTGCAGTGAACTCTAAAACCATATTATATATTGTTTTTTAACATTTAAAAATGAAGATTGTCACACTCCTGTTGTGTTATATAGGCATTATTGTGAAAGTGTAGGGGGATCCTTTTTTGCCTTAAGTGAAAAATCCTGGTTTTGACTCTGGCTCTTGCCAGGCAGTAAGAAGTTTCCCTCACCTCTGGGACACTGCTTTCTTATCTGTAAAATGAGGAGAGAAAGATTAGCTTTCCCCATTTAACCCACAAAATAGTGATAATAGAAGTGAGTAAAAAAGACATTACATGATGTGTTGTGATAAAATGCTAATAAATCTGTACTTAAAATTTTTTTATTACTGCATGCTATTACCAGAAGAATTAAGTTTTGAACAAATAGTCTGAATTACAGTTGATTATAGATTGATGTTTTAACCATTTTTTTGTGAGTGTGTCTTATTGGTGTATTTGAAAGTTCTCTTTGTAGATATGAACTTAATGAGAAATTTCTTGCTTTTGTTAATCAGTTGGAATGTGTGAAAATTAAAATATTAACTTGATTTTAAAAAACTAAGAGAAATTGGGCTGGGGATATGGCCTAGTGGCAAGAGTGCCTGCCTCATATACATGAGGCCCTGGGTTCGATTCCCCAGCACCACATATACAGAAAATGGCCAGAAGTGGCACTGTGGCTCAAGTGGCAGAGTGCTAGCCTTGAGCAAAAAGGAAGCCAGGGACAGTGCTCAGGCCCAGAGTCCAAGCCCCAGGACTGGCCAAAAAACAACAACAACAACGACAAAAGCTAAGAGAAATTAATACAGCAACATTCAAATGACATACAATCATGCTTTCAATAATTTTTATGTCGTATTTTATCAATGAATTGCTGGCTATTATCCAAAGAATCTGAAGAAAGTTAATTCAGATCTCCTACTTAGGAAAGAATAATGGTTCAGTTGAAAAACAGGTTGTAATCTAATTTTGAAAAGTCAAAATAAAACTTGTAGAAGATAGATAAGAAAAAATGCATTATGCTAGAGTGCTAGAAATAGGTCTTTTTAACTCATATTTTTTTTTACTCATTTTTTCCCTCCCTACCCTCTTCTTTGCCTCATCAGTGGGAAAATGTGCGTCCTCCCTGCCAATGAGTCCAAACCCATTATTTTTCTTCCTTTTATCCACTTTATCCACCCCCCCCCCCACCTCTTGGAAAGAAAGAAATGAGATGAATTAAGATTATAAAATTTTTGTTTGATTTGTGACCTGATATACATTGAATAATTTGCTCCCAGGGTATTTTTCTTATCTCATCTTTCAGCTATACACCTGACTTCTCCCTCTCTTATCTTTTGGCTGGTTTGTTTCATTTATTTTAAGTAGAACTAGTTCCTCCATTTATTCACACATACATCTTAAATAATATTCCAGGGGTAATATAGGAAGTCAGTGATATCACATTTAGCATTAAGTCAGGTGCTTCATTTCCCAGTTTATTCTTTTTAAATCACTGAACAACCCCTGTGTGAATCACGTTTAAGTTAACAATAACATTTAAAAAATCACTGAATGACCATTCATATGTTTTTGTTTTTAGAAACATTCTGTAACTTAAAAAGTCATGACCCAGTGAGGAAAAGATAATGTTTGCAAGTCTCTAAACAAGTAAGACTGAGTCTGACTATTGATGTTCTGATTACTTTCCCTCCCCCAATTATATATGTGTTCATTTATTACTTCTCAATCCTGAGTGCATTAGACAGGTCTGATTCATTGGTACTGCATTTCTTACAGGTAGTGTGAGTCATCTTATCCCAAAGTGGCTATGAGACCCTACTTTGGGAAACACACTAGAGAAAAATGAAAAGGGCATCTTGCAGATATGTCACCAGAGATGATATGCAGATCAAAAAATGCTCAGTGTCATATGCTACTAGGGAATTGCAGGTTTAAACCAACAGCAATGTAGTGATGCTACATGTCTACTAGAATAGCCAAGATCTGAAATACTGAGAGTACTGAGTGCCAGAAAGGATATATATCTGCAGGAGTTCTCACTTACTGCTGATAGAAATGCAAGATGATAAAGCCACTTTGGCAGTTTCTTACAAAACTAAATATACTCTTACTATATGTTATGAATTAAAAGTTTCTGCTGTCTTTAATTTCCTATGTTGACATTCTAACACCTACATGACTACAAGTCTATATTCATGAATTATACATAGAGCCTTTGTAGAAATAATTAAGATTAAATGAGGTTATAAGGGTATGGATATAGCAGTGAGAGGGGAAGTTCCTATATGGATGAATCCATATCTTTAAAATTTTATAATGTAATTTTTATTTGTCAGTTAAAAATCTAAAAAGAAAAGACAAATTAAAAAAAGAAGGAAGTAGAAGAGAGCATACTTCCTCCTTCCCCATTACTGCCATTTGAGGGCACTATGAAAAGGTCGCCATCTAGCAATCAGGAAGCAGCTCTCACCAGAAACTGGGGCCTTTGGCACCTTGATCTTGAACTTAGGAACATCCAGCTCTATAAAGAATAAATTTGTGTTGTTCAAATAGAGTCTAAGGTATTGTATTATGAGATCCTAAGCAGATTAATGCATAAGCAAGCTAGAAATCATTCATCTACATATTTTCTCAAATTAGTTGAAATTTTTTGTCAGTACAAAATTGACAAATTTACTTATAGTTGCCAAAAAATTAAGAGGCAACCAAAGATGCGCAGTAGATGATTACGCTGTATGGCACATCTTTACAGCGTAATCTTATTCAGCAATAAAGAAATCAAGGGTCAAGCCCCGAAGAATCATCAAAATACCTTGTGTATTGCCACGAAAAAGAAACAAGAAGAATTTATATATTGTATGATTCTAACATTCTGGAAAAGACAAACTATAAAGACAGTAAAAAGGCCAGTGGTTGCCAGAGGGTTGGGAAGAGGAAGAAGGGATTAGTGATTAGAAGAGGGGAACAGCCTAACTTATCTGTATGATACCTTCATGATAGGTACATGTTATGTATTTGTCAACATGAGAACTTTACAAACCAAGGAGAGAACTCCAGTGGAAGAAATATCATTAGCTAATAACGTGTTATTTCTGATTTGTCTATTGTAATAAATGTATTAATATTAAACTAATAGAAAATGAAAGCTGAGATATATAGAGAGTGACTATAGGAACTCTCCCCCTCTTTTTTTTTTTTTTGCTCATTTTTGTTTTCTGAAACGTAGAACTCTGCTAATAATACAGTTTTTTAAAATTAAGAAAAATCTATACTTGGGTTCACCTTGTTTTGTAAGGAAAATGATCATAATTAAATAACTTGAAAATAAAAAAGCATTGAAGTATTTTGTTGAAATTGGTTTGAAAATTCAGGGCATTGTTCTTTCACTTTAAAAATAAGAGTTGCTGGATATGGTTATATACCAGTAACTCTAGCAATCAGGAAATTGAGCAGGAGGATGGGGATGGAGAGGGAGAGGGAGAGAGAATAGGTTCAGAAGAAGAAAGAGACTAGAGGAGAGAAAAAAAATTGAGCCATTTTCAAACTAGAGGGAAGGTTACTGATTCTTTTTCAGCAAGGATACAGCTTTCTCAAATGTCTTTTTGTTGTTGATTTAATAAATTGAAAAGCCTCACCTATAAAGAAATGTTGACCGTTAAATTATTTCCCTGACACCTGTTAGAATTGCATAGTGTTTCTTGGGCAGCTTGTGGGAGATGAATGAGGTGCTTCAGCAATTGTGATGGAATCCTCTTCAGTCCAATCTCTGCTGGCTGCCAGACCCTAACAGCTTGAGTATTTTAATCAATTGTACTTGTACTTGTTCCCAGTCTCTTGTTTGAGACCTGCCTTTTAGGTTGTGTTCAGAAAAGGAGCCAAACACTCCAAGGGTTAAAATAATTGTATAGTCTCCTTTAGTTAAAAAAAAAAAAATTCAAGTGAATTTCTAGGGTGAATTAGTGGAGACTTGTTTAGGCTGCCTTTTTAATCATTAAAGTGGCCTCTTAGAACTCCTGATTTAATGAAAAGATAAAAATGTTTTGTAATTAGCAGATCAAAGCACTACTGTGGCTGCTGTTTACATTGTCAATATGTAAATTAAACTTCTGTAGGGAAGGAAAAGAATTTGTTTAACACCTCTTTAATTTTGTTTATGTAATTCTTTCCTTAAAAATCTTTTCCCACTCCCACTTCACATTGGTAATGCTAAGGTAAACATTAACCTTCCCCTCTCACTGCTGTATCAAGGAATTTGAGAAATAGCAGATTCTAAATCATTGAGGTTTACTAAATTTAAGTTACATTGAATTTACCCATCCTCCAAAAAAGAAACACGATCTTGAAAGGTCTGTTCAACAACCCTGAACCATTAGTAAATTCATTGATAAATTGAAGTAACAGAAGAATTGGGCGTATCCATGGTAATCTTGAATTGGAATTTGGCAATATCCTTCTGTGCAAATTAACGAATGCAGGGTAGTATAGTTTACAGGGCTCCTTTGGAATACAACTGTTCCTTGGTTTACACAGAGAACTTCCTGAATACCAAAATCAGAGTTCCTATGCAAAATGGCATACTATTTCCATGTAACTTACACAGTGTTCCCATATTTTAAACTATCTGTAGATGACTAAGATTACTAATACCCACGATAAGACAATATAACGGTTATATAATTGTTGTATTACTTAGGGATTAATAACAAAATTTACACATGTTCAGTGTTATCATTCTAAATAAAAAAATGAATGATGATGACTTTATTTCAAGGCTATACCTCTAGATATTTTTGTAAAGAGCTGTGTAAGGGAGACATTGGTAAGCTTTGCCTAAGAGGAAGTAAAGCTGTATTTCAAATCATTAATTTCATTACTGGTAGATTTTTGGTTGGTAGCCTTTGTTTTTTCCTGGACTCATCAGGAGTGTGCAGGTTCTGGGTGAAATTGTTCAAAGTAAATGAGTTAAAAGCCTGAGAAAGGATATAAGGAGTTTTCTTCATCAATAGTCTCAGCTCTCTAAGTGGTAGGTTCCAATTTGAATTTGTCCAGGACTAAAATGAGTTGGAGGATGTCTACAGATAATTTTAAAAGACATTTTCTTTTCCTGAGGTCCACATTGAACCCCTCCCTCTCTCTCTCTGTCTCTCTCTGTCTCTGTCTCTGTCTCTCTCCCTCTCTCCCTCCCTCCCTCTCTCGCTTTTTAATTTTAAAGTCATGTTAACTCAAAAGCAAGGTATTAGGGTGTATGTAACTTGTAACTGTCTAGTTACAGCAATAGAATTGAGTCTGATTAATTTCCATCAGAGGAGGGAAAGGAATTTGACCTTTTCACTGTTGTAAGGAGCTAATACTTACTAAATGCTCTGTGGTAAAGAAAGAAAGAAAAGGTAACATTTGTATTTATGAACATTATGGACACTTGTGAATGAATAAGGCAGTAAACTTTGTATACTGGGAAACTCCAGTTACTAAGCAGGAGCTTTGGGTTTTGCTAAGGTGACAACAAGTAGGGCTTTATTTAATGGGCCTCATTAGTATAACTGGGACAGGACTCATTGCTCCCTATTTACCTCATACAAGTCTGGTGAGATTTAATTAGTTGTGCTTACAAAAAAGCTACCTGAATTCATTTAAATGTCTGAGTTCACACATCACCTCTCCCCTCCCCCAAAAGAGACAAAAGATACCTCTTTCTCCTTCCATCCTTCAGTACACCTAAGTGGGCTCACCTATGTGTTACCTGGTTGGAGGCTTTCCTCACTTCAACAATAGTACCCTGCCCTGTCTGTTGTCTTCTGCTTTTCCCTAACTTGGTTTTGGCCTTAAAGTGTAAGAAAAACAAGAGAAAGAAGCTCTTTTGGTTAACATGATTACATTTCTTCATATTCCTTTTTGTATTTTACTATTTTATGGAAAATCATCTTGTATATGCCTGTACTTCCCTCTTTACCTTCTCCTCCCCTGTCCTCCCTTTTCTTTCCTTTTTCTAGTTTTGGAGACAGCGTTTCATTCTGAAATCCAGGCTGGTCTCAAACCTGAAATCCTCGTACCTTTACCTCTCAACTGCTGAGATTACAGGTGTGCATCAACACACTTGTTTTAAAATTTTTTTTTTAATAAAAACTCTTTATTCACAGTTCAGTATTGCTGTGCATACACTATATTATTTGAAGGGATTCCCTGTCCTAAAGAAATACAATACAGGCCATACTTGTTATTCTAAGTTTTCTCATAACCACATGTAAAAAAGTGACAATATAATTTTTAAATAATGTACTATATCTAGAAATTGTCAATTCAGTATGCAATCAATATAATTAGCAAATATTTTGGATTTTTTTATACTAAACCCTCAAAAATCTATATTTAGATTTAAAGTTGTATATTTAGATTTCACAAAATATATAGTAGAAAATATAGATACACTTGCTTGGGTTGTTTCAAACATATGCGTGCATTTTCAAGCAATTTAGTTTTAAAATTAAAATCAATTGAAGTAATAAAAATGCAGCTCCTAGTTGCATGGGCCATAATTTAAATATTCTGCGACCACTTGTGGCTGGAGTTTACTATATTAGATATCACAGTGTTCTTTATCTGTAGTTCTTTCTTTGAGTTTTATTTTCAGATAGAAGATTAATCTCTCTTTTTCTCAACTGCCATAGTATTCAGAACAGATCAAACATTTTTTTTTTTTGAATGCATCAAAATTGTGTGAAGTATCACCAGGGAAGGAAGGACTCACTTGGACTTAATTCCAAAGGTATCCAACAATTCTTACTTTCCTGCAAGAGTCTAGAGTAGAATCAAGATCTTTCAAATTGTTCTCTGTCCCTTCTAGTATGCTAGACTGGAGTAGTTCTGTTTGCTGTGGAGTATTGTTTACAAATGATTTCACATAGTTGGTTAGATGTTTAATATATCTTGGAAGACCTTGCTTGGCAGATTTTGGGTTAACTTTTTAGGAATGACTCCCAGAATGAGACTGTAGAACTGGCCAGTCAAGCAAACTGCTACTACCTCTGTTATAATCAGGAAGCTGAGCAAACAGCCTGGCTTTATCACAGCAGCCTCCTTCAGAACCCAAGTTCTACTGTCCTGGCTAATTGGTGTGGGGGTTGCCCGCTTGAAGCAGAGGACTAACTACTCTGACATCAGTATTCTGAGCTCACCCCCACTTCACAGTGTTTCCTTCTATCCTTTAAATCTCTCAGGGCTGTATCCACGGAGGCCCTGTCCTTTAGTGTAAGATGGGGGGAAAGGAATATAGTGTATCTGACAGAACAAGCATGCAGTAATTGCCCAAATGATTAGCATTTACGTGTGAAAGTATTGAAGGGCCAAGTGAATCTGTTGACTCCTCGGGGCTATTTGTCTTGCTTGGAGATTTCAGAGATTTTGAGGAGATCAGTGAGTTAAGACCTTTGATACAGGAGATGAATGCGTTGCTTTTTTCTCTGTAGGACATTTTTCCTGGTCTGTATCTTCTGGAAAGATAAGAACAACTGATAATACTCCTGAATCCAACTTGAAGGTTTTGTATTTTGAAAGATCTAAGAAATCAACTCCTCATGCATTTATCACAGTTGTTTAAATATTTAGGTTAGTGTTCTGGCCTATTTTATTTCATTTTTATTTTTGGCATCTGAATGTACAGGGTCTTTGAAATATAAGAGAGCAGAGATTCAGTTGAAAATGTATTATATAGTTTTAAATATGATGATAAAATAATCAAATATAGGGATAAATAATTATAAAAACAGTATATTATTTTGGAGGAGATAGGTAGAGAGATGTTTTTAGGGACTTTTTGTGAGTCAATATGACAGACAATAGACAGTGTTGCAGAACTAGTTCTGAGTTGAGAATTAACTACTCTATATCATAATGACTCTTCCTAGAGCTATTGTTCTTCAGAATATATTGCATAAATCAACAGTTAATTGCTCAGTATCAACAAGAAATTTGTTACAACATCCTACATAGACAGAAAAATCCAAGGATGTTCAAGTCTTTTATATAAAATGAACTAGTATTTACATATAACCTGTTCATATTATTTTGTATACTTGAGTCATCTCTAGATTACCTAATATATGTGATTTATAAATAATAGTTATACTATATACATAGGGAATAATACTTAGTTAAGAAAGTATTTCTTGCCTGCTGTTGATTGAATCCATAGAATACTGAAGGCTGACTGTAATTTGAAAATTCAAACATGGGAACTAGGTTTAGCTGACTGTTATTCATCCTTCTATCTAATTCTGTGTCATGTGTCATTTTGATTAGTGTAAAGAAGTAGGTCCCTTGAAGTGTGATCCCTGGATAGGTACCTGTGTTCACTTAGTTGTTAGACATGCAAATTGTTGGATCCTACCTTGAACCTAAGAGACCTTAGGCACAGTGAACCCAGACATCTGCATTTTAATGAGCCTTACAGGTGATTTTGGGTTTCAGTTTAAGAACACTGTTATGAAGTTATTCAGTGTTCTTCTTTAAAGGGAAAACTTGACACCAAGTCTTCTATCCTAGTGTCTGTTCTCTCTCAAAATAGTCAAATAAACAAACATAATACAAAATTTTACCCTTGGGTAAATAATTTCTAAACCACACAGTCTCTCACCTGTAAAATAGGACAATTTATAGTTTTAACTTTGATGAGGATTGAGACAGGCGTCTTATATATGTGACATACATATGCACATATATGTACACCAATGTTATTTATGTGTAATAGATATCTTCTGTTGTATGTTTTATATATAAAGAACATATATATATAGCAGAATGAATAAAGCAAACTAACATATCCTCCACCTCACATACTGTTTTTTGTAGTAAAATCATTGAAAATATACTCTTAGCCGTTTTCAAAGATATAGTTCATTATTTGCTATAATCACCATGCAGTTTAACAGATCTCCATAGCTTTTTCTCCTTGCGCAACTGAAACTGTTTCATTTGATCAAGGTGCTCCATATCTTCAACTCTCATCATTCCATGCCTGACTCCAAAAGTATTTTTAGCATGGTACAGTCCTACTGGTCTATTTTCTCTCTCTCTCTCTCTCTCTCTCTCTCTCTCTCACATTGAAAGCTTTTGTTGGAAGTTGTAAATCATTTGTATTTGTAAGACTTAGTTAAAACATTGATTCCTGTATGATGTCAAGTAGCACTTTATGAAAATAAATTTGTTTCCTAAGGGGCATGTGCACATGTGTGAGTATATGTGGTGGCCTATTTTGTTTTGTTTTGTTTGTGTGACTCAGAGACTATGTGTCTTTCCTTAGTCCTCTCCCTCTGGTGAATTGTAGAGTTTTACCTAGTCCTTCTTTGCAGGAAATACAATCTAGTAATTGTGCAGTTAGTTTATGAGGTCTGTGTGTGAGTCATCTTTAGGCAATGGCTTTTTCAAGTTACACTTAAAGGTCAGAGTCTATTTAGTCCCTTAACCCTGCCTTTTCTAAGTGAGAAGAGAGAGTCAAAGGATTTTTTTTTTAAAGGTATTTGTTGGGGACTAGAACAGACCAATATAGTTTTTTATTTTAAGGGCTCGTTTTTCAAACTGTTATCAGTATTGATTTGAATTCACAGTTACCTAGTTTGAAATGAAATGTATTTGACAGTGTCACTCATGATTGTTGAGTCTTTGAAGTTTTAATTTTGTTTAAATGTTTAACTTCTGTATGACACTGACAAGCTGAAATATTCTGGATTCAGAGTCCTCCTTCCTATTCATGTCATAAACGTACCCATATCTAAATCTACTTTTGACCTTCTCCATTTCCGACCTGGGCCGGTTCACCCCTCCTTAGGCAACTTGGTGTTCCCCAGCTCCTGGGAGGTCACCATATTGATGCCGAGCTTAGTGCGGACACCCGATCGTCATTGCACACTGCAGCCCAGAACTCCTGGACTCAAGCCATCCTCCCGGCTCAGCCTTCCGAGTAGCTGGGATTACAGACGCGCGCCACCGCTCCCGGCCTAAATCTGTTTTGTAATGGGCATGCCATGAATCTTGCTTAAACAAATCTAGTCTGAAGTAAATTAGCTTGAAAAATAGTTAAAACTATTACAGGTGTGGATGAAGTAATTTT
Organism: Perognathus longimembris pacificus; assembly: GCF_023159225.1. Taxonomy (NCBI): domain Eukaryota; kingdom Metazoa; phylum Chordata; class Mammalia; order Rodentia; family Heteromyidae; genus Perognathus; species Perognathus longimembris. Next base: position 120,399,653 of record NC_063161.1, on the reverse strand, counting down.
TATGCTTGTTTAAAAATGTAGCAGTTATGTTTAGGTTTATTAATTTTACTTCATTGATGTTGATCATTGAAAACACAAAATTCTTTGAGTCCTTAATTTTATTTTTCCCAAGCTAGTAAGTGTGGTGGAAGAATATTAAGGTTCTGTGACTTAATTCTTTGGAATTCTGACTTGTCACTGTTTAAATAAATAAAGCAGTTGCTGTCTGCTCACAGCATTTTTGTTCCTTGGACAGATATTATGTCCCAGCATTTTTCATATTCTATTATCAAAGCCAAGGTCTAGAATTTTAAGTGGGAAGTTGGCGCTGAAATAATCAAATGCCAAACAAAGCCCATCTGAAAGTCCAATAAAGTAAAATTATAGCATTGCAAAATAAGAGAGTTACTGAACTAAATCCCCACAATTTGAAGACCTTTACTATAAAGCTGTTATTGTGTGAGGACAGGCGAGGGGAGGTAGTTTGGGCCAGCTGGGCATTACTTTGATCCACGAGTGGGGAGCCAGGGTTCATTTTCCTCTTGGAGTTCCTGAAGGAGAAAGAGTGTTTGCCAGTACAAACTTCAGTACACCACAGGGAAGAAGCCTTTATGGAAGTTCTGCTTTCAGTTGAATTCTGAGCACCAAGCTAGTACTTTACATATAAGTAGGTGTTGTTAGCTCTCCTTAATAAGAGACTAAGAGTGAGAAGGAAATAGCTAAATGCATGCCCAAAGTCATGGAACTTGTAAGTAGAGAAGTTGATTGAAAATGGTATCTTCTCTTCTCCTAAAACTGAATGTTCTAAATACCTAGGACACCATCATAGGTGTCATTAGCGCTTGTTTGCTGAAGGTTTATTATAGGCTGTCATCATCAGCTTACATATTTTTTTGTAATGTCAAACATAGTTTCAAATATGTTACAGGGAATCCTTTGTGTAGAATTCCTAATAGTTCTTAGCCTCTGAAAAGTCTGGAGGCATCTTGGTGACTGTTCTGGTTGGGAGTTCATAATTAGGGAGTGGAGATAATTGCTGTTCAGAGTGGACTTATAGCTATCTTTAAGGTGGGGCCAATCAAAATTTCAAAGTGTGACGTTGTTTAGTAGTAGTGTGTGCAGTAGCCTTAGTTTAGGAGTGTGAGTGGAGGTTTTCTGGGTCTAAAAAATACTTCTTGCTTTTTAGCAGGTATTTTGAGCAAGTTTCCTGCCATCTCTGAGGTTTGGTTTTTGTGTAATGGAAGTAATAGTTATTTTAGTGAGTTTATAGGCAATAGAGTGCCATGCTGCTACCTGCTTTTGTGGATTTTATTGAGGTTTATGAGCTTTTAATCCTCAGCATCGTCCATTTATGATTATTTTTCATGAGGACGGACAGGAGGAGTGTTGATGTGGTCCTCATTTAGCACTAGGTTGGAATCCAAGGCCATGGGTAGGCTCTTTTGAATAAGTTACATTTTCTTTGTGCTCCAGAACCTTCTATTTTTCTCTGTGACATCCTGAGACAAAGATTTTATTCTTACATTCTTGGTTAGAATCTTTATACAGATCCCATTTCACAAATGGGATGCAGGTAATTCTTGACTTTTCTGTCTGGACTTTTCAGAGGATTAGATGAAAAGATAAAGTGCTTTGTACGTAGCAAGGGCTCAATCAGCTCTAAAGGGAAAATTAAATGTTTTTAAACAGATCTTTAATATTGTTTTACTTCTGTACATATATACACCATATGCAAAATATATACGTATATATGTATATATACATATACGTATATATGTATATGTGTAAGTATATATATATATATGGTCAAGATTATTTCCATTCTCTACTTGCTATATCCTTGTGTGAAACAGTATGTAGATACTAAATGTGTAGGTCTCACGGCACTCTGGTTGATGTGTGGGTCTTGCTGTAGCTTGGTTTGCTGGGAGTAGAATGTCCTCCTTAGGCTTCCAGGTAGGAACATGTCATGTTCATGTGTCATCATCATGCCAGTAGTATATTCATATATTCCTAGAACTCTAATATATATTGTATAATTGTATAAAGTTCACAGAAAAAAATCCTAGAATCCCTCCACAAAGAAGTCATTAGTGTTGATTTGCACTTAGTTATACATTTTTGCCTCTGCCCCAGCCTTTTATTATTGAAATTAAAAATACTCAGAAAAGTAGGATAATATAATAAACCTTTATGTATTCATTATTCAGCCTAAGTAATTATTAATTTACTGATAATCTCTGTCATTAATACCATTACCCAACCTCATTTACTTTCTCTGCCTAACTGATTATATTTTAAAATCATTCCTACAGTGTTATTATTTAATCCATAAAAAGACCTCTCTGGCATATGCTTTAAAAATGTTATCACAATTTCTGACACACACATACACACTCACACACACATGCTATTACTTCAGGACATGTAAACCTTTTCTGGTTATTGTATTGAATACTTTTTAGTTTCTTATCTTGGAATTATTGATCAACCACAGGACTGGTCTCCTGGTCTGAATTGTAATTGTCTCTGATAGCAGCTTTTGGTGGGAGATGGAGGTAAATATTTTGATGGTTGACAATGATGAATGGGTGATACATGTTCCTGAAACTGGGACTTTTCTTCTAACTCTCTTTTCTCTCAGAACACAAGTTGTTAGCTTTCAGGGCTGGAAGCCAAGTGTTAGTCTATGTAGTCATTCTTGACTCTGAGCTGAAGACTTGTTTGCTTAATGTATAAGCCAATATGTCAATTTGTTCATTTAAAAATATATGTTACTATTGCATATATTCTTAGTGTTTTGGACACTAGGACCATTCTGTAAATCTAGGTAATGATGTCATCAGGGCTACATTTTTTTTCCCCCTCTGGTCCTGAAGCTTAAACTGGGCCTGGGCACTGTCCCTGAACTCCTTTTACTCAAGGCTAGCACTGTATCACTTGAGCCACAGCATCACTTGTAGCTTTTTCTGTGATTTAATTGGAGATAGGAGTCTCGTGGACTTTCCTGCCAGCCTGTCTTTGAATAGAGATCCACAGATCAGCCTCCTGAGTAGCTAGGATTACAGGTGTGAGTCACTCGTGCCTGGCATCACGGCTACATTATTGACCAAGTTTGGAATATTTCTTGTGCCAAATCTTGAAGTAACACTTTCTTGGAGCTCTGGAAAGGAAATGGTTAACTTGTAAGGATGAAATTAATTAAATCTAATTTCAGGGGCTGGGGATATGGCCTAGTGGCAAGAGCGTTTGCCTCTTATACATGAAGCCCTGGGTTCAATTCCCCAGCACCACATATACAGAAAATGGCCAGAAGTGGCGCTGTGGCTCAAGTGGCAGAGTGCTAGCCTTGAGCAAAAAGAAGCCAGGGACAGTGCTCAGGCCCTGAGTCCAAGCCCCAGGACTGCCAAAAAAAAAAAAAAAAAAAAAAAATTAAAAAAATTTTAAATCTAATTTCAGTGTTCATCTCTCAGAATTTATTAAAAGTTGAGTTTGACATAGAATAGTTTCCCATAAATTAAAATTTTAGGCACATTACTGCTTGGGATGACTATTAACTGGTGATTTCGATAAGTTGAGATTGCAACTAGCATCTCTGTAAAAAGTTAAAGAAGTGACTGAAGTGGTAGAGCTCCAGCTTTGAGTAAAAAAGCCAAAAGAGTGTATGTAACAATTGGCATATTTTTAAACACAATTAAGACATTTTCTAAGCAGGAAAGAACTCTGTAAGAGAGGCTGATGCCTTGAGAGTCCCTATTGACAGTTTCTGGGCTGTGCTGAGGATAGTAACATTAACCTGTGATCAGAAACAAACTCTCAGAATCCTGACTGTACCTGTCTTTTTGGACAATTTATTTTTCAAGATGTTTACTACTATATTTGTATTGATCAACTATTGGTCATTTGATCACTTGGAGCCCTGTGAACAGACACGTTGCCCCTTTCTATTCTTCAAATCTTAGATGAGCACAATGCAGGCTTAAGGCATATGTAAGGACATACTTCTGTGATTCCTCTTGTATTCAGAGCACCAAGAGAACTCCCATAGACATCTGCTCTTCTTTTCCCTTAACCTTTAATAATTGATTGAATAAATTTTTATCAAGCAACCATTGGCATCAGCAGTGTATTAGCAATTCTTGTTTGTGTAGATTGAACTTTTAGATATGCTAGAGCTGTAAACTGGTAACCACATTTACATGTAGGAAGTGGGCTGGAACAATATACAACAAATGGTTAACGGAGGTCAAAGGGAGAAGAGAGGACTGTGCTTTTCCACCAGATATGTCTAGATATTAATTGACTTTACAACCGTGGATTGTTCATTCAGTGAAAGGGAAGAGCCATTATGATGACTCTAGGAAGTATATAAAAATACAAAGTGACAAATTCCATGGGGACAAGGGTCAAGAAACATTCCTGACATCCCTTCATGCTGGGGATTGAATACAGCTCCTCTGAATATGTGAGGCAAGTGCTCCATGCTGAGTTATAGCCCTAGTCCCTACACAATACTTTTGTTGCATTGTGCGGATAATTTGAGTGAGAGAAGAAGGGTATCGAGAGACAACTTCATGCAGACAGACTACTAGAATGTGTCCAAGACTAACAATACCTTCTTTTGTTCATTGCTTTGATGGCAACAGGCTTGCAACAGACCTCTGGGTACCACAGCTTTTCTATCTTGGTGAGTGGAGAGCAGTCAGTCATAGGTTATTTAGCACAGTGGTACATACTGGAAGTGTTCCTTTCCGGGCAATAAATTAGTTTTTTGATATATGTGCCCCATTAAGGATATAGTTGCCTTGCCTTTACTGTGATTTCAACCCCTCTCAACCCTTGAACTCCAAATTGTTTAAATGTAGTGGTTAACAACATAGAGCCTTAGCTTGTACAGGTTGACCAGCAGCATGTACAGAAGGTAATCTAGTTAAATGGAAAGGAATGCTAAATGAGATATTATCTTATTCCTCCAATTGATGCTAGGAAGAAAAGTACATGCTTAGGCAATAAACAGGTGATTTTTATACTGAATTATAAAAGTAGAAGAAATAAAGCACTGGATTATTGTCTATGCATGGCAGTACTATAATGATTTCATTTGTGAGTGCTCCCAGGGCATCCATTCTCCTAGGTTTACGTAGATAGATGGAAGGCATGTAAACTAGTTTCATATAGAAAGAAGTCATATTAAATGCTACCTAAGCCATGTGTTAGTTCGTTTGCTGCCTATGAAACAGTTGCCTTTTAGAAGAATGGATGGCTCAGGGGATTAGTGATGGGAAGTGGAGGTTTTCACATTGGTTCAGATTTGACCTTGGTCAGCGATGCTTGAAATTCAGCACTATTTAATAGGCATTAAGAGCCAACTTTTTGATCCACTTCCAGTGGATAAATATCCATAGTTCTTTAATGCCATAGTTGCAGAACTAATTGGCAGAATTAAATGATTTAAGAACTTTACTACCCTTATGTCCTCAGAAAAGAGTTTGGCTGTTGTCTAACAATCTAAGAGATTGCTTGACTGGTTTCGGAGGCCTATGCCTAGTTATCTTTCTCACCCTTCACTGTGTTGGAAAGCTGGTGTGCTTTGCAGTGCTTTTAGTAGGCAATGTAAGGTTATGTGTTTTTTTTTTCTCTTCTTTGAATTTACTGTTCACTTGATCCTAGACTCCTAAAAGCACCAGAGCTATTCATTGTCCAAAGTTCATTCCTTTTTTTCTCTGTGATCAAATAAAAGATTTCAGAGATGATCTATATTCTGTCACCTCATTTTCTTTCCCATGAATTTCAGTACATAAAGCTTTTTTTTCTTTTTACAATACCTGACTTCTGATTGATACAAGGGACTTTGGCTCAAGTGAAGTTGGTAGTGCTTAACATTTTACACTTAGTAACTGCCAGTCTTGAACACTCTATATTTATTGAGCTTCTAGGGAGGGATGTGTATTCAGGAATGGTATATTACCTGCTAATTTGTTTGCTGAAAGATGGGCCCATATATTTAGAATGGTGACAGGTCAGAATATTTGGCTAAGTGTATCAGTCAGTGTCTCATTTTTCAAAACATGAAAACTCCAACATGCTGCTGTAGAAATTTGTGCTGGCTAAATTTCCATGTGGGCTAGATTTATTCATCCATTAAAAAAAGAAAGAAAGAAACCCACCCCATCCTGGTATGTAATAATGGGTAATGAGAACTTCAGGCTGATTCTTTTTCCCTTTTTGCAGTGTCTGCTGGTTGTTCCTGCAACTGACATTTCTTTTTCTTAATGCATCACTAGATACCAACATCTTTACCACATAAGGAGGGTTGAGTACAGAAATCTATAGATCTGACAATCTTTTGTTCTCTCATCTGTAGCCAAGAGGTGTAGAGAAGGCTTTCACTGAAGTAGAAAGTGAGAGGGAGAAACCCAAACCAAAATAAAAAACAATGGACCTTCTAACCCAGCTTAAAAGCTTTAGGTTTTAAGAGGAATTAAAAGTACCATGCAGGACAGCTGGAAAACACTGATTAGTCTCAGCACCTAAAGATGCTGCTCATCCCCAATGGCCCTGTGGACCTTTACTGAGCTGTTTCTCTCCCTGCAAATATGAAGAATCCAGAAATATATTGAGCTTGGCTTATCTGAATAAACTGTCAACCAAAAGAAAAGAAAAGGAAGGGACTGTCTACAACTATCATTTGCCAAATATGTAATACTACTTCCTTTCTCAGTTGGGACTTGGCTTAGGGACAGCAAATTTAGATAGTGAGTGAACAAAAGGTATTCTCCATTATAGTTTGCCTCTGTATAACAAGTAATCTTGTAAGGATGTTTAGAAATTAGTAGATCAGATTCCTGACAAACCCATTAAGGCTGTTCCTTGGTGACATGGTACTGATTTTCCCAGGAATGTATTTGTAATCTATATCTTTTAAAAGTATTTAAACTTGAAGGTGGTCTTAGTTGAGGGGATAAAGTTTCTCAGTCTGCCTAGTTTGCTTCTTAGAACCATTCCCCAGCCTGTCAGACAGGTCTGAGAAGTTGCTATGCTTCTGAGCTCTGGATTCTGGGATCCCTTCTACATGCCAACAGGGCTCAAAGCTGTCATTGGATAGGAGTGGAATGATGTTTCTTGTGTTTACTAACCTATGGCTCTTTATTAGTTATGATATAAAGTTATGTTCTTCAGAAGAGAACATACCATATTGCCTGTTCTACCACATAGTTTTAGGAAAATACTTCCATTCAGTGATTCTCCTCAATGGAAATAGAGATAGGACCTCTGAGTCTGTTATTGTGAATAATAATGTTTTCTCCTGTGAAATCATACTGAAAACTTCTTTCTACAATCATATTCTAATTGCCCTTGATATATAATACTACATGGATATCCAAGAAAACAGATTCTCTATCTTTAAAAATAGTCACTCCTTTTTTTCCTTGTCTCTTTTCATTTTCTATTTTTTTGTGTTACATTTCTGTGTCTGTTCAACCAAATTTTCTTTGAAATTGTCATTGCTGGAACTAAGAGTCATTTGATTAGTTGTCTATGTTTATGAAGTAGTTTTAAAAACTTTGATAGTGCTGAGTACTGTTAGCTGACATCTGTAATCCTAGCTACTCAGGAGGCTGGGATCTGAGGATCATGGTTCAAAGCTAGCCTGGCCAGGGAAGTTTGTGAGACTCTTATCTCCAATAAAATACTCAAAGCTGGAAGTGGCGCTGTGGCTTATGTGATGGAGTGCTAGCTAGCTTTCAGCACAGAGAGGCTCAGGAACAGAGCCCAGGCCCTGAGTTCAATCCCCAGGACTGGCAAAAGAAAAAAAGCTTGTTAGTGTCATCAGTCAGATATTATACCCCTTTACATACTACTTTAGCAATAATAATGCTTTACCTTTTGATTTTAGAAGTATAAAATTACCTTTGAACTTTTGAGTTTGTGCAGACTTTGTGAACAATGGTGATAGAGGGGTAGGTTTGGAAGCATATTTTAAATTACTGAATTTCCATTTCTTCATCGTGTTTTTTTTTTCTGTTGGTTCCATGTAGCCAATGTCAGTAAACTTATACAGATGATGAAACTGGTTTTATTCTGGAATTATAGTCATTTGGTATGTGGAAATAGCTTTTTTCACAAGCATGACTGTCTGTGCTACATTGTAAATCGTGATGTGCTTGACTTTTGTGTATCTTCTCAGCAATAAATGACATTACATTAAATATGAAAAAATTACATACACAATATACAAAGAAAGTGAAGGTCGAAATCATTGTCTTTCATCTTCTAGTAGAGATGCTTACTTCTTGTCTCTTATATTCTCCAACCTTTCTTCCTTCACACAAAAGCCAAACAATGGAAAACCAAAACTATGTTCTTCAAAAGGATCAGAGAGAGTTAATTATAGTGATATGCAGCAAGTAGGACAATCGTAGCTGTTGGTCTGTCTCAAAGCCTACAGAAGGTTCTTATTTCATAAGCAGAGATAATTTGTTTTTCTCTGTGTGCCATATGGTTTTGCAACTGCAGAGATCAAACAGATTTGCGGATGTAAACTTCAGTTCTGTACTTAAAAAAAAAAAAACACTGAGTCGTGTGGAGATTTTCATAAAGTACTTGAATCATTGATGCCTACCAGGTCTGTTGGAGTCAAGGATCCCTTGTCAGTCTGTAAGCAACTATGGATGGTGATTTTTATTTGCCTTGGACTTTAAAGACAGCTTGGAAAGGAAACTTGGAACATAAATTGTCAAGTGGAATGCAGTGATTTAAAAAAAAATAAGGACGATGATTAAAACCAGTAATCATTAGCATAGAAGAAGAATAATTCTGATGCTGCCCAGGTGGTCTCTGGAAAAGACTGGAGTTTTTTGTCTTTGACAAGTTTTAATTATACTAAATTACTTTGGCATTAATTATTTTGAGGGACACTCTTCAGAATTGAGTGAGGTTTTTTTTTTTAAGTTACTAGTTAGAAGGGTAAAAAGAATATTAAGTGTACCAGTGATTTCCTTCTTGTTCTTCTCTTTATGTATGTGCCCTTCTTTATTGGTTTCACTATGTATACTTTTTAAAAATACAATACTCTGTTTAACTAAAGTGAATGCATATTTCCCGGTCCTGTGTTTTTCAAATATAAAATTTAAGAGCACCCATAATATCTGGTGTCTCCATTTACAGATATAAAATTTGATAGAGTCTAAGACTACCATTTCTTCATAGATGCACTCTCCTCTGAACAGGCAGTGCTCCTATCCAAAGGTCTTTAAAAACTTTAGATAATGCATTTCTCAGGAAAAGACTTTAGCACCTTTACATTCAGTTTCACATTATTAAATTTCTTGGAGGAGTGTGTGTGTGTGTGTGTGTGTGTGTGTGTGTGTGTTTCTTCTGTGAAGCAGACACCAGATTTGTAGTAATTAATTCTTTTATTTTGGCTTACCTGGTTTCCTTGCTGTTTATTTGACTTCCAGTTGTAGGAAGTGTTTATTTTGTTTCCTGTTCTATTCTCATCTTTTGGCACATAATGAGTTCCTTAGAAAATATTTGTTGAATAAATAACAGTATGGTTTGAGTAGATCATGCTTTCTTAGTATATACAAATGTGACTCTTCCTTTTGCTAATTTTCACATTGAGAGTCTTTCAGAGTAGCAGTTATGGCTCTTAACATTTTAAAAAAATGATTACGTGCTTTCTGCTTTTATGTATTCAAAAGATTTGGTGCCTGAGCAGCCAGATGTTATTCCTGAATTTTTTTTTTTTTACTTTAGTTTGTGCATGGCAGCTATTATTTTGCTATTTCACAGCCTTATAATTAATTCCTCAACCCACAGCAGGAGTAAGAAGACAGTAATGGTTCTCTTTATAAACTTCACAATATGTTTTGTTTTGTTTTGTTTTTGGCCAGTCCTGGGGCTTGGACTCAGAGCCTGAGCACTGTCCCTGGCTTCCCTTTGCTCAAGGCTAGCACTCTGCCACTTGAGCCATAGCGCCACCCCTGGCCTTTTCTATGTATGTGGTGCTGAGGAATCAAACCCAGGGCTTCATGTACATGAGGCAAGCACTCTTGCCACTAGGCCATATTTCCAGCCCCTACAATATGTTTTATCTTTGTTAGTACAGAGAAAAAGTCTTGAGACTGAGTAAAAAAGTACAGGATCAGCTGGGTGCTGGTGGCTCACACCTATCATCAAGACTTATCTCCAGTTAACCATCAAAAGGGCAGAAGTGGAGCTGTGGCTCAAATGGTAGAGTCCTAGCCTTGAGTGAAAAAGCTCAGGGCCCTGAGTTCAAGCCCCAGGACCAGAACAATGTGCGTGCGCGCACACACACACACACACACACACACACACACACACACACACACCCCTACACACTATATGTATGTATGCATCTGTCTATATCTATATCTATCTATATATCTATCTTGTCACTTTAGAAGGTCTTAGGAGTGATGTCACCTAACTCTTACTCATTTTATATGTGATAAAACTAAGGGCACTGACAGTTTATCTAGCTTTTCCTGAATGAAGTAAAATCACTAGTTTGATTAGTAGACCAAGTCATCTGATGCTTAGTTCTCTTTTGCCACAAAACCTTTCTGTTTGGCAGGAAGCCAGTTTTTCTGTTTATCAAAACTGTGTTGTACATACCATCCATCCATGCATGACTGTACCCTACATACATACTTTGTGTTCCCTTAGGCAGTAGTGATAAAAGTTACTCGATACTGATAGCATGAAGCACTTTCTTCTATGTCACTTGGATGGAGATAGCACTCAAATTGTTGGATGCACAATGGTGCTTTCTAAACAGTCAAAGTGATTTGTCCAAAGGCTGTGCAATAGTAAGGTCTACCACTTTGCCTACCCCTGAAGACTTTGGTTGTGAAACATGTATCCCTATCTCATAAACTTAACCATATTTAGGGATGGAGAGGGTGATTAGAAATTCAGGTAAGTCAAGTGGAATGCCAAAAAGAAAAGAGGAGTTTCTTCTTGCATATTTGCTTTTCTTGCCCCTGCTCCAAGCAGAAATCTCTCTTCTTAGGTATCCTCTACTAAAACCAGCTTAGAAACTGGAATGTTAACTCAGATACCAACACAGTTCAATCAGTTAACCAGTGCTTGTTTATTCTACCTTGCCTTTTAATAACAGGAACTCAAACATGTCTGAGCTCTTAAAAGTAGACAAAAATATATTTTCTAAAGTAGAAAGATGTCCTCTACTTTCTTGGCTTAGGAACATAAATACTCCAGCGAGAATATTTATACTGGTCTTTTAAAGTATATTCATGAAATACCAGAAATGTGCATTCTTTATTTATTTTTTATTTTTTTCTTATTTATTTATTTATTTATTTATTTATTTATTTATTTATTTATTTATTTATTTATTTATTTTTTGGCCAGTCCTGGGCCTTGGACTCAGGGCCTGAGCACTGTCCCTGGCTTCTTCCTGCTCAAGGCTAGCACTCTGCCACTTGAGCCACAGCGCCGCTTCTGGCCGTTTTCTGTATATGCGGTGCTGGGGAATCGAACCTAGGGCCTCGTGTATTCGAGGCAGGCACTCTTGCCACTAGGCTATATCCCCAGCCCTCTTATTTATTGTCAAACTGATGTACAGAGAGGTTACAGTTTCATACATTAGGCCTTGGGTAGATTTATTGTACTGTTTGTTACCTCCTCCCTCATTTCCCCTTCTCCCCTCCCCTTTTCCCTCTCTCCCCATGAGTTGTTCAGTTGGTTTACACCAAATGGTTTTGCAAGTATTGCTTTTGGAGTCGTTTGTCTTTTTATCCTTTGCATCTTGATTTTGATATTCTCTTTCACTTTCCTAGTTCTAATACCAGTCTATACAGTATCCAGTGTACTCAGATGAGATACAGTGATAGTGGGGGTACAACCACAGGAAGGGGACACAAGAGGATCATCAACAATAGAAGCTACAGTTTCACATGGCATGTTGAAAGTAATTACAACAGTGATCTAACACTCATTTCCCTAACATGGAGTTCATTTCACTTAGCATCATATTATGCATTCATAAGGGCTATTGGGCTGTTGTGATCCTCTGCAGTGACTAGCCTAAACCTGTGCTAATTATTCCCTATGAGGGAGACCCTAGAGTCCATGTTTCTTTGGGTCTGGCTCACTTCACTTAGTATAATTTTTTCCAAGTCCTTCCATTTCCTTACGAATGGGGCAATGCCATTCTTTCTGATAGAGGCATAAAATTCCATCGTGTATATGTACCACATTTTCCTGATCTGTTCATCTACTGAGGGGCATCTGGGTTGGTTCCATATTTTAGCTATGACAAATTGTGCTGCGATGAACATTGTACATTTTCTATTTTGCCAGTCCTGGGGCTTGAACTCAGGGCCTAGGCTCTGTTCCTGAGCCTCTTTGTGCTCAAGGCTAGCGCTCTACCTTGAGCCACATTACCACCTCCTGCTTTTTCTGAGTAGTTTTTTTTTGGAGATAAGAGTTTCATGGACTTTTCTGCCTGGGCTGGCTTTGAGCCATTATCTTCAGATCTCAGCTTCCAAGCAGCTAGGATTACAGGCATGAGCCATGGGTGCCTGGCCAGAACTGCGCATTTTTATATAACATTATTTGTAATAAACACAAATTAGGAAAACTACTCAATGAAGAATGATTAAAAATGATTATCCATGCCAAGAACTGGTGGGTCATTCTTATAATTTAATCTACCGAGGACACTGTGATCTGAGAATCCCAGTTTGGAGCCCATGCAGACAAATCCTTAAGACTCATCTCCTAGTAACCCCCAAAAAGCTAGAATTGGAGATTTGACTCAAGGTATAGAGCTCCATCCATGAGTGAAAAAACACAGTGAGAGCACAAGACCCCACGTTCAAGCCTCAGTTCCAGAGTGAATGAATGGATGAATGAAATGAATACATATGTCATATATACACACACACATATTTATAACCCAGTGGCATAAAACCCCCTTTGTTTTCTGTGGGTCCCTTGACCACAATGGTAAACTCAGGACATGACAAATCACCCTTACTACCTCAGCACACTCTTACCCTTCTGCCTTTTCATAGGTGGGTGGCAACAACAATAGCAGCAACACAAACTAGTAGTTGTCACATTAACCATATCAGACCTGTTGGGACCATTATGTAAAAACTATGAGAAAGATGGTGCCTTTACTCTGGTTGCAATACCTGGAAATTTCAACACCAAAGGAGTTTATAATCATGGTTCCAGCCTAATGGAGACAACCTGCCAACAAAAATGATGCCAACAGGGTGGTCAAGTGAATAGGAATTGCATTTCTGAGTATATTCCAGAGATGTCTTTCTGGCAGTGGTTATAAAACCATGGTGTACTTAAGAGTTTCCTGGGAGTTTGTTTAAAAAGACAGGTTCTTGATCTCTACTCCTGTCTGAGTCAGTGATTATATTTCATTCAAACATACCTCCTGATTCTAATGCTCTTGGGTGCTATTGTATTTACAAGAGCCTGTTCTTCAACCTGGAAGCTGAAGAGGTTGTGTTGGTTTTCATTTTAGGTACAAGTGAGGCTGAAGTTTGTTGCAATTAAAAAGTTATATTGGCATTATCTTCAAGAAGAGGCATTTCCCCAAGTCCAAATGTGGGGCCAAATTTGTCATATCAAATTATTTGTTATTAAAAGCTATTCTTCCTAGTAGTGTTTTAGGGTTGACTGGGGGATGTTGTAGTAGTTACTGAAATAAAAAAATCCTCCAGTTGTTTCCCCTACCTTCCCTTAGGACTGCTTCTGTGTTGTGTGGCTTTTTCTTTTCCTTTTTACAACTGTAGCCTGACAGGCTCGTGAGAAGCAGGCAGTGGTATCCTTATTGAGGACATTATTTAAGAAAGTAAAGTCTATCTAGTTACCAGGGAGGCCTCTTCTTAACCATAGATACAAGCTATCACTTTCCCAATTATTTTCCATATATTCTCTTGTGATATAAGGAATTGAAAGAAGCCCCAGGATAAAAACATAAGCTTTTTCCCAAGTTTCTCTCAGGACGTCTCTTCATCTATATGTTGCTACTGTATTTTTGCTGCCAAATTTTCTTCCTCCAATTTTTCTCCTCCTCTTTTTTCTTCCTTTGTGCTGGTCCTAGGGCTTGAACTCAGGGCCTGAGAACTGTCCTTAGGCTTTTGTGATCAAGGCTAACACTTTACTACTTGACCCACAGCTCTACTTCCATCTTTTTGGTGGTTAATTGGAGATAAGAGTCTCTCAGACTTTCCTGCCCAGGCTGGCTTTGAACTATGGTCCTCAGAGCTCAGCCTTCTGAGGAGCTGTGATTAAAGGCATGATTATATGCCACCTGTGCCACCTCTTTCTTTTAATCTTTGACACATAGTTGACATACAAGGCAGATATCATTAGAATAGATGGGGTAAAATTATTTGCTAGCTAAGTACCCTTGCTCAGATTTCTTACCCAGAATACTAGTTGTTTTCTATTGAGAGTTTTTATGTCCCCTCTGGTGCTTTCAGTAGCTGGCTACCTGTGGAAAGAGACAAATGTGGTCTTAGATATGTTTGTTTGTTCTTTCCAACTAAATAATAGCCTGAGATGGTTAGGTGAAGTAGCTATTGAAAAGATGTGCCCTTGAGCCTATACAGTAAAAATCTGGACTGGGGTGTGGCATGTGGAAACTGGGACACTGTTCATTGGGACCATGCTCCACTACTGATGTGATATAAAACTATGTGTCAGGCAATGCTTTAAGGATTTTAATTGCATTAACTTGTTCAACTTATCTCATAGATTTTAAAAACCATAATCAGGGACTCATGATTTTAGTCTCCGTTTTAGGGACATAGAAAAAGATTAAATAACTGGCTTACATTAGAAAATTATAGTGCCAGATTTTGAAGTCAGTGATCTACTTGCACTTTACTACACTGCCGTAGTTCTGTCCCCTTAAAATTAGCAGCTCACAGCTTCTAACCAAGAAGACTGGACCTGATGGAGAGATAGTAGAACTGGAAGAGAGTAGGCTCTGCCTTTGCAGTATAAACAGAGATGAGGGGCTGGGAAAGTGCAAAGCCAACGGAGGAAATGGTGTTCTCTGAGATTTCAACTGTAAGGGCCAGTTGAGGGGTTATTATTACTTAAGGTCTGGATAGGTAGGCAAATGCTTTCCTCTGAATGAAAGTCATTGGATAAAGATACTGTACACTACACTGTAGTTTTGTGGTTTTCAATTCTTGTGTTGATATATATTTTCATCTTAAGTTTAGCCTTCTTCAAAAGATATAATTTTGAGCATATTGTAAAACTGTATTGTAATATTGTAAAAATTTTAATTTGTTTTCTTTTTGTTACTTTGAGAAAGGGTCTCGCTATGTAGGCCATCACTGGCCTTGAAATTACTATGTAGTCCCTACTGGCTTCTCACTCTTGCTCCTTCCTCTTTTATCTGTCTTCTAAGTACTGGGGTTGCAGATATGTACCACCATGCTTGGTTCAAAAATTTACATTTAGGGGCTGGGGATATGGCCTAGTGGCAAGAGAGCTTGCCTCCCATACATGAAGACCTAGGTTCGATTCCCCAGCACCACGTATACGGAAAATGGCCAGAAGGGGCACTGTGGCTCAGGTGGCAGAGTGCTAGCCTTGAGCGGGAAGAAGCCAGGGACAGTGCTCAGCCCCTGAGTCCAAGGCCCAGGTCTGGCCAAAAAAAAAACAAAAAACAAAAACAAAAACAAAAATTTACATTTAAAAATAAATGCTTTACAAAATACATTTAAGTACATCTGATAAAACTCTTAACAGTTTCTTATCAGCCATTTTTCAGTTAAGAAAATAAGCAAGCTGTTTAATTGGAACCTATTTCCCCTTGATTACATGAATTCCTTTTTTTTTTTTTTTTTGGCCAGTCCTGGGGCTTGGACTCAGGGCCTGAGCACTGTCCCTGGCTTCTTCCCGCTCAAGGCTAGCACTCTGCCACTTGAGCCACAGCGCCGCTTCTGGCAGTTTTCTGTATATGTGGTGCTGGGGAATCGAACCTAGGGCCTCGTGTATCCGAGGCAGCACTCTTGCCACTAGGCTATATCCCCAGCCCATATGAATTCTTTTTAATCCCAATTTTCCTCAATCTTTTGTTATAACATAATTCATGTTCATTTCTCAGTCTTTTATGTATTGTCATACTAATACAAAAATTAATAAAAACTTAGTTTAAGATGTCTAGTGTCTATAAGCACAATGCAGAAGTAATTGAGCATTTCAGTTTCAATAGACTAACATTGGTCAGAACAATAGGATTATATTGCATATTCTAAGAAATGATTAATAAAATATATTTTTAAAACATTTATCTCTAACAACCTGTGTTATTGTTTTCCAGATTTTAAAAAAATGGCATGTCTCTCATTCTCTGTCCCTCCTTCTCTCTCTAGCCTCTCTCTGACCTTCCTCTCCTTGTGCCCCCCGCCAGTACTATGGATCAAACCCTGGGCCCCAGCCCCATTCGTGGTTTGAATTTATTTTTTATTTTAAAAATAGATGTTAGTACTGAAAGAGTTAGTACTGAAGGAATTTACTGAAAAGTCAGTTGTTGGTTTTTACTCTTTGTGAAGTTTCATGGGCAAAACTCACACAGTAAATGTCACTGTAAATTATGGTTATTTTGTGTGTGTGTGCGCATGCATATGTGCATATGAATGTGAGCGAGTGAGCCAGTGTGCTGGGGCTTAATTTAGGACCTGAGCATTGTTCCAGAATCTTTTTGCCCAAGGCTAGCCTTCTACTCCTTGAGTGACTCTTCCACTTACAGCCTTTTGCTGGTTAATTGGATATAAGAGTCTCATGGATTTTCTACACAGTCTAGTTTCAAACTGTGATCCTCAGATTTCACCTTCTGAGTAGTTAGGATTACAGTCATTAGCCATTGCCACCCAGCTTATTGTGAAATTATTTTTAATGATTAATCATTTGAAGGCTCAAATATTAGATCTTTTAGTTTGAAGCAATCAGAGTCATGAAAGCATTTATTTTCCTGCTTTTAGATGCCTTCATTTGTTTTATTTATTTCTTGGCAAGACTAGTTTGTTCTGGTTCCTTCCTGGCTGGCTGATGCTCTGGAGGTTTTATGATCATGGGCAATGTACTTAGTGAAGATGGTTGCCCTGGAATGCTCATTTGAGAAAGCAAGAGAAGGACAGAGAGGAAAAGAGGGTAAGAGGATAAGATTCTTGTGTGTGTGTATGTGTGTATTTTTTTTTTTTTTTGCCAGTCCTGGGGCTTGAACTCAGGGCCTGGACTGTGGTCCTGAGCCTGTCTATACTCAAGACTAGCGCTCTACCACTTGAGCCACAGCACCACTCCATGGTTAATTGGAGATAAGAGCCTCATGGACTTTCCTGCCCAGACTGGCTTTGAACCATGATCCTCAGATCTCAACATCCTGAGTAGATAGGATTACAGGCCACCAATGCCCAGCAGTATATTGTTATTAAGAAAGAGGATACAAGGAAATGGAAGAGGAAGATTTCTTGCCTGAGTGTGTCACTGAGCTTTTTCACCCAAGGGTAGTGCTCTACTACTTTGAGCCACAAACACCACTTCCAGTTTTCTGGTGATTAACTGGAGATAAGAGTGTCATGAACTTTCCTGACCAGGCTGGCTTTGAACCTCAGGCGGTCTCCTCAGATATCAGCCTCCTCCTGAATAGCTAAGATTACAGGTGCGAGCTATTGGCACCTGGTGAAGAAATGCATTTCTATCCCATAGATCAATTTGCAGATCATTGCTTTGGAATGTAATATACCTGTAAGATTTAAAGTTTTGAGATTGCTCAGCTTTGTGTGTTCAGGAGCTTACTTTTAGCTTGTGAAAAAATATAAGTTAAGGGCTGATTCATGTGTCAACCTACACAGGATACAGTTTTAAACCAATGATGCTGTTTCCAGCATAAAAATAAACCAGAGAACTGTTTAAGGTTCAGGTCCCAGAATGATTTGTTGGGGTCAGTTAAATGACCTTCAGGAGGAATACTGGCTAGACAAAAGCTAGCTTGGCAGCAAGAGAGGAGGGTGATTGGTGGGAGTTGCCACCAGTAGGCACTTTATTTTCCCTGCTTAATCATACAGGAACCTACAACTGGCCTAGTTCTAGTTAGTTTGTATAATAATTAGAAAAAAACTAAGTTAGGATGAAAATTACTATGCTCTATCTTCAATTCTCTTTCTTCAGTTCATTGGGCAGATATTAATATAGTTGTTCCACTTCATTGATGATAGGCAAGGAACTTAATTTAGGTTTTCAAAAGTAATCTCTTGGTTTGAAATAAGGACATTGTGCTTGGGGTTACCACATTATCACTTGAGCTATGCCACTTGCATGAAAGTAATCTTTTTTTTGCCCTCATTTCATTAGTAGTCCCCCCCCCCCTTTATTTGACTAGATTACAAAATAATAAAATTAAATAGCTGCAGGAGCAAAGGGCAAAAAGCAAAAACCAGGTAGGTAGTGAATAAATGCCTTGGTATATTATTATTGAAGGAATACTTAATTTGGGATATCTTCTGTGGGAAGGCATCTTAGGAGTATTTTATAGAGAGCAAGCAGGTTTCCTTAACAGAGTGAGGTAGGTGAAGTCATTTAAGAATTGAAAGTTCACAGAATCAGCACTGTTTTGCAAAACTTGGCTTCATTGAGAGTTTTTGTGCACTAAATAAGAATCTTTCTGTTCTATTGCACATATCATTGACTGTAGTAATGTTCTGTGGGTTTGTTTTACTCCTACTATCCATTGTGTGTGTGTTTAGTAATTTCTTTTTCTTTTCTTTCCTTCCTTCCTTCCTTCCTTCCTTCCTTCCTTCCTTCCTTCCTTCCTTCCTTCCTTCCTTCCTTCTTCCTCTTTTTTTTGCTGGTCCTGGGACTTAAACTCATGGTCTGGTTCATGTCCCTGAGCTTCGTTTGCTCAAGGTTAGTAGCCTACCACTTAAGCCACAACGCCATTCTGGATTTTTTTTTTCTTTGTAATTTTTGGAAATAAGAGTCTCATGGATTTTTCTGCCTTGCGCTGGCTTTGAACTGCAGTTCTCATATCTCAGCCTCCTTATTAGCTAAGATTACAAGCATGAGCCACCAGTGCCTGGCTATGTTTAGTAATTCTTAAAGTCAGTTTTAGTAATTTTTAAAATAAGGGACAGGAGTTCAGCTATGGAACTCATTTTTTTCTCATTTTTAAAAAATGATGACTAGAAGTGTTCCTCTTCTATTAGAGAGTGGGGAGTAGGGTTATATAACAATCTATATTGGCTCCTATGTGCCAGGCTATGAATTTTCTTAAGTAATAAGGAACAGAGGTCTTTAAGAATTGTGAACTGAGTTTTTTTTTTCCCCCAAAGGTGAAATGAAAGCAGCACTGTACAGGAAATTAATTTTTGGGGTGAGGAAGTGGAATTGGTCTGATTTAAATCATTAATGTCCCTTTAATGAGAGACTTATATGAAAAATGTTGGGTAGAAAGTGTGATGCCATCAAAAAGTCATAAATGTAAATTTATTCAGTTTGAACAAATAGTATTTGGAATGGAAAAGAGGGGAAAGGGAAAATTCTTATGTGGAAGGAATTCAATGTCATTCTCAAGGGTGGGGAAACCTTACTACTTGACTTGCTTTCCTCTAAGGAGAAATACCTGACTCAGTGATTTGAATTTTTAATTTGTGACATTTCCTTCAAATTAGAATTATTGCAGGAGCATTTTCTTTTGTTTGCAGTGTTGTGTCTGTATGTTTGATTTGTTGTTGTTGTTTTTTTTTTTTTATGGCCAGTCCTGGGCCTTGGACTCTGGGCCTGAGCACTGTCCCTGGCTTCCTTTTGCTCAAGGCTAGCACTCTGCCACTTGAGCCACAGCGCCACTTCTGGCCATTTTCTGTATATGTGGTGCTGGGGAATCGAACCCAGGGCCTCATGTATACGAGGCAAGCTCTCTTGCCACTAGGCCATATCCCCAGTCCCTGTATGTTTGATTTGTAAATTTAAAAAAATGCTACTTGTTTCTGCTAGAAGCTAGGAGAGTTTCTAGTGCAAGTATAAAAACGTAGTTACATATTCAAACTCCCTGTTTGTTTCCTGTCTTCTAGATCTGAAAGATAAGAATGTTTAAAAGGTCAAGTAACTTGACTAGATTCATTGAGGAAGCCTAGTGAACACTAGCATTAATGCTTGGACATGAATTTTTCTACCACAGGCATGGGGTAAACCACACTGCAAAAGAGAGGAAAGAAAATGAGCAGGATCTTATTTAGACAATATATTCATTGCAAACACACTGAGCCCAATAGGTGCTCAGCACATGCTATTTAATGACTGTGATGGGTAAATCAAGGTCAGATGAATGTGTGGAGTTCCACACCGCATGAAAGGCTGGGTGGAAACATTTTTGCCTTTTTCTTCCTTCATCAAGCCTTGGGCATTAAACACCATACCTGAACAGCACCTGGTGCTCCACCACTCCTTATGGAGTTAGTGAGTGAATGTATGTTCTACCGCCGTGTGAATATCACCGTAAGCACTTCTAGCATGTTTTGGTGCAAGAAATAACAAAACCAGTAATCTCTGTTTTTTTTTTTTTTGTGAAATCATTTTTTGAGGGTGGGGTGGGGTGGGAGATGGGTCTTAGGCCTTGAACTCAGGGCCTGGGTGCTGTCCCTGAGCTTTTTCTTTGACTCACAGTGCTACTTCTGGTTTTCTGGTGATTAGTTAGACATTAGAATCTCATGGACGTTCCTGCCTGGGCTGATGATGAACTGTGATCCTTACATCTCAGCTTCTTGAGGCGTTAGTATTACAGATGTAAGCCACTGGCACCCAGCTATGAAATTCTTTTCTACATAGTTATATATAGTGCTGAGAATTGAAGGCTTAAAATATGGCATTTAAAGTTATTTAAAGATTAATGAAGATAAAGTATACAACTCTAACTATAAAATGAAAACTTCTGGATGGTGTCTGGTTGTGAAGAAAAATCACCTATTACTTTTATTTACATATATATTTTATTATCAAACTGAATTACAGAGAGGTTACAGTTTCATACATTAGGCATTGGATACATTTCTTGTACTGTTTGTTACCTCGTCCCTCATTCCCTCCTCTCCTCCCTCTTTCCCTTCCCCCCCTCCCATGAGTTGTTCAGTTCATTTGCACCAAAGAGTTTTGCAAGTATTGCTTTTGTAGTTGTTTCTCTTTTTTTACCCCGTGTCTCTCGATTTTAATGTCAGATTCTCAGATGGTCTCTGGTACTTTCTGGAGATCCAATGCAAAGAATGTCCTTATTAGAAAACATTTCTCTCTCTCTCTCTCTCTCTCTCTCTCTCTCTCTATATATATATATATATATATATATATACACATATATATTAAACTCTATTTTATTTTAACTGTAATTTTTAATTATGTATTTTATAAGGCTCACTGAATATGAGTTTATGTGGGACTTGCTGATACTAGTCTTCCATTTCATTAAAACTGTTTCCTAAATAAATCTAAGGTTTATTTGGATAATAACTACATTATTACCAAGAGCAACACTTATCATATTACTTGTGAAGAGTGTCGAAGTGAGCTGCTTGGGGCCCACAGGAACATAGCTCATCAAGAATTCAAAGCTCATCCTAATTTTGCACTAGCTCTGGGTTCATAGGTAGTCTCATTCTTTCTGCTCTCAAAAATGCCTCAGTTTTCCCTTTCAACCCTCACATGAACTGTAGTTGGAGATATGCTATTTCCCAGTGGTATTGCAGACAATGAAGAGGCTGAATGCTTCATGTGAGTTATGTCAACTTTAATTATAAAGAAAAAGATGGAATGAAAAGATAGATGCAGTACTTGCTAACTGGGATCTCAGCTCTTCCTAGTGTCTACTGAGTGCTCTTCAGATTAGCCTTAGTTAATCTGTGTTTAGAAGGATTCTGAATTCTTCCTTTCCTAGCTTGTTAATATGACTATAAAGTTCTTTGCAAATAAGACTCCCAATAATAAAGAAAAATCTTTGAGACATCTTTTGCTACAATTGCTCACTATCCTCCCCCATTGTGCTTCTGAGAATTGATCAGAGCTCTATAAAAGGAAAGTGGTTACAGTGTGTCAGGAAAAGAAAACCATGAGGAAATAAGTAATCCATAAACTTTAGTTATAAGGGGATCCAGGTGGGTGGATCTGATGACTTGGCAACTGAGAGAGGGAAGCAAGTAATTGTTGATTTTATCAGAGTAGGTTGAGTGTGTGCACATAGGGGGATGGAATGGAATATAGACTTAACGATTAACATGGATTTCAAGAGGTTATAAAAGTCTACTGCTACATAAATCCTAGGCAATTTCTGTGTGTTTAGGTGTGGGACTAATGTTCAATTACAAACAACTCCATCGAAATAGGAGGTAAACATACATAATTTTCATTTTTTCCATAGAATTTGTATTTTTTATGGATTTCTAGATAGTTTGTGTTATTATTGTAAGCTTATGCATGTTGATGTTAGTATAATTAGTTCTCTGATAAATATTGAAATCAGATATTCTGTCATCTTAGTCACTCAGAATTTTTTTTTCCTGTCTGATTTGGAATTTTAGCATTTGCAACTTTGGAAGGTGCTTTGGACTGTTTCTGAAAAGAAAAATGTCATGGGAAAGGCTGCTTGTTAAGTTCATGATCAACCAGGAAATTTATAGAACTCAAAATGTTTGGTAGAGTCAACTCATTAGGAGACATTTCTTCTAGACTCCCCCCCCCCCACCCCAGGGAGTAATGTTCCATGAAATAATCTACCAAAAAGAGACTGGGGAAATGAAATGCTATCTTTTACAGTGAGGAGCTTGGAGCGGGATGTATGATCTGTTGAATACACTGGTTCAAAGAGTTCAGACAATTATGAAATATTGGAATGTCTTAAAAATTAGGTCGAATAAGTCTTACTTGAGAAAATGAAACTTAAGGATTGGGTTAGTTTGTTCTAATGGCTGCTAAAGCCACTTGGAAATTGCAGCTAAGATCTTGAACTTTAAATTTTCATAATGAGTTTTTGTTTCCTTGATAGAATTGGTCATTTTTAGAAGAAGTTTTTACATGTTAAGACACACACATTGTGGTTGAGTCAGTGGCACCAGGGAAGAAATATATGTAGGGAGGAAGAGTGAGTTATGGAGTAAGGCCAGGCAAAGTGGAAAGCACCACAGCTAAATACAAATCTCAGGTGAAGGAAGGGCTTTAGATCCACCTTTCCTTCCCTTTTTATTATTATTTGAATGCTGTTTTTCTCAGGAGGCTCTTTAAGCTTTAAAGCAAGTAAGTAGGGAAACTTGAAATGGTTTAGTTGGCAATTTATTAATAGCCTTGCCATAGGGATTGAAACTATGATCTAAAATGGAACAGTGAATTTTTTATTTTGTTTTGTGTCTTCATGCTTTCATTATTAAAAGTGATTTGGAGTTTGTGATATTACAAGCAATTCCTTGGTAACTGGTTTCTTAGATTATTGGTAAACCCTGGAATTTCTGTTGGGATCAACACTCAATTGTATGAAATACTTGGGAAGGCAATGAACTAGGAATTCTGTAATTTGATTGGATTGACTCCTTACCACCACAAGATTCCCTGCTTGTATATTTGTGCTGGGAAGAGAGACCAAATCTTTGGTGGGCAAGTGTGGGAAAAGTTTTGTCTCCTTATTTAGTAGGGTTTGAAGGTTCTAGTAGTTAGTGATCATACTGTTCTTAAGCCAGCTAGGTTGAATTTTATAGTCTTGGCTGTGCAGTGTATCGGTTAAAAAGCAACTCATTTGGAGACAGACTGTTTAAATTTTATTTTATTTTATTTTTGCTGTTCCTCAGGCTGAAACTCTGGTTCTGGGTGCTATCCCTGAGCTTAAGGCTAGAACTCTACTACTTGAGCTACAGCACCACTTCCAGCTTTATTTGTGATTTACTTGGAATAAGAGTCTTACAGACTTTCCTGCCTTGGCTGTGATTTTTTTTAAAAAAATTCATTTATTGTCAAAGTGATATACAGAGGGGTTACAGTTTCATATGTAAGGCAGTGGGTACATTTCTTGTATACCTGTTACTTCCTCCCTCATTTCCCCCCTCTCCCCTCTCTCCCTTTCCCTCTTCCCCCCCATGAGTTATTCAGTTGGTTTACACCAAATGGCTTTGTACGTATTGTTTTTGGAGTCATTTGTCTTTTTATCATTTGTCTTTCAATTTTGATATTCCTTTTCCCTTCCTTAGTTCGAATACAAGTATATACAGTATCCAGGGTACTCAGATGAGATACAGTGATAGCGTGAGGACAACCACAGGAAGGGGATACAAGAGGAGCAACAACAACAAAAAAGCTACGATTTCACATGGCATGTTGAAAATGATTACAACAGTGATATAACACTCATTTTCATAACATGGAGTTCATTTCACTTAGCATCATATTATGTGTTCATAAGGGCATAGATATTGTGATCTTCTTGTGATCTTCTGCTATGACTAGCCTAAACCTGTATTCCCTATGAGGGAAGCCATAGAGTCCATGTTTCTTTGGGTCTGGCTCACTTCACTTAGTATGATTTTTCCCAAGTCCTTCCATTTCCTTACAAATGAGGCAATGCAATTATTTCTGATAGAGGCATAAAATTCCATTGTGTATATGTACCACATTTTCCTGATCCACTCATCTACTGAGGGGCATCGAGGTTGGTTCCATATTTTATCAATGACAAATTTTGCTGCAACGAACATTTTTGTGCTGGTGGCTTTAGTGTGTTCTTGCTTGTAATCTTTTGTGTAGATGCCCAAGAGTGGGGCTGGGCTGGTTTTGAACCATGATCCTCAGAACCCAGCTTGACTGTTCAAATTTAAATATCAGGTATTCTCCCAGTATGACCTTTGTTCATTAGATGCTTAAAAAAAACAAAACTCTCTTCCTCAAAATGTGGGTCCTAAGTGTGTTAGTCAGACTTAATAAACTTAAGAAAGGAATAATTTCTTTGGCCTCACAGTTTGGGAGGTTTCAGTTTGTGATCACTTGTCTCCAATACTCAGGGCTGTGATAGGCAGAATCATCATAGTGGGGTACACATGGCTAGGGCAAGAGATACTCTTCAAAGGAAGGCCCCTAGTGACCTATTTCCTGCAATTACTTTCTACTTCCTAATAGCCTCTAAGTACCCTCATGATCCAACAAAGTCACTCTTCAGGCAGACCACCAGTTGGTGACCAAGGCTTCAACACTTGAACCTTTAGGATCATTTTATGTTCAAGCCAAAAC
Organism: Perognathus longimembris pacificus; assembly: GCF_023159225.1. Classification (NCBI taxonomy): domain Eukaryota; kingdom Metazoa; phylum Chordata; class Mammalia; order Rodentia; family Heteromyidae; genus Perognathus; species Perognathus longimembris. The sequence continues at coordinate 120,374,393 of NC_063161.1, read as the reverse complement.
TAACACAGGTACCTTCTTGAAAAGGTGGTTGTACAGGTTAAACAAGTTAATAGATGTAACATTCTTGGAAACATTTCTGGCACAAAATGACACACACAGATGGCTATTTTATTATTATTGCAATGGAGTTACTGATTTTTAATAAATCATGTTGGTTTGATAACAGAGATAGTACTTCTTTGGAGAGAAAGCTAAGCTAGATATCATTTTTATCTTTTCCTAAAGTGTTGTGGTCCATAAATGTTAGAACTTTTGCCTTTTAAGAAACAGTGACCTTTGTAAGGCATCTCACAATTTTATCACCTATTTGGTTTTTGGATTGTTAAATAAAGGCAGTATTCATTGTATTTTGCTTTATTTTTTAATCATGTCATTTAAAATTATATTTAAACTATTGTTTTTTGAGAGTACTGGGAACTATGTTGTCCAGGATGACCTTGAACTTTTGCAAGCCTCCATCAGTCTCTTGAGTAGCTAGGACTGCAGTTGTATAGCACCTACCTGGCCAATTACTTTATTTTTGTTAGTATCTTTGAGCAAAATGTGTATTAGTAAATTTAAACAGATTAACATTCCAACTTAAGGTAATATTGTCCATGAGTGACTCCGAAACATATGCAGGTGAATGGTTTACCCCCATCTGTGACTCTTATCCTTTGATTCACCCCGCCACAGCTTGACAGAAAAGAATTTCCTAGCATAGGGGATGACTTTTGTTGAATTTGACTCACGTTAGGCTATTCCAAATGGATAGGAGGACAATTTCACATTATTAGGGGGTTGAAAGTTCTATCTCTGATGTTTCCAATAATGAATTATTACAATTAGAATCAATCTATGTATGCCAACTGTATGTCAAGTGTAATCCTTGGATAGCACACTTTCATTTATTTTATTTAAGCTTTCAAGGCTGACAGCTTCCCAAGAAACAAACATCTTCCTTGGAGCTAATTTCAGGATGTACCAATTAGATTCAATGAGGGTGTCATAGTGAGATTTTGTCGAATGAGGAGGATTTCCAGGTACTTTCTTGTTCCTATTACACGTGCGTTATCCCATATGATAGTCATCTGTCACTTTTGACTTTTGGCACTTGGAATGTGGGTATATTGGAAAACTAAATTCTAAATTCTCTTTAATTCTAACTAAATTTAAACCTAAATCAGTTACTTGGTTTTGTAATGGGCCAATTATAAACATGTTTAGAATGACCAAGAGAAGTGGACCTACTTTTTCAAATGTAATTTTTTTGAATTCTAAATAGCTCCTAAAAAAAGTGTTACTAATTAAATTATGATATGTTTCAGGTATAAATATACATCATGTTTTCAATATTTAATATGAATGAAAGAATACAGACAATCTCAATAATACTTAGTGTTTTGTCTTGGGAATTAGGGTGTCATGAATACTCAACATACACATTTGCCACTAAACGACACCCCAGCCCTTCTGTAACAATTAAATGTTAGGCTGAGACCTGTGGATCAAGATTTGAAGCAAGCCTAAGTAGAAAATCTGAGAGACTCTTACCTACAGTTAACCAGAAGCTGGACTTGGAAGTGTTGCTCAAGTGGTGGAGCTCCAGCCTAGAGCAAAAAGGTCAAACTAGCCAGGTGCTAGTGAGTCACGCCTTAATCCTACCTACTCAAGAGGCTGAGATCTGAGGATCATGCTTTCTAAAGCCCCATGGTTCAAGTCCCATGACCAACTGAAAAAAATAAAAGGTCAAACTAGAGTGTGAACCCCTGAGTTCAAGGCCTAGTATTGGTGTGTGCATGCACACACATACACAGTTGATGACATTTGGAAATATTTTGAATACACTAAGTTAAATAAGATTTAAAATTATATATACATATATATATGTATAGCGGCTATTAGAAATCTTTGAACTACATGTGAGCAACTCAGTGTTAGTTTTTTCCAAAGTGTGTGTCTTTGGAAGGTTTTTGAAAACTCACGTTTTTATGTATTGGGAAATGTTGTTTGGGAGAAAAAAATCTTCTGGAAATAATAGGATAACTTATTGTTACATATTGAAAACAATAAAATCATCTGTTTTGCTTTTTGTAATTTCAAATGAGAGCTCCACACGTGGATTTATTTCCCCAGGTTGATGTAACAGAGCACGACTGAAATAAGAGGTGGTTTGCTCACACCTTATGTATGTGTTATATATATTCCTGTGCACTATGTGTGTGTGTGTGTGTGCTGAAATGATTGCAGAGTTCACACAAACCATAAACTTCACCTTCCAAACAATTTCCAAAGTATAGCACACTATTTTCCAGAGCATGCTCCTTGTACAACAGCTCCTCAGACTGCCTACCTGAACTAGACACGTAGATATCAGCAACCCCTGCCCCTCCCTACCCAGCCCAGGTAGACTTCATTCTACTTATGTTTTATGAGTGGGACTGCTGTAGATAACCCATGTAAATGGAATCATGCAGCTGTCTCTTTCTGGATACTTTATTTTACTTAACATAATCATCTTATGGTTCACCTGTGTTGTAGCATATGACAGAATTTTGTTCTTTGAGACTGCATAATAATATTCATATATATATATATATATATATATATATATATATATACTGCAGTTTGTTTATCTGTTCACCAGTTAGCAAAAATTTAGGTCACTTCTACCTCTTAGCTATTGTAAATAATGCATCAGTGAACATGAGTGTGTAAAAAATGTCTTTTTTAGATTCTATATTCAGTTCTTTTGGATTGTTGAAGAAGTGGGATTGCTGGATCAGACTGTAGTTTTAGCTTTAATTTTTTTAGTGAAACTTCATACTGTTATCCCCACTGGCACTATTGCATATTCCTACTGATAATGTTTGTAAAATAATAAACATTACTTTTTTTTTTTTGGCCAGTCCTGGGCCTTGGACTCAGGGCCTAAGCACTGTCCCTGGTTTCTTCCCGCTCAAGGCTAGCACTCTGCCACTTGAGCCACAGCGCCGCTTCTGGCCGTTTTCTGTATATGTGGTGCTGGGGAATCGAACCTAGGGCTTCCGGTATACCGAGGCAGGCACTCTTGCCACTAGGCTATATCCCCAGCCCCTAAACATTACTTTTTTAAAGTAGTTATCGTAATGGATATGAGATAACATCTCACTTTGGTTTTGATTTGTCTTTCTCCTATGATGACTATCTTATTCTTTTTTTTCTTTTGCTAGTACTAGGGACTTGAGCTAAAGGCTTAGGCACTGTCCTTTAGCTTTTTTTTTTTGTTGTTGTTGTTCAAGACACCAGGTACTCTGTCACTTTGGGAACATCTCCTCTTCTGGATATTGGTGATTAATTGGAGATAAGAGTCTCAGGGGCTTTCCTGTATAAGCTAGCTTTGAATCATGATCCTCATATCTCAGCCTCCTGAGTAGCTAGGATTATAGGTCTGAGCCACTGACACCTGACTATTTTTTGTGTTGCTCTTACACACTGGGTATTATAAGGAAAAATGTTTTTTGTTTTGACCTAGAATTTTAGGGGCTGAAAAGTCAAAGCTTAGGTTGACAACCTTTGATGAGTATCTCTCAGTATCATAGCATGTAGATGACATCACGTGGAGGAAGTGTGTGGAAGAACAGTGAGCAACAGCTGCAGAAAAGACCAAACAAGTGTGGGTGGTGGCTTGATTTATAGCATCTGGCTCTTATAGCAATTAACTAATCTATTTCACTGGTTCATTTATCTGTGTGCTTTTCTTATGAGAGTACTGTTCTGTTGGTGGTTCTGGGAATCAAATCCAGGGCTTATCTAAGTTCTCTACCCCTGAGCAACAATCTTAGTGCTCTGTACTGTATTTTTACTTATCCTGTTGTATTATTTAAAGAGCACTGAGCAGGACACCCATGCCTCATGCATGTAATACTAGCTACTCAGGAGGCTGAGATTTGAGTATGGTAGGTCGAAGCCAGGCCAGGCAGAGAAGTCCCCATAAGACTCTTTTCTCCAATTAACCACTCAAAAACCTGAAGTGGAGCTATGGCTCAATGTGGTAAAACTCCAGCCTTGAGCCAAAGAACTCAGGGAAAGCACCCAGGCCCTGAGTTCAAGCCCCACAACCAACAAAAAATAAAATAAAAACACATTTATTTTGCCAGGTGTTAGTGGCTCTGACCTATAATCCTCGTTACTCAGGATTGTAAATAGAAGCCAGTCTGGGCAGTAAAATATGAGAAACTATCTCCAAGTATCCAGCAAAAATGCTGAGATGTATGCCAGCCGTGAGCAAGAAAACAGAGCAGAAATCAGAGGCACTGAGTTCAAGTCCTAGTGCATGTACCAATGCATGCACACTTTTTGTGTGTGCAGATCCTGTGGCTTGAAATCAGGGCCTGGAGCACCGTCTTTGAGCTTTTCTGGTTCAAGGCTAGCACTCTGCTACGGAGTCACAACTCTACACCTGGCTTTTTGGTGATTAATTGGAGATAAGAATCTCACAGACTTTCCTGCCAGATCAGGCTTCAAACTTGGATCCTCAGATCTCAGCCTCCTGAGCAGCTAGGACTATAGGCACGAACCACCAGGGACTGGCCTCAAAAACAACATTAGTTTTAGTCATGATTTTAATTAAGTAAGGATGCTTAGCAAGATGTTACTAATATCATGCTTTCCTAAATTGTTCATATTTCTATCTGTTAGCACTTTCTGTGAATATTAGGGAATTTATTTTACTTTTGCCTTTTATCCTAAGCATGGTTGCAACAACTTGAAGGTAAGAATCTACAAAAGGGATGGCAGACAGAATGAAATTCATTAGGGACATTGCCCTCCTCAGGAATTGGTCATTTTCACATGGAGGTAGAAGTTTGGAGTTGTTGAATGAGGCCTACTCTGTAAGCATGGACAGGAGGTTAAGACTTTGAAGCCACTTTGCTTAGTTTTGTCTTTTAAGAAATTTAAGGTAACAAAGAGTACAAGAAATGTATCCAATGCCTAACGTATGAAACTGTAACCTCTCTGTACATCAGTTTTATAATAAAAAAATAAAAAAAGAAATTTAATTAGCTATAAATCTTGGACAAATATAATTTGATTCCTTTGTTTCAGTTTCCTTATTAAACAAAATTAATATTGTAATTTTCCTCACAGAAATATTTTTCAGGTTAAATGAATTAAACACAATGTCTGGCACATATTAAATGTATATAGACTGGTTTGTTTTATTACTTTGGATATTACAAATAAAAATGAAATTTTTGGCCAAATTCTTAACTTCTAGAATGATTAACTTTTCTGTTTACCTCAGAACTAATGAGAAAATTCATACATAAACAAATTGTGTTTCATAAGAATTTCAAGCCTGGATGGTATAATAAGAGATTATAAATTCTTAAGTCAGTGAAGATCTCCAAATCTTTTAATGATTATAAGAGCACTGCATTTATATTAAGGAATATTACAAAAGCTGCTATGTAGTTTATCATTTGTCTTCAGGTTTGTAATTATTTTTTCGGATATGTGTATAAGACCCAGGGTAAGATGAAGATTAATGTATTTGGGTAGCATAACCCACAGTGACATTTTGATACTGGTGTGCTTATGCCATATTTGTCAAATAAATTTTCTAACTGAGGACTTTATTTTCACATTGCAATAAATCTTCTGAAGCATCTCAAGTTTGTAGACTTAATAGACTTACAAAATCTATTTTCTTGGTGTTTTAATTATATTTCACTTTTACAGTTTCTATTGCTTTGTATTTAAATAATTCCAAGTATTTGAAATACAAACATAAGAAAGTTTCCATTGGAATCAAATCTCTCTCTCATACACACACACACACACACACACACACACACACTCACACATACTTCTATCAACTCCCTTCCCTCTTCATCTTCCTTTCATCACCCTTTTCATTTGTAAATGAATGGAAACTCATATATGACTTTTTGATTTCAAGTTTGTGTATGGTGAGACACTTGTCTGTCGAAAAGTAAAAATATTCTTCTGATAAAATACCTAACTTTTTGTTATGTAAAAGGAATGTAAGGCGTCTTTTCCTCTAAACTTTATATTCTGAATGGATAAAAGCACCTTAACTGACAGGATATTCTCACCTGTGTGGAGTGTGTGTTGGAGAAGAGGGGAGATATACCTGGGAACACCATTACTAGGCCCATGCCAGTATATGTTAATTTGGTCTTTTCTTACCTAGCTGCGATAATGTTGGCTGCTTGTTTGCTTTTTCCAACCTAGTTTAGAATTTACAATATTTTTAATATCTTAAGCTAAGTGAAAGCTAATATATAAGAGTGCATGTGTTGAAACAGCTCATGCTTTAAATAAATGGCTATTCTGGGGATTCTCATCTATTGTTTTCCATTTGGCAATGCAGAGCAACCAGCTACCCTGGCTTTGGATAGTTATGTGTCTGAAGCTCTTATTCTAAGTGAAGAACCATAGGGTTGTTCTTCATCTAGAGTGCCAATCTTAGATGCTCTACAAAGCAGCTCCTGTCTATAAATGCAGCACTTATATTTTTTGCATAGTATGTGCCAGTTGGCAGTTTCCTTGTTTTTATAGTTAAACAGCCACTACTTGCAGGAGGAGTTCCATACTGGATTATGGAAAGAACTAGTTTTAGCTGCATAGTTTGCAATCATTTAGTCATTAGAAAAGAGGAAACAATGGATTTTATTAAAACCATCCCTGTATTAAAGATTCCCCTTCAGCTAGACTTATCATTCAATAGTACATGATAATGAGAAACTTTGATTAAAGAGTTGTGCAAGTAGGAAGTAGACCCTCTGTCTGTTGATGGTACTTCTCTCTTCTTCATTTAATTTTTTATTCTAAGCTAATTGTGCTTCAATTGACTCATTAGACAAATTAAAAAGAAAATAAACCAAACAGGTAGTACTTTATACTTACTGCCTCACATTGCACAGTGGGTTTTATGTCATTCTCACAGTTTAAGAGGCAGGGAAAGAGTTGGATTATATCAGTGTATTAAAAAAATTTTTGTACAGCAACACTTACAAGACAATATGCTGTAAACCAACTGTACAACTTGGTGGAGGAGGGAACTGGGGAGAGGGGATGGTGGGAAAAAATGAGGGAGGAGGTAACAAGTTTGATAAGAAATATACTCACTGCCTTACATATGAAACAGTAACCCCTCTGTATATCACTTTAACAATAAATAAATTTTAATTAAAAATTTTAATGTATAGGTGATGCACAGTGGGGTTACAGTTACATAAGTAAGATAATGAGTACATTTCTTTCTGAACAGTGTTACCTCCTCACTCATTTTCTCTTGATTTCCCCCCAACTGTCCCCCAAGTTGTAAAGTTCATTTCTAACATAGTGTCTAATGAGTATCACTGTTGCATTGGTTTACCCTTTGTCCCACTGTTTCTGTGATTCCCCATTTCTTCTCCAAATCAGGTAAACTTATATATAAGACAAAGGGTACAGAAATCAAAAACCCTGATAACAGGAAATAAAACAAAGGTGGGGGGGAGAAAGAAAAAAATAATTGCAAACAGTACACTAAAAATGACCTCTTGTTTCAATTTCTTAGAGTTCATTTTGATAAGCACCATTTTTTTTATGGCCATATGCACATAGCTATTGAGCTAATGTGAGCCTCTGATAAGAATGTCCTAGATATCTCTGGCCATAAAAGAAATGCTAACCAAAACATTGAGATTTCACCTCACCCCAGTTAGAATGGCCCTTATCAAGAAAACTAATAAGAACAGATACAGGCGTGGATGTGGCCAAAAGGGAATGCTACTACACTGTTGGTGGGAAGGTAAACAGGTTCATCCACTCTGGAAAGCAGTATGGAGGTTCCTCAAAAGACTAAACATAGAGCTCCCAATGACCCAGCAATCTCACTCCTGGGCATTTACCTAAAAGACCACAAATAAGGCCACACTAAAGCTACCAGCACAACCAAGTTCATTACAGAATTATTTACCATAGATAAGATTTGGAATCAACCTAGATGCCCCTCAGTAGATGAATGGATCAAAAATGTGGTATATATACACAATGGAATTCTATGTTTCCATAAGAAAGAATTATATTGTCCTATTCATAAGGAAAGGGAAAGAGTTGGAAAAAATGATAGTAAGCGAAGTAAGCCAGATCCAAATAAACATAGGCTATATGGTTTCTATCACTTGTAGTAACTAGAATATGTCTAGGATATTCTCAGCTGTGCATTTATTTTGATAAATGGTAGCAGAGCTAAGTAGGTGGTTCACACCTATAATCCTATCTTACTTAGGAGGTAGAGATTATAAGGATACTGGTTGAAGGCCAGCCTAGGAAACAAGTTTACAAGATCACAATCTCAGTAGAAAAAAAGTGGGGCATAGTGGTGTGTGCTTGAAATTTTGCAACTATGTGGGAAGTGAACATAGGAGAATTGTGCTCCAGGCTAGCTTGGACAAAAACAGTGAAATCCTATTTAAAACACAATGATAGTAAAATGGCCCAGATGTGTGAAGAACGAAGTGCCAGAGTAGGATAGGAAGTACAAGTTCCTGAATTCAAACTCAAGTATGCCACCACCTGTACCCCCAGGAAAAGAGTCAGAAATGTCTGCATCGTAATGTTTTCCTAAAAAATAGTTTTGTACACTGTCCAAGCTTGGCACACTTCCTCACTTTTGAGGACAAGACAGGAGCCAGATGTATCAGCACTGCTCCAGTCATAGGTTAGATATAATAAAATCATGTTCTTCTTTCTGTTCTGCTATCCATGTATCCCCTGCTGTCCTGTTTTTTTTTTTTTTTAAAAAAAAGATGCCAGTAGTAATGCTCTCAGAATGGTTGAATTAATGACAGAGCATAGATTTCTGGCTCTTTGAATTTTCTAATGGATTGATTGGCTCTTTGCCTGCTTGACTACATTAAGGAAAAAATTCCCCTTTAAAAATTATAGTCCAAAATATACCTGTGATGGACTTTTAAAAGCTTTTTTTATATTTAATAAGTGTAGAAGGTCCTTACAAGTTGGAAGTATTCTGTTCTCACTGCCACAGCCCTTCATGTAGTAATAGAATCACACAGCTACATCTGCCTCTTGATGGATTGATTACAAGGAATGCTCTTTGGGTCATTTGTGATGTGTTTGAATAATTTTTTGCTGAATAATAGGTAGTTACCTTTCCATTTCTCCTGTTCTTAAACTTTGTCAGGACCAAAGAGTTTTGTGGTGGTAGTATAAAGGACATAGCATGAAGGGACTTGTGATATGTACTATATGACAACTCTTCATGGTGATAGCACCTCTGCAGTTGGTCTAGACTTGCTGTAATTCTGACTGTGATCTGTGCAGTTTGTTCCTGCTAAGCAAGTGTGTTTTTCTTTCACTTCCTATTTTGTCTCTCATTACTCAAGTATTTTATGATTGATTTTTTTTGGATGTGCATATTCTTCCTTTCCTTTGGTTTCTATTAAAAGTTCGTTTGTCTACAAAAGCTTTTCAAGTTTCTGGCATTGGATAGTCCAGACTGACCCCGTGTTGCTTCCATGATTCTTTCCTTAGGTGATTACAGCTGGGAAAGGCTGGGTGTGTGTAGCTCAGAATGCCTGCTCATGTTTATCTAGACAGTGACCAGTGTCTTTGATTCACAACCTGTTTTTTTTCTTTCTTTCTTTTTAGTTTTGTGTTTATGTGTATACTAGGGTTAATGTGAAGGCATTTTAGAAAACACATTTTAAATAAACTCAACAGAATATAAAGGCAGTTGTTACCAGAGCTCAGAATTTTTCCATGTACTTCTGTCCAAACTTTAAGTCATTTAAAATTATTATGTTTAGTAGTTCATGGACAGAACCAAAAGAGCATTATTTGAATTTTCAGAAATACAAAATTGTGAAAATGAGTCTATAGATGTGTACTATTGGCTCATGTCTGTAATCCTAGCTACTCAGGAGGTGAAGAGCTAGGGTCATGTTTGGGAGTGAGTTTAAGAAGAAAAATGTCTTGAGTCTCTTACCTTCAATTAGTGAGCAAAAAGCTGAAAATGAAGATACAGTTTGGGTGAAGAAGCTAGGCAAGAACACAGGGCCCTGAGTTTAAGCCCTAATACTGGTACTAAATAAATAAGTAGAAAGCCAGGAAGGTGGATCATGTCTTTAATCCTAGCTACTCAGGGGGCTGAGGATCATGAGGATCATGAGGACCATGAGGATCATGGTTCCAAGCCAGCCTGGACAGGAAAGTTTGTGAGACTCTTTTTTTTTTTTTTTTTTTTTGGCCAGTCCTGGGCCTTGGACTCAGGGCCTGAGCACTGTCCCTGGCTTCTTCCCGCTCAAGGCTAGCACTCCGCCACTTGAGCCACAGCGCCGCTTCTGGCCGTTTTCTGTATATGTGGTGCTGGGGAATCGAACCTAGGGCCTCGTGTATCCGAGGCAGGCACTCTTGCCACTAGGCCATATCCCCAGCCCTGTGAGACTCTTATCTCCAATTAATCACAGAAAAATCTGGAAGTGGAACTTTGGCTCTAGTGTAGAATGCTAGTCTTGGGCAAAAGAAGCTTAGGGATATCATCCAAGCCCTGAGTTAAAGCCTCAGGACCAGCAACAAATAGATAGATAGATAGATAGATAGATAGATAGATAGATAGATAGATAGATAGATAGATAGATAGATAGATGGATGGATGGATAAGTAGATAGGTAGATAGATGCAACTAAAGAATATATAATAAAGATTTTTTTTTCTGGTGGAACTGTTTTTCCAGTAGTAGAGTACCAGCTTTAAGCAGAAAAAGCTGAGGTATCAGAGCTCAGGCTCTGAGTTTAAGCTGCAAGATCTGCGCACGCGCGCGCGCACACACACACACACACACACACACACACACACACACACACACTTTTCACCCCCATCATTACCATTTCTGTTGACTTGCTTTTTAAAAGTTGGCTTATATATCCCACAGCTTGAGGGTAACTTTCTAAAACAGGACTTACAAAACGTTTACAGATTTATTTGCAAAATATTGCCCTTTCAGAAATCTGCATTTTGTGCAGTAATGAATTTTCTGGCAATAGATTACTTTTAGGGGTAGGTGACTACTTTTATTTATTTATTTTTATTTTAATTGTCCAGGTGATATACATACATAAGGTAGTTACATAATAAGGTAGTGAGTACATTTCTTGACAAACTTGTTACCTCCTCATTTTTCTCCCACTTTCCCTCCTCCCCAGTTGTACAGTTACTTTACAGTATATTGTCTTGTAAATGCTGTTGCATTGGTTCTCCTTTTACCCTTTGTCTCACCATTTTGATGTTCCTCTTTCCTTCACTAATTCATCCATATTGTTAACAAATGGCATGGCTTCCTTCTTCTTTATTGAATAATATTCCATTGTATACGCCATACTTTTTGTTTACTCATTTATCTGCTGATAGTCACTTAGGTTGTTTTCATATCTTGGCTACTCTGAATAATGCTGCAATGAATATGGTGATGCATATATCTCTATGAGATATTGATTTCATTTCCTTTTGATTCATTATGTACCAGCAGAGGGATTTCTGGGTTTTAGAATAGATGTATTTTTAATTGTTTGTAGAAACTTTATATTATTTTCCATCGTGGCTATATTATTACAATCTGGGGGCAACTTTTTTTGACAGCCATTAAGATAATATTTTCTTGAATGTTCTCATGACATGGGTCAAAATTCATATAAGTTGCAAAAGCAGGCTCTAGTTATAAAACTATAAACCAGGTGACTCTATGTTCAATTTTCATTTGTATGAGCATAGAGCATTTTGACATCATTGTATCTTCTGAGTTAATAGTGCATACCCATTTGTAGTGAGTTTATGAGTATTTTGTGATTTTCCTATACTATATTTCTAATAATAAAAATCACTTTATGAAGTGTTATAGGTAATCTTTGCAAGGTCACTTTGGCCACAATAGTTGGTAGATTATTGCTAAGACTTTATCACATAGTTGAATATCTTAATTTTGGAGATTAAATGATGACTTGGTAAGGTTAATTATTGCTTGAAGTCATGGAATTTAGGGGCCAGTACTAAAATCTCTAATTAACCACAGCTGTGAAAACAACTTTGCGATTACTTTGTGGTCAATTTTGTGGGTTTTTGAATAGTGTCACCATTACTAGAGTAATAAATAGTGATTTTTAAAAATAAATATTTGCATAGTTATAAAATAGATGTGAAAATTTCAGTTTTGAAGCTTTTCTGATAATCAGTAGTTTTCAGATTATATTGAGAGGCTTCATTTGGAATAGAAAAGGAATTTTTCTAAATTCTTTCCCTAAAAGATTTTGGACTCTGTTTCTAATTACTGCTTTGAAAAATCACAAAGACCCACAATTTCTGAATGTGATGTAAAGTGCATTTACACATTCACTGGCATACCTCCCTATCCTAGCGAGACTTGGCTGAAATGGAGTTTTCCAGTGAAAGCGAGAGAAAGGAAAGTGTTTACAGAAAGTGAGGAATGAAACCTGTTTCTCAAGGAGAATGTTGTAGAATTAGACTGAGGGCAGGAAGATGGAATTCCAATGAAGCACATTGTTGTAAGTAAGTGTAACATCGAATATACAACCATTATATGTTATATGATTTCTCCGGTGATCCTCTTTTATTTGTGAAGTTAGTTATTGAGGTATTGTCTTTGCCACTAAAATCAACAAAGTAAAACATGACATTTTAAAGTAAAGGTAACAGATACAGGTTTACCTTTAAGGTAAGATATATTTTGAAAAAGGTACATTCAGTTATAAAATCAAGAGGCTTTTGATTTTCCTTCTTTTTCTCTGTACATAAAATGATAGATAACTTTGGTAAACAGATCAAGGTGGAGCCTGAGATAAAAGGAAAGTAGTCAGAGACAAGAAAATAAGATCCTAGTTGGATGCAGCGTTAATGGCTCTAATCCTAGCTGCTCAGGAGTGGAGATTGCGGAGATTGCAACCATGGGCAAAAAGTTAGTGAGACTCTATCTCAATAAATAAGTAGGAATACATAGCTAGGAGGCTTGTCTTCTGAGCCTGGCCCTAGGCAAGAATGGTGAGACCCTGTAAGAAAAAGTAACTAAAATTAAAACAGGATTGGGGGTGTGGCTCATGAGATAGCCTGTTTGCTTCATAAGCATAGGGTCCTGAGTTCAAAACTCCAGTAACATAAAATAAAGAAAATCCTGTTTCTGTATTTAGACTGAGTGATGAAGAATTAGATTAGTGTTCTTTCTAAGTCTTTAAATTGTGACTGTTCATTTCCATGCCTTAGCAATGGTCCATGTATAATAAACAACTTCATAAAGAATTAGTGATTATGCTAAAATGATCTCAATATAAGAATATTTTAATGAGTGTTTATTCTAAATAAGCATAGCTTGATACTTTCAGAACAAAGTCAATTAAATAAATGAACTTGAGGTTCCTTGTTATGAAACTAGACACTGATTTTGGTTGGCAGTCCATTAATGTATCACTATCCTGTTTTGTGCTTTCTACCTCAGCTGATGGTTGCACATTTGAATCATCTTGAGTTCAACAGAAATCAAACTTCAACAAACCAGGGCTGCATAATCAGGTCTGTTTAGTACTGTCAGGTGGATCCTTTGTATTGGCAAGGATAAAATCTTTCAAGGTATTTAGCTAGCTTTGATAATGCAGCTTTGGCTACCAATAGAACTTTGCAGTATGATGCTGGCAATTGTGTACCCCAAACTTCATTACAGTTCAGATTAAAATTCATTACACTACCTTTTCTGTACTTGGAACTTTGAGATATAAAATGATAAGTACTTTATACATTTAAAGTGAGGAAGTAGAAGTGTGATTTAAGTGGTAGAGCACCAGCTAGCCTCCAGCATAAGGGCCAAGCAAAAGGTGAGGCTCTTGAGTTCAAGCCCCAGTAATGGTATGCATGTGCACGTGCACATACACATGCACCACATTATTGCCTTACTGAGCTGAATACTAGCCCCCAAATATGTCCATGTTTTGATTCCTGATAAGTGTAAATATTGCCTTATTTGGAAAAAGGTTTTTATACTTGTCTACACTGAGGATCTTGAAATGCAAATTGAAGAGAAAGGTGGGAACGGTTTGGCAAAGGAGAAGTCAAGGTGAACATGGAGGGCCAGATTGGAGTGATGGGGCCATAAGTCACACAATGTCTGTGGCCACCAGAACCTTGAAGAGGCAAAGAACACACTCTCCTCTATAGCCTTGAGGGAGCACAGCCTCCTTGATGCCCAGAGATTCTGTTTAGTGAAACTGATTTTGGACTTCTGACCTCCAGAAATGTGAGCATATAAACCTCTGTTGTTTTAAGCCACCAAGTTTATGATAAATTGGTTTCAGCAACCACAGCTAATGTATATAGTTCCATTTAGCCAACAGTTGGATTGTGGTATTATGTTATCTTTGGTTTTTTAGCACTAAGTACTTTTACAATAGTTTTAACAATTTATTGCATTACCCCATTTTATTAAAAAAAGATATTTAAATCAGAGAAATGTTTTATGTATGGGTATGAACACTCACATAATTATACACATACAGTGGGATATCTATAACATTACTGTGATTGAAATAAATGTGGAAGTCATTTGGTTGGGTGTTTTAATCTAAATTGGGTGCTCATTAGAATTAGCCTGTTTTTAATGATGAAGCAAAAGAACACACTGAATGAACCAAATGCTGGAACTATTTTGTTGAAAATTGTTTCTAAAACTGTGAGAGATAATTAGGAATTTTGATCAATTTTTGTTGCACTGGGAGTAGGTAACATTTATAGCATGTACTTGCTTCCTTGATTTTAAGTTGTTCTACTTTTTATTTCTGAAATCAGAATCTTAACAATATTTGTGTTAGCTAATGTTTGTTTTTATTTTCCTTTTTCTTACTCCAAGATGTTGTAGAACTACTGATGTCATTCAGATATAAAGGTGTTTTAGAAGTGTGGTACTTTGGTTGTTTGGTTCTTTGATATTCTGTTCACACATGTTTTCTGAAAAGAACCTATCAGAAGAGAAGGAGTACCCATATGAAGTTCTAAAACTTCTCATGTTTTAATTTATTTGTCTTGGTTTTTGTTCGAAGGAGCTAACGTAGTACAAGCTAAATCTTAGAATAGCTTTGCTTGTAGAGTTATAGAACGTTTCATGGAAAAATCATGGACTATTGAAGTAGGCAGACCACAGTACTGAAGTTAGTTATGACATTAGGTGATTAACTGATCAATTATAACATTAGGTAAGTCATTTAATTAGTTCCTCTGGAAAGCAGTAGATAATATTTATGGTGTAGTCTTGGTAAGGTTAAATGAAGTAATGTATTTAAAATGTTAAACAAAGCCTGTCTGGAACTCTAGAGTCCACTGTTGTTTGCCCTTATTTTTTTCTAACTTACTTGATGCCAATGAAGTCTTGAACTTTAGGATAGTAGCCTACTATTTATATAGAAATAAAGCTCAATCTGATTTGAATTTTGCTGCTTATGTGTTCTTATAGTCTTGCTATGATTCCTCCATGTTCTTCCAGTTAATGTAAACTCATTAATTCTTGGTGGTCTGCCTCAATTATATATATATATATATATATATACATATGTGTATATATGAATGTGTATATGCATGTACATACACACATACCTGTATATATATACATATATACATATATATGTATCCATCCTTGCTTGTCCAAAACAACCTTAAATTAATCAATTCCTTTTTCTTGTGTAGGGTGTTCGTTGGTAGGCTGATGACATAATCTTACCCTTTGATCTTAGACTATTTTTGCCTTTCATATTTATACATATAATGTTTGTACCAAGTAATTAAATGCTCCTTCCCAGTCACTTAAATTCAGAATATATAAAGGACTTTGCCAAGCCATGTAAAAAAGATACCAATTCAAAAGAAAAGTGAATAGATTTCAACAGATTTGTCACAGGATGTCTAATATGTACAAAAAACACAATAGGTTCAATATCTCATGACACCCACAGCAAATACAAATGAAACCGCAATGTGATTTTAGTGCATCCTCACCAGAATGCCTCAAATTATGAAGGACAGTAGAGTAGAAGAATTGAAATGCTTACCCTCTACTAATAAGAATGGAAATTGGTTCAAGCACTTTGGAAAGCTGCCAGTACAGTTAAACATAGACATATCCAATGATTTAGCCCATCTCTTCTTAGGAAAGTATGTATGTGTGTGTTGATACTAGCAAAAGACATGTGTGAGAATATTCATAAAAACTTAAAAATTGTCTATCATTTTAGAAGGCTCCCACAACAGAGTGATAGAATTGCTTGTAAGTGAGATGAACTATACTGTTGGCAACATGGCTGAATCTTACAAACATAAGAAGCTAGACACAAAAGAATTGATTCTGTCTTCCATTAGTAACTTTGTTTACATACCGTGTAGGATGAGAGTAAGAGGGCATCTTACTGGTAGTGAGCACTATGGCAGACTTCTTGGAAATCTCTACCGTTATTTTTCTTCACTGGGTGAAGATGTCTCAGCTTTGTTGATTTAGTGAAAGTTTTTGAAATGTCATTGTCTTTGTTGTACTTTTCAGGCATACTAATCTTCTGTTAACATATTTCTAATGTTTTATAGAATTTCCTCATGAAAATGTGTGTGTGCGCGCGCGCGCACGCGTGTGTGTGTGTGTGTGTGTGTGTGTGTGTGTGTGTGTGTGTGTGTGTCTTGAGGCTTGACTCAAGGTCTGGGCTCTGTCCCTAAGCTTTTTATTTCTCCAGGCTAGCACTCTACCACTTGAGCCACAGCTCCACTTTCAGCTTTTTGATGGTTCGTGGGAGATATGAGTCTCATAGACTTGTCTGCTCAGGCCAACTTTGAACTATGATCCCTCAGATCTTAGCCTTAGCCTTCGGGGTAGCTAGGATTAAATTATGAGTCACTGGGGACAGACTTGAAATACTGTATGTTTTAAGTTGGTCATATGTATTTTCTCTAAAGCAACATTTTATTCTGTTGCTTCCATACTGTTAATCTCTAAACTATCAGCCAAATTACAAAAAAATGCTGATGTTTTTGTCTTTATAAAATGACTTTGCCCTGGTTTTTTCATAAATGCCTTTAAAGAATGTCACAACATGTAAATTTAGATGGTCAGGCTTCAAGCTAAACTGTTATGGGCCTTGTGAGACCAGTTATGAGTAATATTTTGATGAAAGGTATTAAAACCCTGGACTGACACATTAAAAGGTCTAAAAAAAAAAAAAAAAGAAAAACCAAAAAATCTTACAGCGAGGAGGCTGTATTCCAAACCTATTAAATGGAGAGGCATGTGCATCTGGTGACCTTGGGACTGACTTAGGCCTACATTTGAGAGTTGACAGGAATGGTTTACAGATGAATGAAATAAGAAGCATGTGGACTGGAGATACTATTACATTTGATAGGAAGAATGAAAGTAGGAACCTTGCATCTAAGCTTTTATATATTTACCTATCCTAAATACAACAAAGGGTTATATTACTTTTTTAAATTAATGCTTCTTTGGTCACTTCCAGAGAGATGATTTTTGCTGTCATGATTTGATTGACATGTAAACTTTCTTAAGGGTGAAGTATGTTTTTGTATTTTAGTACTACTTTAAAATAGTGGGGTATTAGGTGGTTGCAGTGGTGATCTTTTATTACAATTTTGTTTTTGACTCAAAAGTTGATTCATAGTTCTAGAAATCAATGTGCATCTACATTTTTCACATCTAGTTTAATAAGTAAACTTTCTGTACCATTATTTCAATGTTAAAAATTTATGAGCCAGAATGTTTTAATAATAAATAGCATATTTCTCTCTTTAGTGCTTAGTGTGTTTCTTTTGCTTGATTCTTTGCTTCTGTTCTAGATTGCTGCTAAACTTGAATACTAAGCTGCACTGAATAAAGAGAATGAGAATATTATGGCTATTTTCTCGGTAATTAGTCAGTTCTCGTTGGTCTTAATTGTTTCTAGCATAGTGCACAACAAAGGATTTCTTTTCATCAAATCCCGGACTCCATAATTATTTAAAGAACAGAAAACATCAGGGATTATCTTTTTTTCATATGTTACTTGAGAACACATTTTCCCCCACCTTTTCATATTTCTTGGAGCATCTATAATCCGTTGTTAGTTTAAACCTTCCCCACTTTTTCTTTCTTTGGTAGGAATTGTGAACTATGAGGTTGAACACAAAGTCTCAATAGATAGTTGTTTTTTGAGTCATGGTTAAATGATCCCTTTTGTTGTCTGAGGGTTTTGAATTCAGTTCTTATCCATTACTATTCATTTACAAACACCCCTGGCATACACATGTGTGTGCACACAAATAAAACTTCTCACTTGGTTTGCTTAAAAATTACACATAATTTGGCTGGGCAACTAGTTTAGGTTTTATAAATAATCATTAAAAAAGTTAAGGAATCCTTCCATATCTTCAACCTATTTACAGCTCCTTTGTCTTAGGAGAAATCCTGTTGTTACTCCACTCAATTTTAGGACCTATTGCTTCTTTGGTTGTATATATTTTCTCTACCCTTTCCTCTTCTCCCGTCTTTTCCCTTTCCTGCCTTTTCTTCCTTATTTCTCCCATCCTTGTTTTCCCCCCTCCTTTCCTTATAGCACCTCAGATGGAACTTAGCTGGTATGGAGTTTGTTTTGCCAGTCGTGGAGCTTGAATTCTGGGCTTGGGTATTGTCCTTGAGCTCTTTTGCTCTACCACTTGAGCTACAATGCTACTTCTAGCTTTTTCTGTGATTATTGGAGGTAAGAGTCTCATGGACTTTTTTCTGTCTGGGCTAGCTTTGAACTGCAATCCTCAAATCTCAGCTTCTTCAGTAGCTAGGATTACAGATGTGAGCCACTGGTGCTGAGTCACTTTTTTTTTTTTAAAGTCAGTGTCTTGCTTTGTAGTCTCCGCTATCCTCAAACTTGTGATTCTCTCTATACTCAGCATCCTGAGTTCTGGGATTAGATCACATACCACAACATCCAGTTTAAGTTTTTAGTTGATAAAATAGTGTGATTTGTGTAACTTGTTAGAGATGCACTGTTACTCTGTGAGTTTAACCATATACATCATGACATACACATTTTAAATGCTCCATTTATGTGGTTTCTTACACTGGCTTACTCCATCGAGAAATCATTTATGGATATGAAGTTGGTAAACTATGAATAATAAAATTTTCATTTGGGGAAAATTTCTATTTTCAGAATTTTTTCATTAGCAAAGATATGGTATAGGTTATCTATCTATAGATCTATCTATCTATCTATCTGTCCATCTATAATGTCCTTATCAAGTTTTCGCCATTGTTAATATCTTACATTATCATGGTGATTTTGTATATAGTAAAGCTAAAATTGGCATATCATTATTAGCTAATCTTGAGAATTTATTCAGACTTCTCTAGTTTGTCCATTAATATCCATTTTGGGTTTCAAGCTTCAATCTATGGCATCACATTTTTGTTAGCAAACATTTATTTATTTTATTATTATTATTTTTTTGGCCAGTCCTGGGCCTTGGACTCAGGGTCTGAGCACTGTCCCTGGCTTCTTTTGCTCAAGGCTAGCACTCTGCCACTTGAGCCACAGTGCTGCTTCTGGCCGTTTTCTGTATATGTGGTGCTGGGGAATCGAACCTAGGGCCTCGTGTATCCGAGGCAGGCACTCTTGCCACTAGGCTATATCCCCAGCCCCAGCAAACATTTATTTTAAAAGTCCAATTTTTTTCTGGTTAATAAGCATTTCTAACCCCCTTTCTTTTAGATTATTTAAATTTTTTGTTTTTCCTTTTCTTTCTGGAAGGAAAAAAATGAATAAACAATGATGTCATTGTTAATAGAGTATCACTATGACAAAATAGCTCAAAAATCAACTTAAAAGATGAAAGGTTTATTTTGGCTCACAGCTTTGGAGGTTTTCCTCTATTGGTGCAGTGATTCCATTGTTTGGGGTTGGAAGTAAGGGAGAATATCATGGTGGTGGGATATTTGACAGTGGAGAGAGAGATGGAGAAGGAGACAGAGAGAATATGGCCCTCCTTCTAGTAAGCCCATTCAGGTGTAAACTCATCTGTATTGAAGAAGGTAGATATTTGTGATCCAGTTTCTTTCCCCAGCCCTTCAACTGCCATGGCTTTTAGGAGGAACATTTTAGATCCAAGCCATGAAAGTCAGAAAAATCAAAACAGTCCTTTCCCTTTGAAAATTCAAAATAAGGAGGTAGGCAGATGTATCTCAATGATAGAGTATATATTTTTAAGTTTCTGGATTTAGTCCCCAGTATCATCAAGATAAGTACATAAATAATAAAAATTAATAAGCAAAATTCAAAATGGTAGTATTTCTTTAGTAAGCATTATTACCCTTTTTGTTTCTGTATTGTTTATTTTTAAATTTTACTCTCCTTACGTCCTTCTACAAAATATTATAATATTCTTTATAATTATAGTTTTGGTCAGGTTTATATCTAACACCATTTTTCTTGTTTATGAAATGGGGACCACATTTTTATTACAATATTCAATGCATATGTAATAAAACTAAGAAATTGAGGGGATGGATGGGATGACTAGGAGAGATGGAGGAGAATGATGAAAAGGGAGATATTGCTTAAGATGGTTGAACTTACAAACCGACAAGTTGAATGGTAACACTTTTGTACAACTATTTAAAGATGATGAAAATATAGGTGAGCCACCAGTGGCTCAGTCCTGTAATCCTAGCTACTCATGAGGCTAGGATCTGAGGATCCAGGTTTGAGGCAGCCCAGGCAGGAAAGTTTGTGAGATGTTTATCTCAGTAAACTACTGAGAAAAAGCCAGAAGTGGCGCTGTGGCTCAAGTGGCAGAGCACTAGCCTTGAGCACAGAGAGGCTCAGGGACAGCATCCAGGCTCTGAGTTCAAGTCCCAGGGAACCCCCCCCCCAAAAAAAAGAAAGAACACTTGAAAAAATATAAAAAAAACTATGCCTTGTATATATTTTACCCAGAGTTGCCTTGTGTTGACATTTTAAACACTTGCAAAAATATAAAAAAACTATGCCTTGTATATATTTTACCCAGAGTTGCCTTGTGTTGACATTTTAAACACTTGACCATAACAATGAAGTAACCTTGATGCAGCAGTTTTTATTCAGATTTGACTGGTTCTTCAGTCTTGTATGCTTTCTCTTCCAGGTTCCAAAACAGGACCTCACACTGTGCTCATGGCCATTTTCTTTAGTTTATTCTACTCTACAACATGTCCTTAGTCTTGTCTTGAACAGCATTGACATTTCTTTTTTTTTTTTTCAAATTTTTATTATCAAACTGATGTACAGAGAGGTTACAGTTTCAAACGTTAGGCATTGGATACATTTCTTGTACTGTTTGTTACCTTGTCCCTCATGCCCCCCTCCCTCCCCCCCTTTCCCTCCCCCCCCCCCAGGTGTTCAGTTCACTTACACCAAACAGTTTTGCAAGTATTGCTTTTGTAGTTGCTTCTCTTTTTTTTACCCTGTGTCTCTCAAATTTGGTATTCCCTTTGAATTTCCTACTTCCAATACCAGTAAACACGGTTTCCAATATACTCAGATAAGATTACAGAGATAGTGTAGGTACAACCACAGGAAGGTGATACAAGAACATCATCAATAATAGAAACTACACATACACATAGGACGTTGAAAGTAGTTACAACTGTGATATAACAATTGTTTCCATAACATGGAGTTCATTTAACTTGGCATCATCTTATGTGTTCATAAGGGTATAGCTATTGGGCCTTGTGATGCTCTGCTATGGCTTGCCTAAACCTGTACTAATTATTCCCAATAAGGGAGGCCATAGAGTCCATGTTTCTTTGGGTCTGGCTCACTTCACTTAGTATAACATTTTCCAAGTCCTTCCATTTCCTTACAAATGGGACAATGTCATTCTTTCTGATAGAGGCATAAAATTCCATTGTGTATATGTACCACATTTTCCTGATCCATTCGTCTATGGAGGGGCATCTGTGTTGGTTCCAGATTCTTGCTATGACAAATTGTGCTGCAATGAACATTGTTGTGCTGGTGGCATTACTGTGATTTTGTTTGTGGGCTTTTGGATAGATACCCAAAAGTAGGGCTGCTGGGTCATAGGGGAGTTCTATATTGAGCCTTCTGAGGAATCTCCATACTGCTTGCCAGAGTGGCTGAACCAGTTTACATTCCCACCAACAATGAAGAAGGGTTCCCTTTTGGCCACATCCCCTCCAACAGTTGTTATTATTAGTTTTCTTGATATATGACATTCTTGCTGGGGTGAGATGGAATCTCAATGTTGTTTTGATTTGCATTTCCTTTATGGCCAGTGATGTAGAGCATTTTTTCATATGTCTCTTGGCCATTCTTATTTCCTCATCAGAGAAGTTTCTTTGTTAAGTCTTTAGCCCACTTGATGAGGGGGCTATTGGTTCTTTGCGGTTTTGTTTTGGAAGAAGGTAATTTTTTTAGTTCTGCATATATTTTAGAGATGAGGCCTTTGTCTGTTGAATGTCCGGTAAAGATCTTCTCCCAGTCTGTGGGTTTTCTGTTTATCTTGTGAGCTATGTCCTTTGCCGTGCAGAAGCTCTGCAGTTTGATGCAGTCCCATTTGTCCAACCTTTCTTTGATTTGTAGCCTTTCAGGGTCTTTGTTAAGGAAGTTCTGTCCTGTGCCAAGGAGCCCAAGTGTTTCTCCTACTCCTTCCTTTAGTGTTTTCAGGGTGCCTGTTTTGATTTCAAGGTCTTTAATCCATTTGGAATTGATTTTGGTGCAGGGTGATATATAAGGATCTAGTTTTAGTTTGTTGCATGTGTTGAGCCAGTTTTGGCAGCACCATTTGTTAAAGAGGCTATCTTTCTTCCATACTATTGTTTTAGCTCCTTTATCAAAGATTAAGTAGGCGTAGTTCTGTGGGTTCAATTCTGGGTCTTCAATTCTGTTCCATTGGTCTTCAGGCCTGTTGCGGTGCCAATACCAAGCTGTTTTTATTACTATAGCTTTATAATACAGCTTGAAGTTGGGTATTGTAATTCCTCCAGCACTGTTCTTTCTGCTTAGGAGTGTTTTTGCTATTCTAGGTCTTTTATTGTTCCATATGAATTTCTGGATTGCTTCCTCTATTTCATTAAAGAATGGTGTGGGGATATTAATGGGTATTGCATTGAATTTGTAGATAAGCTTTGGCAATATTGCCATTTTGATTATATTAATCCTCCCAATCCAGGAGCATGGGAGGTTTTTCCATTTTCTTAGTTCTGACTTAATTTCATTTTTCAAGCTTTTAAAGTTCTCATCAAAGAGGTCTTTCACTTCTTTGGTTAAGGTTATTCCTAGGTATTTTATGTTTTTGGGGGCGATTGCAAAAGGAGTTGCTTTCCTGATTTCAGCCTCGGTCTTCGGGTTGTTAGCATAGAGAAAGCCCATTGATTTTTGAAGGTTTATTTTATACCCTGCAACTTTGCCAAAGTTTTGGATCAGCTCTAGTAGCTTGGGGGTAGAGTCTATGTTAAGCATTGACATTTCTGAAGAGTGCTTTCAGTATTTGTACAGTGTATCTCCTTATATTTAGATATGAAATTATTGGGAATTACCTCACATAGTGTGTTTATCAGTATAGCTCTATTTTAGTATGTAATACAGAGGGCACTCCCATCTATTTGGTTAAGGTAGTATCTGATAGGATTCTCCACTAAGTAATTGCTGCTACTTTTTATAATTACTAATATTTTTGTATACAGATGTTGTTTCTGTGATAAATAGTTTAAGCTAAAACTTTTTCCTACTAATTTTCACCTATTTCTGAATCACAGAAGTTACTTCTGGGGTATTCAAATTGTTTTCTGTTGTTTTTATTTGTTCTAATTTAATAATTGGAATTATTGTATGAGGAAAAGTTGCTATGTCAAGCATTGGTGTTGCTGTGTTTCATGCCTATTTATTCATCAAGTTACAGCACTGTTTATTTTGTTGCTCATGACATGTTGGCCAGTAAGAGTTCTTGTAAGCTACTTCCTATGTTTTTCAGTAAGTCTTGTGTCTTTCCTGAAGTGCCTTTATTTTCTTCCCTATGATATGATCCAGGTACATCTTTTCTCTATGCCTGACCTGGGTTTAGCTACATCCCCCAAAAATTTAACAAAATTTCCACCAAAGGATGCTGGTTTATTTTTTGGGGGGGAGGGGATTATATTTAGAAACCTGATCTCCATACCTTTAGCCATCATTGCTTCTAGTCCCTCTCTGTAGACAGAGCTGTAGGATACACATTTTTTTAAATGTTGGTTTTATAGCCCTCAACAATTTGCCTGTGAATTAAAAAGAAATCATAGTATAGATTTCCCTCTACTTCCCCTTTTTTATGTCACCAGAGAAATCTGTCAAAATTTTATGACATTGCAATACTCGCTTAGTATTACATTCTAGTGAGCTATGAGGTCCTTATAGTCTGAAACAACCTACCTATTCTGGCACATGGGCAGTAAATGAATGTTTATTGAACAAAATGGAATTAGAATAGTTTAAAATATTAAAAATATGTAAGTATAATTATGTTTCATAGCTAGTTTAATAAAGTGAAACATTTATCACAAAATTAGATAGTACTTTCCAGCACATAGTTGAAAATTTAGTAGGTATTCTAAAATGCATGAGTTGAGTTTATTACATTTTCAATTCTTTTTTCATGTTATTATAAAAGTAATACACTCTTCTTGGGACAGAAATCATCTGTTAGTCTATGCATTGAACTTGCTAAAAATTTATTTGGATGGAAAGCTCAAATAAAATCTGTTAGCAATTTCAAGATTCTTATATAATCATTCTATATTATTGCAACTTCTTGTTTCTCTATTGGAAACAACACAGATTGTTTCTTGGTAGAAGTGTATCTGGAAATGATTCTACATACTCTATAGGTGATAGAACAGTGTAATAATTTTGGATAAAGAAAGACATAGATGTTTCTGCTCAGCTTAGCAAATAAACTTTTATAGTCATATGTGTCGTTTTGGTATGACAATTATTTAGTACAATAACCTTGCTGAGACATAGAAAGTGAGAAATAGCAGGGAAAGCTGACAGGTAATGAAAGTTTTTGGAGAAAAGCCAAGGAACAAGAATGTCAGTTGGTTAAGGCTGTCTCATTACTTGCAATGTTGTAAAGCATTTGGGTGTACATACATATAGAGTTTGGTGCCGTTTTATATATTTTTGTAAGGCTCTGTCAGATTGGAGTAAATATGATTTTTTTTTTTATGGTTGCTAAATCTTTTGTGTTGGTTGTAACCAGAAGAGCTGTTGAGGGCAAATATTCTTTCCAAACTAAGAGACAGAGCTATTTTCTTCTTCTTTAGCTAGATCACAGTTAGGTTCGTAAAACCTTGCAGGAGGTAGGAAGTGATGCCTTAGACAACAAGGTCCAAGATATGGGTCTGGGTTTTTGGCTAACATCTTTTAGATACTTCATATTTACTGGTTTGGCTTCCATTTTTATGTCTTTGTTATTATGTTTTATACTCTTGTGGGAATAACATAGCATGTAAGTCATACAACAACAAAACAAAGCCCTGTGTGTGGAGGGAGAAAATCTGACAGATTATCTTGGAGTTGTTGGCTGTCTCAAGGAGTAGAGGTATCAAGTCCATTCCTTCTCCTCTTATCAACCGGGTACAGAAAGCAAAAACTGTGATGCTAGGTGGCTTGAGTTGAGGGGTGAAAGAAAGAAACTGGAAACCTCATGTATTTACTTGCTGGTCTTAACAAATATGATGCTAGCATTATACTACTTAATTTTAAAGTACACTTGGCCAAACTTCAGTCTTAGGAGAGGAGGCTTTGGCCAACAAATGATCCCCTTGTTTTATTATTATAAACAATTGGGCTGCTACCTAAAGTTAGAAACTGAGACCCTCTTACCTCACAGACATTTAACCAAAGGCACGCATTTCACTTCTTAGATCTTCTGTGTTCTTGAAAGAGACAGATACTCATCAGTGTCCCTAATAAGTCTGGTTAATGGCTTGAGAGGCATCATGGTCTCCTCAAACCACTTCCAAACAAGAGGTTTGGAAAACAACCACTTCCAATAAAGAGGTTTCTATCTTGCCCTAGATCTTATTCATATATATTCTCTCTCTCTCTCTCTCTCTCTCTCTCTCTCTCTCTCTCTCTCTCTCTTTCTTTTTCTGGGATTTGAACTCAGGGCCTGGGTACTGGTTCTAGGTTCTAAAATTAATGGAGACTCACTTTCCCAGGAAGTATCTGACCATATTAGTCAGCCTCTTGCTTCTAGAGTAGAGGACTCACTATTCCCTGATGCCTTTTGTACTACCTCTTTCTAGTTTGCCACAGTAGTCTCTCATCTTATATCTTCAAATGTGACCACCTCACTACTCTTCCCCCTTATAGTATTTCCACCATTCCCACCTAAATTTATCTTCCATGTAAAAAGTAATATCCAGGCACCATGGGGGGTGCATTCTTAATAATTTTGTTGCATTGGCATCCATTCAGAATCTAGGATTAATTTTTTTTCAAGCCAGAAGTAAGACATGGTCATCCTTGACAGTTTCTATCTTCAACACTTCCAAGATCTTTGGTGTGGTCCATCTAGTTATCAGCCTTAGACAGCTACCTTCTGGTAACCACTTCCTTATGGGATACACAGATATAACTTACTTGATCTACCTCCACCCTCTGTAAGAGTATACTTATGTGACCTAAGATCGGGTCTCAGTCATAGTCACAGTGTGACTCCACAGAACCCGTGCCTGCTTGCTCTGAATCTATCACCAAATATTCCATACAGGAAACTTGCTTGGGTGGTGCCTTGGATCCCAAGACAGGTTTCAGCCCAAAGCTATCTGTGGTTTGTCACTGGCTGGTTGAGTGCATTGCCCCTGCAACCTTCCCATTGACCTTCATCGGTATCCTCTTCCCTCATAGATCTGTGAGTAATAATTGGCTTCGGTTACTTCACATATTTATATTGTTATCTCCTCTGAGTCTCCTTTCAATAGCATGTCCAGACTTAGCTTTCTTTCTTCTAGCCATAGTTCTTCCAGAGAGTTTCTGTAGTAGCAGGAATAAATGACACCGGTCAAACAAGGACCACTAGGGTGTCTGTGTGTATTAGCCAGCTTCCAGTAATAGAGACACTTGGCCACAGTCAAACATTTAGTAGCATTAGGCTATCACCTAGGACAACGAATATCCCATAAAAAGCATATTTATAAGTATCTCTTCAAGCCCCATTAAGAGAGAGCTAAAGCATATAGTCATTTTCCAGAGAAGGACTTCAATACAAAATTGGGATAACTATAATATTCTGTCCTAGTTTCATTAGGTGGTGCTTTATGTCAGTAGATATCTAGTTATATATATATATATATATATATATATTTATATTTAATTATCTTGTTTAGTGGGGTAGGTGTGTATATCTTTATTTAAGTAAGGCCATATTACAGTTGCTGATTAAAAAAGGAAAATTCTATAAGCAGTAGGAATTCTAAACAAAATATTAGGCTCTGCAAAGTGCACACTTAGTATGGTGAAGGGCTTGGTCATGTACTGTACTTTGTTAGTATAGTGAGAAGCTGTTTTGATGGTCATAGCTATTCTGGCAGCCTCAGTAACTGGCTTCTGGGAAAAGAATTTGTTGAAAATATAATCAGCTTCATTAAAAAACCTCACACACAAACTTTTCTTAATGATATTATTATATGCTATCTTATGGAAACAGTATTGTTACTATTATACTTTACATGTATTTAGGATAAAAATTTGTAGGTATAAATGCTATTTATAGATTTGGGTTCTGAAACTTTAGCAGGAATCAGAATCAGAACATGCTGTAAAGCTTGTTGGAAAATGAGCTATACCTTCCTCTAAATTTCTGACTTGGCAGTTTTGAGGTGAGTTTGAGAATTTGCATTTCCAACAAGTTCTCTGGTAGTGCTGATATAGATAATTTGGGTATCACAGTATGACGAGTGGTTGTTTAAGGTAAGAACATATTGATAGGCAAGTATCCGATATTGCCAATTCATGGTGGTGGTAGTGGTGGTGGTGGTGGTGGTGGTGGTAGTGGTGGTGGTGTGTGTGTGTGTGTGTGTGTATGTTGTTGCCATATGAAGCATCTAAGAAAAGCCCAATATGGAAAGAAAATTGGCAAATTGAATTACAGAACAGGGGCTAGACAGGGAGATATCTATTATTTCACAGTCCTTAAAACAACACCCTTTCCAGCCTTTCTTGGAGGCTTGTAAGAATTAGTTATTTTCTGCTGAGAGGAAAGGGATAGACAGATTAAATAAGACAAAATGCCAGAATGAACATTTTATGTTAGTACTTATTAAAGGAATACTTTTCAAGCTTACTCTTGAAATGCAAGGATATTAAAAGATAGGTAGAGGCAGGCACATGTCACAGCTCAGCTCAGTCATGGAGGCTCTTTTCTTTGCCACAATTTTTACCTTTCTTTTTTTTTTGTTCAAATTTTTATTATCAAACTGATGTACAGAGAGGTTACAGTTTCATACGTTAGGCATTGGATACATTTCTTGTACTGTTTGTTACCTTGTCCCTCATACCCCCCTCCCTCCCCTCTTCCCTTCCCCCCCCCCAGGTGTTCAGTTCACTTACACCAAACAGTTTTGCAAGTATTGCTTTTGTAGTTGTTTCTCTTTTCTTACCCTGTGTCTCTCAAATTTGGTATTCCCTTTGAATTTCCTACTTCCAATACCAGTAAACACGGTTTCCAATATACTCAGATAAGATTACAAAGATAGTGTAGGTACAACCACAGGAAGGTGATACAAGAACATCATCAATAATAGAAGCTACAGATACACATAGGACGTTGAAAGTAGTTACAACTGTGATATAACAATGTTTCCAAAACATGGAGTTCATTTCACTTGGCATCATCTTATGTGTTCATAAGGGTATAGGCCTTGTGATGCTCTGCTATGACTTGCCTAAACCTGTACTCATTATTCCCAATAAGGGAGACCATAGAGTCCATGTTTCTTTGGGTCTGGCTCACTTCACTTAGTATAACATTTTCCAAGTCCTTCCATTTCCTTACAAATGGAACAATGTCATTCTTTCTGATAGAGGCATAAAATTCCATTGTGTATATGTACCACATTTTCCTGATCCATTCGTCTACTGAGTGGCATCTGGGTTGGTTCCAGATTCTCGCTATGACAAATTGTGCTGCGATGAACATTGTTGTGCTGGTGGCATTACTGTGATTTTGTTAACAAAGACCCAGAAAGGCTACAAATCAAAGAAAGGTTGGACAAATGGGACTGCATCAAACTGCAGAGCTTCTTCACGGCAAAGGACATAGCTCACAAGATAAACAGAAAACCCACAGACTGGGAGAAGATCTTTACCGGACATTCAACAGACAAAGGCCTCATCTCTAAAATATATGCAGAACTAAAAAAATTACCTTCTTCCAAAACAAAACCGCAAAAAACCAATAGCCCCCTCATCAAGTGGGCTAAAGACTTAACAAAGAAACTTCTCGGATGAGGAAATGAGAATGGCCAAGAGACATATGAAAAAATACTCTACATCACTGGCCATAAAGGAAATGCAAATCAAAACAACATTGAGATTCCATCTCACCCCAGCAAGAATGTCATATATCAAGAAAACTAATAATAACAACTGTTGGAGGGGATGTGGCCAAAAGGGAACCCTACTTCATTGTTGGTGGGAATGTAAACTGGTTCAGCCACTCTGGCAAGCAGTATGGAGATTCCTCAGAAGGCTCAATATAGAACTCCCCTATGACCCAGCAGCCCCACTTTTGGGTATCTATCCAATTTTTACCTTTCAAAGACCAACATGGAAGGAAGTTTCCTTTCTTTGCAACTCTAGGGTGATAGTGTAGTTCCTAGGCTGTCCACCGAGTGGATGGTGCCCTCTGAGAGGATGGAGCAGTGGTTATTAATGTCTACTGTGTTCATAGTTGCTCTTCCCTCCCTTCAATGGGTGCCTCTTGCTTTACTTCTCTCATCAGTAAATATAGGTGAATGTGTTTAAGTATCTGTGATTTCTGTTTTTATATGTAGTGTATTTAATGATGTTAAATAGCTTTAGCTTCCCCCTCCAAGTCATAAAATATAATGAATTACTGCTTTTTCTTCTAATAATAATTCAGGATTTATGAGAAAGCATAATTGTTAAGCATTAGGCATAAACAAATTACATACTTAAAATTTCTTAGTAGATATATTTTTTTTTCTACTTGGAAATTATAATGCTTCACCAATATCTATTATGTATTTTGTATTTGCAGATATTTTCTCCAGAATCGAGTCTGATCAATTTCACTTGGTCTTCATCACTTATATTCCTTTAAATTTATTTGAATTGTTAAAATAATAAAATTTGCAGATGAATTACCTTAGAAATTAGTAAGCATCTCTCCCTGCACACATACTCATAGTACCAGTTTGTTGTACTCATCGATGTCAACATTATAATAGTTTGTTTCCCATTTCTTTTTCCTATGGTAAAATGGACACATCAATTTTTTGAAAAATGATCTTAAATATCAGAATTAGGTAATCCTATTTATATAATTTTCCACCTTTCAGTTGTCACTTCAATATACCCTGGATTTATTATTGAGGCTTATAGAAGCATATAAATATAATTAATTTTCTAGATTTAACTTACAAACTCATGATTAAATATGGTGGATGGCATGCAAGTGTATACAAGTGCATTACTTAAGATACATCAGATTCAAAGGAGATCTCAAACAGTATATTTCCTTAGAGAGCCTAAATCAAACTTCAGCAAAATAAAACACCAGGAAATGGGTACTAGAAAGGAATGGGATTGGGTTAAGGGGAAATAGGTATATGAATGAAGAGGAGAA
Organism: Perognathus longimembris pacificus; assembly: GCF_023159225.1. Classification (NCBI taxonomy): domain Eukaryota; kingdom Metazoa; phylum Chordata; class Mammalia; order Rodentia; family Heteromyidae; genus Perognathus; species Perognathus longimembris. Next base: position 120,343,472 of record NC_063161.1, on the reverse strand, counting down.
GAGGGGGAAATGCAGGCAAGAATCCAATGCATATCCTACAAAATTAAGAAGGTTGAAGGAAAGAGTGGATGGGGGAGGGCTGGGCAAAAATGTTGAAAGGGATGCCATTGATCAAGATATATAATACTCATAAACGACTTCATTAAATGGAAACTCCTTTCTACAACTATTTAAAGACAATATTAAAAAATAAAATCAAAGGAAAAGAAAAAAATCATTATCTTAGTAACAATATAATGTTCTTTAGAGATTCAATTGTGATTTACTCAGCCTTCCTAGGTATTCATGGCAGTTCTATTTTTCAAAACCATAATGGAAGAGTAACCCTGATTATATGCCTGAAAATGCTACTTCAGTTGTTGAATAAACACTAAAAGTGGGATTCTTTGGTTAAAGGGTATATAACTTCCTAGAAGATTTTATAATCTTTCAGCCCCTTATACCAAGTAATTCATAAGACTGTACATTTTCTCCTAGCACTACCAGCTCTGAATAGTAACAGTTATCAATTTTTGGCAAAACGCTTTTGGTTGATTCATCCTACTAACAAATTTGATTACCTTTCATATTTTTAGTTTGCTTTTATTTCTTTCTTATTTTTTTCTCTTGTGGTCTGTCTCTTCTCAAAATATTAAGAGTTCTTTAGATGTAGGAAAAATTGCAGGCTAGGTGTAACAGTGCTTGCCTATAATATTCTTAGCTATTCACGAAGCAAAGTCCCTCTAAGGCCAGCCCTGGGTAAAAAGTGTTAAGCCGTACTCAAAAATAACTAGTGCAAAACAGGGCGGTGGCATGGATGAAGTGGTTGAGCACCTGCCTAGCAAACATAAAGCCCTGAGTTCAAACTCTAGTACTTCTAAAAGTACTTAAAAATCAAGATCAAATATGTTGTCATCAGAAATACTGTAAATATTTTTCTAGCTTATCATTTAATACTAATGCCCCTTCCTTCCTTTTTTCCTTCCTTCCTTCCTTCCTTCCTTCCTTCCTTCCTTCCTTCCTTCCTTCCTTCCTTCCTTCCTTCCTTCCTTCCTTCCTCCCTCCCTCCCTCCCTCCCTCCCTCCCTCCCTCCCTCCCTCCCTCCCTCCCTTTCCTCCCTCCCTCTCCTCCCCTCCCTTCCTCAACTTTCCCCCTCCTTCCCTGACTTTGTATTATATTTTTATGTAATGCAATCTGCACGTCTTTCCCATATGATCTTGTATAGAATCTTAAAGTATATATAAGGTATCTTCACTTTTTTTTCATAGTTAACCTGAGATTAAGAGTGGTATTGATATTCTTACCTTTAGATGTAGTTCCTGTGCTTTAAAGAAACCACTTGGCCTTTCCAAGTTTATTAAGTGATAGGTATCACATTTAAACCAAGTTATTTAAAAATACTGATTTCTGTCCCTTGAAGTGTTTTGATTGGTAGTTCATTTTTCAATAAAAATTATTTGGGTTATTTATCACAAAATTAAAATTATGGCTTCTGAATAAAACATGATTATAGTCTGAGTTATTTTGTTAGTAAAAGGTGCTTTGCTGTGCACACAACAGAAGTAATCTGAGCAGTGATGTGATTATAGTGTTAGAGTGTGTGGCTGTTTTAAACATAGCATCACAGAGCATTTCAACTCTTTATATCTAAAAAGAACTAAATATTAAGTGCAGATATGAACAAATACTCAGGAATATCTCAGGTGGAAAGATCTAGGAAGAAAAGAACCAAGGCGTAAGCAAATTTACAAGGGCCTCTTCTTTTTGAACACTGAGTATTCCCAGGACTGGGAACCACAACTGAGCCAACTAGAAATGATAACCACATCATGTAGAGACAAAGAATTATAAATGATACAGTAGGATTTTCTTTTAGAAAATTTTATCTCAAGTTTGATAATGAACTTGGTTTAAGAAGAGAACTCCAGATAGGTAGGGGAGCAGGCTATAATAATTTGTGAGCCTTAGTCATAAGGAGTCTAGTCTGTGCTCTGAATGGAGAGGGTTTGAAGGACCCATTCAGAGATGATGTTCATTGAGATTTTCATGGACACAAACCATTGTGGACATTGTGTACACTTGGAAGAGCACAGAGCTTAATACAATAGATATTTCTCTTGCATGAAAAGGGAAACACTCATTCTTGGTAAATCCCATTGGCTTTTGATTTGTAATTCTTTGTCAAATCTTCACCATCCTTCCCAAGCAGACAGTTACCAGATTTTTTAAAATGAAATTATTTAAAGTGAAATCATGCACCATGTTCTTTTGGTTATGAGCTCTTTGAGGCTGAGATGACAGCCATATGAACTGTGATGCCATCAAATAGAAATGGTTTGAATACAGTGAAATTGGGATCGTGTGTGTGTGTGTGTGTGTGTGTGTGTGTGTGTGTGTGGTCTGCATATAGATTGTTTCATATTTTTGTTAGTGAACACAACAAACACAATTTTCCACCTTAGTTTAAAACTTATAAAACATTATACTTTTGGTTAATTTTATAAGAAGAGGCTCATCTATGTAAACCTGAATTTCATGAAAGCTGACTTTGTAAAGCACTCTGTTTATGCTTATCTGTTCAGTTCTTTCTGGCTGCCTGAATCTTTTAATCTTTTGTCTTCTTCATTCTTTACCTGCAAGATTTACTTTCAGTTCCACTGGAAAGCTATGAGTGGGGTTTTGTTGACTAGAATTTCTTCTCTTTAGGTCTCTAGATCCTGAGAGGATAGTGCTGGCACTGGGGTAGTGTCCTCTCCTATCTCTTTCTGCTATCTGTAAACACTTTCATTCAGCCCTTAGTAGATGGGCCTCCAGAGGATACATAATGCAGAGAGGTTGGAAAGGAAACTGATAAGATGGGAGACATTTTCTTTTATAAGAGAGGAAGGGTGGAATGTGGGAGAAAAAGTAAGGGAATAGATCTGTTGTCATCATTGTATGTGTTTCAAGAATTCTGTGGATTTTTAGTTTACCTGTGGCTCCTTGAGGCCAATAAAATTAACTTTATGAGAGGAAAGTTACAAGTATCTTAAATTTAGAGGAACCTTAAAAGCATGGGGCTATGACCACAGTTGATAGTAAACCCTAAACTACTGTATTGTGAAGTAATGAATTAGAACCCATCCTTTTATACTATGCCACAGGGAATGTAAATTTGAATATTTGTTTGTGGGTTTTTTTTTTTTTTTTTTTTTTTTTTTTTTTTTTTTTTTTGCCAGTCCTGGGACTTGGACTCAGGGCCTGAGCACTGTCCCCTGCTTCTTTTTGCTCAAGGCTAGCACTCTACCACTTGAACCACAGCGCCACTTCTGGACTTTTCTATATATGTGGTGCTGAGGAATCGAACCCAGGGCTTCATATATAGGAGGCAAGCACTCTTGCCACTAGGCCATATTCCCAGCCCCTGAATATTTTTCTTATTTAATTAGTTTCCAGATACATTGTTTCTTCTTACTCTGTAGTAACAAGATGAAGCTGCCTTCATCTTTTTTTTTTTTTTTTTTGGCCAGTCCTGGGCCTTGGGCTCAGGGCCTGAGCACTGTCCCTGGCTTCTTCCCGCTCAAGGCTAGCACTCTGCCACTTGAGCCACAGCACCGCTTCTGGCCGTTTTCTGTATATGTGGTGCTGGGGAATCGAACCTAGGGCCTCGTGTATCCGAGGCAGGCACTCTTGCCACTAGGCTATATCCCCAGCCCCCCCCCCCCCTTTTTTTCTTTTGGTTTGTTATACTTTAATGCTTGTCTTGTCCTTAGGCACACTTTATTTGGATTGATGATATATTCTTATTAAAGCATGTACTTTTTTCCTTTTAATTTAATTATAATTTTATTATTTAAAATATTGAGCCAATGAACTTTACCTGTTTTCTTTGCCTGAGGAGCTTTTTTCTTTCCTTATTTGGGGAATGGATTGCATGATATGTGATAGGTAATTTCCTTTTTTCTTTTTCTTTTTTACCAGTCCTGGGGCTTGAACTCAGGGACCAAGCACTGTTTCTGGCTTCTTTTTGCTCAAGGCTAGCCCTCTGTCATTTGAGCCATAGCATCACTTCTGCCTTTTTCTATATATATATGTGGTGCTAAGGAATTGAATCTAGGACTTCATGTATACGAGGCAAGCACTCTACCAATAGGCCATATTCACAGCCCCCTAACTTTCTTTTAATACCACTTTTAATACTGTTCTGTCTTTATGGATGACAATGAACTTGCTGTAGTTTGTAAGCAAACTCTTGCATGCATGGGTAAAAGGAAATGGGGAAATATTGAGAAACATCTGAGAGCTTTGACCATGAGATTAATTTTGGTTTTGATTACTGTATTATATCGGAGGCTTGGGAGGGAAGAAGGGAATTCTTAATGGTCCTTAACACATGCTTTAAGAAAGATTATATAAAATTTGATCTTATTGTAAATATCTTTATGAAGTATCATGGTTGCCATTTTTAAAAAGTGAAGTTTTGAGGCATAGATTATAGGCATAGATTGCTGTTGCATATAATTTTAGGTTTAAGAACTATTCCCTTAGCTTTTCATCAGACACAGATACTGTTTTGGTACCTTCTGAATTAAGAAATAGATTGGTCCAGTTGGGCCTGGCAGCCTCATGCAGAAGGATCATGAGTTCAAGGCCAGCCTGATCTATATATCAGGATGCTTAAAAAAAATAATAACAGAAAAAATAGATTGCTGAAGATACTGGATTAACAGATTATATATGTGAACTTGTAGTTGTTTATAAGCACTAACCATTTGCTTTCATCTCAGCTCGGTCCCTTTCCCATTTTAAAATATGAAATAACTTTAAAGAAAAAATAGTTTATTTTTATAATTTTTTGCCAGAAGTAGATATTGTCTTTCAAATTTACTCTTCATTTTATCACTTTTTTCAAGGCCTATATATTGGAAGTTTTAGAGCTGCTTTTTCCTTTTGCTATGACCAACTGAAGATGTACTAAATATTGATTTAAACAAAAAAATAATTCTATGTCTTTGAAAAGGATTCAATTTTATGGGTTATTCTCTCTTCTCTTTAAAAAGCAAGTGATTAACCACTGCTTTAATTTTCAATTAATCAAATTAGGTTTCTACTGGTAGATTTTGATTACATGCAGTTCTAACAGCTTCCAGATACTCTTCCCTTTTCCATATGCTTACCATATGCTGAGTAAAACCAATGTAGAATAAATTAGTGTAAAAGTAAGAACACTTAGTTCTTTTGTAGCATTCATCTTGAGTGACAGAAGACAGCTCAGAATCATTTTAGCTATGAAGCACCTTTTGAAAAGTGATATGGAAAAATAACCCAGTTATATGTGCCAAGGTCTGTTTTCATAAATGTAAATTTGAAAGTTCATTAAATTTTTGGCATGTGATTTGGAATGCATAATAACTGGAAATGAGTCAAAGCCAGAAATCTGTATCCTTATACCAACATGTTTCAGTGAAGACTGGCTTTGTGTGGTTGTTTAATATGTAAAAGGTTAAAAAAAAAACACTGACTTGATGGTAATAGCTCTGAAAATTGTAGTGTGGATGGAAAGGCTTCACAGGCAAGGTAGGGCTTGCAGTCTAACCCATGGCCCAGAGTATACTCCAGCCACTACTCTTGTCTCTAAGGAGCCAGTGACTTCATTTACCACTACTCCTTGCTTGGTAAAGTCAAGACAACATGTCTCTTTAAGATTGTGATGTTGGGCTATAAAGAAATTTCAGCTTCTGTAGGAATAGTGGAAAGATGGCCAGTCTGGGTTGAAACTTAGGTAGTATCTAAGGCTGGTAACTAATATAAACAATGTTTAGAGAGATCTAATATTACATACCTGCTCTGCTGCTAACCTGTAATATAAGCCTTCCAAGGTGAGGCTATAGAAGCAAAGGGGAAATGGAAAAGCCCACCAACTGATGGTACCCACCACCAACAGTGCATGCACACACTGTTTTCTTCAGATATCTGCATGTGAAGCATAGGAAACAGTACTATTTCTGAGGAAGGAAAAAATGCTGAGGAATTGCCATAGTAGGAAAGATTGTAATTCAATTTATAGGCTAACCTCCTCAAATTCTTATCCTATTCCAGTTGTTATTTTTGCTGTTACATATGTGTGCTTTGTACAGATTCCATTTGTAATTTGTTATTCCTCTTTATGACTTTGTTTATAAAGGTTCTTTTTCCCTGACATCTCTGACCCTCTAGTTTCTACATTCCAGTTTTGTCAGACTGGAAAACCAAACAAAACAAAGCTTATAATACAGCGAATGAAAGGATCACCAGGATGAAAAGCCATACTCTTGAATTTGTGATTATGTGTTCAGCCCATACTCTGTCACTTAGTATGCCATTTATGGATAATGTTCTATAATTAACCAAGGCCTTGCAGAAAGTAAGTTTAAAATCACTGTCGTCTTGGCTTATTTCCTCTCTTAGCCTTTGATCTATTTGACTTTGACACATGCTTCTCACAAACTTCTGTGGATTCTCATTCTGACAGGATGCTTTGATTATTCTCTTTCCCCGCCCCCAGCCCTGGTTCAAGCTGCTAGTCACCAAGTTGGATGAGCGTACATTGGGTTTGTTATTGGGTCTGTCTCTATTGCCTAATGCTGAGCTGTTCCTTTCTTCACTTGAATTTAGTAGTTTTCCTACTTCCATATTCTAGTACCCAACTATTTTTTCATTGGGGTACGTTATTCCTCTGAAAACATAGGTCTTAAAAAGATTTTAAAACAAATAGTTAAAAAAACATTTAATTGGATAAAATTGTAGACATTAATAGTACATGACACAATGTTTTAAGATTTGTGTGCATTGTGGGATGCTAACATATGCATCATCTAACATACTTAATAATTTTTGTGGTTAACATTCTGAAAAATCTACTCTGAATAATATTCAGAGCACAATGTTATTAAAAACTATAGTCTCTATATTGTACTGTGTATCCTTTGAACTCATTCCTTCTAAATGAAATTCTGTATTGTTTGAACATCATTTCCTTAACTCCATCCTCCCCAGTCTCTGGTAACTACCATCTATTCTCTGTTTCTGTGATTTTACTTTTTTTAGATTCCACATTATAAGTAAGTCCATGTGGTGTGTGTTATTGTGTGTCTCATATTTCACTTAGCATAATATCTTCCAGATTCATCAAAGTTGTGATAAATGACAAGATTTCATTCTCTTTAAAGGTTGAATAATACTCCATTGTGTATACATACATGTCAAAGATTCTGTTATCTTTTCATTCCACAGTGTACATTTTGGCTATTGGAAATGATGACAGGCATGGGACTAAAGATGACTCTTCATTTCACGTAGATCTCTCTCTCTATTTAAATAGAGATTATCTATCTATCTATCTATCTATCTATCTATCTATCTATCTATCTATCTATCTATCTCCAGCAGTGTCATTGCTAGTTCAATAATTTAATCTTTTTGGAGCCTCTATTCTATTTTTCATAATGGCTGTGCTATATTCTATTCCCACCAGCAATGTGTAAATGTTCTCCTTTATGTATATCCCTACCAATGCTGTTTTTTTCCTATTTTTAAAAAAAATTAATTTTATTGTAAAGGTGATGTACAGAGGGGTTACAGTTACATAAGTAAGGTGATGAGTACATTTCTTGTCCACTATTGTTACTCCCTCTCTCATTTTCTCTTCATTTCCAACATAGTGTCTTATGAGTTTCTCTGTTGTTTTGGTTCACCTTTGTCCTTTGTCTCACCATTTGGTTATTCTCCTTCCTTTCCCCAAATCAGATAAACATATATACAAGATACAGGGTGCAAAAAAAACCCCACAAACCTGTGACTACAGGGGATAAACCAAAGGATTAAAAAAAGAAACAATTTCAGTCAATACATTAAAAGAAGCAAAAAACATAAAAGACCCTTTTTGTTTCCATATCTTCGAGTTCATTTCAATAAAATGACTAGCATCATTTTATATGGTCATATGTATATAGCTATTGAGCTACTGTGACCCTTTGCTAGGACTATCCTAGACATACACTAATTATTACAAATGAGGGAAACTATAGATCCTATGTTTCTTTGGGTCTGGGTTACTTAATATGTTTTTTGTTGCTGTTGTTGTTGTTGTTGTTGTTGTTTTCTTTATTTTTGCCAGTGCTGGGCCTTGGACTCAGAGCCTGAGCACTGTCCCTGGCTTTTTGCTCAAGGCTAGCACTCGGCCACTTGAGCCACAGCGCCACTTCTGGCCATTTTCTATATATGTGGTGCTGGGGAATTGAACCCAGAGTTTCATGTATACAAGGCAATCACTCTTGCCACTAGGCCATATTCCCAGCCCCACTTAATATGTTTTTTCCTAAGTCTTTCCATTTCTTTAAGAATGGGTCAATGTCATTCTTTCTGATGGAAGTATAGAATTACATTGTGTACATATACCCCATTTTCTTGATCCATTCATCTAATGAGGGGCATCTGGGTTGGTTCTGTGTCTTAGCAATGATAAATAATGCTGCAATGAACATATTTATGCTGGTAGCTTTAGTGTGGCCTTGTTTGTGATCACTTGGGTAAATGCCCAGAATTGGGATTGCTGCATCATGTTTAGTACTTTGAGGAACCTCCATACTGCTTTCCAGAGTGGTTGAACCAGTTTACATTCCCTGCTAGTATCTGTTATTATTAGTTTTCTTGATAATGGCAATTCTAACTGGGTTGAGGTGGAATCTCAATGTAGTTTTAGTTTGCATTTATTTTATGGCCAGAGATGTTGAACTTTTCCTCTTTTTGATGTAGAGTCTAACTGAAGTGAGATGATACCTTATTTTGCTGTAAATTTGAATGCTCCTTATTAGTAATGTTGAACATTTTTTCATAAACTTGTTAGCCATTTGTGTCTCTCTCTTGTTTCAATTGTACTGATTTTGAACTCAGGTTTTGGGCTTGTTAAATAGCCATTCTACCACTTGAGCTATGCCCCTTGACCTTGTTTTGAGAAATGACTATTATGTTTGTGCTTGTTTTTAAATGAGAAAACATTGTTTTTCACAATATTGAGTTGTCTTGAGTTCCTTGGATATGAAGCTCTTATTAGATGTACAATCTACCTATGCGATATTTTTCACATTGCATAGATTATCTTTTCACTCTGTTTAGAATATCCTTTGTTGTGCAGCTTGATATAATTTCATTAGTATATTTTCACTTTTGATACCTGTGCTTTGGGGCTTATATCCAAAGAATTCTTGCTCAGGCAAAGGTCATGGTAACTCTCCTCTTTGTTTTCTTTTAGTATACTACCTGGCACCATACTTCATGTCAGATTCACTTGTGGTTCCCCATCAGGCCACTCATTTTGTACTCTGAGATTTTTATATATTTATTCTTAATTGAAATGTGACATTTATATATTTATGGAATAGACATAGCATAGTAATTTGGTACATGTATGCAGTGTGCAATGACCAAATCAAGGTAGTTGGCATTTCTGTCTCCTCAAACATTTGTTGTTTCTATATGTTGTATCCCATGAGCTTTTTGCTTATACTTTTTCCTTTGCTTATAATAATTGCCCTTTATTTTCTTCTTGGAAAATACTTTTCAACTTTTCCATAAAGGTAATCTGTTTTGTTTGTGGCTTCACTGAGGTCTTAATGAAGGGTTATTTGCTTGTGGTAAGATGTATTATGGTTGTTAGTAGATTTGCCTGCATAGTTTGGTGTTGAGCCATGCCTTTGTAACCCAGCACATAGCAAAAAGCATAGTATATATTTAGTGTTCCCTTAATATAGATTGTCTAGAATTTAATTGATTTTCCATTACATCTTGTGATGAATCTTAAAGTAAGCGAGGTGCATAAAAAAGTTGAGGTTTTCTTAAGAAAAGATTTGTGTTTTATCCTAACTTATGACGATAGAAAGTGATATATTATTGTTTCTTGGCATTGAAACTGCTAAATACATACCATGAGATAAAGAATATATTGAGGTCAAGCAGTTGAAAAGGAAGCACGTAAAAGCCAAGAAATTGCCATCAGTTTTTCCATATTGCTTGTGGCAAGTAAGTTTTCTCAATTTACTCTGTATAAAACAGAACACCTGTGAGACCAGTCCGTCGTTCATGCTAGACTTTAGGAGACAAGTTGGAAACAGCATAAAAAAGAATAGAGAAAATATTACACACTAGTTATTTTAGCCTTTGATTTGAGCCAAGTGGTTAACTGAAGAAGTCCAGCTAGAGATCTACAATGTCTGAGACATATATGTCTCATTTCCTTAGTTTTGATATTGAGAAGTGGAGTTCTCTCTGTCCTCGCTTTCAAGCTCTGTGTTTGTGATAATTTCTGTCATTTTATACTGCAGAAGTGATGCTTTGTGATCTCTGAATCTGGACCATAAAAATGATGCAGCTTTCTTCTTGTAGGAATATAATTTTTTAATAGTGAAACATACAGTCTCCACAGAATATGTCTGTTTACAAATGCTATTCTGTTTTGAGGAGACACTACTTGGCAAGGCCCTGAAGAGACCAGTATGAGTGAGATGCTCAACCTGTCCCTGCCCAGATAGACCTTATTGCTGGTTGGACCAAATGAGAAACTGATCCAGAACAACCCAGTCACACCTTTCTGAAGTGGCTGCTGTTATTTTAGACTAATTCTGGAAGTGATTTATTAAACAATGGATACTTGCTTTGTAGTTTCTATTTTCTTCTAGATTGTATTGAAGGAAGATGGGGCTAGAAGTAAGGGCACTTCCGTGTACAGACTTAGAGTTGTGACTGCGTGGACCATATTCTCTCCCTCTTTCTACATCCAAGTTGGAGATAAAATTAGAGAGATTTTAAAAGACAATTTACCTCTTCCTGAGTCTTTATCCAGTAGTTGATAATGAGGGGGCTAGCTCAGGATGACCCTTAAATGAAGATAACTGTGTTGTCAGATATGCATGTGTTCTGGTGAAGTCAGATCTTGGGCAGTTTCTGCAAATAATTTTGAGGATATCACTATGAAAACAGTAAATGAGACAAAAATAGATGGTTTTGAAGAGGCCAGAAGTTATGTTGAATAATTTATAATATACTGCTTTAAAAAAGACTATTTTTTTCCTAGAGAAGTTTTAGATTCACTGCAAATCTCCAGGGAAGTACAGAAATATCTCTCATACTTCTTTCACTCCATACATGCATTGCTTGCCTCTTACCAATAGTGTGCTTTTCTTTCCCAGGTGGTTCCAGGCTTTGAACTGAGGATCTCCTCACAAGCACTCATAACCTTTTTCCCCTCTAAACCTAGCTAACAACATAACAGTTCCATCTGAAGATGGCTTCAGAACCTCATCCTCCTATCTCTGCCTCCTGATTAGCTAGTATTGCAGGCATGAGCCACTGTACCATTTGGTATTTTAAAAAAAAATACTAAAATTTCAATACCTATTAGAGGTCAGATTGTGTCCTCGAATGTATGTTAAAACTCTAACCTTATATATCTTTGAATATGATCTTACCTTGAAACAAGTAGAATCAAGTTTGAAGGCAGAATCAAGTTTAAGTGAGATCGTCATGGGTTAGCAATGGCCCTGTTTCTAATGACTGGTATCTTTGATAAAAAGGCACACAGGGGACATGGAGGTGGAGACTGGAATTGGCTAGCCACAGCTCAGTAATAGCAGAGATGGCCAGAAACTACCAGAAGTTAAAATCGTCAAGGAAGGATTCTTCCTTAGCGCTTTCAGAGGGAACATGGCTTTACTGGCACATTAATATAGAACATGGAGCATGACTGGCTAAATTTTTATTGTTTTGAGTCCCTTCTCCCCATTCCTACTTCACTTTGTTATACTTCCCTATAGCAACTGCAGAAAGAAAACACAGTGCCTTAAGTTAGGGGAGTGAAACAATTTTGCTCTTCAAAAGCTATGAAATGAAACATTTCTGAAAGAACTTGAAACTAGAATATATAAACAACCTATAAGTCAATAATAGAAAGATAATTCATTTTAAAACCGAGTGAAAGATTTGAACAGACGTCTCATAAAAGGAGATATACAAGCATAAAATGAGCACATTAGTCATTATTAAAATACAAGTTAAAACTTAGAGGAAGGATGGAGATGTGGCTCTACTTGTAGAAGCCCTAAGTTTAAACCTTAATATAGCCAAAAAAACAAAACAAAACAACAAGAAACATATAAGAAGATAGTATTACACTGATAATAAAATGGCTAAATCTGAAAAAGTTTGACCATATCTAACATTGGTGAGGATGAGGTAATAGAACAATTACAATTCTTACAAATTGCCAGTGGACATTTGTTATGACATAATCTCTTTGGGACAACTGTAGTTTCTTAACATGTTAAATATATGCTTACCTGGTAATTTTACTCATAGATACTTACTCAAAAGAATAAAAAATATATGCTATGTGAAGACTCATGTACTTAAGAAAGGTTATATTTTATTTGTAATACCACTGAACTGGAAGAAACCCAAATGTTCACCAGTAGGTGAATGGATAGCATATATAGAGGTCTTATCTATGTACCTAAATACTGCTCAGCAGTGAAAGGAGTAAACTATGGATGAGTCTCATATTAATTACATTGAGTGAAAGAAGCTAGAAGTCTCCCACAGAGTATATATTGTATGATTCCATATATATAAAATTATAGAAAATATGGGATGATTACATTGACAGAAAGCAGATGTGTGAAGATGGGAGCTGGGGAAGGACAGGGAAGGGAAATAATTGCTCAAGAACATTTGTAGAAACCTGTAGATGGGGGCTTGCCTTGTATACATGAGGCCCTGGGTTCAATTCCTCAGCACCACATATATAGAAAAGGCCAGAAGTGGCACTATGGCTTAAGTGGCAGAGTGCTAGCTAGCCTTGAGCAAAAAGAAGCCAGGGACAGTGCTGAGGCCCTGAGTCCAAGCCCCCCCCCCCCCCAAAAAAAGACAGCTGAGGCAAAGTGATCTGATTTGGGCTGGGATATAGCTCAGTGGCAAAGCGCTTGCCTACCAAGTGCAACGTCCTGGGTTCGATCCCCAGTACCAAAAAAGAAGACAAAAAAAAAGAGAAAGAAACCTGAAGATAGACATACTTATTATGTCAATAGTGGTGTCAAACCATATAAAACTGTGTCACTTTATGTGATATTTTATGCCAGTTGTGTCTCAATAAAGTCAGAATTTAAAAAAACAACAACAATAAAAAGTTAGAGAAAATATAGTGGGAGGTTTAAACTCCAGGCCCTATTCTGTCAGTTGAGCATTGGAAGTTGAAATTTACTCGGCTATTTATTATTGGGTACATAATATTGTTAATGGCATGAAACAATTTAAATCTAGAGCTAGTAAATAATCTATTGAAAATTAACTGGAGTTTAATCATGAGTAAAGAATATGGTGAGTTATAGATAAGGATCTCATTGAAATTAAACCTTAAACTTTTACATTTGGGAAGTAAAGCTTTAGGAGGGAAACCAGATGCTCAATGGAGCTTTTGTTTAGTTGACACTAGAAGTCTACATGAGGCTTGCGGCAGAGGGCCTCTTGAAGGCTATGCCTCAGGGTACCTACCATTCCTGTGTTCTGGTGGACCTGGAATCTCTGTTCACCTGAGGGTTCAGGTGGTATATTGGACAAAGTTTGGAGGAGAGCAATGATAAGCTTGAACTCACCTGAGTAGCTATACTAGCCACTCTACTTACCACGGCAATGTTCTGCTTTCAGATTTGTACAAATTCCACTTTTGGTTTACATTCAACTGGAATGCTATAGGGACAGGAATTCCGGCAAATGTGGTTCCAGCTTAGCCACTTTGATGTAGCATAAATTACCATACCTTCTGAATTAGTCGATTTGGTTATGAAGACTTACTAGGAGCCTAAGAATGCTCATGTAAGCAAGGCAAACTTTGCCCCCAGATACAGAATATCAATAGAACAAAAATAAAGTTAATCTAAGCATGAAGGATAACCATGGAGAGCTTTCTAGAATCAGTGGTGATTACAGTGTAAACAATGGGGAGACTGCATCCCTTCTTACAGGGAAGGTGTTTATAGCAACATAAACACCTTTTCAACTCAGTAACATAAACAGTTTCTCAAGGAAACATTCCTAGCACTCAGGAAATGTTTCTTTCTTTACAAACAAAAAAGCATGTTTTCCCAAAGATTTAATTTGCTTAAGGGCTCTGTTTTGAACAAGGCTAAGATTGTAGAGGGATAAAGTTATTCCCAGAGCACTTCTGGGGTAGGCTGTCATTGAAGTCCTTGTAGAAAAGCATGCTGTTTATAAATCTGTAGACTGACAGAGCAGAGTGAGTACTGGGGTGAGTACAGATACCATGTACAGATACCATATTGGACATACCTCCAGAAAACTTTTATTACTCAATGTGTATTATTAATTGGGTAATAGCAGGAACCTGCTATTCAATAATTCTTTATGAAAAACCCCTCTAGAAATTCTGAAAATATTGATTACTATGGGCTCAGAGATCAGTCTCAAACAAGTACTTTTATTCATTTGTAAGACAAATAAATGTTTCCTAAAATTGATCTGTTAGGGTCTTAAAGTTATTTAAAACATTTTTTAAACTTGAAATAATGAAAGATTTCATCTACAAGACCACATGATTGTGATATTGAAAAGGAGAGGAAAATTCTTTAGTAAGAATGTTTTCCTAATAGAGAATGGAGAATGGATGTACTTATTTCGGCTTGCTATTACCTAGTTATGATAGTGCAGTGAAAATGCTGTTAGTATCAAGCATAAACCACATGCTTGTGTTTCTATCTTTGAGGATAAAATTAATCTTGACTGATTTAATTAAAATTTTTACCAACAATCTGTAGGAATGCTTTTTTTCATTGGTGACTGTAGATTTTTCTACAGCTTTAACAACTAGAATGTACAGGCACGAGAGAGTATTTCCTGCTGTTCCCTTCCTTAACTTCCAGAAAAAATGCTTCTGATGCCTGAATGTACAAACATCTAACCTGGGCACCTTGTTCATGTAGACTGTGCTTTGGCAAGTCCTACCTAGGGTGAGGTCAGAGAGTTTATATTTCTAACCCAGGTGAGCTGGTTCATTGATTTGCAGATCTTACAAAAGCAAGGGAGTAGGTATTTCCTATTGTAGCTTTTGTATTGTTGCTAATAGTATTCAGTACTTCACAGTAAATATGGTAGGCACAGAGGAAAATAGTTATCTTTATGAATGCTCTGTTTTTGTCTTAAGAGCAAAAGGAAAGTGGTAAACTCCTATTTATTAAGGAACACAGGGTAGTACTTTGGTAGGATTGAAGTTTAGACATTTCTCATTCAACTAGCTGTAAATTGGTGTATTTGTTTGTATTTATGAATTGGGCCAACTTAAAAGTCAACTTGTTATCCAGGTGCAGATTAGCTTAGAAGGAAAAAAAAACTCATCTTGCATATATTTGGAGTATAATTGTAGGCCATATATTTCACTTGAGAAGAACTATTTGATTTCTACAAAATTAATAAACTAAGGGCTGAGTATGTAGCCCAGTGATAGAATGCCTAGTATTGGGGAGGGCTTGGGAGCCATTTCAGGAATTGAAAAACAGTATATGGGAATGTAAATTAAGTTGCTTGAATATTAAAATAATCTGAAGGCACAATTATCATTGTGTGTGTGCGCGCGCATACACATGCATGCCAATAGTAGGGCTTGAACTTAATGCCTCTTGCTCTCCCTCTGCATTTGTGCTCAGGTCTGGTGTTCTACCACTTGAATCACAACTCCAATCCAGTGGTTTGCAAATTAAGTAGAGATGGAGTCTTACAGACTTTTCTGCTCTCACTGGCTTCAAATCATGATCCTCCAGGTTTTAATCTCCTGAGAACCCAGGGTTGCAGGCATGAGTTATCAATGAAAACACTTTTTAACTATCTCCATTTAAAACAAATATATATATATATACATATATATAACTTTTATAGTGGATAGTCTGTAATGTTGGTAAAACTGTACTAAATACTTTCACTTGACTTCAAATATTTTTTAAACAAACTTCATATTTTTGGTTAATAGCTGAGAAATATTGCAATATAATTTGAAGTTAGAAAAAAAGGTTCAAGGAGAGTGATTCAGATATTCAAAGAATTAGTTACATATTTCATGTAACAATTCAGAATTTCTTATTTTGAGCTGAACTTTGATAGAGTAAATGAAGATTAAAAACAAGAGTGCAAATGGCCATCTTGAAAGCTTTTTGGATTAATGCATAAATGAGGTCTCCTCATTTATGGGGAAAGATGCAACACTGGCTGTCTCTCTGGGTGATAAGGATGGACCACAGAGGGCATTCAGCAACTGTAAAGGCTGCAGAAGAGCCTCACTTACATGGGGAAATGAATTTCCAGGGATTCTGGAAGTCTAATTGTGTTTATCTTCTGTAATGATCATTTTTAACTATGATATTTTAATATTCTTCAGCTTGATCCTATCATCCAAGTAATAAATCAGCACTTAACAAAAGTGTGCATTTTCTAAAAGACCAAAGCTATTTGTTTGTATCTGAGAATTTTTCATCTATGTTTCAGCTAGTTGGGTATGTTGGAAACATGTATTCCTGAAAAGAAAGGAGGTATATGCTTTATGGCCATTAAAAAGATAGCATATTTTGAAATATGAAGAGTAGGAAAATAACTGATATTTCAGATGAAAATTATACTTCTACATTGTATTCTGTTATTTCTAATATTTTTAACAATTAAATTATTTTGGTTATCTTATTTATTTCTTCACAATTTTGTAATATAAGGAATTTTTATGGTGTGTGTGTGTGTGTGTGTGTGTGTGTGTTGTGTGTGTGTAGGCGAAGGTAAACAGTTTTGATGGCTGTATAACGTTCCACTAATAAAAGAGATGCCATGTGGGTAAAATAAACATCTATGTATAGTGCTTTCCTTTGGATGCAATTTTCTCCTGAGGTCTGATTTCAGAATTAAAATCTTTCCCTAAAGGCTGCCCTATGAAATTGAGGGTATGTTTACTAAGAAGTATTAAATCTTCTGTATGTTGCAAGAGTAAGATTCTCAGACAAGCTGTTTTAAAGCTAAGGTGCTGTTAGATAGATCAGATTAACTCCCTTGTATTTTTAACAAATAGTTTAGGACCTGTTAAAAGGGGGACAGATGTGAGTGGAAAATTGTTTGTTTTGGAAACTTGTTTTTAGTGGGTTTTTTTAAAAGTAAGTTTTTTTTTCTGAATAATTATTTATTGTCAAAGTGATATACAGAGGGGTTACAGTTTCATATGTAAGTTTTAATAGGTAGGGGGGAACTTTTGGAGAATGTTGTTTGTGTAGCAAATGCTTTTTAAACTTATTTATAACTGATACACAATATAAAGACTGAATATGTTAGAATTATTAGCATAAGCTAATAATGCTAATATGCTAATGATGCTAGTATATTACATAAAATAGAATATGTTAGGTAACATATATCATTTTAATACATTGTATACACTGTGTAATGTTTAATTCAGAGTAAACATATTTACCTCCTCAAATAATTATCATTTCTATGGCTAAAAACTTTTCAAAATCTTTTCTTTTAGCCCCTTGAAATATAGAGTATCTTATTGTTATCATTGTACTGGGCATTAGCATAACAGAAACTCAGTTTATTTTTTTAATAACTTTATCATTCATTCATTCATTTATTTATTTATTTATTTATTTATTTATTTATTTGGCCAGTTCTGGGGCTTGGACTCAGGGCCTGAGCACTGTTCCTGGCTTCTTTTTGCTCAAGGCTAGCACTCTGCCACTTGAGCCACAGCGCCACTTCTGGCCATTTTCTGTTTATGTGGTGCTGGGGAATTGAACCCAGGGCCTCATGTATAGGAGGCAAGCATTCTTGCCACTAGGCCATATCCCCAGCCCCGAGTTTACCTTAATACCTATTATCAGACTTCCCTTTCTCCCTTAGCCTCTGGTACCACTATTCTACTTTGTACTTTCTACTGTGTGATCAGTTTTTCACATATGCATGAGATTATGTGGTGTTTGTTTTATGTGCCTTATTTCACATAATGTACATGGACAGGAATTTATTCTTTCACGACTGAATAGTATTCCATAGTGCATATGTACTACATCTTCCCTTTTCATCCATCAGTTGATGGGCACTTATGTAGTTTCCATTTTTTAACTCTTGTAAATAGTGCACCTCACTGTAACATGGAATGGAGATGTCGCTGGGTCATACTGATGTCACTTTCTTTGTGTATATATACTGAGTAGTGGGATTGCTAGATCTAATCTCAGTTGTTTTCTTATTTAAATACTTTAGGGTCTTCCGTATTGTTTTCTGTAATGGCTGTATTAATTTACCTTCCTTTCCACAGTGGGCATGGATTTCCTTTTTTCCATATCCTTGCCAGTAGTTGTTCTTTTCTTGTTTTGTTGATATCCATTCTTGCTTGGATGAGGAGATACCTTGTACCAGGTGTTTAAAACAATACTTTCCCATTAAGAGCAGGAGGGCATGTAAAGATAAATTTTAATAGTAAAATCAAATAGTAAAACCAAATAAACAGTTTAACCTTTTAACCATATAGACTTTATTTAGGTTAAAATATTGAGGTGGTTTATTAATATTTAAACCACAAAATATTACGGTTTTCTAAGTAAATATAGAGAAAATGGGCATGAAGTTAATTCATGTTGTAGAAAAATGTAGAAACTAGCTCACAGTTCAAGACGATAGGTTTATTTGTAATACTTAATCTTAATGATAACAGTTAAATTCCTCATATAACATCTACATTAGTGGCCTGGATTTAGTTTTAAAAAGAGTCTCATAGCCATTATTTAAATATTAATGGTTAATATTTAAAGTTAATTCAACATAATGGATGTGTTATAAATCCATGCTAGCTGCTTCATAAAGTTAAAAAGAACCCAAACCTTAAAATTATTTTGCAGAATTTTAAAGTCTTCTTCTAGCAGTAAATTTAAAGCTAGAAAAAAGGGGAGTTCAAGATGACACACACAGATTTATATGCTGTATTTTCTATATGCATTTTACTAAGGTTCTTAATTTAAAGATCTTGGTTTGTCGTGGTTTCTGATTTCTTTTGATTATAACTATTTTGTATAGTTCTTTATAGTTAAAAAGAACTAAATCCAGGGCACTAATGTATATGTTATATGAGGAATTTAATAAAAAAACAATGAATATTTGTGTTAAGTAATACTTTGATGATTTTATATTTAGGTTTCTGTCTTTTGGAGAAATTTTATAGCAATCATTTGTAACCTCTATCACCATATTTATTTTAATTATGCAACATTTAATATATAGGAGAGTATACATAGCATGTAATTTATAAACCAAAATAGTGAACATCTGGGAAAATTGCTTTCTTAACTTCAGGACTAGAACATGACCAAAACTTTCTCCTATCCCATTCACCTTTGTGGTGTTAACAGGTTATTTTCTTTGTTGCTATTTTTGTTTTCTTTTCCTTTTGTCTTGTTTGGTCATTATCTGTCTTTGGGAAGGTAAGGGGAGGGAGCAAAGAAATGGAGGGACAAAGGGTGAACAAATGCAGCAGTGGTATTCACTAGACACTATGTTGAAAATGAACTATATAGCTTATAGGTGGGGATAGGAGGGAACACTGGGAGACAGCAAAGAAAGGAGATAACATTATTCAAAGAGAAATGTACTCTTTATCTGACTTACATAACTAACTCCGCTGTACATCACCTTTATAATAACTAAAATGCATGAACAAATACAGAAATCAACGATGAAAAAAAGTCTCAACACCTACCTGTTTTAAATTGTAGTATGCTACTAGCTCTTGAAAAAATAAATTCAAATAGTTACATGTAATTTACATTGGGAACAGCTGCAATTTAAGGATTGATATGCATGCATATGTATGATTCCTAATAGCAAAGATGTAGGAAGTTTTAAAAGTAGGACATTGGTTCTGAAAATACCAGCTCTGGCTAAATTTAAATTTTTCATTTAAATTAGGCTAAAAATAGTTTCTCCTTTTAAAAAAATAGGCTATTAAAATCTTTTATTACTGAAACTAAAAGCAAGTATGTCATTAATACAAAAAATACCAAATAGGTGTTCATTGAGCAATGTAAATTCAGATTACTCAGTAAAGATCCAAGATTTTTGTATTTGAAAAGAAATGGTATGTAATTTATCATTATCATGTTATCTATCAGGCATTTTACCATTAAAAGTCACACACACACACACACACACACACACACACATCACCCCCCCCCCCCCCCCCCCGGAGAAAGTACTGTTAGTTAATAAAGTTCAAGGTTATATGTGGTTATTTAAAGATTTTGGCCATATTTTCTCTCCAAATACTGTTTATTCCATTTGTATTTTTTTCCTAAGTACTGATTGTAATGTAACTGTTGATGATTTTTGAGTTGATTTTAATTTTTTTTTTCCCCCTGTGGGACTGGGGACCACATATTAAGCCTTGTGCATGGCAGGGACTGAGTTCATTGTTGATTGAACCTCTCTTACAAAACAGCAAAAAATTTGCTTTTAACTTAGATCTTCAGTAGTAGACCTTGGAGGAATAGGAAATAGATTTTACTTACCTCCCAGCAAAAGTGGTTGGCTCATATAAACAAATATTAGACTTTGTTTTGGCTTGTGGTTTTTTTTTTTTCCCCCTTAACTGATTTCTCTTGGTACTCTGATTTCCTTCACCTGGAACCTGGGGCTAGCTGTCTAGAGCAGGACGGTATGTCTCTGAGTACTGTCATATAATTGATGTTAGTTCCTCCTCTTTCTTATTGTTTAAGGAACTCACGGGGCCCTTCTAAACACTTTAACTTGTTTTCTTCTTATAATCTCATATTTAAAGTGGATTTGAAGATAAAGATAAGAGAAAACTGAATTTACATTAAAACTTAACTTTTATTCACTGGGTATCTTAGGTTTGAAAAAAATAAAGAGGAAGTAGTTACATAGGGTTGAATTTCTTCTTAATAAATGTAGGATTTTGCTGTCAAGTATATTGTGACAGAAGTCCTATTTTTTAAAAAATGGTACTACTGATTTAGGGAACCTTTCCCCTTTAAATGACTACATTTAAAATTTCTTATTTTTCACCCTTTAAAAAATCACTTCCTTATTGAGTGAAATTTAGTCTGACTGTAACTGAAAGTTTTAATTTATGTTATAAATGTTATAGGCCAGTTAGCTTGCTTTTATATGCGCAAGCAACTCTGGTCATTACTCACCCCAAGGTATGTGTTTTTAATAAGGTATTTAAAGCCTCTAGATTTTTTTTTTCACTTGTAAAATGGAGAGTGATAACTTTCACGGTTGTTGTGGAGTTAAATGGATTACTGTGTCTAAACATTTTCATATAGCAACTGCCAGCATTAGTTTTGTATTGCTGCCATAGCTAATTAACAGAAAATTCAGTAGCTTTAAACAAGACTTATCTCAGGGTTGTGTGACACTGGGATTGGCTTAGCTGAGGCTGAAATCTAAGCATTGGTGAGTAGGCTGTGCAAAGAATCTGCTACCAAGTTAGTAGAATTTGATTCTCTGTGATTGTGGGACTGCTGTGTATACTCCTAGCAGCCAGCCCAGTATAGCAATTAGAGGCCTGTCTTGAGTCCTTGCTTTCAAGCCCTTACATTTTCAAAGCCAGCAATGGTGACAAATACTTCTCTTGCTGTGGTCTCTCTGACTCCTTGTTGTACTGCATACCTCCACTGCAGCTGGAGAAAAACTCTCTTCTAGTCTCATGTGGCTAGATTGGGACCATCTGGAGGATCCATATTCTGTGATCTGTTAATTAGTAACCTTAATTACAATTACAAAATTGCTTTATGACAGCACTGAGATTGGTTTTTGATTGGGTAACCAGAGAAGAGCCTTCATGGAGACATTTAAATTCTGCTTATCTTGGTATTCAATTAAGGATAGTGAGTGGTAGTCTTGGAGAATGAAAAAAAATCCCATTTTTACTTTAGGAGCACAGAGTAAATATTAAATTCTTTGATAGTAGTTGCCATCTTTTCATTTTCTTTATCCTTAGGAACTTAACAATCTTTATTTTGAATTTGTTCCTTTTCTCTTTTGCATTAGTAGTATTAGTATGGGGTATTTTTTCTTAAAGTATTCTGTCACCTGCTTAGAAAGATTCTACATTAGTTTCTTATCACATCATTTCCTAGTTTTGATTTTCATTGTATTCACAAGATCGAACAGCTAGTTGTTTGTACAGGAAGCTGTCAGAATAGGCCTGTTATTGGAGCACAAACTTTGAATTGCTTTGCTTTGTGCTTTTTCAGGATTTGCTGGTCTTTGATGTGCCCTCAGTCATATTTTCTGTAATTTGCACTGGAAGACGAGTTGTAAGCTCAGCATATTGCAGTAATTGAGTGTAAAGCTGGTCACCTGCCTCGGTAGAGGATGCTCCAAATACCCTTTCCTGGGAGCTGTCCTTAACTCCAGTACCTATGGGCCTTAGTGGCCTACTAAGGACAGCATGTTATAGCCAAGCAGTACTTCTCTTACAAGTAAGGAACATTTACCTCACCAACAAGTATAAGGCTTCTTTTAATGACTTTATTGCACTTATTAAAAGACCTGCCAAGAAAGAGAGTATAAATACTTTTTTCTTTGCTTTTCCTTCCTTTTCTTTTCTTCTTTTTTTAAAAGTCAGTTATGGGGCTTGAACTCAGGGCCTCAGTGCCGCCCCTGAGCTTCTGTGCTTAAGTTGATCCATAGCACCATTTCCAGTTCTCTGGTGCTTAATTGGACATAAGAATCTCACCAACTTTCCTGCTTCAGCTGGCTTCAAATCATGATCCTCAGATTTCAGCCTCTGGAGTAACCAGGATTACAGGCATGAGCCAGCAATGCCTGGCTAAATATTCATTTTTAGTATATAAAGAACTGCTAGGTATGGTGTCACATTCCTGTCATTTTAGCACCTGGGAGGCAGAGGCAGGAGGATCTTGAGTTCTAGCCTAGACAGGGCTACAAAGTTAGACCTGGGCTTAAAAAATGCCTTTGAATGTTAAGACGTCTGAGTAGGATATTTTGCATGGGACAGTTTTTCTAGCTAAGAAATTCATTTAAAGCAGTACACACTTATCAAGGACTATTGTGGAATTTCTTTCTTTCTATAGTCTTAAACTGGCTTGCTCAGCCTCTACCTCCTTGGCCTCTCACCCCATTCCATTTTAGCTCAGGAGAAATGAAGTGTCTGTTTAAAATACCTTGCATGATGGTGTTCACTTTGGCACTTTCTTTCAGTGACTGTTGGAATCTCTCTTTTATCAATGCCCAGAAGTATATGGCTCTTTTTATCCCTAAGAAGAGAGCAGACAATGAAATAGCTCTTTTGTACTAAGCAGTTTTAAACTTTTTTTTTTTTTGCCAAAATACCTCGCTTGCTATGCTGCCTTTGAATTGTAGTAGAAGGCTGCCTGGCTGGCAAATGTGTGCTTAGTTCTTTCACGCATGCTTTTCTAAGTCCATCAGCTTGTTCACTCACCACTGAGGTGATCTTTCTGTTGTTCTGCAGACTCACCTGTAGTATAACCTCTGTCATGGAAACCTCATAATTTGTTTCTTTTTAGCTGAATTTGAGCATCTTTTATTAGATTTCATTTCAGGAGAACACACACTTTTTAGTTATACTTTGCAATAGTCAGATTCTGTGTATTGCTATTTTTTGTTTTGAACTAGTTTTCCTTCCTTCCTTCCTTCCTACTTTCCTTCCTTCCTTCCTTCCTTCCTTCACCAGTCCTGGGGCTTGAACTCAGGGCATGAGCACTGTCTCTGGCTTCTTTTTCTCAAGGCTAGCACTCTACCGCTTGAGCCACAGCATCACTTCTGGCTTTTTCTATATATGTGGTGCTGAGGAATCAAACCCAGGGCTTCATGTATATGAGGCAAGCACTCTACCACTAGGTCATATTCCCAGATTCAACTAGTTTTGAAGAATTAGTCATATCAGAATGAGTTATAAGTATCAGATTTGTTTAATTTATAGGAGAAATTCTTGTTGACATAACTAGTCTTATCATCAGAGGAATGTTTAGCACTCTAGTGACAATTATTTTTAGTCTTTTTCTGCTGATATATATTAATTTGTCATACAGTTTGGATCACTAGTCTGATTATTGATTTTTCTGGTCTTCAATTTTTTATTGTATAAAATATATACAGCAAAAGTCACTGTATTCAGCATCTTAAGTGGTGTGAGCATGTTTTAATTGTGCAGCCATTATCATTGCTCTCCAGAATGTTTCCATCATCCCAAACTGAACATCTATACATACTAAAAAATCGCTCCCCATTCCTCTCTCAACCTGGCCCCTGCAATTACCAGTTTACTTTCTATCTGATTTTATTTTTTTAGCCTTAAATTTCAAAAGTACATATCCTTCAAGGCTTGAGTGGGGATGAGACCTAAGGGAAGGGAGGAATCCTTAAGTATACAATTTAGTTCTTTAAGGAATTGACAAGTAGTCTTTACCTGCCTTGTGTACATTGATTATTTTTCATCTGCATAATTTGCACATTTGGAATACATTAGTATAATTTGACTTTAAAATAGATAGCTATTTCAAGAAGAAAGTAAGTTCTCAGCTATCAGTCAGTCAAGGTTTTAACTGATATTCATATATTTCAAATACACTTATCTGTTCAACTTGGCTTCAGATTTTAAAATTCTCATATTGCATATTTAGTCTATTGCTACAAAAACTCATTAAGAACATGTAAGGGTTTTTTTTTGTTTTCTCAAACAGATAATACCTT
The DNA here is from genome assembly GCF_023159225.1 of Perognathus longimembris pacificus. Taxonomy (NCBI): domain Eukaryota; kingdom Metazoa; phylum Chordata; class Mammalia; order Rodentia; family Heteromyidae; genus Perognathus; species Perognathus longimembris. Next base: position 120,318,689 of record NC_063161.1, on the reverse strand, counting down.
GTTTTTACCATCCATATGTTGCACACACACACCTACAATGTTGCTTTGAAACTCATTTGATAAGAGCAAATTGTTCATGAATCCTACCCTTTGGATTGTGGAAAAGCTGCTTGGAATGGATCGACTCCTCTCCTAGAAGGGGGACAAATCTTTCTTGTTTACGGGAAGTATTGAGTAGTACTAATTAGGGAGTATGAAATATTATTCTCATTCTTTTTTGCCATGAGCAAGCATGGTGGACAGCAGGTTAGTTTAAATAAGAATATAATGATAACAGTTTGGGGAAATACTAAAAAGCAGAGCTTAGCACTAGTGAATAATTGATGATAGACAAAAATGCATTTCAGGAAATGTATAATTTGATTATGACTGTGTAAATGAAGTTGTACTTTATGGCTCTGAAAATAATAGGTGCATCCGAGTGTGAACACCCATTCTTTTTTTTTTATTCAAATTTTTATTATCAAACTGATGTACAGAGAGGTTACAGTTTCATACGTTAGGCATTGGATACATTTCTTGTACTGTTTGTTACCTTGTCCCTCATACCCCCTTCCCTCCCCCCCTTTCCCTTCCCCCCCCCCCGGAGGTTGAACACCCATTCTTATTGCTGTTATTATTTTGACAATCGATCAAGAAATGCTGTAAGTTTTAGAACAACTAAAGTCTGTGTGCTCAAGTCTGTCTCCGTTTATATAATTATTATTAACCTCCTTATTTATCAATCCCACTTTTAGTGGGAAAGCACTATCAAAGTTTGTCTTGTAGCTTTCTAGTTTTTTCTATATGTACTTAGTTACTCTATATGTTGGTGTGTATATATATGTGTGTGTATTTAATTAAAAGAGGATACTCTAAAACAAAATTTATAGATGCTAAAACAGCACCATATTATATATCTTATTCTGTATGATTGATGATTTTAAATTTCTTGGCTTAGTGTTCTGTATAATATAATCATTGTGGTGACATTTCATGGCTTGTTCTGTTTGAAGCATTTAAGACATACATAAGTGGTATCTTATTTGAAAATAAGACATATTGGTTAGATTTCCATAATCTAAATTAATTACCCTAAGAACCAATTAGCTTAAAATTGTCTTAAAGTCATGTGTGGGATTTATAGTTCCCTAAGAGAATTTTACCAATTAAAAGAAATTTAAATACTACAGATATTTTATATGTAAAACAAGATACTGAATCCTAAATATGCTGTTGCTATAAAATCTGAATAAAATATAATTAAAGATTGTGTAGGAGGAGACATATCAATTTGATTTATATTTTTGAAGATCTTTGCCATACTCTTATCTTCCAGATATATTTAACTATACTCGACATGTTAGATGGGATTATGTAATTATTCTGTCTTTTTTTTGGTTGGTTGTGGGACTTGAACTTAGGGCCTGGACACTGTCCTTAAGCTCTTGTGCTCAATCAAGGCTAGCACTGTACCATTTTGAACCACTGGAAATTGAGATACTGGAAATTTCATGGGCTTTTGGAGGAAGATGACAAATTAGTCTTCATGAGGAGAGCAGAGAAGGAGAGTAAATTTTGGGTTAAGTTTTAAAAGATGACTAGGCTTTTCCCAGGCAGGTGCGTGTTGGGGGAGGTTCAGAGTGCTGAGAGACTAAAATGAATAAAAGTCTTTCTAGAAACTGAAAGTGATTGAGAGTAACAATTTAGGAAAAATTAAGCAACAGAGAAATTGCTCTAATACAGCAGCTGAAGGAAATGATGATAGAATGAATGACTATGTTGGAAAAAGAAGCACAAAGAAGTAAGTTACTTGACGAGGCTGGATATCAGTGGCTCCTATCTCTAATCCCAGCTACTCATGATGCTGAGATCTGAGGATTGCAGTTAAAAATCCATCTTAGGAGGAAAGTTTGTGAGACTTACCTCCAGTTAACCACCAAAGAGCCACAAGGGCTCAAATGGTGCTGTGGCTCAAATGGTAGAGTGCTAATCTTGAGCACAAAAGGTCAGGGACAGGGCCCAGGCCCTGAGTTTAAGCCCCAGGACAAGCAAACGAGGGCATGGGAATTATATATTGAAGTTCCCTCATTAGACCTTTGTCATGAAAATTAGAGTAAGCCTCTGTAGAAAATAGAAACCAGTAGGAAAATAAAATACTTGTTAAGATTTCTCTGTGTCACCAGCTTTACTGTCTTACTCCTTTATGCCTACCATCTTTAGTCAAATGTCTTATTATTTGTTGAAGTGCCCACAAATAAGTAATCAGTTCTATCAGTAACAGTTTTATGTAAATGAAGTAGCTATATCATTAATATTTCAGAGAATTTTAAGGTATCTTTGTTAACATCTTTGAAATTGGGGTGTATTTGTTAATTTTTTGTTACTGTGACAGAATATTTGAATCAACCAAGTTAAACAGAAAAAGTTTCTGTTTAGTATGTGTGAAAGATTTGAATTTCCTTTATTGCTCCAGGAGGATTTTTTTTTTTTTTTTTTTTTTTTTAGCAGTGGGTGGGTATAGTTTTGAATGAACTCTAGGTCTGGCACTTGCTAGGATGGAGTACTACCACATAAGCCACAACTTTAGCCCCTCTTACATTGTAATTTTTAAAGCTAGGATCTGGCTTTATGTCTGGGCTAGCATGAGCATATTCCTTTTACTTGTGTCCCCAATGTCAGTGGGATGACTGATGCTCCATTGTACCCGGCAGTTGGTGGAGATGGAGTCCCCTGAACGTTCATTCTCAGACTAACCTGGGACCACAAACCTCCAGTTTCCACCTTCAGAATAGCTAGGATTACACATTTGAGTCACTGTGCCTTGCTCAGAAGTAGAAATTTTTTAAAAACTAGAATCATACAGTAGTTCATTCCCCCTTTCCCATAAGGAGTGTGTTGCAAGTCCCCAGGGGATTCCTGAAACCACAATCAGTAGTATATATTGCATATACTGTGTTTTCTTGCATGGATATACCTATGATGAAGTTTAATTTGTAAATTAGGCATGTCACAGTAAGACAGTAACTACAACTAATAAAATCAAGTAATTATAACACTATTTGTTGATAGCTTTTTTTGTACTTTTACCATTTTATTCAAGTTAAACAATGTATGGCTTCTTCTTGGCATATTCTAATTGTCAGGGTCATTATCCTTGGATGTTAAGGCCACCATTAAGCAAAGTCAGTGTTAGCAGAAAACAGTACTATGATAAATAGTTGATATAATTGAGATGACTAAAATAATGACTTAAGAAGTGGATATGAGAGATGAAGAAATGATTCAGTTCTGAGAGGAATGGGACCAGAATGATGTAAAAATTTATAATGCTATTAATACTGAAATTTTCCATTTAATGCATTGGGGCTGTGGGACATGGGTAACTGAAACTGTGGATGAGGGCTAATTATTATACTCTTGAGAGAAGTATCTACAAGGCGATGAGGAGAAGAATAAGAGAGGGTATAGAAAGTGGGTTACAATTTGATTCCTAACTCCTGGTGTAGTAAATGAAGTAATTATAAAACTCAAGAGCATCTCTTGAGATGTCTTTTAGATGACACTTGTTTTTGTCCTGGGAGTCTGGTCTTGAGGAAAATAGTAAAATGTTGCTTCTTGCAGCAGTTCATTGAAGAATTAGGACTTGGCCAGAAGTCTTAATGAGTAATTAAATAAAACTAAGCTGTCAGATTGAAATATATGAGTTCATCAATGGGATAAAGCATATTAATATTCCATTTTCCCACAACAACTCTCAGAGAATTCACCTGTGAAAACTTGGCTTTGATAGGACTGGTATTAGTTTGCTCATTTTCAGTTCTCTCTCTTTGTATTTCTGGTTCCTGAGCAATAAATAATGTTTTGCCACTAATATTTTCAAAGTTTTGTTTTAGGAATCTCTCCTGTAGCACTTACCCTCATTTCTTTGTTCCAGTCCCACATTCTCCAGTACTGATGTTGTCCTTCTCATATTATGATTTACTTACAAGTTTGCATTTCCTCTCTTTGCTTGGCATTCTCCTTCTGTAGCTTTTTTTTTCTATTTGAGCATTTTATAAACTATAAAAACTAAAAAAACTATAAAAACAATTTGAGCATTTTATGTCAAAAATTGCCATCATTAGATGAGATACTCCAAGATCCTAAGATGAGTGAATCTTTACTGGATAGCTCTTTTTCCCTTCCAAAAGGGTACAGAGGCTTTTTCGGTGAGTCATTATATTTGTGTTCTAGTAATATGAGTTTTTTGTGATGCCATTGGGCTGTACACAAACAGTTTTGAAGAACAATTTTTTTCTGATGTGCTTGTCTCATTGTGCAAAGGAAAGGAAATCCTGACTGTATTTGCAGATGCAAATAATTGAAAAGTAAGCCAGCAGTAGATTGGCTCTGGCCATAGCTGTCAACCTCAATTGCTGAGTTTCCACATAGAACTTTTTCTTTGTTCAGCTTAGTTTGGACCTATTTGCATAAAGGGAAATTTTGAAGAAGCCATGAATAAAGCCATGGGGGTGGTCTTGTCCCAGGGATCCCAGAGATCTTTGGGAGAAGGATTCAATAAACTTTATTTCTAGGCATCTTGCCTTAAAAAGAGCAGCAGGAAAGATAAGTAGAAATACTCAGGAGTGAAAGTCCTTAAAGATGTGTAACCTATAGTTCAGCATTAGTTGTGAATGTGTGTGTGTGTGTGTGTGCGCGCGTGTGTGTGTGTGTGTGTGTGTGTGTGTGTGTGTGTGTAAACTTGAATTTTCTTTCAGTTCTCATGTTTTGTCTCCACATTTTGGTTATTTTGTTGCCTAAACCTTCTTTCTAGAAACCAAGTCAGTGAGAGAAAGGAAAGGGTTTGGCAAAGGAAGAAAGTAAATCAAACACATCTTGTGTTTGCACAAAGGACTGTGCTTTGTTATGTGTTCTGACATTGTCACATTTTTCATTGTAGTAACACCAGAAGTTTAACTTGCTCCCATGGAGGCCTTGTGCTGCCGTGACTTGGAGCATAGGTCTAACATAGTTTCTAGTTAAATTTACATGTAACACAGCCTCTTGTATTGTATATACTCCACTATTGTTAGGAGTTGTGAAATTGGAACCATTGTGTTATTGCCTTACAAAATAGTGCATAGGTCTTTAAATTTGTACACAAAATCAATTATGTCATCTGTGTGTTGCCTCAAACACTGGTTTTTAAAAATATACTTTAATTTTAGAATGTGTTTCCTTCTTTGTAAAGGTTATTCATGCTATCTCAAGAATGAAAGGTAAGCAAGATACTACAAGCCATGTTTGATGAGAGAAACTAGATTTCAAGGACATTAGTACTCAAGAGAAATCTTTTAGCCAAGCTGTTGGTGAGCTTCTGAATTATAGTACCTGGCTTCTGTAGGTTTAATTCTTTTCTCCCCTCTGGCTGCTTGCTTTGAATCAAATAGGTTAGCTTTTCCCAGGAGAAGGTCTCAGCTTAGAACTGGGCACTGATTTGGAAAACTTCTAATGGTTCCTCTCCTCCCCTCCCCCCACCTATCCCCCACCTCCCCCCCAACCCCCCCAACCCCCTTCCCCCAGGATTTGTTTGGAATGGATAGGGATTGACTTGTTTTTTTCTATTGCAGTAAAAAAAAAAAAAGTATAAGAAAAAAAAGATAGTTTGGAAAAGAAGTGGAGGCCAAAAGCAAGAGCAACATAAAAGTAAATTAATTAGAGAAATAATTCTAGTGCTTAAAATGCACCCTCTGCAGTAATTGCCTTGAAGCTCAAGTACAAAGTTAAAAACTTTCATATGTACCTGAAAATCTAAAAAAAAAAAAGTCCCTTTCTTTCCTCCCCTAAAACCAGCCAGCAGCATTAAGTCATTTTAGAAACATTAAACTTGTAAAGGAAACCAATTTAAGCAGTTTATTCCAAATTACCATCCCCTCTTTAATTAAAGAGATTCATCATAGTAAGAATTACATGAGAAAATGAGTTCAGGCCCTGCCAGAGGAGGGCAGAACAGGATCTCTTTAATTGAGAGCCTCAAATCCAAACTGTCATCAGCTCCTGTCAGTCTTTGTCTTCATGGTCTCTCAAGTTATCCCTACAGCTGTTCTTCTACACCAAGCCTTCAGGAAGATCCCATTTTGAAGTTCCCAGAGATGGCACCTCACTTATGCTGAAGCTGGTGCTTTCCTCATCTTCCTTCCCTGTCCCTGGGTGCTTTAATTTACAGGGACACATTTCTAAATACAATTAGGTCTGGAAGAAGTGGTATTCCTTTGTCACACAAGAGCAAAGCTGAGAGGTGAAAATGGCTTGCACTAGGTCAGAGCTATTAAGTGATAGGTTTAGAATTTGAAACCACATCGTGTTTTCCCAGCCCTGTCCTCTTTCCACCTTGCTATAGCATGCTGCCTTCCATCTTGACTGCAAGGTCTTTAGCAGAGGAAGAAAAAGTGTTTGAGCTCATCTTTGAGCCCATATATTTAGGGCTTTGGACATATAAAGCCATGGTTCGTTGTTAGAGTTATCCCTTCTCAAAGTGTTATGCCTCACTCTGCAGTTCAGTTATGTTCTATGCTCTATCTCTGGCTTACATACAGGAGGTTTTTTTCCCCTGTCAGTTTATGGATTTTGAGCACCTGTTCTGGGACAGGTATTGATCTAGGCACAGGGGTCTGTCCATTGCTAAATTTCCATGGAGCTCACATTCCTGTCTTTTGTACCTCTCCAGCCAGAACCAACAATGTGTGTAAAGTTTTATTGTTTGCAGAGAGGAGACTGCAGAGTAAGGGCATAAGATGCTACCCTACTAACAACTAGGAATTTGAGATCACTAATTGGTTGCAAAGATTTACTTATCATGCTAGAAACAAGTCTACCCTCAGCTGTAGGGCAGCATCTATGGGATAGTTGTATTTAAATGTATTGTGTTTTCCCCAATCCACGTCACAGGCTGGGTGTTTTTTGTTTGTTTGTTTTTTCCCCAGTCCTGGGGCTTGGACTCAGTGCCTGAGCACTGTCGCTGGCTTCTTTTTGCTCAAGGCTAACACTCCACCACTTTAGCCACAGTGTCACTTCTGTTTTTTTCTGTTTATGTGGTGCAGAAGAATTGAACTCAGGGCTTCATGCATGCAAGGCAAGCACTCTACCACTAAACCATATTCCCAGCCCTGGGTGGCTGAGATAGCATTTCCTCTGTAACCCAATTTACAAAATTCCTAAATGCTTAACCATGTTGTAATAGACAACATTCCTTTCTCTAAAGGATTTTCTTTGTTACTTTCACAGCACTGCAATTACTCATTCAGTTTTAGGGTCAAAGTGAGTTTGCAAACACAATTCATGCCCTCACACCGTTAGAATTAGGTACATAATCCACACTCCTATAGAGCCTCGCGGTATCTTATTGGAACTTTAAAACTCAGAGCCTGAAAAGACACCAGTTCTTAAGGAGAAGTTCTGTGGATTCTACCTTGGGCTAAGGATCCAGTCCACCTGGGTGCTAGGGAAAATAGGAAAAGAAGCATTGCTGGTTTTTAAATTTTTTTCCTGTCTAGTCTTATCTTCATTCTGGTCACTAGGAGAATAAGATTGAGGTTGATAATCAGCTTCAGTTTGGGGTAGTAGAATTTGTCTTTTAATTTATTTATGTCTGTTCAGAGATTTTCTTTATTTGGGACACGAGAGGCTTCATCTGAGTTTCTAAGCCAGATAGATACCATGGCAGAACAGTCTCCAATTGTTTCATTCTTCTCTCTAAAAAGCTACTTCAAAAAAACAATAAGCATAAGTGATTTTTAGAGTTTGTTGCTTTAAGAAAATAAGAGCCCTGAAATTTCCTATCATACAGAGAACATAGAAGCCAACACATTATTAGGCATTTAATTTTTACTCCACAGTTTTCCTGACAAGTAGTAGAAGAATTTAATAATAAAGAAACTCTTGGTTCCAAAACAAATCAGATCTAAGTCCCAGACATCTGAAGCTTGTGTGGAATCCCTCTACCATTCATCCCACTGGGCCCCAGGGAAGGGAGGAGACAAAAGTCCATCTCCCAGTTCTGGTCAGAGTTGGTTCAATTAAAGGTGAAACTGTCTGTCAAACTATTTATAGCATGTTTATAACATGAAGGAAAAAAGCAAAAGACTGTTAGTTTTAGAAGCCTAGCTTTTATTCACTGACAGAGAAGACTTTGGTTTGGTTTGAAAGGATACTTTAAAATATCCTTATTGTTGAATGAATTTAAACTATACAATCTAGTCAACTGATTTTCAAAAATCAAATTCAGTATTAGTAATTTGGATTCAATATTGAGAAATCAATGAGAATGTTAGTCTGTTAGATAAAGACATCACTTATTTTTAGATGGACCTATAGAGACTTCAGGATAAGGTAGTATCCTTAGAGTAAAAAGTTTATTTTAAATGCATAGAAGATTGGTTTTCATGGCATAGTGTACCCAACTAGGTACACTAGGATTAATATGGTTTCTTATAATATTCTATAAAATTGTTTATCTTTTGGTTTATATTTATGGGCCATTTACTGTAATGTGTAACCTTTTGTGTGTATCTGCTAGAGATTAAAGGTAAGGCTTTGTGTGTATGATGCATGTACTCTGCTGTTGACCTACACCCTGGTCCATATTTCTTTAATACTTTTGAACTAAGGTATCATTACTTTTGTTTTGAGGATAGAATTGTTTTTGAGGGATAATATTTCATAAGTGACACTATAACTTATATTTACATACTATAATAAAAAAGGGACAGATGGGTGAAGTATGTGTTCTATGATAAACTTTGGTTAGACAGCAATTCTAATCACAGGATATATTTATTACAATGAAATTGAACTTAAGGGGCTCTTTTTAAAAATATCTCTCTGATTTGTATCTCTTTAGCTTATTTAATTCTAACCTTCTGACTTGCCTCAAAACTCATAGGCTAGGTGGCCCCAAATCAAAGGTTTGTTTGTTCAATGTTCAGGCACTTGTGTCCCACTTTATTAGCCGTGTGTGTTATATGTCATTTTATCCAGAACTCTCTTCACCAAATATAAACAGTCTTCTTGAAATAGTAATTTCCTGTTCTTGGGAAGAACATAAACATTTTCTGTAACATTCTGAGATTTTCTATTTAGGAAAATAGGTACAGTATTGATGAGAAGTGTTGTTTCCCAACTTTATTCTAACTAAATTAACCACCTGCTGATATGCTGCCTTAAAACTCTTAAACCCCTAATTTAAAAATAAAATAGGTGCCATTTGGAAGAAGAATCAACATTGATGAGTCAATAATAGCCCTTTTATTTAAAATACTCCAAACAATGGAATAGGTAGGAACTATAAATAAGGGTAATAGAAATTAAATATGATGTGTCCCCACCCCCACCCTGCACAATCAATATGAAAATAAGTGGCTTCCATTCTTTACCCAAAGGTCTTGGAGTCTATTTTGTTTTGTTTTTAGATGAGACATGCATCATATTTAATTAGTCATAAATGATGTATTTCTGAACTTGTATGATTGACTCATTTTATCATAGCAGCATAATGGCAATTGTATGAAACTTTAAAATATGTTAACATAATCTTTTATATTTCTCAACTGACTGAAAGTGATTTGTGCCTTTTTGTTAATATTACAACTCAGAGTTTGAAATCATACCTTAAGCTAATAAAAATGTAGTATGGTTCCTGGGAAGTGAAATTTGATGGTTATCTTTGGGAAAAGTTGTTAAGACTTTGGGGTATATGATCATGCTTTTTACCTAAATTATTGAAGGGTATCTGCCTTAATTTGCTGCCCTGTTTCACAGCATTACAATTTACCACAGAAAGAATCACTGCTAACAATCCAATAGTTGGCATTTATGCTGTGCTTGAGCTTCTTTCCGGAGCAGCTATCTCATCTTCACAAATAACTTCACCATCAGGGTTGTATAAATTTTACTGGACTTTAAAATGTACAAACCAATCACCAAGGTAAGGGTTATTCAGTAATTCTCCATTCCCACCCCTGTTTTCTCTTGTCATTGCTTTAAGAAGCAAATAGCCTGAAGATTGGTTGTTAGGTGGTCTTACTGGGCTTAGAGATCTGCAATAAATTCATAAGGTCTTGTTAGTCTAGATCAACTCCAAGTCTTATATTGACTTAAGTCCACCATCATTTAGAACATCCATGTAGCTACTTAACAATGTAAAACTATCTTAATAAGTCACAGTAAAATTTGGAATGGGTGTCTTGGAGCACATTCTTGTAAATAGTTGTAAATGATTTCTTCCTAGTGTCTTTTGTGGATACTGCCTTTATAATCAGCTTAGTAGCTGTAGGAGGAAATTACTTCCATTGAATTATAATCAGAACACTCTGGCCTGCTTTTTTTTTTTTCCTTTTTCATTAAACTGCATATAGGACACTATTTTTTTCTAGCCTATAACTAGATCTGAGAGGGGGTTGTATGTAGGATCAAATCAAATCAAAATGGAATGGAAATTAAAACACTGTGCTCAAGGTCTCTGCTAAAAGAAAGCATAGGTTACTTTTCAAAGAAATTACTTTTAAAAAAGGAGGAAATTTTTGGAGAAAAAGGCTTGTAGTGCATGAAAAAGGAAACTCAGATTCAGAGCAGACTGACAAGACAGGGTATGTTTATTCTTAGCAATACCTTTAGAGTAATTGACTAAACCTTAATGAATATTTGTTGTATGTCAGGTAGTCATTGAACATGAAGGTGCACACTGCTGAACTTGCACATAAATTAACTACACCTGATTTCCAAAGCTTTCTAGCTTTCTTAATTTACCTTGCCTTTGACTCTTAATAGATAACAAATACTTCCAATTTGATTTACATCATGGATTTGAGCATGTTATTATATAAAAATTTCTGTGTAATCTTAAGGCAAAATTACTGGATATCTTTTGTTCAAATGATTTTGCAATTGGCATTATAGAAATGATGTTGATGTCTTCAGAAATGATACCTAACAAGTTCAGGAGCCAAAAGACAGAAACAAAAATATTCCCTGCTGACACTTGAAATCAGAAGCAGCTGCAGTAAGGCCAGCACCCTGGTGTGCACAGGAGCTAGTTACACTGTCATCCTTTCAGCATGTTGACTATTCCTTGCCCCTAGGCATTTAACACTCCTTTTAGGCATCATCTCCAACCTTCTAGGAACAGATACTAACTAAAACTGTGGCACAATAAGTTCTATTTGTGCAGTGACTAGGAAGTGTGCTAGTCATTTGTAAATTGCAAAACAGTTGCTTATGTATTACACTTTATTTTGTTCACAGACCAGCTGCTGAGTCCATTATTGTGAAGCATCCTGTGGTTACTTTATCTTTTATTAGCATAGTTGGATTTTTTGTTCCTTTTCTCCCCCACTCCATTTTTTTTTTTTTTTTTGCAGAGGCAGGAGGGTTATGATTTTCTTAGCAGCATTATGGGATTACACATTTCTTTTGGGAACTCTTTTGAGTACTTTCTACCAGGTTAAGCTTACAATTTGGATCCTGTTGTCCATATCGATCAATGAAAAATGATTTATCCTCTGATGTTCAGAAAGTTTCTTTTTTTTTTTTTTTTGGCAGTCCTGGGGCTTGGACTCAGGGCCTGAGCACTGTCCCTGGCTTCTTTTTGCTCAAGGCTAACACTCTGCCACTTGAGCCACAGGCCACTTCTGGCCATTTTCTGTATATGTGGTACTGGGGAATTGAACCCAGGGCCTCATGAATACAAGGCAAGCACTCTAGCCACTAGGCCATATCCCCAGCCTCAGAAAGTTTCTTGCACTGGGGCTGGGGATATGGCCTAGTGGCAAGAGTGCCCTGGGTTCGATTCCCCACCACCACATATACAGAAAATGGCCAGAAGTGGCCTGTGGCTCAAGTGGCAGAGTGCTAGCCTTGAGCAAAAGGAAGCCAGGGACAGTGCTCAGGCCCTGAGTCCAAGCCCCAGGACTGGCCAAAAAAAAAAAAAAAAAGAAAGTTTCTTGCATGAACTGTCCTTGTCATCCTGACAAGGATAGCTTGAGGAATAAATAGACATACCTTCTTGTGGTATTATCACATTAAGAATCACAAATTTACTCCTTAACATATGTTCTCTTATTGTTGTGAAATAACTTTATAATAATTATATTAGACATAGAATTGCAATAGTGTTAGAAAGTAGCATTTTAGAGTGTAAGTGTATATCATGCTCAGTTCTTTAAAATTGAATGTTTTAGGAAGTAATGTCATTTCTGGAATTAGGAAGTAACCTTACCCAGTGGGGGAAGGAATAAATAGTAGTATATTTACAAGAACCAGGGTAAAAATGTTAGAAAATCTCTTGGCTCTGAAACTTGAGCAACATAAGAATCACTGGGAGAATAGATTTGCTGGGATTCACCCCAAAGTTTCTGAGTAAAGAGATCTGAGACCAGATTAAAACTTGGCCTTTGTCATAAGTTTCCAAAGGAATGCTAATATTACTAACATAGAGATCAGTGCTCTTGGAGATTTGAATTTATTTTTTGTTAGTGAGAGTTGTGATACTGATAGTGGGTACTGTTCTTGCAAATTAATCCACACACTGGTAACTTGAAAAAATGCATATTTTTATTAATATAATTCCTACTATTCTCAATAAATTTAAGTCAAATAAAATTCCTATTATAATTAAATAGCATCTATGCTTTTAGTATGATAACAAGTTCCTAGAAACATATTTTGATAGTTACAGCACATTATCTAAATGGTGTTAGTATTGAAGCTATGGAGTGATAGTACAAGGATTAAACTAAAATATGAAAATAAACTATATTTGTAAAAAATGAAAATAAACTGTACGGGTTGCTAAAAGGAAATTCCCACGCAGTTCAGGCAGAAGAGAGTTTATGAGGAGAGGTAGAAACCAAATTGCCAGCCCTCATGAGATGGAGGCATTGGGAGCGAGAGAGTTTATGGCAGGAGGAAAGAGATTATATAGAGGGAGGGTGAGGAGGAGGTGTGGCCACAGCTGATGAGGAGGTGACTTCAGAGGATGAGGAAGTGACCTCAGAGCCTGGGGGAACTCCTACTGCCCCCAAATGCCAGTTGTCTGGGTTACAGGTGCTAGGCAGGAACTTCTAGGGTGCACAGGGAGAGAACAAGGGGAAGGGGCCATTTCTCCCCAGTGGCCCTCACATAAACTATATTTTTATGTATTTCATGTTAATAGTGTAGTAGTAATGTGTCACTTAATCATTCATTGTTTGAAGGCTTTCATTTTCCTCGCTATCATTGTGTGTGAGTGCGTATGTGTATGTGTGTGTGTGAATGTGGGGTGTGTGTTTTGGGACTAGAACTCAGTGCCTTGCAATTTTGTTTGGCCTTTTTCTGCTCAAGGTTGGCACCGTACTGCTTGAGCCACACACTGTATTGCTTGAGCCACGTTTCCACTTCTGGCTTTTTGCTGGTTGATTGGAGATAATTTCTGTATCTTCTTTCTTGTATATAAGTTTATCTGATTTGGGGAGGTAAGTGGGAAAGAATGAACTAATACATCAGTGATACTCACTAGACACTATGTTGAAAATGAACTATACAACTTGTGGGGGAAGGAAGTCAGAAGGGAAAAAACTAAGAGAAAACAAAGAGGTCACATTGTTCAAAAAGAATGTATTTAATACCTGACTGATGTAATTGTAACCCTTCTGTACATGACCTTTACAGTAAAATTTTTTTAAAAATTCCCAACCACAAAAAAGGAAACTCACAGATTTATCTGCTTAAGGCTGGCTTTGAACTAGGATCTTCTTCTTGAGTAGCTAAGGCTACATGCATGGACCAACAGCACTTGGCTTTCTTGCTGTCTTGGTGTTTGTATGTAATAGGTAGAGCCAACTAGAGTTTTATATTCATAAAGTGGTGAGTCATATCCTTAAGTGCAGAGGTTGTTTTAACATTTTTAATAATTTTTGTTCAGTCAGAAATCGTAATTAAGTGGCTCTCTCTTTTATTTTATTTTTGGTACTTCTTTAGTGGATGTATATATAAATATTGGCAATATATTTGTGTGTTAAGACTAATGTTTGGTGTAGAAATCTATCAAATATATTTCTTTCATAAAATACAGAATATATACAGCATTGGATCTGTACAGATTGCTTTTTATTTGTTTGCGGGTAGGAGAATCTGTCTATAGAGAAGCTAAGTTACTAAACTGAATTAGTGATTGCAGTTAGGAAACAACAGAGTAGCACAGAACCATGGAGTAACTGACTGTAAATCTTGTTTCTTTATGCATTTATGTTATAAATGTCTTACACATTTCCATAAGAAATTGGTTGGGCGGATGGTATACAGAGGCATACCTAGGGATCATTCTGCACTTGAATTAATGAATATCACATTACTATTTTCAAGATTTTTATTTTATTATACAAGTAAGAAACTTTGCTTTTTTCAAAAAATGAGAAGATAGAAATAAGCCGGAAGAAGAAAATTCTCTCATGTAAGACTCTAGCAGAGAGTCCTGTACAGAGAAGTCATTAATAAATATTTATTGATTGAGTGCCAGGAATTAGCTCCCTGACCTCCGAGTAAATTGCTTAAGTTGTCATATTCCATCTGTAAAAAGGGATGGCTGGCAGACTCTTGTGCTACTTATTTCCTTGTTATGGATTTATGTGACATCAGTGATCATTCAGAGACTTGGTGAAGCATGTTAAATAAATCATACTTTTATTATTGTCTCCAAGGAAGAAATGATTTGAAATTTGCTTTCCTTAAATATCTTACTACTCTTTCATAAGTGGAGGGAAATGGCTTATTCGCAGTGTTTGATTTGTGTTTATTTAGAAGAGTATGGATGCAAGCAAATTCATTTATTTATAAATAAATCATCATTATAAAATATTAAAATCCTCTTCCTGTGGTGTCAAGTTCTCTTGCATGGTTTCTACTCTCCCCAAAACTAAACTACAGTGAAAAGGATTAAGGATTTATCTGCCAGCATTTCTTTGAAATTTGAAATACAGAATAACAAGGAAAAGGAATTAATAGAATAGGAAAAGTGTATTCAGTTTCTTTGTAGTCTTTTTGATTGATTATATTTACTCTATAAATATGATATGGGCCTAAATATAATAATTTACATAATTTACTTAAGTTTATTATATGATATCCACATCCTTGTTGAAAAATTTTGCCTTTTGCTGGGCACTGGTGGCTCACACCGCTGATCCTAGTTACTCGGGAGGCTAACATCTGAGGGTTGCAGTTTGGAGCCAGCCTGGGCAGGAAATTAACCCACAAAAAAGGGACTAGAGGTGTGGTTCAAGTGGTAGAGCACTAGCCTTGAGCAAAAAATCACAGGGATGGTAGTCAGACCTTGCGTTCAAGCCTCAGGATCAGTACACAAATACACAAAAATGTGTTTCTTTGTGAGAGAAAATAAGCTCCACCCTTGGTTTTCAACATAGGAAGTAATAGCATATAAAGAAAAGAATTTGTTTTGGGGGGTCTGTTGTGGGGTTTGAACTCAAGGCCTAGACCCTGTCTCTGAGCCTTTTTGCTCAATTTTAGTGCTCTACCACTTTGAGCCAGAGCTCTAGTTCTGGTTTTGGGGTAATTAATTGGTGATAAGGATTTTCCTACCCTGGCTGGCTTCCAACCATGATCTTCAGATCTCAGCCTCCTGAGTAGCCAGGATTACAGGCATGCACCATCAGCTACCAGCAGAAAACAATTTTTATAAGCCACCAATATAACTGTCATTCCACAAAATACAGTCATAATATTCAATATATACATATATATGAAAATTGAACTAGGTTACTTGAGGGGATGATTGCGGTTGTAACATATGGGGCAGAGGAGAATGATGGGAGGGATGGCATTGATCATTATGCATTGTGCTCATAAGCTGACAAATTTAATTGAAACCCCTTTGTACAAATACTTAAAGATAATAATGATAAATAGCTTAAAAGTAACTTTAAAGATAAAGAAATAAAAGAAAATCAAGTTTCTCATAAGATGAGATTAGGAACCCTCCAACATAGTAAAAAAATGTTTCACTTTTATCTTCCTTACATTTCTAATAGCTGTAGATTGTATGTGTACATAGAAAGATGTTCATTCATTTGGTTAAGCCCTCTGTTAGAATGAGTTGGAACTGGTACTGAAACATTCAAAGCAAGGCCAGCAAGTACTCTGAGAAATAAATGGCTGCTTTATTATTATCATTTTTTTTATAAAAGTCCTTTTTTCCTTTATGTAGTAAAGTTCTACAAGAAAGTAACTAGAAGGCCCTTACAAAAATTCATATTTCGATTAATACTTGCCAGTTTATACATCTAGGATTTCTTTTTAAAGCATGATAGGATTTTCATATGTGGTTTCCCATTTAAGGTCTGAGAGTATAACAGGAGCACAAAGGTTTTGTTGGGATTTAGCTCACTTGTATTCACTGAGTTTTACAGTTTGTCTTGGAATTGTCTCAGTGAAAGTTATTTTGGTCACATAAGAGGAAAGATTTCCTTCTTGTGATTTACACTGAGTGAGTGAACACTAGCTAGTTCTTCAAGTTAGGGCCTTAATTATTCTCTTGTTTGACCTTTGCCTGTAATATTTGGTTTGAGTTGTGTTTTTCTCTTTGACTTTTAAGATTCATCTACTGGCAGGAGCCTTATTTAATCTTTCTATTGAGCTGTTTCATCTCCTTGAATAGGGCATAAACCTATTCATCAACCTATCTTTCATATAGGCTTGCTGTCTGGAATACTATTAACATTGACTGCAATGTGGCAGGGCGCATTCTATTTAAAAAGTAATGTAATCTAAGCTTCAATGTGATTAAGAACCAGGGTATTACAAGTGTGAAATACATAGTAAAATCATAACACTTGAGAACTTTCTACATAATGTGCTATGCATAATGTGCAAACAGTTGATTTAATTTTCTATTTTACCTTTTTTCAAAAGCATAGTATTTTTCGTAATTGCTGTCAGTATATTCTGTTGTTTGATCCCTTAATACTTGAGTTTGATATACTACTATAATTAAATTATATCAAGTTCCTCAGTAATCAAATTTTTAGTTAGATTTAGCCATGTAAAACAATGTCTTATTCAGAAGATTTAATCTGACTTCATAGTAAAAATTAAAATAAGGATACAAAAATTTATTTTCTAGATTGTTTTGTGTGTGTTGAGCAACTTCTGTTTAAAGGTTCACTTTTGTTAATCTAGTAATCTAATAAAAAATCTGTATTTATGAAAAGGCCTTTAGCAAAGATATTTTAAATGATTCAGGTATTGAGATCAGTAATGGAGTTCATTGCTAGAGCACTTGCCTAACATTCATGAGGTTTGGGGTTCCATCCCTGGCATGAAAGAACTAAAACAAGACCCAATTCAAGTGTGATACTTTTTCCCCCCTTGGTGCTAACTAGGATTTGAACTGCAGTCCTCACACTGCTAGGCAGTCTCTTGTAACCGCTAGGCAATGCGTCCTACACTATTTTGTGCTATAACTTTTGAGCTTCCTACATGACTATGCATCTGGGCACATATAATTCTCCTATGTTACGGTTTCGGCAAGATAGGATGACAAGCATTTGCCACCACATTCAACTATTTATTGAGAAGTCTTGTGAATTTTTCAGCCAGGGCTAGTCTTGAACCAAAATCCCCCAAATCTCAGCTAAGTACTAAGATAATAGGTGTGAGCCACCACGTTTCAGCTTCTAATTTTTTTTGGTTTGCTTGTTTGATCACAGTTTCCTGATTGTTTGATAGAAGATGTGGTATGTACCTGATAGATGTTTTAGGTTTAAATGAGGATAGTAACAAC
Organism: Perognathus longimembris pacificus; assembly: GCF_023159225.1. Lineage (NCBI taxonomy): Eukaryota > Metazoa > Chordata > Mammalia > Rodentia > Heteromyidae > Perognathus > Perognathus longimembris. The sequence goes on along the minus strand of NC_063161.1, from coordinate 120,300,901 downwards.
TAAAATGAATTTACTTTCAAGTTAGAAGTAAGATATATGACTAATCTTCAGAATGGTAGAGTTTTAGATGAGATGGCATCTCTGAAATGGAAGCTGGTTTCTTATATGAGAAAGGAGGTGCAAATGAGGTCTTATATGAGAAAGGAGTTACAAAGGACGTCTCAAATGGGTCTTATGTCTAGTTTGTATAAGATACAGAGCCAGAACTATGTGTCATGTTTCCATGCATTTCTGCTTGATCAGACAGAGGTCTCCTATAATCCTGTCTCTACTCTAGCCCATCATCTCCCTGAGCCTCTCCTTGATTCCTAGCTACTTTTCCTTTTAGTACCACACAGGACTTAAGCTTAGATAACATTTCCATTTTCTACTCATTTGTTTTACTGCAATAATTTAGTGTTCCTTCTTTATGAGACATGACCTTGGAACATTTATTCCCAGTCTTCATACCATATTATATGCTTACTTGGGCTTTATGACTTTAAAGGTGGACTGATAAGTATAGACAGATTGTTGATACTTTTAGTGCTGGGTTGAGGTGAAAGAGTTCTGAGGGAATAGTTTTTTTCTTTTTTCATAGATTCCTGTCAAGGATCTTTGAGGGCAAAGAAAATCAGCTCTGCGAATGCTTAATGAAATGTATTGCAGATATATGTATTTTGGTCTACTTTTTGGCAAAGAAAGTCTAAAATACTTATTTTGTACTTGTTTACAGTGTGTATTTGACTGCTACTAGATAACTGGGTAAAGTCTAATTTCCAAAAAGTGTCAACAGGGTCAACAGGGACTATCTCATTTGTACTTTTATAATGCATATATGAAGTAAGCAGTCACATTAGCTCTGTTTTATAAATGAGGGAATAGAATATCTCATGTGAGTATCTGAGATGAATCTGAACCCACAGTTGCTTGCCACTAAATTCTTCTGCCTCTGACGTCCACATATTTTTTTCTGCCACAAAATGCTGTCTCTTGCTAAACTTACGCTATTTTTGTTATTTTATTTAAAACATTAGCCCTTCATTTTAGAGAGCAAAATGCTTACAAGGCATTTGTCAGTATGCTTGAGAAGGGTTGTTGCGTTTATATTTGAGGTTAATAGTAATTCCAGGTAGCATCTTAAAATTCAGGTTATTTCCCAGCTTTCTTCATGTTCAAACTCAGTTTTCTGTACTTAGCATTCTCCTTGATTTATTTGGGGCAGTAGTCAACATTCCTTATGCATTATTTGGATACCTTTGTTTTGCAAACAAGTGTTTTTTAAATTAAGATTGAAGCTTCCAGTTATTGGCTTCTAAATTTTGTACAAATATCCTAGGAGATTAAATATGTATATGCTCATACACATATATAATCTCCTAGGATTTTGTAATCTATTTTATAATACACTTTCTTCTTAGCTCTTGTTTTAGTATGTCAAGATGAAAACCACCACCAGGAAATATCTGTCAGGACCTAGGGTGGTGGTGCAAACCTATCAATCTAGTTATTTGGGAGGCAAAAACAGAAGGATCATGGATCCAGGTCTGCCAAACTAAAAGCAAAAGGACTAGAGGGGCAAGGTATTTCTAAATGTACTTACCTACCTATAAGCACACAAATACACCCATGAAATTGTGAGTCAGATACTAATGAAATGATTCTCATATATTCCAACTTGTACTCTAATAATATTCTTCTTCTAAAATCATTATTACTCAGTAAGAATTTCCTTTCTTCATCCTTTTGGCAATGTTATACCTGCTACCTTTAAAACAAACTGAAATTAAGGCTGGTAATGCTGGGGAGGTGACTCATATTTGTTATTCCAAGAGGCTGAGGTAGGAGAATCAGTTGTTTGAGATTAGCCTGACCCATTTGATTCTACATGTGGTTCCCTTAGCGTTTGTCTGTGAGTCCTTACCTATAGCAATGACTACTGGTATAATTTTTGTGTTTGTTTGGATTTTTCTTTCATTTGTAGTTTTTGCTGTTTCTCACAGCTAAGTAATTCATCACATTCAGAGGATATTTTTGTAAAAACTGACCTTAGCAGATGAGCAAAAGCACGCCAGAGTTCTCAGTTTGAGAGCTTGTAGCCCATTTTTGTATTGGGAGAGAGAGAAAGTGCTATGACTGGTAGAAAAAAGAAAGCAACGAAACCCAGAACCATAAAATACTCAGCAAAAGCAAATTTACTTTAAAAATCGAAGTGAATGTTTATAATGTACGTGACTTTCAACAGCACTTTCAGATATTAATTTAGTGATACTTATTTTTCCCCTACATATGTTTGTCTAACATTTGGGATTCGTCTGTTGTTTATAGAGTTTTATTCTTGGGGAAATGTATCTTGTGGCTTTGTAGAACTGCTAGCACACACTGCAGAGAGGGAGACAGGGTGAAATATTGCTTTACAGTGCTAGAGATACTGGGTTTTCCTTGATTTAATTGGGGAGACAGACAGATTGTCAAGCTAAACAGAAACCACATTCTTCATGCATATAGTATAAACAGTTGTCATCTTATTAGCATCACCCCAAGTCGATCTCTTTTTTTTCCTGCCAATGTCTAATGGAACTTAGATCAGTTGCTGTCCTTAGGAAAGGCTATCTCTATGCCAAATACCATACAGAGGGCAAAAAAAAAAAATAGCAAGCATAGACAGGAAAGAAACCTTGTTCTTAACCCTTCCTCTAAATTTAGGACAGTTTTGAATTCTTTCCTGGACACACACACACACACACACACACACACACACACACACACTTCATTTTTGGTATTTTTGTGAAGTTGCATTATGGCTGTCTACATTGTTTTTTGGTAGGGTTTTAGCTTTGATCATATTATTTTAGAGCACTGTGCTGTTTCTGTCATCAAATACAGTTGAAAGCTCATTTGTGTATAACACCATTGTTGATGAATTGTATGCTGTAGGAGAGAATAGGTGTGTAGTATATTTAAAAGTGACTCTTACATACCATTCACTTACTAAAAGAAAAACTTAGCTGCAAAATATTCTTTTAATATAAATTTAGATATCTGAGAAAATTGTAGCATCCTCATAGTTTGAATGTTTTCATTTCTATTCAATTCCTCTTCTGCAACATGTAACTATTTTTCTTTGCAGCACGATTTTCTTCCCTTGAGTAACTTTTCACTGTCTATCTTTCCTTTTTAAAATGCACTTAAAAATCCAGGGCTTTCTTTTCAAATGGCAAGTATTACTCAATTCACATGATTTCTTCTGTATTGGATTCATGAACTCTGAAATTTTGAGGGGGGGCAGATAAAAATTGAAGTCTATCATCTAAAATTAGCTTATAAAAATTTCGAAGACTATATCTACTCAGGAAATCTGGAAACATCCAGGTAACGGAGTAAGTAGTACTGAGACAAATCTAAGGATAAGCTTCATCCAGGTTGTTTCTATCAAAAGCAATATAAATACTATTTCCCCCCATGTCAGGTCAGCCTATATCCCAATCCTTGTTTCCATACAGGTCTCAGCTTCAATGTTAACTCCTCAGAGAAAGACTATGATTGTGCAATGAGAAAGACCTCCTGTTCTTCTTGTTGCATCTACTGGTTTTATTTTTTTACCATACTTCTTATTATTCACTCCTATTTGATTTCCCTGTGGCTCTCATTAGTACTTTCCCTCAACGTTTTCTTGTTTATATGTTCCCTTGCTTCCTATGCTAGTGTCCTAACATCAGATAAAAATTAAGGAAGTAAAGGGGCCATACTAGTTGTGTAAATTTGTCTTCTTCAGTCTTAGTTTCTGGACTACAATTGGATTTAGCAGCTAACAAACTCTGCTAGACCCAGATCAGATCTACACTTTATCTATGTTGTTCTAAGATTATATAGTGTTTATTCACTTGAACTGATCAAGCTAATATTATTGGAAAAGAGTAAACTCATATTAATAGGAAAAAAATCAAGAAATGAAGACGTTGAATTTTTTTTCTCCCTATAAATAAAAAATGATAACTAGGACAATGCCAGGGGGAAGTTCCAAGGGCTTTTTACTTCTGTCATGTACAGAAATCATAAAGTGATTAGTCCAGGAAATGAAGTCATAAAGTGATTAGTTCAGGAAATAAGTCTTTTCTTTTGCTTGGATGTGTGTGAATGTGTGTGTGTGTGTGTGTGTGTGTGTGTGTGTGTGTGTGTATGTGGGGCATGAATTCAGATTCTGGGCATAACTCCCGAGTTTCTTGGGTCAAAGGTAGCACTCTACCTCTTGAGCCACAGCTCCACTTCTGGCTTTTTGTTGATTAATTGGATATTAGAGTGTCATGGACTTTCCTGCCTGGGCTGGCTTGCACAGTGATCCTCAGATCTCAGCCTCCTGAGTAGGTAGGATTATAGGTGTGAGCCACTAGTACCTGGCTCTTCAGTTGCTTTTTATGTACCTTTTTTAAAAAATGAAAAAGTTGCAGAGAGAGGAACTGTGTTTCAGACAATTAACTTTTCAGGTGGTATCATGCACTGAGATAGAGATGCTTCTTCCAGTACTGGAAGCAACTCTTAGTTAATTCCCTCAGTCCTTCTCCGTTGCTTTTCCTGATGGTACTGCTGAGAGAGACATCACAATTTTGCTCAATCTTTGACTTGAAAGATGAGAATCATGTGTGGAATGGGAAATCTGAAGATTTTTTCATCTGAGTAACTCTCCATGAAAAGAGAGTTTTGTTCACTTTTTCACACTTGGTTCATCCTAGCTCTGTCTCTACAAGATATATTTTCCCCAGGCTAATTATTTAAAGTACTTACATATAGTGATTATGTAGAGAACTTGGGGAAAGTAGCTAGGAGGATTATCAATTTTAGTGAAAGAATGTAAATCTAAAGAATTGTTAAACATTGCTTACACATCCATAATGTTGTATGGGTTTCGATAGTACCTATATTTAGCTGCTTACTTATTGTGAGTTTTTAAAGAAATGATCATCTACTGAGCATTGTGTGTGCAGTCCCTCAAGATTTAATGCATTGACATAACCTCATCCTGACTTGGGCTTGGCTAACTAATGAAAAAGTCCTCAGAAAGTTCATTAATTCATTAATTCATGTTTCATTAATTCAATTCAGTTTCCTAACTGGTGAGTCCTGGAATAAGAAGAGGCCTATGACAAAGCCTTAGTCTTTGGAAAGCTCAAAATATGTAGGCTTGATGGCAGCAGACACATTAGGATTAGCTAATACAGCACAGTGAGAAGAGTAGAATATAGGGAAGATAATTTTTTTCCTGTTGATTATGGGGTTTAAGGCACAGTACCACTTTTTGTTTTCTGGCAGTTAACTGGAAATAAGAGTCACATGGACTTTCCTGCCAGGGCTGGCTTTGACTGGAGGTCCATGGATCTCAGCCTTCTGAGTAGCTAGGATTACAGACATATGAGCTACCTGCGCCTGGATACAGTACCATTTTTGTTTTGGAGAGTCAAGATGGTGCTGTTTGAGTTAATCCTTGCAGTGAATCTGCATTTTGTAGACAGCTGGTCTATCACTAACTGCATGTATCTAATTGTATGATCTAGTTAGTACATTGAAGATTTTATGAAAGGCAAGGTGCTTTTGTTGGTTTAGTTATTGCATATGAAGCAATTAGGGTTTTAGAATGGCATTTGAACTTTAAAAAATCAACAAGGTGAAGACATTCATTTACACAACTCATAATATTGTTGCTACCATGAATCCATTCTCAGAAAAATGAAGAAAGTACTAAAATCAAAAGGGTTAAACCTTTTTTGTTATTATTTAGAAAAGAGCTGGAGAAAAGCAATGCTAATAACTCTCTGGCTCTAGACTGTTGGGTGCCAACACAGAGATGTTTGGAATGAAGAAATGGTTCACTTAGGGTTCTGTGTTCCCCACTTGTGGAAGTTCTGATGTGATAAGATTGAAGTGAAAAGAAAGAAGCTCAATATTCTCAAGTTTGAATTGACAGTTGGCACAAAACAGTCACAGTAACCAGTCTAAAAATAGAGGTAGTTTGGTGTGTTTCCTTTCTGGAGGGCTCTGTGTAGTAAATAAAGTCAATAATTATCAATGAGCAACTGGACCATGCATTTTATAAAAGAATTCAGATGGCATAAATCATGTTTAAGCAAACAGACATACTCAGGAGAGAATCTATATGTTGTTGTGAATTAAGGAGAAAATTTGTTTAATATATTTCTTTTTTGTCATAGTGATGTACAGAGGGGTTACAGTTTCATATGTAAGGCAGAGAGTACATTTCTTATCCAACTTGTTACCTTCTCCCTCATTTTCCCATGCTCTCCTCCCCATTTCCCTCTCCCCTCATGAGTTGTATAGTTGGTTTACACCATATAGTTTTTTAAGTATTGCTGTTGCATTGGTTTGCTTTTTTAGCCTTTGTCTTTCGATTTTTATATTCCCTTTCCCTTCCCTAGTTTCAATACACCTATATACAATATCCAGGGTACTAAAATCAGTTACAGTGATATCAGTGGTAAAACCATGGGAAAGAAAGTCAAAAGAAAAAGGGCATAATTTCACATGGCATGTTGAAAATGACAACGATATACCACTCTATAACTTGGAGTTCATTTTGCTTAGCATCATCTTATGTGTTCATATGGGCATAACTATTGAGTTGTTGTGATCTTCTGTTAAGACTATCATAGATGTGTACTAATTATTCCTAATGAGGGAAACCACAGAGTCTATGTTTCTTTGGGTCTGGCTCACTTCACTTAGTATGATTTTTTCCAAATCGTTCCATTTCCTTACGAATGGGGCAATGTCATTCTTTCTGATAGAGGCATAGAATTCCATTGTGTACATGTACCACATTTTCTTGATCCACTCATCTACTGAGGGGCATCTGGGTTGGTTTCATATTTTAGTGATGACAAATAGTGATGCTTTAATGTGGTCTTGCTTGTTTGCGTAGATGCCTAAAAGTAGGTCTGTTTAATATATTTCTAAAGTCTAAATGAAGGGCTTGTAGCTTTAATGGAGGGTTTTTTGGAGGGTGTGTATGTGTGTGTGTGTGTGTGTGTGTGTGTGTGTGTGTATACATGTCTTCTACAAAAAGAATTATATTAACTAATCAAATTTATTTCTACATTCAGTTTTATTATATAAGCAAAAGTTTGTTTACTCATCTAAAGAGTATTTAGTTATCTGTACCAAGTATAGGATTTTTTTAGGTTTGTTTTTGGTTTTATGCCAGTCTTTGAACTCAAGGCCTGGACACTGTTCCTGAGCTTCTTTCACTTAAGGCTAACTCTCTTCTTTTGCTTAAGGCTATCTCTCTGCTACTTGAGCCATAGCTCCACTTCTGGCTTTTATGATAGTTTAATGGAGATAGCCTCACAAACTTTCCTGTTCAGGCTAGCTTTGAATTGCAGTCCTCAGATCTCAACCTTATGGGTAGCTGGGATTATAGGCATGAGCCACTGGCACCTGGCTTCAAGTGTAGGATTTTTAAAAATTTTACTTAGTGGTACCGGTATACCCTTACTGCTATAATACACCTTCATTCCTAAATCCTTTTGTCTTAGGAGAGATATTAAAAATTTCACTACTTAAGGTTTTGCTTATAAGTAAGTAAGGATATGACTTATTCTGGATTAAGCAAAGCAAAACCTTTTTGCTTCTCTTGTATTTTTTTTCCTTGTGTGCATTTGCTTTCAACTTTAAAATTAGTTTAATGGGAAGTGTAGCAAACACAAATAGTGAATTTGATTCTTAGAACTGTGTGCGCGCATGCACACACACACACACATACGGTTTAATGGTCAATGTGTATAGTTAGCATGTTACCCCTGCTATTTTTTTTTTTTTTTTTTTTTTTTGCCAGTCCTGGGCCTTGGACTCAGGGCCTGAGCACTGTCCCTGGCTTCTTCCCACTCAAGGCTAGCACTCTGCCACTTGAGCCACAGCGCCGCTTCTGGCCGTTTTCTGTATATGTGGTGCTGTGGAATCGAACCTAGGGCCTCGTGTATCCGAGGCAGGCACTCTTGCCGCTAGGCTATATCCCCAGCCCTACCCCTGCTATTTTGAGGGGAAAAGTTTACTTTTTAAAATCTGTGGTCTGATGTTTTTGAGCTCTTGTTTTAAGTATTATAGGTATTAAGAAATCACATTTACTACATGGTGCATGTGATTTCTTGGGCAGAGAGAAATTTGCAAATGCATTCCAGTAAGAGCCTTAGAGTATATTAGTAGTAATGTATAGAAAGGGAAGAAATTCTTATGATTTTAGAATAATAGTTTCAAAATGGCCTTAGGAATCTTCTGACCCAACTAGTTAACTCAGTTACTGAAACCTCTCAGAATTTTTACTATTTCTTTTTTGGGTACTTAGTTTTTTAGAGAAGTCTCTACCCTGGGTAGTACTTTATCACCTGAGATAATTTTTGAAGAGTATAAGTAAAAGAGCTTGATTCGCTAATATCAGTTCTACTACTGAGAGGGTGACATATCAGTAAATAAGGAAGTGTAAGTCTTTAAAAAAATCCAATTCAACAGACATTTGTTGAGTTTCTCTAGGTTGGCTCAAGATTAGTGTCAAGAATTATGGATTTGAATGATAAATATAGTCACTTAGAGTTTGTCAATTGGAAAGTATGACAGGTAAATTATTATTTGCAAAAATCTTCCCAACAAGTGCAGTGAGGAAGAAGGAAAGAGGAAGCTGGGAGTTGTTCTGAAAGAGATAACATCTGGGCTGGGTTTGATGAGGAATCAAAACTTCTAGTGATTTTTACTGAGTTAATATACATAACTTTAGGAACCAATGTTACTTTTATCATTTTGTTGTCACAAAAATTGGTATGGGTATTCCTTTCTTAACTCTAAAACTTGGCCTTTTATCCTATGGAGAGTAAGAACTATCTGATTCACAAACAAGCAAGAGGGAGAATGAGTTGCAGAGTTTAGGATACTTAGGTCTCAGAACAGACAGTGAACATGGGGAGGAGAATCGATGAAATGTTGCTGGGCGGCAGAAGGTGACTCTTGCTAAACATAGCTCTAGTTGTTGGAAGATCTTGGCTTTCTGTCATCAAACTCCTGTTTCGTTTTTAGAACTAGTTTAGAAACACATATTAATGATTCTGATAGGATACCCAAATAATAACAGGATACCCAAGTAAACAAATAAATAATAGGTTATCCAAATAAGTTCACCTAATTTGGCTTTTTTCATACTAGAATTTATTCTAATCTTTAAATTAGAATTTGTTTGTATTTACATGGCCTCCAATTTATGTGGCAGGTTTATTATACATAAGAAGTTTTCAGTATTTGGTTCTAGTTATGAACTCAGGGTGTTTTATAGGCATTTGTTGTTACTGATGAAAACATCATATTTAAGAATAATTGCTGTATGGGCTGATAAGTATTTTCTTATATAATCAGATTTCTATAGAATATAATACATAGCAGATCATTTCCAATAATGGGTGGAAAAAAGTCAAGATCTTCAACTTTAAGATGTGTTCAGTGGCAGCTGTTTCCTATAATAGGAGCAATTTGCATGCAGAATAGAGAAAATGAATTATATAAAAGGGTGTACAGAGAGCCAGCTATAACTTCTCTGGCAAGTACAGCAGCCCACAAAATAAACTTCCTTCAAATGACATTGGCATGATTAATCCCAAGCAACCTGGACACTGAAACTGCTGTTCTTAAAGGGTTCTGGGGCTAGAAATGCCACGAGTGTAACACAAGCCCACTAGCTGGGAGCAACGGGACTGCTCAATGACTTTAGTGGCACCAGTGACCAGGACATCTGAATATTCATGCCAGGTTGGCAGGTGGTCATTGAATTATAGGACAGATGTCACTTAGTTCTTTTGCTTTTTAATTTTTTTTTACTGGAAAAACATAGAAGGTTAAACAAGATATCTCATTCTGGAGTTAATTGTCCTAATATTATTTTGGGACAATTTTCCTAAATTTGAATAAAGGAGACAATGAAACATCAAAATACTGCTTCAGCTGGCCATGATGGGTGAGAAGTACACACCTATAATCCCAGTACTTGAGACATTGAAGCAAGAGTATTGCAAGTTTGAGGCCTATGTGGGCTACATAATCAAACCTTATTTCAAAAAAAGAAAGGAAGGAAGAAACAAACCCTAAAGTCCAAAATATAACAAGAGAAATCTTAAGTGTACCTCTGTCTGTGTACCGATGTGCTTTCTATGTACTTCTTTCAGTGTACCATTTTTTTCATGTATATTATCAGTACCATTTTTATTATAGGAAACCTCTTGCCTATGGTTCCTCCATATAGCACACTGAGGTGTAGATGGGGTTTTCTCCCTGTTAAAGGTAAAGGAAGCAGAAACTGTCCAGAGAATCAATCCCCACCCAATTCATTGCCCCAAACCAGGTCCTTCTATTTGCTGGCTCCTTTTTATTTTCATCTGAAAGGATTCCATAGTGATGGGATAATATAATTTTTTTTTCTCACGTGAGTCACCTATTGAGAACTTAGTGTGCTGGGTTCTCTGTTGTATCTTCTATATACATCACTGTCTATTCATTCCAGCTACTATAACAAAGAACAGAAATTTATTTATTTATTTATTTATTTATTTAAGTTTTTATTATAAAACTGATGTACACAGACGTTACAGTTTCATACGTTAGGCATTGGATACATTTCTTGTACTGTTTGTTACCTTGTCCCTCATACCCCCCTCCCCCCTCCCCTTTACCCTTTCCCCCCCTGAGGAGTTCAGTTCACTTACACCAAACAGTTTTGCAAGTATTGCTTTTGTAGTTGTTTCTCTTTTTTTACCCTGTGTCTCTCAATTTTGGTATTCCCTTTCAATTTCCTAGTTCTAATACCAGTATACACGGTTTCCAATATACTCAGATAAGATTACAGAGATAGTGTAGATACAATCACAGGGAGGTAGGTGATACAAGAATATCATCAATAGTAGAAGCTACAGATACACATGGGATGTTGAAAGTAGTTACAACTGTGATATAACAATCGTTTCCATATCATGGAGTTCATTTCACTTAGCATCATCTTATGTCATCATAAGGGTATAGCTATTGGGCTCTTGTGATCCTCTGCTGTGACTTGCCTAAACCTGTGCTAATTATTCCCAATAAGGGAGACCATAGAGTCCATGTTTCTTTGGGTCTGGCTCACTTCACTTAGTATAATTTTTTCCAAATCCTTCCATTTTCTTACAAATGGGGCAATGTCATTCTTTCTGATAGAGGCATAAAATTCCATTGTGTATATGTACCACATTTTCCTGATCCATTCGTCTACTGAGGGGCATCTGGGTTGATTCCAGATTCTCGCTATGACAAATTGCGCTGCAATGAACATTGTTGTGCTGGTGGCTTTACTGTGATTTTGTTTGTGGTTTTTTGGATAGATACCCCAAAGTGGGGTTGCTGGGTCATAGGGGAGTTCTACATTTAGCCTTCTGAGGAATCTCCATACTGCTTGCCAGAGTGGCTGAACCAGTTTACATTCCCACCAACAATGAAGTAGGGTTCCCTTTTGGCCACATCCCCTCCAACAATTGTTATTGTTAGTTTTCTTGATATAGGACATTCTTACTGGAGTGAGATGGAATCTCAATGTTGTTTTGATTTGCATTTCTTTTATGGCCAGTGATGTAGAGCACTTTTTCATATGTCTCTTGGCCATTCTCATTTCCTCATCAGAGAAGTCTCTTTGTAAGTCTTTAGCCCACTTGATGAGCGGGCTATTGGTTCTTTGTGGTTTTGTTTTGGAGGAAGGTAATTTTTTTAGTTCTGCATATATTTTAGATATGAGGCCTTTGTCCGTTGAATGTCCGGTAAAGATCTTCTCCCAGTCTGTGGGCTTTCTGTTTATCTTGTGAGCTATGTCCTTTGCCGTGCAGAAGCTCTGCAGTTTGATGTAGTCCCATTTGTCCAACCTACTCCTTCCTTTAGTGTTTTCAGGGTGTCTGTTTTGATTTCGAGGTCTTTAATCCATTTGGAATAGATTTTGGTGCAGGGTGATATATAAGGATCTAGTTTTAGTTTGTTGCATGTGTTGAACCAGTTTTTCCAGCACAATTTGTTAAAGAGGCTATCTTTCTTCCATACTATTGTTTTAGCCCCTTTATCAAAGATTAAGTAGGCATAGTTCTGTGGGTTCATTCCCGGGTCTTCAATTCTGTTCCATTGGTCCTCAGGCCTGTTCCGGTGCCAATACCAAGCTGTTTTTATTACTATAGCTTTATAATACAGCTTGAAGTTGGGTATTGTAATTCCTCCCGCACTGTTCTTTCTGCTTAGGATTTTTTTTTGCTATTCGTGGTCTTTTATTGTTCCATATGAATTTCTGGATTGTTTCCTCTATTTCATCAAAAAATGGTGTTGGGATATTAATGGGTATTGCATTGAATTTGTAGATAGCCTTTGGCAATATTGCCATTTTGATTATATTAATCCTCCCAATCCAGGAGCTTGGGAGGTTTTTCCATTTCCTTAGTTCTGACTTAATTTCGTTTTTCAAGGTTTTAAAGTTCTCCTCAAAGAGGTCTTTCCCTTCTTTGGTTAAGGTTATTCCTAGGTATTTTATGTTTTGGGGGGCTATTGCAAAGGGAGTTGCTTTCCTGATATCAGCCTCGGTCTTCGGGTCGTTAGCATAGAGAAAGGCCGTTGATTTTTGAAGGTTTATTTTATATCCTGCCACTTTGCCAAAGTTTTGGATCAGCTCTAGTAGCTTGGGGGTAGAGTCTATGGGATTCTTTAGGTATAGGATCATGTCATCTGCGAAGAGAGAAAGTTTAACTTCATCTTTACCTACTTGGATCCCCTTTATATTTTCTTCTTGCCTGATTGCTCTGGCTAGGAATTCTAGTACTATGTTGAAGAGCAGGGGAGAGAGTGGACATCCCTGCCTTAAGAACAGAAATTTATTTCTCACAGTTTGTGGTGACTGGAAGTCTGAGGTCAGGATGCCCTCATGGTAGAGTTCTAGTGAGGGTCCCAGACTGCTTTCTTCTTTTTTTTTTCTTCAAATTTTTATTATCAAACTGATGTACAGAGAGGTTACAGTTTCATACGTTAGGCATTGGATACATTTCTTGTACTGTTTGTTACCTCGTCCCTCATTCCCCCCTCCCCCTTTCCCTTTCCCCACCATGAGTTGTTCAGTTCATTTACACCATACAGTTTTGCAAGTATTGCTTTTATAGTTTTTTGTCTTTTTTTACCCTGTGTCCCTCGATTTTGGTATTCCCTTTCCATTTCCTAGTTCTAATACCAGTATACAGTTTCCAATATACTCATATAAGATACAGAGATAGTGTAGGTACAACCACAGGAAGGGATACAAGAAGATCATCAATAATAGAAGCTACAGTTACACATAACACGTTGAAACTACTTTCTTCTTGACATAACTTCACATAGGAGGAGGGTTGAGAGGGCTCTCTGGAGCCTCTTATAATAGCATTTGAATGCTTTCATGAGGGCTTCACCTTCTGAAGGCCCCACTTCCTAATATTACCATCAGAAGTGAGGATGTCAACATATGAATTTGGGGAAGCACAAACATTCAGAACACCACAGTCACCCACTTAATCTACATAAGCCCACTGTATTGGAAAGGAGCTCAAGGTTGAAGAAGTGATACAACTTTGCAGAGGTAGCTTAGAGTTTGAGCTATAGTGGATTGATTTTCAGGTGTGCCAGCTCTTGGAGCCTGACTCTTTGACACTCTAACTTCCTGAGGAAATGGTCTTTCTGCTTTTGAAGATGGAAAGGGAATCTATTTAGAAGGTGAGATGGCTTGAGTACATGGTTGCAAGGAACTCTTCAGTGTCAAGGCAGTGATTCAGGCAGCTAATGCTTTGGGATTGTAAAGGGAGGGGAACAATATTTTTTTGTGATTGAGAACAGTGTTGTGAAGAAATTGGAATTTGAAGTTTTCAGATGTGAAGTATGGTGCAGAGGCGGGATTGGGTGAAGGTGAGAAATGCTGTGCCTATTTGAGGGACCATCTTTGAGTGATGCACAGGGTCTGTGGTAGGTAACAAAGGTAGGAGACCTCGAAAGGCCAAGTGGCACTGGCAAGGAGATACTAGTGTATCAAGCCTGTAGCCTGGATGTTCAGCACATAGTGTTTTACTGAAATTATGTTACTAAACTGCAGTCTTCACCAGAATAATTTCACTTGGCATGTGATGGACTTTGATTTTATGGAAATCTTAGAGGAATGACATCTTATTTAGTTTCCAGTGGTTCTCTCATTTCTTAAGTGCTGGCTTAATCATTTTCTTCTCACTCCACAGAAGTACAGAAGCCTTTGCTTTCTTACATTTAAGATGAGATTACCTTTTAAATGTTTATTTGCATGCCGAGATTTCAATAAACATTTGTTTTGAGGGGAGAAAGATCTGCATGTAATGAGTCTTCATGGGGATTCAGAATGTTGTCAGACCCTGGGTTTGAGATTTCTTAAGGGAAGAGGGTTGCACAGAAATGAGGACATCTCAAACTATTGAGTAGTTTAGGTGGAGGGATGATTTGCATTAACACTCCGATATAGCTAGTACTTTTGTTAGGAAACTAGTAGCTCTTTTCAAACTTTGGTTCATAGGATCTATGTGGCATGATAATAACTGAAGTCCATTTCATTAATGAATATGGTTGATTATGATGAGTTCAGCTCTACTCAGATTTCAATAAATCATTTATATTTTTGCTTTAGAAAAAAATTTTATTGCCATATATTCTGAAAAAATATACAGAATAGATCAGAGACTGAAAAGTCTGTGAAACTGTGTGGGGTCTAGATGGTAAGGATTTATTTGGCTTATGATTCTCATCTTTTCCTATTTTTCATGTTTCAGTGTGCAAAGATCCACCTTACAAAGTAGAAGAATCTGGGTATGCTGGTTTCATTTTGCCAATTGAGGTTTATTTTAAAAACAAGGTATGTAATCTTTACCTATTAACCAAATATAATGTTGGAAATAATTTTGATTCAAAATCCACTTCTATCTTTAGATGGTTTTAAAAAATAAAACCTAAATTTGCCTTACAATTTTAGCAGTTATTACCCTTAATCATAGAAGAAGTGGCTATAAAACTGTAATTTCAATTATATGAAGTCAGGTTATATGACATTCATTAAATATTCATTTTAAAGAAGAATGATAACCATTTTGAAAAGGATTAACGTGTTTATTTATAAAATAGTAGAGGAATTATAGTTTGTCAGTCTTTTTCTTGTTTTTATGTTTCTAGAACATTTGAAGCTTAGAAAGAATGATCTCATATTTTTTTTTGGTGGGTACACATATAACATATAGTTATTTCAACTCAAGATATTATGGATTCTGGTTTAAACATGTTCGGTACTGAGATATATATATATATAGATGCTACAACACAGACCATGATCTGGATAAATTGCCTATCCTCCATATTTTCCTTATTTATAAAGTGGTAAAATGGAAATAAGTACCTTCTCAGGTGGTTAGGATTAGATATGAAGTATTTAGTACATTGTCTTATGGGTAAGTAAATACTTAGTAAATGTTGGGTATTTCTAAGGACACTATCCAAAAGTATCCATAGTTCCTAAAAGTGCTCCAAAGTGAGAGCATTCTTTAAAAAAAAAAACAAAAACAAAAACCGAACTGCTAACATACAGTCCCATGTCACCCACACCATTGCTCTTTAAAAAATGATGTTGGCATAGTAGCAACTTCTGTGTAGGAAAGACATTCTCAGACTCTACTCAGATCCACTGAGTCAGGATTTGTGGGGTGCAACCTAGGAGTCTACACATTTACCCATTATTTTTCAGATAGGGTGTTGAATTTTTGCCTTGGGTGGCCTCAGACATTGGTCCTGATACTTTTGGCCCGGCATACTGAGATCATAGGTGTGTGCCATTATGTTCTGGATAAGCCACTTTTTAGAGTGCAGTACCTTTTTCCACTGGAACAGTGACTTTTTAATTCAGCAGTTTTCTCTATAGTTAAGATATAATGCATTTTTATTATGTTGTAATTAAACTACCCTGTAAATTAGAAATATATGGATAGCAGGATGAATTTTGTTTTCCATATTTTTTTTGTTACTTTCTGGTCCCTCTCCTCATACACCACATTTCTACCATACCAGCACAAACTTTCTATCCCATTAACTGAGTTTATTTTATAGTTTCAATTTTTTGGGGGAAGTACTTGAGAATGACTTGTTCTCTCTACAGTTAAATGTTTGAATACTTATTCATCCTTGACAGGATGCTGAGTACCTTATATGGTATTTCATTTAGTAGGTTTATAATAACTTCAGGAGGTTAGGTTCTTTTATTGTAGGATGTATCAATTAAATGTTATTTTCAGCTGAATCAAATTTCATTATATACAAACCACATTTTGTTTTCTTCATTTGTAATCTCATGGCCATTTGGCTTGTTTTCACTTTTTCATTTTGGAAATGATACCCTGAACATTCATTTTTACATTTTTGTGCAGACAGTTGTTGTTTTTTTCCCCAAATGTCATGAGTATGTGATTTGGCAGAATTGTTTGATTATAATGTGTTATCCTATCTTTGATTTTTTTTTTTTTGTGGTACAGAGGTTTGCACTCAGAACCTTGTGGAATTTTGAGAAACTGCTAAACTATTTTCCAAACTGACTGTACCATATTAAATTCCCATCAGCAATGCATGAAGGTCTAATTACTGTAATGCTTTTGACTTTCTTACTTTCTTTTATATCAAAGAATTACCTCAGTCATTGTGCAATGGTATTTCATGGATTTTACTTGCATTTCACTGGTGACTTAAGATGTTAAACATCTTTTCATATGTTTATTATCCATTTGTCTGATATTCTTTGGAGAAATGACTAGTCATATTGTGTTTCACATACATATTGTGTTTCTTCCCTTTGTTTTATTCTCATAACTAGGGTTTATAGTTCATTTAGTGGAGGAAAATATCTAGGCCTTTAAGCCAGAACATCTTGTCTAAAAGTGGGGATAGGCAATTATAAGAGGACTGCATGGCTATGGGTAGACCACTCCTCATCACCTAGGTGATTTTTACATTACACTGGCTTTAGTTTGGAAATAATGATGTAGTAGTTAAATCACCTCGTCCTCCTCCTCTTCCTGTGGCTCCTCCTCCTCTTCCTTCCTCTCTGTAATTTTTCTGCAAATTTTTATCTTGATAGAAAAAAACCCATAAGTTTCCATATACTAGATTTAAAAAGAGAGCAAATGAAGAATAGAGAGGCAGCAAGTAGCACTCCCCAACTACACTCACACTTACACACACATTCAATCTCCTTGAAATTTATAGAAAAGAGTAAAAAAAACAACTTATAATGAAGACCCTTTAGGCAGTTGTTCATGTGACTGAAGACACACTCACTTTATAAAATATTTTAGTTTCTTGGGGCTTGGAATATGGCCTAGTGGCAAGAGTGCTTGCCTCATATACATGAAGACCTGGGTTGATTCCTCAGCACCACATATGTAGAAAACGGCCAGAAGTGGTGCTGCAGCTCAAGTGGTAGAGTTCTAGCCTTGAGCAAAAAGAAGCCAGGGACAGTGCTCAGGCCCCGAGTCCAAGGCCCAGGACTGGCCAAAAAAAAAAAATTAAAAATTTTAGTTTCTTAAAATATGAAGAAATAAAGAGGTACAAAAGATGAGAATGCAAGGTAGACATTGAGAGTGAGAACTGTTCAGTAGATTTCCTGTTCAATGTTCAAATTAGTTCATTTCCATATTCTAGTTTTAGGTTTCCTTTAAGGCTTCACGGATACCAATGATTACTATTTACATAGTTGTGTGATGGAATGTATATATTTCAGTATTGGTAATAGAAATTTGGAATTCACTTAAATGGCTATAAATAGGGATATGGATCAATATACAGTGGCATTATAAATGACAAGAGTTACAGGAATAAGTATCTATACACATATGTATATGTATATATATAGTTATGTTTCTGTATTTTCTATTTGTTTTTTATTTTTTTGTGTATTTTTTAAACCACTGAAATAACTGAAGTGCTCTGGAGATGTACGTATAGAATAAGAACATTGTCAGAATGACAGTGCAGGAATACACAGGCATTGCTTACCCAGGAAGGGGCAGGGAATGGGAGAAGGAAAGCCACTGATATCCCTCTCTATCTGTCTTTCTATCTTTCTATCTAGATATAGAGGTAGAGACACATATCTATATAGATATATAACTGGAATGTACATATATATATCTACCTACCTAAAACTTCCTATCTAAAATTTTGTATCTTAAAAATAAATTTGGTGGAAGCATTGACATCTCTTTAGTGTCAATGAAAGGTATGTAGATATAATATTTTAAATGCTTTCTTACATTAGTAATGTGTGTGTGTGTGTGTGTGTGTGTGTGTGTGTGTGGGCACGTGTGTGTGGGCACGTGTGCACGCGCGCGCCACTCCTGGGGCTTTATCCCTAGTACTGGCTCACAAAAAATGATGTTTTTGATGTTTATCAGACTGAACTCCAAAAAAATGGATTGTGCTGTTTGTGGTCATTTTGTTTCTTTCCTTTTTTTCTTTGGTTTATTCCCTTTTGTCTTTTTATTTAATTTCTGTACCCTTTGTCTTGTATATAAGTTTATATGATTTGGAAAGGGAAGGGGATGCACAGAAATGGTGGGACAAAGGGTGAACCAATTCAGCAGTGAAATCCACTAGGCACTATGTTGGAAATGTACTATACAACTTGGAGGGGGGGCAGTTTGGGTGGGAGGACTGGGAGAGAATGAAGGAGATAGTGACACTATTCAAAAGGAAATGCACTCATTACCTGACTTATGTAACTGTAACCCCTCTCTACATCACCTTTACAATAAGATTTTTTATTTTTAATCATAGTAAGAATACAACATGAGATCTAAACAGTTTTTAAATGCATAATACATTACTGGTGACTATTCGTAGAGTGTCATAGAGATCTCTAGAATTTGTTCACTATTTAAGTAAAACTTAATACCAGTTGATTAATAACTCCCCATTTCTCCTTCCTCTCAGAGCCTAGTAACTACAATTCCAGTTTTTAATTTGGTGAATTTAGCTATGTTAGATGTCTAATGTGAGTTGGGTTACTCTAGGTTGCCATATCTCCCATGTCTGCCTGTTCTTCAGTTAATATCATGTTCTTAAAATCTATCTGGATATATTCATGCTTCTCTTCTGACTAAAATGGTCAGTCTGTAAAATTTAATAGGTCTAGGCTACTGCTATGACATGTCCATTGAGTTTCTTTTGAGTATTTAACATATTTATTAAGGCATTTTCTATATCTTGAAGAGTGAGTGTTCATGATAGTAATAATTTACACAAAGATGTTCAGAGTCTTCCTAGGCAATGAAAAAGAGCAGCCTAAAGAGTCCCACCAAGTCTTGACAGAGTCCTCATACTTGATACCCTGAGTTCCCTCCGTTCCTGTGCTTGCCTTGCTTTGCTAATGAGCTTGTCTTCACACTGCTCATTTATTTAAGCTGTCAGAGTCAAGAGGCTGGTGAAGTGTCATTCTTTCTCTTGAGTTGTTTGTGTTTGTTCTGTCTTATTTTGTATTTGTGCTCAACAAAACAAGACTATCTGTGAGAGTCATGTGTGTTTCAGAAACTCAAAACTAACAGACACACCGAAAAGTAATTGATGATGGCATTTTAGGTTTGAAAGGATCTACTTCTGTTTCTCAGTATGATCTCAGACAAAAAATTCAGGCATGAATGTCAAGGACAAAGCTTCTGCATAGTGAGGGGAGTAATTTGATGTTGCAAAATCAAATTTCTACTATAGTAAACATATTAGTTTTATATACAGAGCAAATAGATGCTTTCTTATTTGAACTTTGAAGAATCTTTCCTGGGGATCATAGCTTGACAAGAATATTAATGTCAGCTCTATGAAAAAAATATAAAGTTGGCTAGAACACAAATTTATGCATACGTTTTCCTTACTCAAAAAGGAATCTTTACAAGAAAATTGCACTAAGAGCACTTCTGCATTCTTTATACTATGCTTTATTGAAAAGTCATTTTTTTGTACTGTTGAGGGCTTACAAAGTAATACTGTTATTAATTCTTGTGATGCTGGGAATCAGCTGTGTTTGTCCAATGTACTTTTCTCCTTAGGAAGTATACTGGAAGGATTAAGGTATGGCTCAGGGATAGAGCTCTTTCCTAACATGCACAGCTTTCTACATGTGGTATCTGACAAGGAAAAGAAAATTGAAAGGAAAACAAAAAGAAAGAAAAAGTGTACTTGAGTATGTTTTCTTCTAGAAAAAGTAAATGAAATAAACCTATATATTTTATTCTCTTGAATCCATTTAATCATTTTTAGCTATTTGAAATAGTCTTTCAGATTTTCCCATGCATTAGCATAGATAAAACATGTCAGTGTGGGAACTAGCAGAAGCATGATAATATCATATCTTAAACATTTTCTGTGGAATGTTTTTAATTTCAGTAATATGCCTAAGTCAGAATTTAAATGTTTGAATAGTACTGCATGATCACGATGAATGTCATACCTAATTTTTTGCTACCATGAACATTTGTATTCCCTATGTGAATATTACAATAGAAAGAGTGGTTAGTAGCATTCCAGAATCAGCCATCACTGATGTTTAATAAATTACCAGGTATTGCTAAAATGTCTAACAATAAAGCTTTCCCAATATACATCCCCAATCCCAAAACAGAAAACTGTCCTCCTTTCTTAGTTAATTCTGAGGTTGCATTGACTATTTCACCATTTAAAGGGGAGATAAGACAAAAATTATAGTTCAATGTGATAATTACATCCATAGAAGAAGGCAGTAAGAAAGATGTCAAATTCAGACTGTACTAGGAGGTTTAAGAAGATTTTCCACAGACGTTAGTGCTTTATCTGAGTTCTGAGTGAAAAAATGTTTTTTGTTTTTTTTTTCTATTTATATGGTAGTGAGGAATCGAACCCAGTGCTTCATGCATGGTGGGCAAGCACTCTACCACTAAGCCACAATCCCAGCCCATGATAATATTTACATTAAGAAACAGACAATGAAAGAAATATGCTTGGAGAGAAAATATTTCAGACATAAGGAGTCCTACATGGGAAAGGCACAATGAATGAGACAATATGAAGTATGAGGAAGCTGGAAGTGATTCTGAATTTTGGGCAAAGAGAATGTCGAAAGAGAACACATGAAATGCAGAAAAGAAGATAAAAGACAATGCTGGTTATTTCAAGGAAGGGGGATTATATCATAGACAGGGATCCACCTTTAGAGGCTTTAATAATATTAGTGAAAAGACATCTGTGTTAGCAAAATCATTCTCTTGTTATGGTGTGAAGTAGACTAAGGCAGGTTCTCTTGTTATTGTGGTAAGTAGACTGAAGCAAGTTCAAACACAAGGAGGAGATTGGGGAGGTAAAGGTCTAAGCAAAGGTAATGCCCACAGAGACTAGAGGATAGGGGTAGATCTGATAGTTCCATTGAAGAATACTCAGTGGAACTGGGAGAAAACTGGACTGTGGTGAATGTAGCATGACTTTGCCATGCTTTAACTTGGAAAGCAGTGAGAGTTTTTGTTTGCTAAGACAGAGTATAAAAGAAAGATAAGCAATGTATTAGATGTTGTGATAGGTCAATCTCTAGAACGTATACATGTGGCAATTGAATAAGACGTGGGTTGGTGAGGCCAATGGGAACCACTGTCATGGATGTGAGATTGATTTCCAGTGTGTGGGTAACTGCAGACAGATCAAGGGCATCCAAGGATTGGCAAAGAAAGAAGAGAAGGAATGGTCAGTTAACTGTGATGAAATCCAGAATAAAGTGGCATCCTGAAAGAAGGAGGGGAGCAGCAGGATGCATGACATATTATAGTGGGAGTAAAAAGCAAATGAGAGAATAAGTGGTGGCTACAGTTTGGGGACATTTGAATAGGACATATACACCATGAATTTCTACTAGGTTATGCCTACATTCTGACAGTTTTAAATGCTAAAACTTTTGAGTCACTTGGCTTGATTATGTCTTAGTAATTCAACACCAGAACAGTGCACAGCTGCCTCAGTGGTGAACAGTGGGGATTAAATGCCATAAGTATAATAAGACATATTAGTTATCCTTAGCATCTGCAGAATTCATGTCACCATGGATGGATAAAAATTAGTGTGTAGAGAACAGTAAATGCACAGTGGCTTAAGAGTTGAACCTAGGTAGTATGAAATTCTAATTCCTGTATTCTGTATGATGCTGTTTTGTCCTTGTTCATTTTTTTCTTTCTCCTTTTTGGTGACACTGGAGTTTGAACTAAGAGCCTTTTTTGCTTTAGTTATTTTTTAGATTGCATCTTGTGGTTTCCTGGGATTGGCCTTAGACTTCAATCCTCTACTTACAGCCTCCCATGTTGCTGGGATCATAGGTACAAACCACCATGTTTACTAGTTGAAATGGGCATCTCACTAACTTATTGCCCAGGCTATCCTCTAACCACAAACTTCTAGATCTCTACCTTCAACCCAGAGCCACCATGTCTGGACTATCCTCCTCATTGTTTCTTCAAGAAAATATTTACCACATACACATTATACATTATATGTTAACTTATTGCAGGTAGTAAACTACTTATTAAGGATATAATGATGATTCAAACATTAGTTCTACTTTCAATAATCCTGTGTACAGCAGACCATCATGGACATGAAGACCATCAGTCTGAGATGTAGCAGGGATAAGAGTGAGCATACATCCAACAGAGATGAGGCCATAGAAATGGGAAGTGGGATTCAGAGAAGGCTTCCTGAAGTGAAACCTGAGTAAAGTGGGTGAGAAATGTCTAGGGAAAGCTGGAAGTGGCAGTGGTGGTATGGAGGTGGGAAATGAAGGGTAATGGTTGCATGGTTAGAACCCAGACTTGACTTAAAACAAATGGCTGCAATGTATCACTGGACCAGGGATGGGCAAAAGGGGTGTGGAAGGACAAGAAGACAAGAGCCAGATTGGGAAGACTCTGGTAGCATTCAAGTGAGATTAGTTTTTTATACTAAAGGCCATTCATCGGAAGCTGCCCAGTTATCACCAAGGATAGATTTTTGTTTTCCATAGATAATTTTCAAGAGTGAGGCATTCAGGAATGGAGGAAAATGTATCCTAAATCTGGAAGACCTAATAGAGGAGTGAGTTTATGATAGTAAGAGTATAGACAAGAGTTCAAGGAAGGATTGAGAGAGAGGATGGCAGCCTGTTGTCAGTGCTGGGTATAGGACATGAGGTGGGAAAAGGAAGGAAATTGGTGACTGTGTTGGTTATGATGCTCCACTTAAGAGACTGAAGAGAAGGTAATGAGGTTGTTGTTTTTTTTTCTTTCTGGTTTTTCTTAACATGAGAAACTAATTTATTACATATCTCCATTTTGTTTTGTAATCATGTAATCAGGGTTCTTCTGGTTTCCAGGATTGCTTTGACATTACAGCTGTTAAATTTTTTCTATTCTTTATGATGATTAAATCTTTACTTTAAAAATTTATATTTTGCCTACTTGTTTTCTGTCTTAATGTTTTAACTTCTAGGAAGAACCTAAGAAAGTCCGTTTCGATTATGACTTATTCCTGCATCTTGAAGGCCATCCACCAGTGAATCACCTCCGCTGTGAAAAGCTGACTTTCAACAACCCCACAGAGGACTTTCGAAGAAAGTTGCTGAAGGCAGGAGGAGTAAGTGACTGTCTTGTGAAAAGCCTTACTATAAAATCCTTGCTAGTGTGTTAAAATGTTTACTAATGTTTTGGTGGAGATAAAAGAGGTAGATACTTAGTGGCTTCAGATAAAGAGGTCAGCAAACAATAATATTTGAAGTGAGTATGATTAGAACAGCCTTCAGATCTAAGCAGTTCTGATTTATTTTGACAAAGCCCAAGATAAATGTGCAATACACATCCTCAGTTAAGAAAAGAATAATGTCTGGACTTTGTTATATTATTTTATAGAAACTTTTAAGAAACGTTGACGATCACAATAATGATGTAAGAAGGAGAGATTAACAGCATGATATTGATCATAATTGATAGGGAAACTCTCATAAAACATTTTTGCATCATTTAAATATATATTTTTGTCTTTTGAATTGTGTTGAGGTAAAAGAAGATAATTTTTAAGGATAATGGTAACCAAGAGCGGGTTGTTTTTCCCCATGTGGTTAAATAGGTAGGGAGAAAATTTTAAGTGGAATTTCTTGCCAACATGAACATGTGGAATGATTTCTTGCTGTGAATTCAGATATCTTGACAGATACTACCCTTGTCAGTACGTCCATCATCCTCACTTGAGATGAACTTGCTTTGTTATCTTATGTGGGAAATTCAGAGTGATTTAAGTTTAAAATTAGCTTTTTTATAGTCTTATACTCATTAAATTAATTATCATCTGCTCTAAGTATAGGTAGGACTATAATCTAGGAAGATGCCCTATGTCACTAGTAAGCTGTACTTGGGGGCTTTATAGGAACAAGTTGGGTACTATGTAGTGCAGAAATCTGTTCTTTTATCGACTCATGGACAGCTACTTTGTGAACCTCTGTGATGCTCTGGAGCTTGTCATGAGGAAATTATCCATAGATACAATTATGTGAATGTTTTATGTTATGTGGGCCCCATTTCTTCTCAAGTCCTGTTTTGCCAGGCTCTTGGTTTTTTTTTCCTGAATGGCTGATGGCATTTGAAGCACAGAAGTACTTTTGCTGTGTTTCATTCTTCATTATATCAGCATGTCAGCACTGAGGTTATTGGTGGACCAGCTCCAGGAATGAGCTGCCCCTTAGGGTGTCCTGTGAGGAGATGCATCTTCCTGATGAAATGGGCTTCTGTAACACAACTCATTTAACATTAAGAATGTATTATGTAATAGTTTAACAATCACCTATTCTGTTAGTAATTATCAAGAGCACAGTATTGATGCTACCTATGTACTTATGGGTATGTCCTTAATAACATTTTAAAGCCTAGTCACCCTTATTATTTTCCTTTTCAGGAGGATGGCACTTGTGCCTCTGATTATCCTTCATGAATATATGGTTGGGTGGTAACTGGAATATGTAAATTATGGTACTTGAATATATCAGGTTTTTGCTAAGCATCATAGAGTAAAGATAACAAGAAGAACTTTTTTTAAAACAACCACTTAGTCGCAGAGTACTCCAGGTTGCTTGTGATCAGGAACAGAGACAGAGGTCAGTAATAATGAGCAGCAGGCCAGCACTGCCTCCTGATGAATTTATGCCTTCATTTTATCTTTGGCTCCACTCTGTCTTTACCTCAAAATGATGCTCCTTCACTTCTAACTTTCCTTCTCTCTCTTTTAAATGCATTTTGTAGCCCACAGGCATTTTCCTAGTAGACTTTAATTGTGTCTTGACAACTCTGAAATTAAAAATGGGAAAGAACTGGGAGCCGGTAGCTCACACTTGTTATCCTAACTACTCTGGTGGCTGAGGTCTGAGGATTGAGGTTCAAAGCCAGCCCAGGCAGAAAAATTCTTAAGACTCTTATCTCCAGTAAACCATTCAGAAAAATGGAAGTGATGCTGTGTCTCAAGTGGTTGAATGCTAGCCTTGAGCACAAAGAGGCTCAGGGGCAGCTCAGGCTCAGTGCCCAGGCCCTGACTGGCAGAAGAAAAAAAAAGAAGGGGGGAAGACTCCAAATTAACATTTTTTACATGTGCTTCAGATTCTTTAGGGGACCGATAATAGTGAATTTCAAAATGAAATAAAAATCCATTCACAGTCATATTGTTCCCATTTCATATGGGAAAATTACTTTCTATATAAAAATAATAGATTAAAACATTTTGACTTATTTAGATTGTTGATTTATGTACATATAAAATACATATGTATACACACACACACACACACACACACACTGTTTTGTCAGCTGTGGGTCTTGAACTCAGTCCCTGAGCTCTTTTGCTCAAGGCAAGAATTCTACCACTTTTAGCCATAGTGCCACTTCCAGGTTTTTGGTAGTTACTTGGAGATAAGAGTCTCAGAAATTTTCCTGCCCAGGTTGGCTTTGAACCCTGATCCTCAGATCTCAGGTTCCTGAGTAGCTAGAATAACAAATGTAAGCCACTGATACCCAGCAGTGTATATTATTTTTAACCTGACATTTAAACTCACATCATTGTCTTGGTATTAATGCAGCTAGTGTTGATGTTACTGTGACTTGAGCCATTTTGCTTTTATTAGACATCTATTCATGACTATATCTCTTCAAATACAACTTTGGGGGGAAGAAACTGAGTTTTGGGGCTCTGTTTTGCTCATTTCTTAATTTTGCATGTATGACACAATGTATGTTCTGCCTTTCAAGGAAAGTAAATGAAAACTGTCATATGTCCTGGGTGTAATTATTATACATAGATGGAGGCACGAGTAGAGTACACTTAATGTTGGCTGTGGTTTCTTCTCTTTCACTTGCTTTCTTTTAAACCAAAAGTATGTAATACTGTTAAAATAGAACTTGCCTAATTCTAGTGATCACAAAGGTAGTTTTTAAAGCTGGCAGCATCTTAGAAAAAAATGCTTTCAGATGTTAGGAAAAAAAGAATTCCAAAGAACTTTTTGCCGGAAGAATTTTGAGAAGGAGTAGATTTTTTTTCACCTTTACAATGTGTAAACTATAGCTATGCAACAATATTTTTTCTCCTGCTGCATTTATTTTTTTAATGTCATTGCCATTTTTATTTAGAAAATGTCTCAAAGAAATTTTGGTATACTTTCCCCTTGTAGGAAATGTACCATGTGTTCATCCATTTAATTATTCCCTAATATTAAAGTTGTCTTTGCTTCAAATGATAAGATTTTTGTAGGTTAGGTATATTTGTATTTAAGCATTATTTTTTGAAGCTATTGAAATGCAGAATAATTTCTTTTCCAGGAAACTGAGGGTAGTTTCCTCTAAGTTAGAGATCTCATTGGAGCTTACTAGGGAAATTGTAGATTTGGTTTAGGATCTCACCTATCAGGACTTAATAAAGATAGTGGAAAGGAGCAATTTGAGATTTTTATAGAATTATATTCATTATTACATATACTTATCTTTCTATGTATTTTAACTGTTATTATTTTTACTTATTATTAAGTGAGTAGAGTACCTTTATTTTGAGGTTGTTTATTTTGTTTGGCAGAGGTAATCCTTCCTAATGGACCAATGGGTAAATGATAAACTTATGGTGTTTGTGATTTGCTATTTCCTTTTGGATTTTAAGCAAAGGACTAAGCATATCCCATGGAGAAGCACCTCTCTATTCCACTGAGATCCTGCTTTTTTCTCATTTGAAGATAAAATGATAGTTCCATTTGGAATAGCAATTCTTAAATTGTGTTGATCACCATGCCAGGATTGGAGGACTAGTGAGCGCACTGAATGAGGGCTTTCTTTCTAGTCATTGACCACCTGATTCATCGTGTCTGGAATTCATACTGAAGAACAGCACAGCAAGGTTTGTTCTCATTTACTCCAAATCATTAGGTTGAAAAGATGGTGAGCTTTACTTTTGGCTATTAGCAAAGCAAAGAAGATGTGTTAGTAACTACATATGACTAAAATTTGTTGTAATTTCTCTGTATTTCTGGTTAAGAGGGAGTGCAATGCTATTGGTAAAGACTTATCAAACTCAGGCAGACTAAGTTCAAAACCTCATCTCTGTTGTTTTCAAGCTGGGTTGTTTGGGAGGTGATTGCATTGTACCAAATTTAAGTTTATTAGCCATGAAGTAGATGTGACAGTTTTCCTTAGAGGAAATTCATGACCCTGGTTATGCATAGAAGAGATCAATCACTCAGTGCCATGGGTCTTCTCCCTTTGCTCAGTGGTTTAGAACAGATGCTTGCTTACCTTTATGTCAAGCATTAAGTATAGAGGGAGAAAGGTTTGGTGTTAGATATTCAAGATTTATTCACAGGAGTGGCCAGCCCATTGATGCACTTCAGTTGTGTCTGAAGGTTAGCCCATGGTGTCTTTCTTCAAGAAGTTCACAATCTGGAGGTTTATATGAAGTGTAACTTTAGATTTATTTGGAATATTACTTTTCAAGATTTAAATCTTCATTTTAGCATATTAATTAAAATCTTTTGAAACTATACTAAATAGTTTTACATATATTATGCCCAGCATCCTGTGCTGCTATGAAGAAAGCAGCTTGAATAATCATCTTTTAGACAATTGAGTTTATTTTATAGCTGCTTCTTTCTGGCCTAGAAATCAAGTAGTTTGTTTTGCTTTCCCTCCCTCCCTCCCTCCCTCCCTCCCTCCCTCCCTCCCTCCCTCCCTCCCTCCCTCCCTCCCTCCCTCCCTCCCTTCCTTCCTTCCTTCCTTCCTTCCTTCCTTCCTTCCTTCCTTCCTTCCTTCCTTCCTTCCTTCCTTCTTTCCCTCCCCCCTCCCCCCTTTCTCCCTCCCTCCCTGCTCCATTCTTCCCTTTCCCCCTCTCTCAGTTTCACAGGGTAAAGACTAAACATGTTGTTCAGTCTATTTCTGAATGACTGGCAAGCAGTTAATTTTTAGGACTGAAAATTAAAACTCACCACAGCAGTTGTTAAAGACAGGGTTTCTATAGGCAGAAATCCAATTCTGTTCAGACACCACCTGTTTCAATAGGACATTTCAGACACCCATTTGGCAGGACTTGCTAGAGAAGACATGGGGAACATGCTTGCATTCTGTATTAAGTCTGCAGCATAATGCAGTCCTGTTTTTCAGAGTTATAGTTACATTTATATGTGATCGGTTTTTGCAAGAAATAAATGAGATTTTTTTCTAAAACATTGTTTATTACAAAGTAAAATTTAGGTCCATGGTGAACCTCCAGGAAGAGGTTTTGGACATTAAAGGGCCAAAAGTATCTTACAATAATGACCCTTCACTAGTACAGCTGTGTTGTGCCACCTGAACAGGGCAGTATATTGCAAGAATCTGAAATTAACCTGATTAAGATTATTTAATGTTTTCTTTATAGTTAGCAGCTCCTGATTTCTGAGCCATATAGGACCATGTTCCCACTCCCTTAATTTTTTGAAAAAAGTAATGCTATGTGAGATGATTTCGAGTGACATTTCCTCTAGGCCACCAATAACACTCAAACAAAAAACCTTATAGGTAATTCTGTGTTCATGGATGACCATGTCTGTAAGAGGAATTACTAGGATAGAATTATGATCTCCTCCTTCTTCCCTCTTCCCATCCCTTCTCCCCCCACCCCCCAAGTCTGGTGGGGGAAATGGATCTCATTTTTAATTCACATTTCTCATCTGAGTGATGATGAACAACTTTTCATATACTTAAAAAGCCATTTTCATTTCCTCTCAAAGACCACATTTTAATGTATTTTAAATTGGAAATGTTCTCAGTGTTTCAGTTTCAACTTAAATTTATGGGTACTCTTCCCACAGACTTAGGTTTGGAAAGATTACAAAAAGATACGGAAGCCTGTTTAACCAAGCTATGTGTTTTCAGGCTTTCTTCGATATATCACAAATTATGTTCTTAGGAACTGATTTGTCAAGACTTTGGCTTCTAAAAATATAAGTGGCTTTTGTGGCAAACTCATCTTGACAGTGCCCATAAATGGATAGCTGCCTGCTTATTTTAAAAATGACTCAAAGAAAATAATGCACAGAGATTATTTTAGTGGGTGGCACTAGACAGTTTCATTGGATTTTTGAATATTTGCTTTGGAACAACCATACTATTTTTGTTATTTTCTGGTATATATCATCCTGTAATTTTCTGCCTTGAAAGATAAAAAGAATGCTGCTGTTTTTTTCAGGCACTGATAAAAGGTGATTTATTTAAATAAATGTAAGATCAGGCAGGCTACTCCTTTCTTTGGTGGTTTCTCAGGAGTTAATTTTCTGCCATATCAGGAATTTTCTCCTCCTTTTTTGGCTCCCTCTTTCCCAACTCTGAAAACTTAAATTATAAAAGTCAAGGTTATGAGCCTTAATTCCAAATGTAACACTGATCTCTTAAGTCCTTTCAAAGAAAGTGTGGTCATGATAGAAGTAACTTTCCTGCCCTTGTTCCTTTCTTCCTTCCCAGTTGCATGTTTAGTTATTTAGTGAAAAATCAGTGGTATCCTTGTCATTCAGTTCAAAGCTCCACTACTCCCCCTGCATAAACTAAGAAAGGGCTAAAACTGAAGAGAGGAGGCAGACAGATGCCCATGGTATATGCTATGGGAAGTTCTATCTAGTTAGCTATCAGTTTTGCAAGGTGTCCTAGTTTTCCATCCTCAGCCCTCCTGAGAGGAGCAGTTTAGCTGACTATACCTAGGAAGCATGATATCTTAAAGAAAGCCACTATTCACTCCTGCCTTGCTCCTACCCCCAGTGGGAGAATAAGTGAACAGGAGAGGAGAATTTGGAAATTAAAAGGTAAACCCTTCTTTTCTTGCTCCCTCCCTTTTCTTTCTTCCCCTACTACAAGGGGCCCTTGAACTCATGGCCTTTCACTTTTGCATAGCTTTCTTACTCATAGCTTATACTCTACCACTTGAACCACACCTCCATCCTGACATTTTGCTGATTAATTAGAGATGAAGTATCTTGGACTTTCCTGCCACAGTGGTCCTTGAATCATGATCCTCTAGAATTACAGGTGTGATCCAATGGCACCTAGCACCTAGTTTTCTGTTTTTGTTTTTTTTTGTTTTTTTTTTGCCAGTGATGAGGCTTGAACTCAGTGTCTGGAAAGTGTCCCTGAGCTGCTTCCATTACTATTTTGAGCCCCAATTCCACTTCCGGCTTTTTGGTGGTTAATTGGACATGAGTATCACAGACTTTCCTGCCTGGGGGGTGGCTTTGAACCAAGATCCTCAGATCTCAGCCATCTGAGTAGCAGGGATTATAGGTGTGAGTCATTGGTGCCCAGCCTAGTTTTTTTTTAATATACAAAAGAAATGTTAAAACTGAATGTTGGCTCACCTTCTCTCTTCCTCCTTAGCCCAGGTAATTTATTTGTTTTATTTTGTTTTTTTCAGTTGATGGGTTTGAGCTCAAGGCCTGGTTCTCACTAGATAGGTGCTTTCAACATGAACCAAGACTCTATCCCCTTTATGTTTTAAACTGTTTTTCACATAGGATCTCACTTTTTGCTGGGGACTGGATTTAGAGCATAATACTCCAGCCTGTGATCTTCGTTGGGTAACTGGAATCACAGATGGGCAAGGTCATGCCCAGCTTGTTTGTTGAGGTCAAGTCTTGCTAACATTTTGCCTGGGCTAGCCTCTAACCAAAGTCTTCCTGCTCTCCACCTCATAGAGTAGCTGGGGTTACAGGCATGAACCATCTCATCCAGTAGGGCTCAAATAGTGCTTTATGCACTTGTCTCTAAGCTGCATACAGGGGAGTATAATGAAAAGGGCAATAGAATGTGTTTATTTATAAACTGATTTGTTGAATGGTGACCCCTTTGTACAACTACTTAAATAAGTATAATAAAAATATAAGTTTAAAAAGTTGCAAACAAAGTTTATCTCAAAATTAGGTTTGTTCTCTTGCTTTCAGGTGTAAGGGAGTTGCTTATGATAGCATGCATCCTCACCACATGGATTTTTTTTTAGGGTTTATACTCTATAATATTTGCTAAAGGGGGCTGGGGATATGGCCTAGTGACAAGAGCGCTTGCCTCGTATACATGAAGTCCTCGGTTCGATTCCCCAGCACCACATATACAGAAAATATTTGCTAAAGGAAAATTTGGGGGTAAAGGGTGAGGAGAATGGAAGCTGTGATTTTGGATTATTTTTCCTGTTCCATAAATTATAAGAACACCTGATAATGTTCAGGATCTGAAGGTAGAAGTTTACAAAACAAATGTCTGAAACTTGTGCACTAGACGTTTGCCGTTCATTTCCAGGGAGTGAGGATGGATGACAGGTAGCTTAATATAATAATTTTTATTTCCACCAGGGACACAGCCATGGTACAATAGGAAGAATGTTTGATTTGATCTCAGTAGGCACAGATGCAATTCTTAGATATATTGCTAGTTTATCTTGGGCTTTAGGTTGATGTAAATCATAAGTAAGTATAATGTTTCCTTCTTTTGTGATTATTGTGTGCTGTGTACTTAAGTAATCATTTTATGTATTGAAATTACCTTTTTTTCTTAGATTCATTGTGCTTTGGATTAAGCCATGGGTTTTTGTTACCTGAAACGGGGGCGGGGGGGAATAAAAAGGATTCAATTTGAAGTCTTTAGTGTAATAATAGTGCTCTACTAGAAAGAATATACTCAACCCTAGGAAACAATCTATAGTGGTACTCTCCCACTTTTTTCTTTGTAAAATAAAAGTTTTACAAAGGAGGAATATAATTTCCCTCATTAAAAAATAGATATGTGTGAATTTTAGAAAACACTGTCTTTCTAGAAAAGCAAAAAGAAGAAATAAATTATTATAGTTTCCCATATGATATACTCTGTTAGTATTCTACCTTGCATTTTTACATAGATAAGAGCCTGCTGAATGTGTATATTTTGCACTTAATTTTAAATCACATAGGATTTTATTTTTGTACTAGGATTATTTTTAAAACTAGGATTTGAACTATGGGCCTAATGCTCTCTAGCCAGGTACTCTACTACTTTTTTTTTTTTTGCCAGGCCTGGAGCTTTGGACTCAGGGCCTGAGCACTGTCCCTGGCTTCTGTTTGCTCAAAGCTAGAACTCTACCTCTTGAGCCACAGCACCACTTCTAGTTTTTTCTGTTTATGTGGTACGGAGAAATTGAACCCAGGGTTTCATGCATGCTAGGCAAGCACTCTACCACTAAGCCACATTCCTACCCTGGTACTCTACTACTTGACCCACACCTGTATGCTTTTTTTGCTCTGGTTATTTTTGGGTTAGGGTCTTGCTTTTTGCTCTGTGCCAGCCTGGACTATGCTCTTCCTGTCTACTCTTCCTGTTGTAGCTAAGATGGCAGGCATGTACCACCATGCCCAGCTATTAGTTGAGATTGGTCTTGCAGACTTTTTTTTTGCATGGGCTGTTCACAAACTTTGATTCTCCCCATTTTAGCCACTTAGATAGCTTGGATTATAGGCATGAGTCACCTCACCTGGCTTTTTCATAGATTTCAAGTCCAGCTTTTTATAAAGAAGAATTTGCCTTCTGGGTTCTATCATAACTTTCCCTCAATGTTCAATTCTTGAGTTTCCTCTCCTTTAACCCATAGTCTCTTGACAGAGTCTGAATTAGGTTCTTAGAAGCTTCCATCTCACTTGGTCAGTGAATATGGAAAAAGACAGATTCACAAAGTAGACCTTTATGTCAAATGTGGCATTGGTACTTAGTGCCCACGTGACTTTGGAAACATTACTATAGATTCACGGAAATGGGATGTCTTTTAATATGGTAGGATATCCTCCTTTTGATGATGAGTTGATATATATATATATATGTATATATATATATGAAACAATTAGCACAGTAACTGCTATATGGGCAAAACTTTTGAGTGGTTAATAAATTTCTGTTATAGACATGAGTATAAATACTTGTATATAATAGGTCACACTACCCATTTTCCAGACCTGTAAACTAAGACATGAAGTGATAGATGAGTCAGGGATTTCTCATTTATTGTTTTTACATATTCTTTTCTTAGTAACAAAGTAATGCTTGCTTTTACAAATGCAATTTTAAAAAGCCAGATTTAGGGAAAAATAAATCCTCTAGGGCACTTATCTTAATAGCTTTAGGACCAACAGAGCAATCTTGAGTGAATATTTGCTGAGATAAAGTAGACAAGTGAGCAGCTCACTTGTTCACTCCCAACAGAATTCTATAGGTCATCCTTTTGTTTGCTTCCTCTTAGACTCCAGTCCTGAGTATCCCAGGTCCCTGTATTTCTCCTGCTTCTACATTTATAGTGTGTAGGGGGAAAATGGCAATTAAAATCTCTCTTCCCCCAAACTTTTGTAAGTACCACCAACCTATCTTTGGGGGATGGGTTAAGATTATATTTTACATAAATCAGATGCAAACATAATTTTAGGATTATTTTTTCATTTGAACAGCAAGAATATACATGACTGTGGAAGTGGTTTTCCTTGGCATTAACCAGCATGTGAAAAATCTTATAGTAAAGTTGCTAAAAAAAAAATTAAGAAAACAACTTGGTTGTCTATCAGGTTTTTAACAGCAGAGATGCAAATACATCTTAGGGTAGTGGTGATTCTTTGAGTGCTTGGGTACTACAGTGTTCCACTCAGGGTAGGAGGTAGGATAGTATTGGATAGGACCTTAGGTGGCATGATACTTGCTCTGTAGCTGATATCCTGTAGTTGAAGAAGCTGCTCTGGCCTTTTGGCAGTCAAGATTCTCCCAGTTTACCAGAATCTAAAATCAGAATACATGAACTGAAAATAGTTGAGAATATTTGAGTCTAGGACAGGTAGGACAGACTCAGGAGCATCAGTATGCTTTTCAAGTCTTGGATAGATGATTTTTATGGTGGTTTTTGTTTTGTTTCATTTTGTTTTTTGTTTCTGGCCTCTGAGTTTGAAGTTCTCCCTACACAGCTGTTTTGAGAGAGCTTTCCTAAAGCCTTCCCCGCCCCTTCCTGTTTCAAATACAATCCTTCATTCTGTCTATCTTCCAAGATTATTTTTTTAATGCTTCTTATCTTAATGGGAGGAAGTATAAGTACTTTTCTTTTTAAGGCCAGATCTGGGTATATGTTAAATGAACATTGAACTGTCTGTAAAAAACAGCCCTTTGTGAGTTTTCATAGAATACTACACATCTTTTCGGGGAACTTTAAAAAGAAAGAAAAAAGAAGAAAGCAAACAAAACAAAGCACAATTCCTAGCTCTCACTCCAGATTACTCCACTGTGCTTTCAGGAGAAACAAAACAAAACAAAACAAAATGTGGTACTTGCAGGTATTGTATCCGATCCTCTTCCCTCATGCCATCTTCTTTGCCCATTGTCTTCCTATTCCTACGTCCTATCTCCCCTCTTTTTCCCTCCCTCCCTCCCTCCCTTCCTTCCTTTTTTGACAATACTGTGGTTTGAACCCAGGACCTTGCTCATGTTAGGCAGGAACTGCAGCACTTGAGCCATGCACACAGTCTCTACTTCTTATAGTGGGCATTGCAACTCTTTTTTTGGCCCCTCATCCCACCCCCAAGCAGGCTCTGAGGACCAAGGATGCTTCAAACAACAGTGTTTTCTGTTTTTGAAAGCTGAACTTCTTATATAAATTGTCATGGTGAATATATGTAAAAAAAATTGTTTCTGCAATAGATCTGATCAAGGAGAACAACCTTTTCTTTTTTCAAATAAGCCATATAAAAGTTATCAAATATACCCTTAGGTCATATTACAAGTTTACAGGTATCTTCTACAATAAAGATGAAATGTTTTACTTGGGAGAAGAATTGAGTTCTTGTTCTGTCTGCTTGCCTTGTT
This sequence comes from Perognathus longimembris pacificus, assembly GCF_023159225.1. NCBI lineage: Eukaryota > Metazoa > Chordata > Mammalia > Rodentia > Heteromyidae > Perognathus > Perognathus longimembris. Next base: position 120,265,433 of record NC_063161.1, on the reverse strand, counting down.
TATCAATGATATATTCAAATGCAATTTTACTTGACATTTTTTTTAAATCAAACCACTGCTTACGTTTATGTCACTTGGAGCCATGAGTGACAATGCTCACCTGTAATCCTAGGAACTCAAAGCATATATTGGAGGATCATAATCTAAAGCAACTACTTCTCTTCCTCCCAAACTTTGCAAGACCTGATCTCAAAAATCAAGCTGCATGTCTGTTATCTGAGCTATACCAAGTAGAGTGGAGGCAGTAGGAGGAGGATTACAGTTTGAGGATAGCCCTGGGTAAAAGTAGGAGGCCCTATCTGAAAAACAAACCAAAGCTGGGGCTGGGGATATAGCCTAGTGGCAAGAGTGCCTGCCTCGGATACACGAGGCCCTAGGTTCGATTCCCCAGCACCACATATACAGAAAACGGCCAGAAGCGGCGCTGTGGCTCAAGTGGCAGAGTGCTAGCCTTGAGCGGGAAGAAGCCAGGGACAGTGCTCAGGCCCTGAGTCCAAGGCCCAGGACTGGCCAAAAAAAAAACAAACAAACCAAAGCTAAAAGGGGTGGAGAGGACAGCTCAAGTGGTTGAGAGCCTGCCTATGCAAACGTTAGACCCTTATTTCAAACACTAGTACCACTAAAAAAAAAAAATACAGAAAAAAAGGAATTCTTGATTTAGCTTGTAAGTCTAATTTATGTGATAAAGGCTTGGTTCCTTTGGGGATAGTGTTTAGATTTCTCTTAGCAGAATATGGTATGGAATAGATCTGTCCATACTCTTAATATGGACCATTCAGGAGACAGCCAACTAGGGTGAACTTCCATAGTCAGAGGGCACTTTTTGGAGTCCTCTGATTTAGATGTTCTTTTAGTATTCTTTAGACAAGTAGATTGAGGCATAAGATGCTTCCAAATACAAGCATTTATCCTATGAAAGCTTTGATAGTAATCTCAAATTTCTATGAAAATCCCAAACTTAAGCGTTTTTTTTTCTTTTCTGAGCCATTTGCAAAGGAAGTTGATGTTCTGATACTCTGAATAATGTTTATTTTCTGCAAACAAGGACTTTTACTTCTATACCCACAATAAAACCTTCAAACTCAAGAATTGAGGGGCTGGGGATATGGCCTAGTGGCAAGAGTATTTGCCTCTTATACATGAAGCCCTAGGTTCAATTCCTCAGCACCACATATATAGAAAAGGCTCATGTTGGCAGAGTGCTAGCCTTGAGCAAAAAGGCAGGGACAGTGCTCAGGCCCTGAGTTCAAGCCCCAGGAGTGCAAAAAAAAAAAAAAATTGACCTTGGCGAATTACTAAGCCTGCATCTTCAGATCCTATTCCAGTTTTCCTGAGTGAGTGAGGAATGCCCTTTATTCTTATAGCAAAAAGATCCAGCCTCAAATAAATGTAATAATTACTTGTCTTGTCTTAGTCTCCTTCAGCTAGAAATAATTCCTGGTTCTTCCCTTGACTTTCATGAACTTGAAGGTTGTGAAGACATCAGACCCATTATTTTGTAGATATTTGGCCCCAGTTAAGTTTGTTGGGCCATTTTCTCATGATGAGATTCAGTAATGTCACAGAAGGGCTGATGAGCTCTCTCCTTGCACCATACCACTTCATCTTGGTGAATTTTATTGTATTGTTGTTGCTATTGTTCACTCTAGTGGCTTGATTCAACTGGTGTCTGCCATGCTTTGCTACTATATAGTTCCTTTCTTTCCTCTTTGTAATTAAGTATTTTATTGGGTAGTCCTTTGACATAAATGTAAGCATTCCATTATTCTTCAAATTTGACTTTATTCTTGTTTATTTTGCCATTAAAGACTCAGGAGTAGATATCTTTTCAATGGTTTGTACTCCTTATCATGTATTTTCTTTTTTTATCTAATTTATTTATTAATTGAACACAAATTTTTTGACAAGGTGTTGTGCAAAAAGGGTACAGTTACATAGTAGGGCAGTGTGTACATTTCTTGTGATATCTTTTCTATACCTTCTCTAGGTCAGGTAGACATATATACAATGTATCAAGAACATATACAGTAGCCACGTGGCCATGCCCAAGAAAGTTCGCCTAGGGCTTTAAATGTAATGTTGATATTAGACAATATGTCGACAGTAGTCTTATACTTATCATGTATTTTCATACTTACATTTTTGTGAGTTTCCTTTTAATCTGGTTTTATATCTTTTTGACATGGTCTTCTCTGTCTTTTTGTACTCTTCACTACCAAAAGGTGTTCTGGGTTAATGTGCTTTTCTTGTCCCAGCCCTGGTCTCAGCTATTTCACTAGTGCATGATCCCTTTTAGGGGCCATCAGTCCCTCCTCCCAGCTCCTCCACCTCCCTTCCCTATTGCTTATTCTGTTGGGCTCTATCTAATAGGGTTGAATTGAATTGTTCAGGAAGAAAGACACTTTTGATTTAATGATTTATGTTGGCTCTGTATAAATGGCAACTATAACTTACTTGGTTTGAGATTTCCCCTGTGCCTACTATATAATAAATGCACAATAAGCATATGGATTCATTCAATGATAGGTATGTACTATGTCCATACTAGGAGTCAGTCATTATTCTAGGTGTTGGGTGAATATAACAGTGAATCAAATTTTAAAAATTAAAGTGAAAACATACACCCATAGGATGTCTGGGAAGGGAAATAGTTCTTTGTGAAAGAAAAAATAATTTTATAAGGTAGTCTCTAAGGACAGTATGTTTGTTTACATTAACTTATATTCAAGGAGAAACTTTAGACTTTCCTTGATAATATCCTTTCTTGTATTATAATGACTATACTTTTCCTCTACCCTAAAGAATGCACTACATCAGCCACACACCTATCTATAATCTTAACTACTTGGGAGGCTGAGAATCTAGAGGATTAAAGTTCAAGGCCAGCCTGGGGCCAAATAGTCATAGACCTGCCATCCCAGCCACATGGAAAGCTGTTATCAGGAGGACTGTACTCCAGGCCGGCCCCAATAGAAAAGTACATTGGACTTTTTCTAAACAGGAAAGGCTGGGCCTGATGGTATATGCCTATCATCCCAGCTGTGATAGGCAGATTGTGGTTCAGGCTCAGGTCCAGGCAAAAAGCATAACTGTATCTCAAAATAGCCAGTAGAAAAAAGAGTGAAAATGTAGTTCATCTATACAGTACCAATCTAGCTAGCACAAGGCCCTGAGTTCAAGCACCACCATACAATATGGTCCTTACTAAAGAGCTAGTTACTTTCAAGGGTAATGTGGAAGCGAACTCTGACTCACTGTTTGTTTTTGCATGTTTGCCAATGCTTCCAGACAAAAAGGTGATTTAAGTATTTTTTCTATTCTGCTGTTCATAATAATGTTATTTTATTTAACTCTTGTGAATAGAATTATAAAACATAGTATAAAAATCAGCTCTATTTTAGTATTATCAAATTATTCAAATGGCTTATACATAAACTTGTTTGCCTTTTCTTTGCCAAGCACCTACCTTACAGGACTCTTTAAGAAGATTGATTGGTCTGTTTCTTTGCTCACAGTATCTAATTAATGAGTCTCTATAAAATCCAAAATTCCCTTTCTAAGCCTGGTGCTGGTGCCTCATGCCTATAATCCTAGTTACTCAGGAAGCTGAGATCTGTGGATCATTGTTCAAAGCTAGACCAGGCAGAAAAGTTCATAAAACTCTTATCTCCAGTCAACTACGCAGAAAAAGCTGGAAGTGGCGCTGTGGCTCAACTGATAGAACTCTAGCCTTGAGCACAAAGAGGCTCAGTGACAGCGCCCAGGCCCTGAGTTCAAGCCCCAGGACCAGCAAAAAAATTAAAATAAGAAATCCCTTTATTAATCTATAAGATTCAGGAATTTGGAGATTTTTGCATTCGATACAGTTAATGATTTCTGGACCCTGTTGCAGAGATTCTCATTCAGTAGGTCTGGAGTGGACCTAAAAATTGGAGTTATCTTTGTTATTTTTACTAGTGTGCATTATACAATGTGAGGGTTTCACTGTGATAGTTCCATAGATGAATAATCATAGTCATCATCTTTATTACTCTTTGTAATCATCCCCCCACCAAAAAAAATCAGAATTTCTAGTAGGCATCAGGTGATAGCAACATTGTTGTTATGATGACCACATGCAGAGGAGTGCTTCCTTTGATTGTATATGTGTGAATGAAATGTATACATTTATACATTCGGCTTTATATTGTTTAATAGACTGAGACACCTATCATCCTATGCAAAAAGTTCCTATTGCTCTATTTTCTAACCAGATTGTGTGTGTAGTAAGTGCATGACATTGATTGTAATCGTCACCCAACTTGACATGTCAGTGATTAGCATGATACCAGCATGTATGTTGGCGATCAGCTATGCTACTTCCTCTCTGAAATGCTGTTTATGTCTTTTAAAGTTTCCTTTCAGAGGCCTTCTTATAATATGGAGATAAGAGTCTATTACCATTGATATCTTTTCCCAGTGACATTTTTACTTTATGGCTCCTTTTGATGCATATGGAAATATTTAATTTTAACAAGGTCAGATTGCTTTAATGTTCACTTCTTTTGCATCTCATTTAGTATGTTTTCCTGTACTCCAGGAATATACAGATGTGTATACATCTTTTTGTACGTTTTAGAAGTTTTTTCTAACACTCAACTATTTTTTAACATCTGGAATTATTTAAAGATGGTATGAGGTAAGGGCCCAATTTAAACTTTTTCCTATGTAGAAAACCAGTTCTAGCACATGTTATGGAGTTGTCTATGCTCTCTAATAATCTGCCCTATCAAACACCATATACTCATGAGGAAGATGGTGCATTTCTCTCCCTTGGATCAGTTTGTTGGTATTTTCGGAAACACTACAATTTGTTAAGTACTAACATTTTTTAAACGTGTTTCCTATACATCTTGGCAAGAATCAAACTTACATTTTTTTGAAAAGTGATTGGGATTTATATTGAAATTCTGTTGAATCTATGGATAATATAATATCTTGATACATAAACTTGGGGTAGTTAGGCTTTCTTTAATACTTTTATTTTTCATTTTACTTTTGTCAGCTGTAGGGGCTTGACTTTAGATCTCAGCCTTCCGAGAAGCTAGAATTACAGCGTGAGCCACTGGTGCCTGGCTTCTTTAATGCTTTTAAAGTATTGATACATTTTTGTTAAATGTCTAACTATTTGTTTGGTTTATTCCTAGTTCCTTTATATTTTTGTTGCTCCTATAAGTAGTATAGTATGTTTAGTAGTGTAAGTAATATAGCATATTTCTTAATTGTGGCTGATAATATAAACATGCAGTTTGAACTACCATGCTGATATTACTTCTAGTCACTTTGTTACGGTTATTCCAGTAATTTCTCTATGAAGGTCCATTTATGTACATAGTCATATCATTTGTGAACAACAACATTTATCTTTCCTGTCTTTTTTCCTCCTGAGTTTTTGGTACTGTGTCAGTAGAAACAGCAATAAATCAATTATGTTCCTATTTATAAAGGGTCTAATTCTAATAATTCACCATTGAGAATGTTGTTTTCATTGGGTTTTGGTGGTTACCTTTTGTCCATCTTGATGTAAAATAACAATTCTGCCTTAAAGGAAAGAAAATAATTTATTCTAAACCAAATATGGCTCTGGAACAAGAATTTAGGTTACCTTGAAATACATTTTCCACAGTGGAAGTGGTTACATGAACTTTTATAGCCCCAGAACAAAAGGAAGTCATACATCAGTCATTTTCAATCATGGTGAGCATGGGGCAGAATAGAGGGGGAAACCTCTTCTGCAGGTTTCATTTGTTATTTTATACCATTCTTAGATTTAGGGTTGGTAGAACCTTGATGTCTGCTGAGCTTAATGATACATTCTGAGAAGTTTATCTGTAAATAACAAGAATATTAGATCAGTTACAAAAATAAATGGAAGCAATGGGTTTTAAATGACCTAAAATGGCCCAAGATAATTTTGGTTCTGGATCTACCACACTTCCATCTCTCCAGAATCTTGATAATCTCAGCCAGGGTCAAGGAGTCTCCACCAAGTACTAGTTTTTAACTATACTTCCCAAACATTAATGTGCAGTATTTTCCATTTTAATTTCTTTTTCATTCTGTGAACAATTTTAAAGAAGTTATCTTTAAAAATTCCAAGTGTAAGAATTTTTATAAAAATATAAAACCTTTTGTGTGTGTGTATGTTTGTGTATGTGTGTGTGCACGCACGCATGCATGCATGCATGCATGCACTCAGGCCTGCTGATATGGGAGCTTGAACTCAGGGCCTGGGTATTGTCCCTTAGCTTTTTGCCTCAAGACTACACTCTATCGATAAACAGCTTCACTTCTGGTGTTTTTGCTAGTTAATTTGTTAGTCTCAAGGACTATCCTCTCTGGGCTGACTTTTCAGATCTCAGCTTACTGAGTAGCTTGGCTTATAGGCGTGAGCCTGTAATGCAGACTAGCCTGCAGTTATCCGGACTCACTACAACTTAACATTTTAAAATTAAATTTTATGTGAAATGTACTACAATAATTTCTTGAATTCACTTTCCTTATTTCTGAGGCAACCCTGTGGGAGTTCATCTATTGAAAGATTTTTCTTAGTAAATTCAGTTTCTGTTGATCTATAGAACTTTTAGTTGTTGTTCTCATTATAGAAAATGTTTTCTTCTGATTATAAAATTCTAGGTTGCCACCTGTCTCCTCTCAGTGCTATGAAAATTATTTTCTATTGTGAAGTCTGTTGTTGGTTTGACCTAGGTTTATGCTAGTAAATGATCAACTTCTACTCTGGGGGAAATAAAAACTTTCAATGCTTACTCATCTCTATGCTATTAAAATATCATGTCATTTAATGCCAATAATAATTAGAGTTGGGAAGTTGAAATATTTCCAACATGTTAGTGCACTAGAGACAAATACCTTAAGAACAGAAATCAAAATATGTAGCAAAATAATTAGAAAATGATGTGTTTTAATGATCTATTGCTTCTTTTAATATTTCTCTACTCATAACCTTATTTTATTTAAAACAGCATCCTTACTTTAATTCTATAATCCATTTTTCTTTTTCAAGTTTGGCAATTTGAACTTTACCACTTGAGCTGCACTCCCAGCCCTTTTGTTTTAGTCATTTTTCAGACAGAGCATTCTGCTTTATGCCTGTGGCTGATTTGGGTGGACTCTTCCTATCTCTGTCTCTTGTGTAACTGGAGTTACAGCTGTGTTCTAGCATGCCTGGCTTATAGTTGAGATAAGAATCATACAAATGTTTTGCTCAGACTGGTACCATAGTATGATATCCAGTTCTCTACTCCTGAGTAGCTGGTAGCCACTGCGCCTGCAGTATGTTTTTATTTATGCCGTGCTTTTATTTATGCAAAGTTGCTGAAAAATTAACAGTTGGTCCTAGGCAGCTCTGGAATGTTGTTAGTTAGCTGTTCTTTTTTTTTTAAGAGATGATATTGTTCAAGCCCCAGGGCTGGCAAAAAAAAAAAGTCCAGATGAAACTTTGTTCTTAAAAGGCTGGGAATGTGGCTTAGTGGTAGAGTGTTTGCCTAGCATGCATGAGGCCCCCCTGAGTTTGATTCCTCAATACCACAGGGCACTGTGGCTCAAGTGGTAGAGTGCTAGCCTTGAGCAAAAGAAGCTCAAGGACAATGCCCAGAACCTGAGTTGAAGCCCCAGGGCTGGCAAAAAAAAAAAAAAAAAAAGGTGATGTCTTATTTCTTTATAATCAGTCTGTGAATTTAGTATTCATTTTTTACACTGTGTCTAGGTATAAAGTTTTAATTTTATATTCTGTTACTCTAATACAGTACTTTTTCTGCATTTGACTTATGATTCTTTAATCATTTTTGGAAACCACTGTGTCTACATGCTCTTTTTTTTTCTGGATCACTAGTTAGATATTTGTTATTCTTCAAGTCTTGTGTGCATGTTCTTGCTGTTTAATTGTATCTTTCTTTTATTTTGCGAATTCAGTTATATCTGTCTTTGATTTGCCATGTGAGCCATGAAGATATTGACTCCAACAGTGAGTTTTAAAAAATCTTGAGTTTTACTTTTCAGAAGTTTTTTTGTTGTTGTTGTTGTTCTGATAATTCTAATTTGTCTGTCATAGCCTGGTTACCTTTCAGATTCCAACAATTTACCTTTTTATACATTTGTACTCTGCCTCTCAGAATTACCCACCTGGGGTCCTTGTAGCCCTGTTAACTTCATTACATTCACTTGTTTCTTTGTGTTTGGGGATATTTTTAAATCATGTGTTCATATTTGATTTAAGTAAAGTTTGAAAATCCAAAGGGTTGAATTCAGAGCATTTTTACCTCCAATATCATATTTGTAAAGAGTTGCCCTAGGTTTGCTCTTGAAAGACCTATGAGGTCTGTGTGCCCTCTTGGCAATTTCATCATTGTAGTATTGTAGTTCACTGTTCACTTTTTTCTTTTTTAAAAATTTTTTTAATTATCAACCTGAATTACAGCGAGGTTACAGTTTCATACATTAGGCATTGGATACATTTCTTGTACTGTTTGTTACCTCCTCCCTCATTCCTCCCCTCCCCCTTTTGTCCTTTTTTTTTTTTTTTTTTTGCCAGTCCTGGGGCTTGGACTCAGGGCCTGAGTACTGTCCCTGGCTTCTTTTTGCCTAAGGCTAGCTCTACCCCTTGACCCACAGTGCCACTTCCAGCTTTTTCTGTTTATGTGGTACTGAGGAATTGAACCCAGGGCTTCATGTATGCAAGGCAAGCACTCTATCACTAGGCCATATTCCCAGCCTTCACCATTTACATTTTCTTTCTTTTTTTTTTTTTGGCCAGTCCTGTGCTTGGACTCAGGGCCTGAGCACCATCCCTGGCTTCTTCCCGCTCGAGGCTAGCACTCTGCCACCTGAGCCACAGCGCCCCTTCTGGCCGTTTTCTATATATGTGGTGCTGGGGAATCGAACCAAGAGCTTCATGTGTAGGAGGCAAGCACTCTTGCCTCTAGGCCATATTCCCAGCCCCACCATTTACATTTTAAGTCCTCTTTTCTTCTTTCTCTTTCTACTTGTCCTTCACATGATTCCCTGTCTTTCAGGCTTACAGGCCTTCCCTCTTTTTTTTTTAACATTATTTTTAAAATAAATTCTTGTATTGTAGTGAAAAGTCCAGGAAAATCCATCATAATGCCCAAGTTAGAAGGTTATTGTCCTCAGAGCCATAGTATGTCTAGCAGTTTCAGCGTTCTCCTTTGTATCTGCTAAAGACTCAATACATGGTATTAAGTTTTGATAGATGAGAAGATAGAATATAATTATGTTTTCAAATTGTTCAGTTGTATCTCTCTTTGATCCCCTCTTGTTTTCCTTGCCATTCTGTATGTATTGGAGTCCAGACATTGTGTATGATCAAATGTTCTACCACACCCCTAATCCTCTTTGTTAAATTTATTTTTATTATCGTTAAGTAATTGTAGAAGTAGGTTACAGTTCAACAAATCAGTTTATAAATACAGTGCATCTTAATGGATATCATCCCTTTCATCCTGGCCCTGGCCTCAGACAGACATCTTCCTTCTTAGGTCTCCCACATTGCTAGGATGACAGCTATGCACTACACATAGAATTCTGATATATTTTCAGCATATCCTTCCAGCAGTGTTTAGCAGTATGCACTGAAGTTTGGGTCTTCTCTGGGTGTAGCAATTGCTTATCAAGCCTCATTGTGAGGGATTTAGCAGGTGGTAATGATCCATCCAATATCTCTTAAGGCTTACTTAAGAAAACAGAAATTGTACCAAGCTAAATATACATAAACCTAGAAAGAGAAGTGATATAATTATTACTTTGAGTTTCTAGTTTCAAACCACAAAGGTAAACAGATGTTTGCTTGAAACTGCAGTCTTGTAAATATAACTTACTACTAGTGGCACCTAATTATAATTTGGTATTGAACCACAGCAGATCAGAGAATAGTATAGTATATAAACAGGAGCATCTTGCATCAGATTGGATTCTGAAAGAAAATTATTTGATAATATAATATGCTGAAACCAGTCATTTGAGGAATGAAAACATTTAAAATTGTGGAATATTACTTTGTAAAATATTTAATACATTTTCTGTTAAAATTTTACACTAAACTTCATATATAAAAACATGGTAATTAATGTTTTCAATAGTAAATATAATAGCTTTATTTTTCTGAATATTTTTACTATCTTTATTTTTTTTTTTGCCAGTCCTGTGCCTTGAACTCAGGGCCTGAGCACTGTCCCTGGCTTCTTTTTGCTCAAGGCTAGCACTCAACCACTTGAGCCACAGCGCCCCTTCTGGCCGTTTTCCATATATGTGGTGCTGGGGAATCGAACCAAGAGCTTCATGTGTAGGAGGCAAGCACTCTTGCCACTAGGCCATATCCCCAGCCCATTTTTTTTTTTTTAACATTTCCTTTCCTCTCTCCTCCTATTTCATTCTTCCACGTCTATCCTTCAAACATTATTGCCTTGTCTAAGTTGTTACCATTGCATGACACAGTAAGAATGGTAATGCGTTCTATTCATCTAGAATAATCATGGCAGTAGTTACTGAAAGCACTTTACATATTCTATGTGCCAATCACATTGCTTATATATTCTTTATAATACAAGTTGAATATGTCTTTTCTGGAATGCTTGAGAGTCAGAAATGTTTTTAGATTTTACTTTTAATGCAGTTAACAAGATGTCAGAAGGGTGGGACTCAAGTCTAAACATGAAATCAATTTATATTTCATGGCAACTTTTATATGTGGCATGAAGGTAGTTTTATATGCTATTTTTAGATCCCTCACATTTTGAGTACCACTTGTCACGATGAGGTTAGGAGTGAAATTTTCCACTTGAGAACATTATTTTTCATATGTCATATCCATGCTAAAAAAGTTTCTTATTTTCAAGATCTTAGGATTGAAGTATAATCAGTGTGTATGTGTGTACACCCATACTTTCACACCTATTAAGTCACCAAATTGGCCTTACCAGTGTAAGTATTATGGTAATACCATGATCTCCATTTTACTGATGAGGAAATTTAAATACTTGACAAATGAGTACATTAGTTTTTGATAGTTGTGATTTTATTTGTTTTGTTTTTTTTTTTAAATTTTTTTTTTTGGCCAGTCGTGGGCCTTGGACTCAGGGCCTGAGCACTGTCCCTGGCTTCTTCCCGCTCAAGGCTAGCACTCTGCCACTTGAGCCACAGCGCCGCTTCTGGCCGTTTTCTGTATATGTGGTGCTGGGGAATCGAACCTAGGGCCTCGTGTATCCGAGGCAGGCACTCTTGCCACTAGGCTATATCCCCAGCCCGTGATTTTATTTGTTGAACTGCCATTTATTTTTCCAGCATTTTATAATAGTTCTTTATCTTTATTATTTATTTATTTATTTATTTATTTATTTATTTATTTATTTATTGCTCAAGGCTAGCACTCTGTGACTTGAGCCACAGCACCACTTTTGGTCATTTTCTATATGTGGTGCTGGGGAATCAAACCCAGGGCTTCATGTATACGAGGATCACTTTATTTTTGCATTAAATCTCTCAAATTCTTTTCGACCCAGTCTCCTCTGTAGGGACCCTTGTAAGCCATCTATTTTTCTTATGTAGAGACCGCTCCCACCTTTAAATGAATCATTTTGTATTTGATTTTGTAATTATCAATTTTTATTTTTTGGAATTATATATTGTGGCAGACTTTTTATTTATCTATTTATTTATTGTTAGTCATGGGGCTTGAACTCAGGGCTTGGGCCTTATACCTAACCATTTTTGCTGAAGGCTAGCACTCAACCACTTTGAACCACAGCCCCACTTATGGTTTTCTGGTGGTTTATTGGTGATTAGAGTCTCATAGACTTTACTGCCTGGGTTGGCTTTGAACAATGATCCTCAGATCTCAGCCTCCTGAGTAGCTAGAATTACAGGTGTGACCAGCTGTGTGGCAGCCTTTTTACATTGGGTTTGAAAACTTTTGATTGTGAAGTGGGAAGTATTACATACTTTTCTGATCCCTTTAAAAGTATTGGAAATATCTGTGCTCTTTCCAGGGCTTGTATGAAGAATTAATTTTCTAGTATATCATCCCTTTGAACCCAAGACTTCTAATAAGTCTATCAAGTATGTAAAATATGTATTTGGTAGAAATCCACTTGAAATACATAGAGAGGAGAGCCTTTGTTTTAAAATAAATTGTTTGCCACATATCTCTATCAAAAAGTATGTTCTATCCCCTCTACTGGAACTAAATAGAGCTTTATTTAGATAGTTCTGCAGGTACAACTGATGTTTTGTTCTTCTGAAATTATTGAGTCCCTCCCCTTTTCTACCTTTCCTTTCATTTCCTACTCAGAATCTATACTGTCATGACTGACATTTGGTTTTTAAACCAATTGACTTTATTGAGAATGCATAGAAATATTATAATTAAAAATACAGATATTAGAGATAAGCTACTTGGACTTCTAACACATTTTTATGTCCACTCTCTACTTGTTCTAAAAAATACACACATAAACATACACATATTTGCATGCTTATTGGTGTCTGTGCACTCACTTACAAAATGGAGCTAATAATAACTACTTCACAAGATTATTGACTAAATAATTGTAAAACTTTGATGTCAGTGCTATTCCCCACCCTTATCCCTATCCCCAGAGCAGGAATCCTCTTAAATGGCTTTTCTTTCTTTGCCCTCTACTTACTCCCACCTCTACCATATTGCTCCCCGATGACCTGAATATTTTAAATGGATCTCTTTACAGTTCTCAAGTGGGTCTCCTTTGCCTCCTACCTGTTTTTTAGCTGTGTCTGGAGGCCATTCTGTCCTAATAAAGAATAGACAGAACTGATAGCCAGGTATAGTTGACAGAATCTATTATTCATGTCTAGATTCTCTTTCTGAGTGGTCAGCACCATCTTCTGTTTGTCTTTCATGTTCCATATTGGTTCTTGATTAATTAATAGGATGATTGCCAAATGATACAAAATTTGAGCAAAATAGTTACTTGCCTATATTTCTTTATGTGTGTTTATATCTGCTTGAGTATTATACATATCCAGGCAAAATAAGTATCTGAGGAGTTCTATAAGACTGCCTGATGCATTTACTTGATTAACTCTAGAAAAGGCATTGCTTTCTTAATTTTTTTTCCTTGAAGTATTGAGGTAGATTTTTCTCTATCTTTCTGGTTGAATATCACCATTAAAAAGGAAGCAACATTACTCATGTTATAACAAGTAAAACCCTCCAAGTTTTGCATCCCTTTCCAGCAGACCTTTGTTTTCTTCCCTGTATATATGTCTGTCATGAATATTTTTCTAGAAATAACTTTTTGTACACTATTTGATTTTCCTTAAGTAGTCATGCCATTTTTTATTTCAGCATTTTATGTCTCCTTCAAAAGATCTGTTAAGTCTGTCTTCCCCTTTAGATATTTTATTTATGACATGAATTGTCATAAATGCTGTTATGGATGGATGAATTGTGTCTCAGGGTGAGTTGGTAGGGGTGCTTGGCTGTTGTGATCCTGTAAGTGCTGCAAGGTAGAGACATTTCAGCCTTCACAGGAACAGCAGGTATGTTATGTTTGTTGTCTACACACCTGGATGATTCCTGGAGGAACAGAATAGATTCTTTATCTATTGATTGCATTTGGAGCTAAAGAGGCTCACTGTTGTACAGTTATTCTTATACACTCCTCCTCAGGCTCTAGCTTGAACCTGTAGCTGAACAAGTCCTGCTTCAGGCCCTCAGCCTTTGGGCTCTACCATTGACTGGTATGAGTAAGGTGAATGGGGTTGAAGATGAATGCATTTTATTTTGAAGTGGGGAAGTTAAATCAAATTCATGTTTTTTTCTACCAAGAATCCTGAATTTTTATATTTTATTTATAGCTTCCAAGTGATGTTTATTCCTCTGTGCCACTTGACATTACAGAAAAGATTTTTTAGCCTGGAAGCTTATTTTGACTATCATGGATTTCCTTACCCCTTTTTATGCATAGACTGTGCTACAGTTTTGAGGAAGTATTCTTTTAAAATGCTATTTTGAATAAATTAACTCTTTTTAATTAGGTTTACTGGTTTTGACAGGTAACACTCTTGAATGGGGGAGTTTACTTCTTTTTTTTTTTTTTTTGCCAGTCCTGGGGCTTGGACTCAGGGCCTGAGCACTGTCCCTGGCTTCTTTTTGCTCAAGGCTAGCACTCTGCCACTTGAGCCACAGCGCCACTTCTGGCCATTTTCTGTATATGTGGTGCTGGGGAATTGAACCCAGGGCCTCAGGTATAGGAGGCAAGCACTCTTGCCACTAGGCCATATCCCCAGCCCCGGGAGTTTACTTCTTGATTATGTTATTTAACTAGAGAAAATATAATTAATCTTGCAAACTGTAGAAGACAGTTCAAATGAGATTACCAAAAACAAAAAACAGAGGAAAGAAAGAGGAATCTCAGGATCAGCTTTATCAATGGGAAGAAGTCAGAGAGATAACATGGAAATTGAAAGCCACTTAGAATCAGAAAATCTTGCTCTAGCCAGTAGTTAGGTCCTTTGTTTATCATAATCCATATACTAGCATTGGTAACAAGTATTGATTGTAGAGATCTTACATTAAAAAGATGCGTTCTGCTCTAGAGAGATTAAAACAAGGAAGCATTCAGTAGAATTTAATAAATGAAAGAAAATACTGTACTTTATATTCACAAGTGGTAAAAGTGCAAGTATGTGTACATTTCATATGCTTTAAATATTTGAGATCTGAATTACACATACATGTCTATTTAGTTGGATTGCTTGATATTCAGTTTGTCCCGATGATCCATGGGGGGAAAAACAAGTTTTAATTATACAATGTGTATAAACCTCACACAGGATGGAAATTAGTCTTCTATTCAATGGAATTAATGTTGAGATTAATGGTTGAATAAAAACTTTTAAAAGCCACTATATGTGGTATGTGTGTGTGTGTTACATAAGCCAAGTGTTAGTGAAAGTGTTATTATTCTGTCAATAGCAATTTGCTGCCAAGCCACTATTATACGTTTATTATGTAGATGAATATGGAGTCCAACAAAATACTGAAGAAACTTAATTATTATTACCAGCCAAATGAGAACCTGTATCAGATACTACAGTGTGCTTTGTATTAAGAATTGCAGTCTAATCAACAGAAGATTTTAAAAATAAATCACAAAAAGACCCTTGGAGACATGTATATTGTATACTAGAATAAGAGTTTTTTAATGCCTAAAATTAGAAATACGTTAAAAATATGTTCAAAATATGTGTTTTAAAATACTAAAATATGGGCTGGGGATATGGCCTAGTGGCAAGAGTGCTTGACTTGAAGCCCTGGGTTCAATTCCCCAGCACCACACATACAGAAAATGGCCAGAAGTGGCGCTGTGGCTCAAGTGGCAGAGTGCTAGCCTTGAGCAAAAGAAGCCAGGGACAGTGCTCAGGACGTGAGTCCAAGCCCCAGGACTGGTTAAAAAAAAAAACAAAAACCTGAAATATGGGTAATGCCCCATACAGACTGAGTAGTAATGCGTATTCTAGAGCTATAATCAGAGTACTGATTGCAAATTGGCAAAATTCAATGAATCAAGAAGCCAAACAAACAAACCTTAGGGATAATAGTTGAAAATGCTCTCTTAACTTAGTGTGTCCATTATTGTTTAATTTTAAGTATTCATAGTACTGCCTAACATGCCAAGAAATATCTTATAATAGAATTCATAAAATAATGAAATTTCAGTAATATGAATTCAATCTTTAGTATCCTGTTTTAAAATGTCAGATTAAGATGTTTTGTAAGGAATTGTCTAGTTTGATACATAAAAGTCTCTACTTAATTACTCTATCCCTTTTAGCAACTTGAAAACAAATGCTCACTTGAGAGAATAAATGAAATAATATAGATCAATAACTTTCATTTTGGTATTACTTTATGATGTGTATCCATGAACTTATATACATGCTTTCCCCTCTACATAAGCAATAAGGAGATTGCTCATTTTAATGCATGGTGTAGTCCCTCCTTCTTGTCTTGTTCCTATTGAAATGGGAGCACTTACCTCTTCTCCTGAATGCACAATGGGAATGGATAAAGATGTCAATCCATTTGATGATTAGATGAGATCTTTGATCTGTTGGATTCCTTTTTTGCTTTTTTCTTTCTGTTTCCTAGGGAGAAGGCATATTCTAAGTGATAGAATTTTGGACAGAAAAAAATAATTGTTTTTAATTTCACATTGAGAATTACTTATTTTTGGAGATCTTCCAATTCTTTATACCACTAAGTCTTTTGCAATTTAAAATAACCTGCCTTCATTGTGTGAACCTATTTTTCTTCCTCCTTCCCAACCTTGTGCTATGCTCCCCAAATGGAGTCTGCCTCTGTGCCTTACAGTTTTAGCTTATTCTGATCCTTGCTCTAAGTATCATTTCTTTATTCCCTTTCTTGTAATTACCTGCTCATTTCCCAGGACTGAATTCATGTGTTTCTTTTCTATAAATGGCTGAATCACTCTCTCCCAGTCGCACCAACTGGTCCTCTTCTTTTTTTTGGTCATAGCACCTTATTCATCACTCTTACAATGTCATCCATCAAAAGCATACAGTAATTATTAAGAGTGGAGGGATGTGTTAGCCACTTTCTTGTCTTCTTGGACAAACATAAATTGAAATGTTTCAAAACTCATTGTTTGCAATGATTGAGAAGGCAACCTGTCTTCTTAAGTTCTTTGATCATGGTAACCCCTCTCTCTAAGATTCTCATGTATACTACTTCTACCTGTTATCTTGTGGTGGTTGGCTTATATTAAAATACTTTTGTCATTTTGAAGATAACTTGAGAACAATCCAAGAAATGGCTATGTAATGCAGATTAAATTTAAGCAAATTGGCTTTGGTTCTTCATTGTTGCTCATTTCTGAGAGTTTCCTTTTCTTTTCCTTTTTGCAGGACCCTAATAGGAGTATTCATACCAGCAGCAGCAGCAGCAGCAGTAGCAGCAGCAGCAGCAGCAGTAGTAGCAGCAGTAGCAGCAGCAGCAGCAGCAGCAGTAGCAGCAGCAGCAGCAGCAGTAGTAGCAGCAGTAGCAGCAGCAGCAGTACCAGTTTTTCAAAGCCTCACAAATTAATGAAGGAGCACAAGGAAAAACCTTCTAAAGACTCCAGAGAACATAAAAGTGCCTTCAAAGAACCTTCCAGGGATCATAACAAATCTTCCAAAGAATCCTCTAAGAAACCCAAAGAAAATAAACCACTGAAAGAAGAGAAAATAGTTCCTAAAATGGCCTTCAAGGAACCTAAACCCATGTCGAAAGAGCCAAAACCAGACAGTAACTTGCTCACCATCACCAGTGGACAGCAAGATAAGAAGGCTCCCAGCAAGAGGCCCCCCATTTCAGATTCTGAAGAACTCTCAGCCAAAAAAAGGAAAAAGAGTAGCTCAGAGGCTTTATTTAAAAGTTTTTCTAGTGCACCACCACTGATACTCACTTGTTCTGCTGACAAAAAACAGATTAAAGAGAAATCTCATGTCAAGATGGGAAAGGTCAAAATTGAAAGTGAGGCATCAGAGAAGAAGAAATCGACTTTACCACCATTTGATGATATTGTGGATCCCAATGACTCAGACGTAGAGGAGACTATGTCCTCTAAATCTGATGTGAGTAGTCTTATTACCATTTCCTCCTTTGCCTTTGTGGTTGGTATTCAGATTGTTCTTCAAATAACTTCCTGATAAGAAATGATAGAATGTGAGTGCTGACCCCTAAAAATGTAGCATGGATAGGTGTGGCATAGATGTGAATTCCCCTAGCTAAGGAAAAGAAGGAACTGAAGGCATTAAGGAAGCCTCAGAATGGCCTAGGCTGCGAATTAAGTTGTAAAAGAAAAGATACATTCCACAGTATAATGGGTCATTTGAAGAGCAGCAGAAAATTTTTGTGCCCATTAAAGCAATGTTATTATGCTTTACAATGATTGTTGATTTAGGGAAATGACAGGAATGCAATAAAATGTGAATGTAAGGGAAACTAAGTTTAAAAGAGAGAACTAGGAAACATTGGAATACAACCTTAATGTTGGCTTTTTATCCTGTTATGAAGCACTTTTTTACATAGATGGAAGCTGGTAATAAAAATATTTTTAGAAGGCTTGGTAAGACAAAATTGATGTAACTATACGTATCTAAAATGGGTCACTTGAAGTTTCTGACATTTGTATATACCTGTAAAGCCATCTCCATTTTGCAAATGATTTAAGATTTTGGTAAGTTGTGGTTTGGAAAGAGGGAATTATGTGATGCTGGTTTGTTTATAGATAGGTAGTGTCCTCTTGTGTGGATGTCTTGAAGGAACATCTAATACTTGCAAAAAGTGTTACTTGATGTTGGAATTAAAACTCACACTTACAGATTGTCAGAGTTGGAAGGGATTTTCAGGTTATCTTGTTTAACCTTTGGTTCTTGCTCAGAAATTTTTTGGTATTTTTCCTGAAGAAGAAACATTACAATGAAGTTATCTCCACCTTTTCCTTTTTCTCCAAGTTTGCTCTATTACAGGTTTTTTTTTTTAAATGAGAGATCACTAGTCCTAATAATTTCTTTAGTTGTCAATATATCTAGACAATTGTCAAGAAAGAAATGTGTCTTAAAATCACTATCATTTTTAGAATATTTTGCTTTCTATCTCATGACATTACCCACAGATGTCCCTTGACTTGAAATGTCGGCAAAGGGAGGAAGGCCTTTCTTTTCCTGTCCTAGATTTGCACTGCTCTTGCTAGAAAGCCAAACAGAGTAAGTCGTAATGCCAATACCAGTCCCCAGTGGGCCATAGTCTCCTTCCTACCTTGTTGTCTGTATCTAATTTTGAACTTCTGTTAGAGGGAAGAGCAAGGTGGTACATAGAATACTGGAGATGGAGTAACAGGTCCATGTTTGGCAAAGGCTTAATAATTGATAGTCATATTTTGTGAAGTGGAGATGAGAATTGATGAGATTTGGTTTTTTGCAATATTTCAACTGTTTTTTTCTTGTTTTCTCTATACTACTCTTCCTAATTTGAAACTTGCTCTTACCAAGGATGTTATGTGGAAACTTTTTTACCTTTTTGCCTGGTTAACTTTTGTTTCAAGTCACCTTGAAATGCTATTGGGACATGACTAACACATCAAAATTGTCAAATTTAGCAACTTTGTCGTTCTATATTCTGAAATGTTATGATTCTTCTGGAAGAAAGGTTTTCAGAGTTTGAAAACCTTGTTCTGTGAGTCATTGGTGAGCTATGATGCATGTCATCATTAGCATTTGAAAAAATCAAAGGATTATAATTTGTATGTAATGGTTGTAGAAACTGTTTCAGAGAAAATGTATGTTTTGGGGCTGGGGATATAGCCTAGTGGCAAGAGTGCCTGCCTCGGATACACGAGGCCCTAGGTTCGATTCCCCAGCACCACATATACAGAAAACGGCCAGAAGCGGCGCTGTGGCTCAAGTGGCAGAGTGCTAGCCTTGAGCGGGAAGAAGCCAGGGACAGTGCTCAGGCCCTGAGTCCAAGGCCCAGGACTGGCCAAAAAAAAAAAAAAAAAAAAAGAAAATGTATGTTTTTTGAACTGTGGTCAAAACCTTGAAACGTATTAGTTTTTAGAAGGTTTGATTTGTGAGAAGATCAAATGACATCCATAAAGTTTATTGAGGCCAGGCATAGTGGCCCATGCCTGTAATCTCAGTACTATTGAATGAATGTTATATACATACATACATACATACATATATATATATATATATCACTATTTCAGATAAGCTTTCTCTTTGGATAATTCTGTTCATTTTTCTGTTATTTAACTCTATTCCTTCTCTTTCATATACAATTTCTAAAACACAACTTTCTTCTAACATTATTCTTACTCTAGTTGGCTTACTTATACAAAGCAATACCTGTAACAAAGAGAATTGTAATTCCTTATAGTAGGTAGTAAAATTTCAAAATGACCTGAGACACTATTGAGATCACAAATGCAGCGATTACAACACAAGTTCTTACAATGTGCTTTTCTTGGTGGTTCTCTTGGTTAAATGTTTAAATATAGACATTGAACAAAAGACAGCTGATCCAGGTGGTACCATATATGCCATGTATGCAAGAGACCTTGTTATGAGCAAAGGAGTATCAGAGAGGGATGAAATGTCATTTTTACAGTGGTAAATATAGCTCATGTTTATTTATGTCTTTTACCTAACTCTCATCCTACCTGTGGGCAGGACAGAAGGAAAGGGAGGCAGCTGGAATGCAGAACTCTTCTTAAACAGCCCAAAGCTTCCCTTGGCTAGTAGGGAATGTCAAAATTCATGGGTACTCTCCCTACCATCTTGAGAATATGAGGCAGATTTCTGTTCATTTGTATGGACAGGAGTAATGGGTAAATTTTAGATACAGTGCCAGAGATCAGGGATGCTGGAAACAAAGAGTAGATATAAAAATAAGTTAGGATTTGGGAGATGGAGATGGGAGGCTTTCTCAAGTTTTAAGTCAGCACAGACAAACTCAGTGAGACATTATCTCAAAAGTAAACAGGTCACAGTGACACGTACCTGTGAGAGCAGTTGTATGATATGGGAGGCAGAGGTAGCAGGAGCTCAGTCCTGGGTGATAGGGCAAAAGCAAGACACTGTCTGAAAAAATAAAACCAAAGCAAATGGGCTGGGAGAGTGTGAGTCACATGGGAAGAGTTCTTGCTTAGCAAACACAAGGCCCTGAGTTCAAATTCAGTGCCAAGAAGAAAGAGAAGGAGGAGGAAGAAGAAGGAGGAAAAAGATGAAGAGGAAGAGGGTAAGAGAAGGGAAAAGAAGAGGAAGTGAAAGAGGGCAAAGGAAGGGAGGAGAAACCTTCTGCGCAGAATTTTATAAACTTGCATAAGAAAGTGGAAGTAAGATGGGCCTTTTATGCTGCTTGTTTTCAGAGGGATTGCTTTCTGCTAAGTAATAGCTAGATAGGAAAGGAGTGGGAGTCGGACCGACTATGTTTTGAATCTTTGTGTCGCCAGTAATTTCAGGCAAATATGTTCCTAAATTTCATCTTTGGTAAAATAGGGATTATATTAGCATCTACTTTATAGAATTGTTGTGAAAACTAAGAAGTCATTCTCAGTTTAAACAGTTAACACATTCATAAAAAATGATAGCTATAGTTATATTTGACTTGGCTTCTTAAAACACAGCCTCCGGCTTTGAAGAGATTTTATGATAGTCAAAATCATATAGAACTCACTGTTTTTTAATTGCGTGTGTGTTTATTTGCTTTAAGTATGGGGAGTGTTTGTGTTTGCTCTGAGTTTTGTCTCATAGAGGAATCTGGTCTTGATTTTGATATGCATATGTTTACAAGATCACTGGAAAATAAAAGACAGAGTCTGAATTTTAAATCAATTAAGACAAACATTTCCAAGATCTTTTAATGTTTTTATTAAATGACATAAAGGAGAAGAGCGTACCTACCAATGACATCTGGTAGATCTTTCTTTTCTTTTCCCTCCCTCCTTCCCTCCTTCCCTCCCTCCCTCCCTTCCTCCCACCCTCCCTCCTTCCCTCCCTCCCTCCCTTCTCTCCTTTCTCCCCTCCTTCCTACCATCCTTTTTCTTTCTCTCTCCTTTCTCTCTCTCTCTCTCTCTTAAATTATTGTTGAAATCAAAGTTTCAGAAATCATTATCTTTGTGTTTCTGTTTGTTTTTTTTTTTAAAGAAAAAGCAGGAGTAGTTTTTCAGTGCTTATGATCTTTGAACTGTTTCTGATCTTATGAAGAAATCTAATATAGTCACATGGAAGTTCATGAGTAACCTTTCCCGCAGAAAAATTTAGGCAGTGGGAGTGGAGAGCAGAAGAGATGAGTAGAAGGACTGGGTGGATGAGTGTTTAGTAAGTACAGAGAGCATGTTCAAAGAATGCTTTGGTTCAGAAATACTTTACATTCAAGAATTTAGTAATTTGTAATATGTAGTAATTTAGTAATATTTGGTTAGTATTTTATCTTTTTAGAGACCTTTGAACCTTATTAGTTAGTAGATGAATGACTTCCTATTAGTGACTGTTGCTAATGAGAAGCTTAGAAGTGTAAGGGTTTGAGTATATAATGTGTATAATGAGCGTGTTAATAAAAAGTTTATGAATGGTATATTTTATAACCAGTTTATGCTTTAATTAATAATAAATTAAGTGCTTCAGTAATTTCTTAGTGTTTTGCTTTTGTTTTCCATATAGCTGTACTTTTAAAAAGTGTAACTACTTCTAAAAGGAAGCATGTGGAATTTATCGTTTTGTAGTAGGAGGAAATTTTATATTCCTAGTGTAGAAGGAGGGAAAAACAGTAAATAGAAGGCTTTTTTGGCATTGTAAATTTATATTTTTTAATTTAAACTTTACAGTAAAGGTGATATACTGAGGGGTTACACTTACATAAGTCAGGTAATGAGTATATTTCTTTTTGAGCATTGTTACCCCCTTCCTCATTTTCTCACAGTTTTCCCCTCCTGACCCTCCTCCCCCCAACAGAAGTTTTTAAATAGCCATTTATGATTGCATTGGTTAGGGTCATAATTTCCTTAGCAGTGCCTCACTTCTTTTACCTTGAATTGTAGAGATTTAATCATAACTGAAAGTAAAGCTAACAGTTTCAGTGTCTTTCCTGGAAAATGGCAAGTTGTGAAACTGCAGTGTAAGAAATGAGATTTTAATCACATCTTCAGAGGTCTGGGTTTATCAAAGTGTTTTCTTGTGTAGAAAAAGAACAAAAAAATCTCACCTTTTTTTTCTCAAGAGTGGCTGGATGGTAGTTCAGATGCAGAACAAATAACTTAAAACCACCTTAGCAGAAATTTCTTTCAAAAAGAAAGGAAAGGAAACTTCCCTTCTTTTGTTGGGCCCCATTTCCTCTCACCCCACCCTGTTCATTGCCCAGCTTAAACTGTCTGGGGCTGGCTGTAAACGTCCTGCTGTTGAAGCACTGGCCTTAGGTTTTATGTGATGGAAGGTTGTTGCAGCCAGAGAAGAAGGTCTTTATTGTGTTTTCAAAGTGGCTTTTTAATGACTTGTAATTCCAGCACATGCAGGAGCTGTAAAGTCTGAGTATGGTGAACAAGCAGCTGGAGAGACCATTCATTAAGGGCTGCAACTCTCCAGGGGTGGGGTGGAATGGGGGGGGGTGTCTTATTCTGGACTCTTATTTTCTGTGTTTTATAACTGGAGGTAAAAATACATGAATGGGGTTACACTTCTTCTTGTTGATGCAGCACAGTATGGAACATCCATTAAAACAATTGTAACAAAGTTCAGTTTGTGGCATGCATGGTGATGCTTCACCTATCCCTGCTTCACAAGGCTTTGTGTGTGTGTGTCTGTGTGTGTGTGTGTGTGTGTTTTCTTGTTGGATGTGATCAAATTGCAGAAGATGCCCAAGAGACAATCAGCTAGTCATTGATTCACTCATATTCTTGCTTTTTAAGGATTAGAAGCAATTAAAAGATAGATTTTTAAAAATAAAATAAAAGAGATTTGTTTTCCTTTTTTTTGTTACTTGCTCAGCCTTTATTGGAGTTCTCACCAATGATTGCCAAAACTCAGCATTTTTCCCTAATGTGCATTGAGCTAGCATCTTTTTCTAATAAATTCTAGAGCCCTATTTAAGGATGCCTGTTCAGTGAATTGTTGTTTTGCATTTATTATTTATGTAATTGTGCCATCTATCATCTTTAGACACAAAGCCAATAATGTGAATCAACAGAGTCTTTGCAAGACTAGCTTTCCCATCCCATGGAGAAGTGGTAGATCTATAGCTAAACTTTTCATGATGATCCTTACTATGTGCCAGGTACCATGCTAGCATTTAATGTTTTAATTTATTTCACCTCAGAGCAACTAAAAAATGGTAAAAATTATTACCTAATACATAATTTTGTGAATGAAAAGACTGAAGTGAAAGGTTAAGAAGATTGCCCCTGGTTTCCATATTTAAAAGTAGTGGAGCCAGGATTTGAATACACTTAGACAGAATCCTTGGAGATTGGAGGTAAAGCAAATCTTATTTTTCCATGAATTTACATAAAAACTAAAGAGATATATCACAGGAAGTTGACAGCAGCCATTTTCTCATCCCATATTTTAATCCTATTTCATCGGTCTATTGGATTGGGCTTTGTCAATAGCCTGCAGGAAGAGGGCAGGTTACCTCATGGGCAGACTCAGTGTGCATGTCAAGAACTGAGAGATCTACAAGACATTTAGGAATGTCTAACATACTCACATGCTCACATACTCTAA
This sequence comes from Perognathus longimembris pacificus, assembly GCF_023159225.1. Classification (NCBI taxonomy): domain Eukaryota; kingdom Metazoa; phylum Chordata; class Mammalia; order Rodentia; family Heteromyidae; genus Perognathus; species Perognathus longimembris. The sequence continues at coordinate 120,241,100 of NC_063161.1, read as the reverse complement.
CCTCTTAGGCATTTTAGCTTCAACTGAAAGATTACCATGGTCCAAATTGTACCTTATTACAGTATGTCATTAAGATCATTTTCTTGTTCTGAGTTTTCCTCACTTTTGCATGTGAATTCATGTTTAAAAGAGTTGAGCTGCAGTATCAAGCTTTCCCAGAAGGTGCCACCAAATAACAGATGGTGTCCTCCAGTTTAAAGCCTCCTTTTTGAATCTTCTGGTTGCATTTTGTATGTCCACTGTATAATCTAAGTAATTCAAAATATGTTATTCTTTCTTTGAATTAAGAGACAAGATGATGCAGAAGTATTAGAAGCATGTTGTTTCATTTGGGTGTATATATAATTATTTAAACTAGTTGTAGAAATTGATCTGAGTAGGCAACAATTTATGAACTGTCAAAGGAGGGTCAAGACTCACAAAGAAAAATTGCCCCAAGAAGTTTCTTTAGATGACTCTAGACGACTGCACAGTTAGATGTTCCTGAGAGGCCCCCAATCCATCTGTTAGGCATGGGAAAATGGAAGAGTAGTTTTTGAAGTGTTCATGGATCATACCTTTTCCTTTTGAATTTGGAAAACAGGATGGGCAGTGAAAGAGAATGGAAGAGGGAGAGATAAATAAGGATGTGTGACACAGAACAGGGAAATTTCTCACTTTCTTGGTCATGTAAAGAAAATGTATGCCTGGGGTCCTCAGTTGACTAGTTCCAAGCTACTTGCATGCCTGGCACGGGACCTCTGTGCTTAACAGTAAGGATGTTGTATCTTTAAAAATTAAGTAGCAGACACTTCTTTTATTGTGTGGCTCTTGTACTTTTTTGACAGTGATAAGCCATCATGTCACTTCGAGTTATGATAAGTATCTTCTAAATGTACTTAACTATAATATTCTCTAGCAACTTTAATGGTGTTTGGTAGCAGTTTAGCATATGAATGGGGTAGAAACTTCCTGGATACAATCACTGTGTTACTGGTAGAGATAGAACAAAATTAGCATTTATGCTGGACTTTGAAAGAAAGAAGGAATACATCAGTGGAAATGACAGTATGGATTGATAGGAAAGGAATTTTTGAGGTGGAGAAAGAGCCTGAAAACAACTTGATGGTAAATGTAAACGATATGTGTTGCCTTCACTGAAATGAAGTTATTTGACTTAATTTTCTTGGAAATAGAGCAAGCTGTATTAAACTCTACTCCATGCTAGGCTTGTGATGGACACTTTTACCGTCTTATTTAACCAGTACAGTGGGTGAGATTGATTTGTCTGCTTCTTATAAACATGGAAGTGGCCAAACCAGAATTCAAATCCAATTCTGCTTAAAGCCATAACTCAGATTTTTTGTATCATGCCCCTAATAATTTAGGGAGACATCATATCAAATTAAACCCAGTTTGACACTTTTCTTGAGGAGGAAAAAAAATAGTATTAACTTTCTCATAATCTGCCTTCCTGTGACCCTGTGTTGTTATCCTGGAACATGGCCATATGGTAGGAGCGGTCCAGGAAGTGTGGTCTGAGAACACACTACTCTTGAAATCTAGGCAGGTTCAGTGTACTAGAGAAAACTATAAAACATGTGGGCTTTTGCGATAATACCTGCTGCATGCGATTAGAGTTTATACATTCAAGCTGCTAGTCATATATTAGTTGAAGCGTAAATATTATGTCCTGGACAAAAACATACCATTTGATAATTCATTGAAGATTTGATGTTGGTCATGTTCTTGGAAAGATTTTTTAAAAAGCCATACTTTAGGAACTTAATGGTTTTTTAAACCCATGGTTACAGTATTTTTTAAAAAATTATGCCTATTTTATACACCTATTCCCCCTCCCTTTTTCCCCTTTTTCAAGTTATTGGGGATTGAACTGAAGACTTCCTTCTACCAGAAAAGTGCACTGCCACTTGAGCCAGTCCTTTTTTGTTTTTCAGTTTGTTGTGCTTTGACCTAGCTATGCTTAGAGCCATTATCCTCCTACATGTGCCTCCCAGGTAGCTGGTAATATAGGCTCCATTCCATCCATTCCAGGCTTGTTTATGGATAAGGTCTTGCTCGCATTTTACTAGATTAGTCTTGAAACATGATCTTGTTATTTCCACCTCTAAATAGCTGGATTACAATCATGTACTATTGTGGCTTTCTACATATGTTTCCAAAGTGACTCTTCCCATATGTTCTAACCCTAGATTTTACTGGAAAGCAAAGTAAAATCTTTCTAAAAATGTACTCTGGTTTAATTTTGTTTAAAATTAGACAAATTCCACTCAAGATGATCTGGTATACTTTGAGTAATATGATGTACTCACTGTATGTTCAAGTTTCCTCCTCTTCCCCATTAATTCCTTTTTTATCTAAAAGATAAAAAAATGAAACAGACTTGTTACTTGTGACAGGTTATTTTAAAGTACTAAGTTATCTGACAATCTTGGGTCAGAAACAGGGAGGGCTAGATGTCTATTTGTGCTTATCTTCATGGCCCATTAACTGTTAGAATTGCAGCAAGTCTCTTCCTCATATTAAAGATGAGACAGGGGCTGGGAATGTGGCGTAGTGGTAGAGTGCTTGCATGAAGCCCTGGGTTCGGTTCCTCAGTACCATATAACCAGAAAAGGCTGGAAGTGATGCTGTGGCTGAAGTGGTAGAGTGCTAGCCCTGAGCAAAAGAAGCTCAGAGACAGAGCCCAGGCCATGAGTTCAAGCCCCAGAATTGCCAAAAAAAAAATCACCTATGCTTAAAAAACAAAAGAAGAGCAGCCATGCACAGTTCCTTCTTGAGTCTCCTGCATTGCTCTCAGAACACAAAGGTTTGTAGGAGGAAAGTGATGGTCGTTTATTCTGCCTATCTCTATCTTCATTGGGCTTATGGACTTACTAGTAGCTCCACAGTCTCTTTTCTTCCTTTACAAGCTCATGAGAGATGAATAAATATTCTTTTTTAAAGACTTAAGCAAATTTCAAAACCAAACATAATCTTTTATTATGATTTAGACAGAGTTTTCAAGCAGGAAGACACTGCAGAATTCTCCTTTAGCCACTGTGTTTCATGGAGAATTTGAGGCCATGTTTAATCATTTGACCCAGATCATGGAACTCTCACTTCCAATTAAAGGATGTTGGGTGCAGCTCCATTTAGAATGGTTCACAATCTTTCACACATCCCTCCCACCCTTTCCCCAGACTCTCCTCTTCATGATTTAATTTAAGGTGGTTCCTACTGAGCTTTACTGTCTTAATACATTTCTATAAGCTTACCTGAAACCCATCAGGTATTGTCCTTGCATTTCAACATGTACTTCTTCCCTGAGTGAGGAAACCTTATGTTTCATAGCCTCAGCAGAATACAGCCTGGGATACTTTATGGCAGTCTGAAAGAGGGAAGGATTCCAGTGGATGCTCCAGAGATTACTTGGTGAATGCTTTAACAGACCATGTTCTGGTCATCTTTGATTATCTCTGGGGAATTAACCATAATAATCATGACTTGTTACATTGTAAAAGGTGTAATCACTAGGTAAAACAATAATGCATTAACATATCTGGAAGATAAAAAAAACTTGTTATTGTTTAATAAGGAAAAGATGAAATGAGCATTAAAACTCTCCACTGTAGTTGGAGCTTTCGCATGGACCAGCTGATGCTTTCCTGAAGCCTTAACCCGCTCCCATCTCACCTACCACACCTACTCAGTGTCTGTTTCTGTTTCCTGCCTGGACTGAACCCCTTAGTTTTTACATTTTCAATGACCATCCTATACACAAACAGCCCCCTTCTCTCACAGACATATCCCACTCCCAACTCTCCAGTTAACTCCAATGTCCTGTAGATGAATTGCATTTCCTGCCCTTCACTGATAGGCTTCTCCAAAGCTATCTTGCTCTTCATTGCTTTGACTCTTGAAACCAGGCTTCATACTACTCCTGGAAAAGATTCTTAGTCCCTTTTAGCTTTGAGTGTAGAAACTGTCTTCTAACCACCAAATTTGTTTTGTAGCACCTTTCACTAGCTTTTCTGCCCACTTCCCTGGCCTACCATGTTCTTCTTGGCCACTCTGAGTGTTCTCTGTCTGATTATGTTCTTCTGCCTCCCTTAGGTTAGCTATTTTTAGTCTCTCTTTTTTTTCTGTCATGTAATCAACTGTTCTCTGGACAATCACCTGTTGCCACCTAATGTTTTTCCATCTTCTCATCTATCTCTTAACTTCTCAAAATCTACCAGCTAGAAAACTCTAGCAGCTACTGGATAGATACCAGATTTCTGAGGTACAACCTATTTCCAACTAAGTATGTTGCAGGCAATGCAAATTGTCTACTCAATATCCATTATCCCCTTTTTACTAAGAGAATCTCAATTTTGTGGTGGCAGTAATATGCCTGATGGGGGGAAAAAAAAATCCCATTGCCTTCCATGCAGGCAGGCATATGGTCATGTGATTAAGCCTGGCTAATGAGATAGAAATGGAAGCTATTAAGTGGGAATTACAGGAAAGCCTCTTTAAAAAAAGCTGATGCAGCTGTCATGTGACATTTTATCTCTTCCTCTTCTATTTACTTCTTACCTAGAACTTGGAAGTGCTGGCTGGTGCTGGAGCTTCCTATGTTATGAGAAGTATGTGCTCAGTAGGGAGAAACACAAAGGACAGGAAGAACTTGGATACTTGGACACTGTGGAACTGCCATACTGATCCTGTCTGTCATCTTGAATTTCTCATTCTTTGAGTTCGTGTGTAGGTGGCTATTATTTGGAGCTAAAATGTTCCTTAGCTGATTTAGCTCCACCCATTATTCTCAGACAGCAGTTTCTGATTTCTAATTGGTTAGAAATGTCATTTACTATTAGATGTATCTTTTCAACAAATACTTATTAGGGGATTATTCTGTGTTACTGGTTATCAGTGATAGAACAGTGACTAAGACAGGTTCAGAGCTTAGCTTCCATTGAGAGGAAATTTTAGGCAGTTAATGGTGAGATAAAAAATATTTATTTTCCTTCAAGTCTCTTTTCAGTTGGCTATAATACTTTGGCCAATTTGCTACAAAAAATAGCAAGGAACCTATCTTCTTTTCTCTTCTTCCTTACTGCTTTTTTTCATTACTCAGCTGAACTCTCAACTCTGAGGGAGTTGTACCTTCTGTCTTTTGTTTCTTTCCTTCAACAGTATGGTGGTTTTAACTCAAGGCTTGCAATTACTAGGCAAGTGTTCTACCTTAAGCCATACTCCCATTCCATTTTTGCTGTAGTTATTTATTAGATAAGGTTTCATTTTTATGTCCAGGCTGACCTGAACTGATCTCCTATTTATGATTCCCGTGTAACTTAAATGACAGGCATGCACTATCACACTCATCTTTTCTAGCGGTTGGTCTTAGGAAATTTTTTTCCCCCAGGCTGGCCATGATCTGCCATCTTCCCACTAGCTGCCTCCAAAGTAGCCAGGATTACAGGCAGAATCCAGTGCTCCTCAATATAATTTTTTAAGATATCCAAGATATTTTATTCATAGATATGTTAGTATGGATTTCGAAAATATAAGGACTTTAAAACTATTATCAGTCTAAACTAATTAGTAATATCAAATACATAGCAACTAGACAAATTTCCAAATGAAATGAAGTATCATAAATTGTTTTTGTTTTACATTTTAGTCATTTTTTGATTTGGAATTTTTGAATTGGAATACAAATAAGGTCCTCAATCTTGCTTTTGTGTGTGTGTGTGTGTGTGTGTGTGTGTGTGTGTGTGTGTGTATCTGTGTCGGTCCTAGGATTTGAACTCAAAGTCTGGACGCTGTCCCAGAGCATTTTTGCTTCAGGCTGGTGTTGTACCAATTGAGCCACAGTTCTAAGTCCAGCTCTTTGCTGGTTCATTGGAGGAAAGAGTCTCATGGACTTTCTTGCCCAGCTGGCTTTGAACCACAATCTTCAGATCTCAGACTCCTGTCTGAGCCACAAGGACATGACTGCAATTTTTTATAAGTGCTCAAAATTTATGTATTATATCAGTGTGTTCCATATTCAACTTTTTTCCATATTCAAAATTTTATCCTTTAAAATGTCTTAAGTTTAAAACAAATCTTTTTCTCATAAAAGTACAAGGGAAAGCAAAAGTTTGTCCTACATTTCCTGTTTTCATCTTGTTGGAAGTATCTTCATGGTATATTTTCTATAATAGAGTAGTCAGAGTCAGCAGCATGGTCAGACTTAGGTTAAGTTTTTAGATTTTGTTTTCATTTTTGGGGGAAGCAAGACTTTTATAGGTCAGATTGAGGGTCTCTATTCATAAGGAAAATCTATAAGCTAAAGTTGCTTCTTTTTAGTATGTGTTGCTAATAACCTTTGATGCTATTACCTACATGCATTGATTCTTTAGGATTTGTGAACTGGTAGCATTCTTATTCTGTAATTCTATAATTTATTCTGTCATGTTTTCTTCATTTATAGCTACAGTTCTCCTTTGAAGAGGAGCTGCCCTTCTTTTGGCTTTGCTAACCAGAGTAGAGCTAGTAAAGGAAACATGAAACGCAATACTTGATTCTTTCCCCTTTTAAAAAATTTTTAAAATTTTTTTTAAAAAAGTATGTGGTTCCCTGGCATCCTTCAGCAGTTTGAAGTACTTTAAAATGTAACTTTAATCTGGCCAAGGCACTCTCATTTTTCTTAACTCTCCTTCATACTTCATTCATCCTGAAGTATCAGCAATCCTTGTTCTTTGTGGATTAGCTTTGGTCCTTTTGACCTGTTTAATTTTCACCTGTTCTTTGAAGATTTGCTAATGTGCCCCATCTTTGTGCTTTTCTGTGAGCAGTTTGCCTATACGTTCAGTGTACTTCTTCCCTCATGTAATATTTCCTTATCAATAAGTTATATGGAAGACTGCCCAGTCTTTGCATTATACCTGCCACATCATTGGCACTCAAAAAGTTAAGTTAAATAATGCAAAGGTGTGTTGGTATCAGTATGTATTTATGCATTTGAGACTTGGAATAAATTTATGTATGTATAGTAAGAGAGTTTTAACTATAAATACACCTGAGTATCTGGAATTGTGACTATTTTGGTCTATCTTCTTTGATGAGGTAGAATAAGTGGACCACAGGGGTGGGAGAGCTTACAATGTAAATTAAACAAACCTTGGCTCTTTCAGAGGTACATAGCACAGGGTGTAAGGTACCCTTATGCAAATAAGTTCATACAACAAAATCCCCAGATAAACTGTTGGCCAAAGTAAACACATGTCTAAACCAGATTGCCCTTTACCTGCTTTTGTGTCCCCTGCCTTTGTTTGGAACACATAAGCTAGCCAACCATATGAAGCCCCTCAAAACTACCAGGGAAAATCCAATTAAAAAAAAACTGATTGGACTGTATAAGGGTATTAAATCACACACATACTCTCTCTTTCTCTCTCTCTCTGCCCCCCCTTACCCCTTTTCCCTCTCCCTCTTGCACACTCTCTCTCTCTCTCTCTCTCTCACACACACACACACACACACACACACACACACACACACGGGAGGCTAGGACCACAAATTAATCTTTTACTAAATGACAGAGAGATATGAGTCTAAAAAATCCCCAAATATTTGCTTCTGTATTTTTGAAAAAGCAAATCATTTTCAAAAAAATTTCAATAACAGGATGCTGAAGTGAAAGACATTTCTGCTTCCCTATTTCCTATAGGGACTGTGCAGAGGCCTGATAACATGAGAGTTACACGACCACCTTGTTTTTGCTGTCGTTGCCTTTATGAAATATGATAATATTCCCTCAAATGTTTGTGTGTGCTCTGGAAATTATTGCAATTGGTAGGATGGCACTAGTATGTTGTGTAGAGGGTCTGGCTTTTCCCTTGTCTGTTTCTTCAGGTTGCATAATTGTTGAGCCAGGTTAGTTTACTTTCATAATCTCAATTTGCTGAGTAATTAAACCATTGCATTGAATGTTTGTAACTATATAATTAGTGTATCATATATGCAAAATATTTAAATTCCTAATCACAAATGGCAAGGAAATAACCACCCTGTAAACAAGATGTTTATGTGGGATTAGTTAGTTATACAGTTAGTTTTATTTAAAAATGAGCGCCTTATTGATGCCTGGGTTGACACATATTCTCAACGATGTATTTAATTATATGTACCAGATTTTGTTGCATATCTAAGGGTGGTATGTAAATAATGAACAAGTCATCATTACGGCTATAAAACAAAAGTTAGACCCACATATAGTTTGCCATTGTGAGAGGTTGAACCTAGTAAAAAAATTGCATTTGGAAGATAAAATATTGCCCCATTTTGTCCTCAGCACATAAACATGAAAATGTTATTGCTCCATACATTCACATACATTAAAATGTATGTGAAGATAAATCGATGGGCTCCCTTCAGTCTTTGCTTCTGGGATTCTCTACATTGGAACTTGTCTGCTGAATGCAGTACAACTGCCCTTCTTTCCCGCTCTTTTAGGGCCCTACAAGTTCTCCAACTGAGTTTCAGTTAATGAGCCCACATGAGATTCCCTCCCTTACTGTCGCCCTTCATGGGTGGGTGCTCTCTTAAATTGTGTTCCTTTGCTTTCAAAGATTGCATGAGTGGTATACTCACCACAAAACCACTGTATGTCATTTCTTCCTCAATTACATTAGTTATTAAATGTTATAGAAACTAATAACATATTCCCAAAGTAGTCATTGTTTCTATGAAAAGCAAATTGCGAACAAAAGTGGAGTCTAAAAATAGATCTGAAACACCCAGAGGGAAAACCTTGAGAATCAAGAAGGACTCCTGCATTGTAATAGCCATGAGTCCCTAGCTTCTTGCTCATAAATAATGGTAGTAGATAGTACAACAAAAGTGTGATTTATATCTGAAATACTTTTCATATGTCACTCAAAACTCATTGATCCTGCATTAAAAGATAGGTTGATTAAGGTGTATTTATAAATGTTAAGTTTATTAAAATATGTAAGGTAGGTACATACTTGATTTTAGCATCTTCCACCTGACAGGTCCCTATTACCCCAAACTCCTAATGGTTCCTCACCCATGATATGGCTTTATTTTTCTTGGTCCTTGAGTTAAGATGTCTTATTTCAGCAATAACACATTCCTGCTTCACCTTTTTCTTGTTTGACAGCTCTTGCATGTACTATGTTCCAGTTGAGTTTTGATTCTGTCAGCTTTGGCAGTATCTACACCCACTAACATTGGCTTTCAACATTAGTGTGCTCCATAAATATGTGTTGAATAGGGTGCTTCGTGGAATCATAGTGCGTTGGCACAGGAAGGTAGGAAGACAGAGGGCCTGTACTTTGGGGAGCAACACACCATTTTTCTTCTTTCTCCGTCATTTTTATTGAGCTATAAATAAAACAAATGTTGGCTTTTGCAAAGTAACATTAAAAAGTAAGGCATACTTTCCTAACAGTCAACCAAATTGGCCTATACTAATTACACATATTTCAATACATGCATACATTGTGCAAAGGTTGGATCAGGATAAGGGACATATTCATCACCTCAACATATAACATTTCTTTCTGCTATAAGAATTTAAGCTCCTCTTACTATTTTCAAATATGCAACTAATTGCCATCTTCTCTTTCCCTCCCTCACCACTCTTAGGCATGAGTAATTCCTTCCCTCCCTCCCTCCCTCCCTCCCTCTCTCCCTCCCTCCCTCCCTCCCTCCCTCCCTCCCTCCCTCCCTCCCTCCCTCCCTTCCTTCCTTCCTTCCTTCCTTCCTTCCTTCCTTCCTTCCTTCCTTCCTTCCTTCCTTCCTTCCTGTTTTTCTGTCTGTCTGCCTTCCTTCCTTCCTTCTTTCCTTTTTCTCCCTCTCTTCCTCTCCCTCCTTTCCTCTCCCTCCCTCCTTCATTCTTTTCTGCAGCAGTCCTGAAGCTTCAACTCAGGATCTGGATGCTGTTCCTGAGCTTTTTGCTCAAGATTGGCATTCCATCATTTGAGCCATAGCTCTACTTCTGACTTTTTTTTAAGCAGTTAATTGGAAATAGGGTGTGACAGACTCCTGCTCAGGCTGGTTTCAAACCATAATCTTCAGATCTCAGCCTTCAAAGTATCTAGGATTACAGTCACAAGCCACCAGCCCCCAAGTTTCATTCTCTCTTTGTGCCTAGGTAATATTCTATTGTGTATGTGTACCACATATTCCATTCATTTATCAGTGGATAGATCCTCGGTAACAAAATAAAAAACTAGTGTCTAGAGTTGAACTCAGGGCCTGAGTGACGCCCCTGACTATTTTTTACTCAAGGTTAGTGCTCTATCACTTAACCACAGCTCCACTTCTGGCTTTTCTTTGTGGGAGGGGGGGGGGTAGTTTATTGGATGTAAGAGTCTCACAGACTTTCCTGCCCAGGCTGGATTCAAACTGCAGTCCTCAGATCTCAGATTCCTGAGTAGGATTGTAGGCATGATCTATTGGTACCCAGTGGATTAACTATTTTTTAAGTGTTGCTAAAAGATGTCAGAGAGATAACTTTGTTTAAAAAATAATAATTGAAAATGTCTTCTAGTAAGCCGTTCCTTCCTTTAGTTGGAAGTGACCTTGCTGTGATGGATGTTGTATTAATATAGGTTCATTCACTCTTCTTCTCTGCTTCTGTTCATCTTCTGTGGTGGTTAGAATGGTGAATTTGGAAAGACTCTTCTTCCTCAGATAATAGCCTGACCCTAAAGTCCTCCTCTTACCCCAGGGTCCTGAATTCTAACTAAGGTTGATTGTCCTGGTTTTCCTTCACTCTACCTGATCTCTGTTGTCAGTTGTCAGTACTTTTGTTGGCTCTTCAACAGCTTCAGGCCTGTAAAAGTGCAAACTTGGCTAGTTGTAATCCATCTGAAGGCAAGTATTGCTACTCAGGAAAGATTGATCTGCTGTCATTGTGTGTGACTATGAACTAAGTTAGTTAAAGGCAAAGCTCTTAGTTATAGAAAGGGCAGTTAAAAGATGGTTAACTTATATTTATTTCCTGAATGCCATGTATTTTTCCTGAGAAGAAAAATGCCCGTTTGGGGTGTTGTTTTTTTTTTAATCCTGATTAGTTCATTACAGATCAGAGAAATCATAGCCAAGATGAAAAGCAACATGATTTTGCATTAGATTCATAACTGCATGCTTTAAAGTAGCTTTAAAAGTTACCCATTAGTACCTCTTAAAGCTACTCATAAAATGCCACTTTCCATCTGGCACTAGATCTATTAATTTGACTACTATGAATATGTAGGAATATTTTTGAAAACTCCTGTGGTCTTGTAAAGCCTCCAGGCCCTTATTAGCTGAAAAACCCTGCCTACTGCCAGGGCATGGAGCCAAGGTGAGATCCTTAAGTAGATAACATTTAGTGTTTGAAATAATAATAATGAAAGAAAAGTCCACATGGAGCTTTCAAGTTGTTATCCATTTGAAATATCCAGTATGGAGTTGGGGGCTGAGGGAGAAGATTAAGCAGATGTCAGGTTTATTTCAGCAGGATGCTCTGCCTAACTACCTTCCCTCCAAAGGGTTTTGTGCCCAGCATCATGGGGAAGGCAGTGACTAATTCATTTGCTCCATCTGTTGCCTTGGGAAACACTATGGATTGGTTCTTCCAACTTTCAGCTTCACAGGTGGTAATCAATGAACCTGCGGGAAATTATGGGCTTTCCTTACTCTTATGGGCCCTTTCTTCACCTGCCCTTCTTTCACATGGGTCACCTTGGACTGAAATTTTGCCTTGAAAATTCCTTCCTGCTCCCTCTGTCAAAAAAAAGTGTATTGGTCACTTATAATTAGTACCTACTCACAAAGCTGAGATCTAAGGATTGTGGTTTGAAGCCAGCTTGTGCACGAATGTCCCCATGAGACTCCTAACTCCAGTTAACCACTCCAAAACTGGAAGTGGATCTGTGACTCAAGTGGTAGTGCGCTAACCTTGAGCACAAAGAGGCTAAGGAACAGCGCCCAGGCCCTGAGTTCAAGCCCCAGGACAGACAAGAAAAATCTTTATTTTGGGATACAACTTTTGTTTATTTGTCTGTCAGTACTAGGGTTTGAATTCAGGGTCTAGGCGCTGTCTCTTAGCTTTTGTTACTCAAATCTAGTACTCTGGTGCTTTGAATCACAGCTTCCCTCTGGCTTTTTAGTAGCTAGTTGGAAATAAGAGCCTCACAGACTTTCCTACCCAGGCAGGACATGGCTTCTTTAATGGGTTCATTTAAAAAAATGGTAATGATAACCGCCAGACCCTCCTCCTCCTCCTCCTCCCCCCCCTCCTCCCCCTCCCCCTCCCTTTTCCAAACTTCCAAAAGTTTTATTTCCTGTTTTATAATCCTTTCTCAGGAAGAGTTTAAAAAACACTTTCTGTGTTAACTACAGGTTTATCTTAAGCTAATGTTTAATACTCTGTAGCTACAGCTAGCCCTAGCCAAGGTACAAGGAAGTTAGAACTTGTTTTATATCGAAGTAGAACACATCTGTCCTCCTGTAGTACAAAATTCTGAATCTAGACATAGTTTGTAGAGGTACTTATTATGGATACTGAATTGAATGAACACCATCCATTACCCCCTCCCATGTCCTACCACAACTAAGGTACCGTAGTATCCTAGACTGTTACTTCTCTAACTCATACATAGCCCATCAATGGGCATATAAGTCAAGGTAGGAGGAGCCAAAGCTGTTTGTTTGTTTTTCATTGCTCCCCCGTCCCCTGGCTTTGCACAATTGACAGCTCATTCCATGTTCAGATACAGAAGAATTTGCCTGCCTCCTTGCCTATACTGAAACCTTGATTCTGATTCTGGATGACCCAGTCCCCCCAAACCATTCTTTGTAACTCTGCAATCCTTCTTTGTATCCCCAGTGTTTTGTCTTTTAACCTCTCTGAACCAGCGCCCGTGTGAAAATCTGTCTACCTCTCCTGTGTTGTGCAGGCAGACACCTTACACACTCTCTGAGTCTTTTTTTTTTCATCTATAAAGAAGCCAGGATGGTGGCATTGAATGAGTTGATAGCTGTAAAGGATAATTAAAATAACTATATATTTTTTACATGCGAAGCTTTATAGGAATGACAACTCACATTAACAAATGATTAAGTGCTTTCAAGAAAAGTGTCAAATAATAAAAACCAGTTTATTTAATAATCTCAGTAATAAGTATATCTCCAGCTACAGTTAAAACATTTTCTTTATTACCCTCCTTTTCTGTAGTCTTACAGTATATTTACCCTTTCTTCTTAAGTGATGCAGGTTTAAAAAATGTGTGACTAATTATTTTATAGGGTCAATAATCACTTTTCCCCCTTCCAAGTAGTATTGCTTCTCCCACGCAACTGAAAGTAGTTAGGCTGGGTGTAGTAGTACACATTTGTAATACCAATACTGAGAAGAGGGAGAGAATGGAAGATTCCAAGTTCAGGGCCAGCATGTAACTTGAGTTACATACATAGAGAAACCCTCTCTCAGAAAACACAAAGTCCAGGGGCTGAACTGAGGAGTACAGTGAGTGCTTTGGCTCGCATGCATAAGACCCTGCCTGAGTTTAAGCCCCAGCACTTCAAAGTTAGGTAAGTAGGTAAATAAATAAATCTGCAAATAAATAAAGCTTTATTGGGTATAGCTGCTGAATGAGTTTTCAGTAATTAGCCTTTTGTAGCATATAACCCCAAATACCCATACCTGTATTATATTACTGAATGATTTTAAAATTGAAAGGCAATCTTCATAGTAAGGGGCACAGTAGATAATATAATATCACTTAATATTTGCAAGAGAAAGTGTACCAGTCTATGAAAAGGACCTATATTTATCTGTCTCTCATCACTTTCACTTTTAAACCTAATCATATGTTGTTGAATATTAGCATTGTTTCTGTATGCTACTATATTTTTCCTCAAAGGTATAAAAACATATTGATTATTATTTGAAAAATGTCTAATGAATGACTAGAAATTTATGCTTGACGGTGAAAATTGGGACTTTAGTGTGTATATATATGTGTGTGTGTATGTATCATATATATGCTTATATTTCTCTCATTTTATTTTACTATTTTATTACACTAAAGCCCAGATGATGGATATAGAAAACAACTAGATGAAATCAATAGGTGGTTTGAGGAAGGGATTTGTCAGTGGTGTCTTGTTACAAGGATCAACATATGGCAAGGAATCTATACCTCAAGAAATCTCCCAAGATAACTAGTTTCCTGTCAACTCCTCAAGGCCTCTCCCAAGTTTCTGTATCCTGCCCAAGCATCCTGAGTTGCAAAGAAATTAAGTCTGATGTTGACCACATAAACTGCTTTGTTAATTTGCAAAAAAAAAAAAATCAATACATAACCTAAAATTAACATAAGTAACGGAAGGCGTAGGTTGTGAGGGGTGGGTAAGAATGTTGAAAGGGAGGATATTGATCAAGATGCATGTATTCATAAACTGCTTTGTTGAATGGCAACTTCTTTGTTCAACTATTTAACGATAATGAAACTATTCAAAAGAAGATGAAATTTTCTAAAAGACAAGCAAATTAATATCAATCATTTATTTGGAATAAAATCCCATTAGATGACTGGTCATTGTGTGTAGTAAAGCCTTACTACTTTAAAAAAAATTTTTTTTAATTCAGAAAACTTGAGGAACTTCTAAGAACAGTACTCAGAAAAACTAAAGATAACTACTGTGTCTCTAGCTAATCTTCTTTTCTTAAACCATGACTGGAGCTTCTCACAGCCTCAGAGTTTAGAGATAATCAGTTGACTGTTGTTTCTACCTTGTTGGCATCTTTAAAAGATAGCACCAAAGTCAAGAACAGATGCATGTTGTAGAAGGCTAATTTTCTATGACTGATAGCAATTTTTCTCTTTTTTTTTTGGCCAGTCCTGGGGCTTGGACTCAGGGCCTGAGCACTGTCCCTGGCTTCTTTTTGCTCAAGGCTAGCACTCTGCCACTTGAGCCACAGCGCCACTTCTGGCCATTTTCTGTATATGTGGTGCTGGGGAATCGAACCCAGGGCCTCATGTATATGAGGCAGGCACTCTTGCCACTAGGCCATATCCCCAGCCCAATTTTTCTCTTAATACAGTTTTAATATACTAAAATCCCCAAGAGCTTTTTTCACCATAAAATTAGCTGATCTTCTTCATCCTTTCCTAATCAGGATAATTGCTTGATTCTTAAATGGAGGAATTTACATTTACCTTTATTAAGTTTTATTTCCTTTGGTTGAGTCTAGAATTTCTACTTGAGTCTAGTACTTATATTTTATAAGGATTTTTTAAATCATAATTTTGGATTTAAGTGGAATATACTATCTTTCCCACTAGTGAGCACCCCTTCCATACATCCACTGTAAAAATAGCAAACAGGACAAAATGCAAATTTCTGAAATGCTCCACACAGAGCTCTTTACAGGCTGACATGGACCCTTTTAAATAAGCTCTTTGCACTCCAGCCACCTCAGGAATCACCCAAGTATGCTCCTCTGTCTTAATACCACTGCCTTATGAAAGCCTGTTCTGGCTGAACACCAGTGATTCACTCACTCCTGTAATCCTAGCTACTCAGAAGGCCAAGATCTGAGAACAGCACAGCCCAAGCAGGAAAGTACTGAGACACTTACGAATTAACTAGCAAAAAAAAAAAAGAACAAAGCTAGAAACGGAGTTGTGGTTCAAGTGGTAAAGCAGTAGCTATGAGCACAAAAGCTTAGGGACAGTGCTCAGGCCCTGAGTTCAAGCCCCACAATTGGCACAAACAATTAAAAAAAATTTTTTTTATGTAGCTAGGCTTTACTACACACAATGACCAGTCATCTAATGGGATTTTATTCCAACTAAATGATTGATATTAATTTGCTTGTCTTTTAGAAAATTTTATCTTCTTTTGAATAGTTTCATTATCTTTAAATAGTTGAACAAAGGAGTTGCCATTCAACAAAGCAGTTTATGAATACATGCATCTTGATTAATATCCTCCCTTTCAACATTCTCACCCACCCATCACAATCTACCCCTTCCATTACTTATGTTAATTTTAGGTTATGTATTGATTTTTTTTTTTTGCAATTTAACAAAGCATTTTATGTGGTCAACGCATCTTGATCTGTGTTACAGATCATCCTCCTTAGGCCTCCACTTATATTTCTCAGTTCTGTGGTATATACAATGAATTCTTGTCCACATTCTACAATACCCCAAATAATACCACCACAAACAATAGATAGGGCCCAGGAAGAAATCTAGCCTTGTGACCTGACAAACCATTGTCCAATATTGTTGTTAGGTGAGCTGTTCTAGAGCTTGATCTGATATATACATAAACACATAATTAATTGTGCTGTTCAACTAAATTTGTATACTTTTCTACATATAAATCACATGTGAATTATACCTCATTCTATAAAGCATCTTAATTTGTCTTAATGCAATAGAAATTATTGCTCCAATTAATGAATTCATACATCTTTTTGTATTTTTAAAGAAACTTTAGTTGCTCACTCTTAGCTAAGTATTTTGGAAAGGTTGTTTTTTTATGTCAGAATAATTCCTGATAAATGTGAAGTACTGAAACAAAAGGCCTGACAGCTTTAAACCACAGATTGTATGTCCCTGAGGGCTGGGATGGTATCTGGGTTGTCCAATACTGTTTACTAGGTGTGTTGACACATTTCAGACAGGTACAAATGTAATTCAACCAAAGACACATACAATTTCTATATCTATATACCTTGCTGATATTTTATATAAAACAATTAGTGTAGGATTATTTGAGAATCAAAACTTTGATCATATCTGGTCTTTATATAATTACATCCCCGTTTTTCATTTACATTAATACTTTTTCAACTTAATCTATATGACAATGTACTAAGTTTTGCTTTTAAAGTCCTATCCATATTTATAACTTTGGAGAAAAATTAATAATTCTACTTTTTTGTGCACTATTTAAACTTGCTGCCTTGCTTTTTACCTCCAAATATCTCACTATACTTGTCTAATATGTATTCTTCTTGATGTAATACTATCAAATCTACTACTATTTTCTTTGGCTAATGTTTCACATTTTATTTTATCTGTAGTTGAAAGGTTGCTGCCAAACTGACCATTAATTTCTCCTTGTTGATTCTCATAACATTTCCATTTTAGGAATTTCTTTAATAATCAGTGGGCCAGAGTATTACACAATGCCCAAAGAATACATGACTTAATTGCATTCTAACCTTGGACAATTCAAGAAGTGAATCACATTGTCTTATTAGACAGGATAAGAAAAGGAAAACCAACTGTGAACATATGTTCAGTTTTGTCTTTTAAAAGTAACTGCTTATATTGCAATATAATTCACCCATTTAAAGTGCACTGTTTGGGCTGGGTGCTAGTGGCTCATGTCTGTAATCCCACATACTTGGGATGCTGACGTCAGAAGTTCATTCAAGGGTAGCGAGGCATAAAATTCATGAGACACCTTCTAAACTCTAATAACTAGCATGGTGATTGATACACATTGGTCATCCCAGTTACATGGAAGGCTAAGATTGGAAGGACTGCAGTTTCAGACCATCTGGATAAGAATGTTCATGAAACTCCATCTTAATGGAAGTGGGGTATGATTACATGTACATCCTGGCTATGACAGGAGTATTATGGTCTAGGCACAGACCCTGGCAAAAAGTGAGATACTATCACAAAATGACCACTACAACAAAAGGGCTGGGGTGTGGCTCATGCCAGCCTCTGCCTAGCAAATATAAGACCCAAAGTTTAAACCTCAGTAAGACTAATAAAGCATATATTAATTATATTCACAAAGTTATGCAGCTATCCCTGAAATCAATTTTAGAACAATTTCCTTGAGCCCAAAATAATTTCCATGCCCTTCAGCTGTTGACTCCCAATTTCCCCTTGCCTCTAGCCTTAGGCAGCACTCCTACTTTCTTTCTGCAAATGTGCTTATTTTGGATTCTTTGTGAGCATGGACTCATTTAAGTAAAATGTGCTGTTTTGTGCCTGGGTCCATGCTTAGTTATAGTGCTTTGTGTGTTCATCAACATGAACAGAACTTTATTCTTTTTTTTGTGACTGTAATATCCTATTATATGGATTTACTACATTTTGCGTATCTTTTCATTAGTTGGTATAAAATTGTTTTCTTCTTTTAAGGTTCATAAAGGCTTTAATTTTCAACACACACACACACACACAAAACACACACACACACACACACACACACACACACACAAAAAAAAACCCTCCATATAATTTAGAAGGAAACCAAAAGAAGGAAGAAAGTGGAAAGGATACAGAGGAACAGTTGTGCTAAAACACAGATATAAATGGTGTTCTGATACAATACCTTTTTAGCTGTTGTAAGATGAGCTATTACAAATACATTTCTGCCACTCTTGGTGTGTATTTGTTGTAGTGACATATTAAGTATTGTTGCCGAAACATTGACTAATAGTTCTACAGCAGCATTCAGAATTCTTGACGATGTAATTTCCTATTTCTTCATAATTCTGAGATGCTTGAGAAGATTTAGAGAATTCTGATTTAAAAAGTGGGTTATCTTCCTCCCCAGATAAACACCTCATTAGATAGGTTATTATATCCCACTCCCCAAAACAAGATAAACTAGTCTAACCTACATCCTTGTTGTTGATTGCGATAGCACTTTCCTCAATTCACTGGCCTGTAACTTATAAAAAACTCCCTGGAGGATCCTGTTTTTTAATAATATTTTCCTTCTGTTTGCTTTTTATTTTTGTCATATACCTCATTATTGTTGTTCTTCAGTGTGAGACTCTGCCAAAAGGAACTTTTCTGGTGTTTTTTTTTTTTTTTTAATGACACATTCTACCATTTTCCCTCAAACTTTGATTTTTCTTTACAGCTGACTGTTCAGTGTGTTGTGTTGTGTTGTGTTTTGTTTTGTTGCCACTCCTGGGGCTTGAACTCATGGCATGGGTACTGTTCCTTTGCCTCTTCATGCTTAAGGCTAGTTCTGTGCCACTTGAGCCACAGCACTACTTCTGGCTTTTTATGAGTAGTTTATTGGAGATATGAGTCTCATAGACTTTTCTGCCTGGGCTAACTGCAAACCATGATCTCAGATCTCAGACTCCTTGAGTAGCTAGGATTATAGGCCTGGTGCTTAGTGATGACTGTTCAGTTTTGTTGTTTATTAGACTAGTCAAAGAACAAGTAAAGTACAGATTTCTTACCAGGACTCAATATCCATGTTTGTTTTGAGGATTATATAAGAATCAATTGGTTGAAAATTCTATTGTGGGAAGTGTCTTCTAGCTGAGAGTCAAAACATTGATCTTCATAAACATCAGTTGGAACTTGAAGCGCATGTATGTTTATTGGTTTGATTGGGCATTATAGTGAGTGGTGGTAAAGTTATAGATGTAACTCCTCCCAACCATGAAAATAAACCACTCCTATAGTCTCATATAGAACATGAATGTCCTGATATCTCAACTTACCCATTTTAAATGCTTGAATTATATATATATATTATCAAACTGAATTACAAAGAGGTTACAGTTTCATACATTAGGCATTGGATACATTTCCTGTACTGTTTTTGAGACAACTAAGGAATGGTGTTTGCTAAATCAATGACCTCTGGGTAGCCATCCTTTAGAAGTTTCCAGTGACTTGGGAATTATGAGTTGGTAACTTTTTCCCAATTGCCTTTTTAAAGATATTGCTATATCAAAGGAACTAACTATGTATCTGGTATAGAGTGTATTGGTGAAACTTTCATTTGTACACATTCAACAATACAACTGTCATGTAAATTCCATCTTCAGTATAATGTATCACAATTTGGGCTTCTGACAAGGTCAGAAAATAGCTCTTATGTGGGATAAAATTCTTTAAGTGCCATAAATCTTAAAAGAACAAAAACTATATAAATGTGTGAATAAAGTCAGTAAAGGTCTTGTTTTCTTCTGCAAAAGGCCAGTTTGTAGTATTTCTAAACAAAAATAGGCCAACGGAAATAATATTGCAAACCAAATCCAAGAAATAAGATTTTAACAATGTTCTCCAAGCCCCTGTCCACTGGAAGTTTGACATTGTTGTGCTACATACCCAGAGAGTGGGAGCCAGCAAACTGTACCTCAGGGAGCCAGTGTGGCACACTGCTTGTTTTTATAGATAAAGTTTTATTAAACACAGCTATGCACAGCTAAGTTTACATTTTTTCCTATGACTGCTTTTATGGTCATAGTTGTGTGCTTTTGACCGAGACTATACTACCTATGAAGTCTAAAATATTACTAGGTCTTTAGTGGGAAGATGGAAGACCTCTGCTGTACAGGGTACAAAGTCAAAAGGACTCTTTCCGTCCTCATCCTACTACTAGAGGAATTGAGAAATGTGGCTAATATTTAATACCATATATAGAAAGCAAAGTATAGCATATTGGAATAACAAACATAAAAAGGACCTGAAATGCCATCATAACACAGAATTCCTGTGATGGAGAGAGTAAAATTATACACATATATACATATATACATACATAGCCTTGGTTTTCATCATAGAGTATAACCAGTGGTAATAGCCATAAAAATCAATCTACATTTCTTACTGGGAATTCTCTTGAGTATGAAATATCCAGTGTGGTCAGATATTCACTGGACTATATTATTCCAGCACATCTTTAGAATAGGAGCTAGGGGCATCTGTGGAATGGGATCTGTCATCTGCAGTGATGTCTGTGGCAGCTTAAAGCATTTATAAATAGGCTTTGTCCACTCCTGCAAGCTTCATTACGAGTGATTGGGTCTCCAAACAAATCTTGATGACGGGAATCAGACCAACGCCTTGTTGATCTTTCTTTAGCAAACCAAGAGAGAAGAGGGGAGGGGGAGGGGGAGAGGGAGGAGAGGGGAGGAGAGAGGAGAGGGGGAGGAGAGGAGGGGAGAGAGCCAAAGGACAAAAACATACCACCAAAATTTCAGAGGCTAATTTGTCAGACATTGGGTTGGGTTTATTGGCTTTTACAGGAATAATCTTGGGACTTTTGACCAGAGGAGTTTTTGAGTAGTCCTCTCCCTACTCTTCAGCATGCTGTGCCTCTGAAAATTCTGCAAACATTGCTTTGTGTTCCTTCAGTTACAGTGCAGACTTTCTTAAACACAGCTGACTGGGAATGCTGTTCTGGTATTCATTGATTTTCATTGCAAAACGCCTTTTCACTTTAGGTAGCATTATCGCAAGTATCTATCTTCACATGGAGCACTTCGGGTTTTGTTGATTAATGGAATCTAAGTATGAATCTGTGTATGAAATACAGCAATAGGGGCAGCTGGAAATGGGAATTTGGTTTCCATCTAGGGGATTATGGAATAGTCTTACTAGAAGTAGAGAGATGAGATCTAAATACTTTGGGTATTAGAGATTCTAGCTTGCTCCCAAGTACATCTTAACCATAAAAACCAGAAAAATTGAGAGATTCAAATAGATTTTGTCAGACCAAAATTATCACTTCACAATGGTATCAGAATTATATCTTTATTCAAATGGAATGCTTTGTCAATTGGTAGTACATGAAATTCCTACAGATGACTTTCAAACATAGTAGTTTAGGATGGTGGTTCTCAACATGTGGTAGATTTCTAAATGAACAGGAACTTTTTCCCCTCCCTCCCTTCCTCCATTCTTCCCTCCTTCCTTTCCACTTGTTCTCATCAGTATTGAGATTGGAACTCAGGACCTAATGCTTACTTGTTCTCAAATCTTGAAGACATTTTTATTTTATTTTTATTTTTGGTAAGTCAAAGTTTACTTCTACAGAAGGGTTTTGTATTAGACATTTTTATTTGTTACAACTTGGGTATGTTGGTGTCAGATGATGGGTAAAATTTTTTTTGCTTCTCAGATTAGCATTTTAGGACAAGTTACTAAACCTTTCTCAAATCCTTCTGGACATGAAAGAATGTATTTCTTACTGCTTTATATGTTCTCCATTGAACTAATAACAGATTTTTGGTGTATTTAAACTTTAATTGTAAACTTATTGGCAAAGTAGAGGCTAGTTTTTTTATATGTATAGGTATAATTTGATTTTATTTTTGTATTTGAATTATAGAGTTAATATTCTTTTTATCACTATGTGACAGTAACCTTTTAAAGTAACTTGAGATTACAACACTTCTGACTCCGATTATTTTAACAGGGATAGATTCAGGTTTTAGACAGCTTTCATTAAGAAAAGAAAAAAATACAAATTTTATATATGTTTACAAAACAATGGAAAACGTAGCTCTTTGGCTGTGCAATGCAGGGTTTTGTATCTTCGTAAGCTTCACAGTGTATCTGCCTCTTAATATCAGATATATCTTCATGGTGGTTTTGATAGAGCATAAATGATTTTTAGAGATTTATTAAATTTTTAGCAATATATATGATATTTTGAAAGTGCTAGAAATACTTTTCTGTTGTCTTTTGTTACTATGATTAAACTCGTGGTCTTGTGAATGCTAAACACAGCACATACTCATAACAATGAGCTATGTCCCTAGCATATAGTATAAAGGCTAGTTTTATAAAGAATAAAATGAATACCATAGTCCCACTATTTGCTTTTACATATTCTTTAAGGTAGACAGTATATGAAATAGCATCATTTGTGGATAGCCTCCTTAGGGAAATCAACTGCGAGATGGTCAGATTTGTTTTAAGTTTTCATCTTGCTTCAGATAATACCATCACACAAGGTTTGGGTCAGTTTATAAGAAAGAGATAAGTTGGACTGTAAGTGCCTGAAGAGAATTCATAGTATCAAGAATTCTTGATAATATTTAGAAAAGGGAAGAGGTTCTCGAGAATTCATTTTCTTACCTTTGGTGTACATGTTAATAGCTTAGGGCTATTAAAATAAAAATTAAGTACATTTATTCCTTGTAAAATGCATTAATAAAAGAATTTATAACATTCTAGCCTGTATCAAAAAGTAGCACCTTTTCTGGATGAAGATTTAGTTGACTGTAAGATCTAAAATGGTAAGGAAGAAGAATAGTCCAGATAATCTCGACCATCACACAATGCTATCTTGGAAGTTTCAACTCCCCAGGATGGTGCAGCTGGCGACTGCTATATTTTCTGTACTCTTAGTGAGTTAAATTTGGCTTGGCTGAGTATTTTTAGGAGTAGATAAGACTATGTAAGTAGAACTTTGCAGTTTTAGCCAAAGAAAACAGACTAGATTTGATGACTCTATTTGATTTATTAGTGCCATATGCAGGACTTTTGATCTTCAAGATTCACTAAACCAATGAATTGAAATTTATCAGAACTTCATCCCATGGGAAGTAATTTTAATTTGCCTGTAGTGTTGATACTAATGTAATTGTTCAACACCTCCATCTCATTGATGGTGATTTTGTTGGGTTATATTAAATTTTAATGATAGGTACAGACTGAATATTAAAAAAGCTTTTAGATAAATACTCATATCTAAATTACATCATATTTGATGACTTCTATCTACACACACACACACACACACACACACACACACACACACACACACACACACCTCTTGAGGGCTGAAGGTATGACTTAGCAGTATTATGCCAGCCTAGCAAGCATGATGACCTGAGTTCAAACCTAATACCAAAAATTAAATAAATAATTAAATAAATCAAAACCTCCTACTGAAAATGGGGGATTTGAATGTATGTAATGGTTTTGTGTTATTTTTAAGGAAAAGGAGAAATCGAGTGACACTGATGATAGATGCTACATGAGCAGGTGTTATATGATAAAGTCTACTCAATCTTAATTTGTCAAAGTAAAGGAGTTTAAATTAAGTGTGAGGATTCATGCCACCTCAGAATTCTTTTGTTATATGTTTTATAAATTAGAAAACTCCTATATGACAAATATTTCTTCCATTAAGCAGTTGGCATTCATTTGTTTTTGTCTTTTTATTCCTGAGACAAGCTAATCTATGACAGAAGTGTGTAAATTTGTAAAATTGAAATGATTTGTCAAGAACAGAGTCATTGCAGTGCACTGTATCCTTGCACTGATATGTCAAAATGACATATACCCCTGCATAACTAATGTATATTAATAAAAAGAGCAGAACTGTGATATCAGTGCTTTAATATTTTGTACAAGAGAAGCTTCTTAGTCCAAATTAATGGGATTTCCCTAATGAGTTTCACTTCTTTTTCCTCTGAACTCTCAATAACTATCTCTTGCCTATAGATGGTTTATATTTAGATTAACTGTCTTTTGTTAAACTTCTCCTCTTTTTTTTTCTGTTTGCATAGCAGTCATTTCTGGAATCCATGTCATGTATGTCAGCATTGAACTGGGAATTTCTTCAGCTCCCAACTTCAGAAGTTTATGTTTATAAGAAAGCAAAATTTGGACTAATCTAAATGCTGTGTTTCTTGGAAAGTCTGGTTTTTGGTTTTTTGTTTTGTACTGGGATTTTGAATTTAGAGCCTGTGTTTACTAGCCATGTGCTATACCAATGGAGACTCCAGCCATTTTTGCATTAGTTGTTTTTTAAATAGAGTCTCATGTGTATGCCCAGGTTGGACTGTATTTTCAGTCTTTCTATTTAAGATTCTTACATTGGCATGGTGATGTATATGACCAACCAGGCCCAGTTTTGTGTTGGTTCAGGTGAAGTCTCTTTTTTGGTGTGTGTTTTTCTGTTTTCGTTTTTGCCCATGATGGCCTTACACTACAATCTTCCTGATTTCTGTCACCCAAGTAGCTATGATTTTTAAATATCCTAATTTCACAGTTATTAATATGAGTAGTAGCCACTATTTGTCATTTATTCCCTGTGCTGTTCAAACTGTGTTATCTACATGCTAACCATATGAAATGGTACCATAATGAATTTCCTTGCTGCACTTGAGAGATGATGTGACTGAGACATGGAGAGATTATATTACCTACCTAAGGTCATATAACTACAAAGTGGTTGAACTGGATTCCACCCAGGTCTTCTGTTTCTCGAACCTGTGTTTACAACCACTCTATCATTCTCTTCCCTTTACCTTCCTACTAACCTGGAGTTTATAAAATATTTGATACTTAGATTAAGTTGTAAAACTCATACAAAATAATACATAATTGTTTCAAAATCGCTTGCCATCTTTTATAAACTCTCCTCTGTCACTTTCAGCTTCTTACTAATACATCTTAGAACATATACATAAATACAGCATAGTATTGCAGGTATATTGTATCTTCTGTGTTCTCTTTTCCTTACTTACAGGAAAGTGTTACTTAAATTCTAGTTATGAATAGGAGCTTAAAGTTTATGTTAATGCCTCACTTTTTAATGCTATCAACCTGGATTTACACCAAAAAAAAAAAAAAGAAGAAGAGGAGGAGAAGAAGTAGGGAGGAGGAAGAGGAGGAGGAGGAGGATCCTTCTTAGTAGCTTTGCCCTGTTTACAGAATAGAAGTGTGTGCTATGACTGATAGGAGGGGCAGGTCCTCCAGTTAAGGTGGTCATTAGATAAAGAGATCTTGGAACCTTTATATAGTAATGTCTTAACTGTACTTTATGAAACTCTTTGGACTAGTGCAGGAAAGTTATTGAAGATCTTGATATCAGACTTCTATTAGAAATATATTCTGGAATAACAAAGAAATGTTGTTCAAGATCTGGGTAAACTAGCTGAGTTACGTGTTTGACATTTGATCTCCCTAGCAGAATGTCCTTACTGCACATGTAGTACTATCAGATGAAAGAGGCTATTTCTGAAACAGTTCGGGGTGGATGTTTGCTTCTGATTAGTGTGTGTGAGGGCGTGGTGTGTGTGTGTGTGTGTGTGTGTGTGTGTGTGTGTTAAATGAGTAATTGCAAAGTCATGACCATGTGTTTGCTGTCATTTAAACTGCCAATCTAATCTAAATATGCATGTGAGTGCCCTAGTAGACTGCTTTCTTTTTGAGAGGCTCACTAAAACCACTCTGAATTCCTTGCTGATACATGTGAACTTTGGGCCACTTCTATATTTCTGAGGGCCACTGTGTTTGCTTTTGAAAGAGGTGAGATGATTTCTTTGTTTGCTATATTTCTGGTTTTTAAAGGCCAGCTGTTTAAAACTGTGAGCAGTCACTTCATAGGGAAGGTAGCATATAAGATGGTCTGTAAGGCACTTGGGGCATGGGTGCTCTGAGAGTGATAGAACAAGGAAAAAACATAGAGATTTTTATAGAAGAATTAATGGAAGAATTGAGGAAAAGCTTAGCAACTTTAGATAATGAATTTACATATCTCATTTTTAATCTGATTAAGAAAAATTAGAGATAAAGTTGAGAAATAGGAGGCATGATTTTGTAATACTTCATTATATAAATGTAGCCCTGATAGGCATTCTTCCTTCAAATTATTATCTTTCTCTTCTAACTTCAGAAGTTTTAAGAATTTACTCATAGATTTTATCTGTAGGTAAATTCTTAAAATACACATTAAAGAAATAGAAGTTTTTGTATTCGTGGATGTCTTATTAAATAATTTCTCTTATTTCCTTAGAGAAGCGAAGTATTAGAACTCCAAGAACTGTAACAATTTGACAAGAATCTTTTAACTCAGAACAACATAATTCTGTTCTTTCATGTTTTATAATTATATCTTATCATAGTTTGAAAAGGCATACATTCATAATGTATCCACTTACATGTGTTTAGGCATAAGAGCATACACTGCAAACTGAACCTAACAACCCTTGTCTTCTAACCACAAATTATAATTGATGAAAATCAATGATCACTTAATTGTATACTGAAATGTTTTGTTAATTTTTAAAAATTTCTAACTGTAAATTCTTACATGTGTTTAACTTTTATTTAATACTTGTAAACCTATTTAAGTGGAATTTTGGTTGGCTTTCTGGGTAATATATGTGAAATGTAATCTAAATACAAAATTTAAAGAACATAGCATTCATTTGGTTTTACTCAATTTTTACACATAGGCAATAATGTCTGCCATTTTTTTCCTAAAGAAATATGACGGTTATTTAGTTTTATATTTGAAATATCAGAAAGCATTCTCTGCTCATTCATCAGTGGAAATAAAATTTTCTAAAACTGTATTCAAGGAGGTTTTGTCCTGTAGGTCTTTGTAAATTAAGTGCAACCACACAATGTCCAAATAGTTGCTATGTAAAACAGGAAAATTAATTGTATGTAAATGCTAGTGTTGATAAACTAATTTTTTTAGACAGGGTAAAATATATTGTGTTTACTTAGATGTGATGATAGCTAAAACTTAAAATATCATTTTTGAATACATTTCCTTTTGAAATGTCTTTCAAAGAAGACAGAAGCTAATCCTAAGAAGTTCTTTTCAGTCCATAATGAATTATATTTTATATGATCATTAGTGGGGCTTTACTGTTCCTTCAGATCTCCCTTTCCCTCTTTTCCTCTCTTCTCTCTTCTTCCCTTTTCTTTCCTTGAGCTCTCTCCATAGTATTCGGTCCATACTTAGAAAAATTTAAAGTATGTTACTTATCAGGAAATTTATGAAAATTATAATGCCAGTATTTCTAGTTTTTCTTCACGTGGTTAATTTATAAGAAAACACCATTTTGTGGACTGATTTAACTTTCAGGTTTCTAGTAACCAGCTGGAAGACATGGTATGTTCTGTTCACATTTCACGCTGCTCATGAAGTAAACGCCAGCCAGTCTCTTGGTAATGTTTATTTAAGTGTAATTAAGTAGAAAAAAAGGTTTGTGTCTTCAACTTGTTTTGTAGCACTTGGTCTTTTATGTGTAATGGATAAAAAAGATAATAACTAGATTTAACTATGTAGGAAGAAATTTGTAAGGCATATTGTAAATAAAATATGTTGAAATTTCTCATACACATATTCAAAACCTCTGTATATATGCCTATTGTAAGGTTTGTAGAGGTAAATTTTTCCTGAATAATGAGTTTGCCAATAGGAAATACTCTTATTTTTTGAAGAATTAAAAGCAAATTTAGGCTTTTAAATCATTCTTGAGATATTGAAAATGAGTGTGTTTCTGAGGATTGATTCAGAGCATTTCCAAACCATCCACTAGGAACGCAGTAAATCATTGGTGCTACTGCTTTAATTGAACACTGTGGATCTTGGGCTCTCATTAAGTTGTCTGTAAGGAAAAGAAAATTGAGGACAGTGAGAAAGAGGCCAAGGAGAAGACCTTTAGCCGGTGCTGTCCTAAGCTGCCATTGTTAAAGGACAACCTTAGAGCTAATTTCAATCCCATAAAAAAAAAAAAACAAAAAACTAAATAGTGATTAGTAACCAGTGGATAAGAGCAGAAAGCCAAGAGAATAAAGACCATAAATACTGAAGTCTTTGGGATAGGAGCCTGTAAAACTGTCAAAAAAACATTGCTTAAGTGACAAAAAATAGCCTGAAGTGACAAGAAGTGTTAGCATCCTAGGCAATATTCCATATTCATTGTCAGAAAACATCATTTAGTTTTCTTTAGAAAAAGAGAGATTCTTCTTGAATTCAGTACCTGCCTTTCTTTTTTTGTTTTGCATTGTGTCTGTTTGTTTGAAATTTGTGGTTGACTTCATTTTCTGGTAGGAATCATGATACCTATATAAAGATAGCTGCATTTCCAAAAGTAGAATCATGAATACTGAAGCTTCTCTTTTGTTCCATCAAGATCTACTTACTTGCTAAGAATGTTAAGCCTGACTGAAGTGAGTGGGTGAGTGTGTATGTCTATGTGTATGTGTACTTTCAAAAGGCAGATGGTTAAGAATTAGATGCTGTATGTGCCTTTTATTTGTTTTTAAACCAAAAGTCCAAAGTTCATAATTCTTAAATATTTCTCCCTTAGGGAAAAACAATAGAAATTTAAAAAGAAGTCTGTAACTCTATGTTGTAAACTATTGTGTTCTTCTGGTACATTTGAGACTCAAATGATGAAAGTGTTACTAGTTAGTACTTTCTATTTGTTTTCAGCATTGGAGAAAATTCAAGATGCTGGATCCTAGGTTTTTATTCTAAACTGCTATTTTCCTGACCCTGACTATGATAGTGTGACATTTGGGTGACCATATTAGCCATGTTAATTCTGTTTTACTGTCTAACTCCCAAAACCCAAATGTGTGTTTTAGAGATGTGATTTCATTGTGCCTCTTCAAGTTAGAAAATTTTGTCAACTGAGGGTGCTTGCTTTTCAATGTCCAAGCTGTGAGAACTAGAGGTGTCATTCATTTGAAGGGAGCAGATGTTAAAGGCCCTTGCCCCTGCCTCCCTAATCCTAAACACCCTTGAAGAAGAGAAATGGTCTCTTCCCCAAATAGGCATCTTTCCGATGGTGAGAAAAGGCGGTAAAAGGCAGTAAATCTGCCTCCTCATTATGAAGTACAACAATAGATTGATTTATGAAGAAAAGCAACTGTTAACCAGATAGAAGATGTGTGCATGGAAATGCAGGTTCTTTCAGAGCCTGGTAAGCAGTTGCCTTGCTCCTCATCTTGACAGGAATCTAATATCACTAGTACAGAATATGTTATTCTGAACACTACATTTTGAAAGGGCTACACTGAAAACAAAAAAATGTATCTCCTAATGTTTTCACAGGACAAAAAACAGTCTCTTAAGTATGTCACTATTTTAGTATTTTAGCTAATTTTCATTATGGAGGACTTTTTTAAAAAGTCTTACTTTTATTAGCTTTTTGTGAAGACTTGCCATTTTAAATAGAGGCAAACGTAAGCATAGCATATTTAGATGTTTGTCTGTTTGTAAACAATTTTTCATCATACTCTATATTTTTTTCATAGACACTATAAACAGAGAGTCCCAGCTAGAGCCATATTGAAGATTATTTTTTAAGTTTCTGGGGAGATTGTATAAGGTATTTCGTGTTGTTTATGTCTTAAGGAAGTCTGTGTGTACTTTAAAATCTTTAAAAGCACAATTGTGACCTCTTAATGTGATATTCATTAAGCATTTGTATTTGGCTTTAAAAGACAGCTTTTCAGCACTTTCAGTTTTGAGTGTTAGTATAAAATGTAAGTCCTGATTGCTTCCAAGAAAATTGCAATGATGGTTATGAATATTTAGCAAATACCAATACAAAATTTGGAATCTATGTGTAACCACTGAGACTTGATCAGAATTAAAACTATTGATTAGCAGTAGGATTGGTACTGAAGCTCATCTCTAAATATGTGTCTAATGTGTATTTATATATACACATACATATATTTTGCAGTTATAGTAGAAGTCACTATAGTTACAAAGGACACACTGAGCTGAATCTTTAAAAGGAAAGGTAGGACTAAAATATCAATGCAGGTTCTATTATTGGTTTTTTATCCTTGTAGATGATATCTTGTACACATTTATATACATACATATGTGCATACCCACACTCAAGGATCTTTGAAAGAGTTCCCTAATCTAGATAGAAGGGCTCCAGTATGTTACCTGGGAAATCCACTGTTATTTAATTAGGAAAATGCAATAGTTGCAAAGAAACAATCCTTGCAACTATCAACAATTTTCTTGTGTGAATTTAGTTAGAAAATGGCATTTTTGACATGGTAATAATTAGTCCATTTAAAAATGAATGCTTTTTTCCTTTGGATGGATTTTGTAGAAGTCAAAGCACTATGAAAATAAGTAACATTTTAGACATAAAAGAAACTTTTAATGCCACTATCCTGATGGTAGTCCAAGCTTCACATTTAGTGGGGGGAATTCTATAAGACAGAGCAAAGATGAAAATGAATAGATCTGCTTAACACTTGCCTAGCCCCATAAAGATTCTACTGTTGTCAGTCAAATGCTTTATGAACATTTTAAGCTAAATTCTGTCTGTGTCTATGTGCATATGTGCGTGCACACACACAAGCACACATACACAAGTGTGCTGATCCTAGAACTTGAACTCAGGGCTTGAGCATTATCCCTACGCTTTTTTAGCTCAAGGCTAATAGTGCTCTACCACTTGAGCCACAGCTTCACTTTTAACTTTTTGGAAGTTAATTAGAGATAAGAGTCTCACAGACTTCCCTGCCTGGGATGGCTTCAACCCATGATTTGCAAATCTCCTGAGTAAGCTAGGATTACAGATGTGAGCCACTGGTGCCCAGCTGGCAGATCCATTTTTTAAAGGTGTAACTATATTAAGAAAGTGCAGGCAAATGCCTTTTCAGGATGAACTCTGCAGCTATATCTGTGTTTTGGGTAGTGCATTTCAATTCATTACCGCCTTAATTTTCTGATTTAGTTCAAATTAATTTACATAATATTTTTTTATTTATAAATTTATAATTATCCAAAATTGAGATCTGTGGACAAATATCACATATTTTTAAGTCTTTAATTCATTATCTCCCATATAAATATAGAGACTACAACAGTAATTAAAAATATTTCAGGTTTCTAGTGCTTTGCACAAGTGGGTTATTTCACACATAGAGTTCTGACAGCTATTGCTGTCAGATTTTACTGTGAACTAGTGAGCAGCTGTGCTGTGATGCCCACTGCTCAGCTCCAGTATGTCTGGAGCAAGTCTGTTATGGAATTTGTTTCTCTTTCCAGCACTCTTTTGTGAAGCACTAAAGTTGTAACTCCTCTCACTTGTAATTTTGGTTCTTCTGTACACCTTAGCTGAGGGAGAGACCGACAGACAGTCAGTGATAAGTCTCTTGCCTCACAGCCAAGTGGTTTATTTTATGGCCATTTGTGAAACTCTTACTTTTGTGCACGTAATCCTTGCTCACATATTTTTAGATGGTGTAAGTGGTCTCTTTTCAGAGGATTTTTTTTATGCCTAAAACTCTTGACTAGTAAGGATTCTCAAGCCAGTAAGATTTTAGAATACAACGGGCGCATATATCATCCTGCAACAACTGGATTTTTTTTTGATGGAGCACATGTTCTGGCTATAGTAGTCAGTAACAGCCTTCAAAGTAGTGCTGGTGAAGAGAGATGAAAGACTCAAGGCTTTTCTGCTTAAAAGAGAAGAAGCTCGAAGAAGATTATAGCCATCTCTAAGTGTGGACAAGGGTCTTATGGTGAGATTTATAAACCCTTGTTCTCCAAGGCCATTTCATTTCCTAATGAGATTTTGTGTTCTCAGACAGGGAGTGATAAGTCCAAAGGACAACAGCATTTAGTAGTGAAGATATTAGTAATAATGATGAAAGAAATACAATTTAAAAGCAGGGTCATGTCAACGTAAAGCCAGTTACCTTGTTATCTATGATAATGTTTGTCTGCAATATAAAAAACACACAACAGAAATAAAGACATCTCCTGTTTGGCTAACTGTTTAGTGAGAAAGTAATTTAGTCAGTGGCTCTATTACTAGAAGGTGGTAGATATAACAATACTTTTGATCATATAACAGCCCAAGACACTAAGTATTGTTATAATACCACATCAAGCACATTCAAGTTGTCATAACAACAAATAGAGAGTCTGCCAAAAAGAGATGTGGTAATAAACGTGAGTAGCATTTAAAGGGCTTTGTCTTCCTTTCCTCAGTTTCACCTTGTTTGGAAAGAAAATTTGGTTAACATATATTGTTACAAGTATTCAATTATTTATTAGATGTTATTAGATGATTTATTAGATGTTTATTAGATGTTATCTGGTAACAGATTTTGTGTTGTCGACTAAGGAAGCAAAGACAAATCACCTTTGACGGCAAACAGATGATTGCACTGTGTTGTCATGTATCTTCTTAATCAGGACAGGAAGGTATCAGGAGGATGTAGACAGTTCAGAGGAGAAACTACCCTGCTTCCCTTTATAAAACTTATTGAATTCATGAGTTTCCGATCTAGGATCTGTGGTATTATTGATTGGACAAATGTTAGAAGCGATCAATTCAGGCAGGAGAAGCCTCTGGGATGAAGTTTTTTGTTTTACGGTGGGTTTGCTTTGAGGGTAGATTACAAGATGTCCCTTGTGAACAGAGATTTGGTATGTCTTTCACAGTGACATGGAAAACTCTGCTTCCTGAGATTCATGTTATGAAAGGATGTTGTTTTATTCAGAGGGCTACTTTAAATTAATTGACCTTTTCCACAATTAGGGGGTATAAAAGAAAGAGCAGCATGTGAGAACTCTTCAGAAAACTTGGTTCTAATCCACATAAATATCACCTAATCTTATTTGTGCTGCAGTTTCCTCTACAACATGGCAATAAAAAAAATGTTGCCATTGTCAGCTTGAGTTCTCATCACACAATCTATGCCCTGGGTAGCTTCAACAGCAGGAATGTATTTCTTCCAGTTCTTACGGCTGAAAGTCCTGAATCAAAGAGCTTGATTCTAATGTGGCCTCCTTCTTGTGTTCTCGCATTATAAGTAATAGAGTAAAAGGAAATTTTTCTGATATTTCTTTTTATATGGGCTCTACTTCCATCGTGGAAACCTACATTCCTGACTTCACTTAAACCTAATTACTTTGCAAATATCTTCTGTCCAAAATCTATTAAATTAGGAGCTATGTCTTCAACAGATGAATTTTAAGGGAGGGAGACACAATTTATTCTATAACCTACCTTTCTTATATAAAGCAAATGAAATAGGAACAACATAGTGTAAAGAATATAAAAGGTACATTAAGTGGTTAAAGTTACCAATGTCAGCCAAACCTTATTTCCATATACCTAATAAGGTTTTTTTTGTTTGTTTGTTTTGTTTTTTGGCCAGTCCCGGGGCTTGAACTCAGGGCCTGAGCACTGTCCCTGGCTTCTTTTTGCTCAAGGCTAGCACTCTGCCACTTGAGCCACAGCGCCACTTTGGCCATTTTCTGTATATGTGGTGCTGGGGAATTGAACCCAGGGCCTCATGTATAGGAGGCAAGCACTCTTGTCACTAGGCCATATCCCTAGCCCCTCTAATAAGGTTTTTGATCCTTATTTGATGTAGTTATTAATGTAAACCCAGATGAATAGAAACATTCCATTTCTAACAGTTTTACAATTGTCTCTTCCATTAATCTTGTTAACTTAACCTAAGTTTTTCTTAATAATTTTCAATACTTATTTCTTAGCTTACCTTTGGCCTTATCTTTTATTAGCATACCTATCTCATAATACCATGCAGTCATGAAAATTACAAGTTTTACTTATATGATCAAGAACATTTCCCATAGTTATTTAGCATGGATATAATGTTGTTCTTTAAAATGAAACATATACTTCAAAATTAAGTGATTTTCAGTTTCTTATACAGCAACTAAACACAGTACTCCTTTAAGTGATATTTTTTATCAAGTTATAACATCAAGTCTTTCTTAATGAGAGGACTTCACTGATAAGAATACTGTACTTGAGTCAATCTCGATGAAAAATGAACAGAGAAGTGAAGTGTGGTATAGTCACCCATATTTTTTTCCTTTGGTTAGGATTAGCATCTTTCTGGATATTTGTACAAGAAAGAAATTATCTTTATTGCAGGCCACAGGTGTTCGTTTTCTATATGGGGTAAAAATGTTCTATAAAAACATAGGAATGTATCTGAAGTAATTTTGGTTTAACTAGTTTTACTTTTTTCTTTACCTTTTTACAAAGAAAGGGGACTTCCACTTCCTTCCCCCTTCCTTTTCTGTATTTTGATTGTTTTGAGATCAAGATGAAATTCTTTTCATTAAGTTTAGTTGCCCATCAGAAAAGACTTCTGCTTGTCTATGCCTAGTACAAGGAACAGGGCTAGATTTTTGCATGCCCTCTCTTGGGATCTACTTTGACAGGTGTGTCTCTTGAAACAGTTGAATTATAGGAGTTATAAATGTATTTTTTCTTTTCCTGGATAAAAAATACTGTAGAAAATCCATTACAAAATGATTTTGCATAGCCACTGCATGTTGAAGATTGCATTGCAAATCTTGGTAGTCCAATTATTTTAGTAGTACAGTTACATCTTATTTGGGGCAGTAGAGAAATTTATGACCTCCTTTTTTGGTATGTGGACCTGTTATAGAGCTTGAACTTAGGGCCTCAGTGTTATCCTTGAGCTCTTGTGCTCAAAGTTACCATTCTACCACTTGAGCTACAACTTCACTTCCAGCTTTTTGGTGATAATTGGAAATCAGAGTCTCACAGACTTTCCTGCCTGGGCTGACTTAGAACTGCCATCCTCAGATCTCAGTCTCCTGAGTAGCTAGGAATACAAGAATGAACTTACTGAGCCAGGCAAAGCTTTCAAATAATGGTAACAATCAAATGTTGATTAAGATTGATTAGTTGCTATCATAACAGCAGTGGTTTAGGTGTTTTCTCACTTTTTAATACTAATTTAGTGAGTTTTGGTGCCCTCACTCTATGAGGAAACTAATCCTTATTTATGCTATCTTCCTAAATCATGGCTAGCAAGCTGTCACTGTACATAGAAAGCAATCTAAAGAAATTTCATGATGCCGAGGTCATCAGCAAAAGAAATGATAATAATAATAATAATCAGAATCTTATTGGACTTCTTTATTCTTTTTCCCCCTTTTCCAAGTTTTCTCCCCACATTTTTATTAGTATCATTTAGTTGTACAAGGGGATTTCCTTATAACATTTCCGTATATGCATACAATGTACTGTGATCAGACTTTTAAATTCTGATTTATCATTCATAGATTCACGTGCATTATTTCTTGAGATATTGAAGTTTGAACTTGGGACCTTATACTTCCTAGGAAAGTCTTCTATTGCTTGAGCTATGCCTCCATCCCTTTTTGATTTGGTTACTTTTTAGATAGTATTTCACACATTTTTCCCCAGAGCCAGCCTTCAGTCTTCGGCTTAGTCTTATTACCAGTACTGCCTACATGGATGGGAATATAGCTGTGCATCACCACACCCGGTTTATGAGTTGAGATGAGTCTCACTTTTTCTTCTGGACTGATGTTGAACCATGATCTTTCCAATCAATACTTTTCAAGTTACTGAAGTTACAGATGCGCACCACCATACCTGGTCTCATAGACATGCAAATTTTTAAATTTTTCTAGAGTGTAAAGTCAGAGAAGGAAGATACTATCAGAGAAGGAAGATACTTGTTAATCCTGAGGGTCTAATAAAGATCTGTTTGTGGAGGGTTTTTTTTTAAGAACATTTAACCTATAGTCTTTATGGTCATTCTTGCTTTGTGTTTTTGGAGGGAAAGTACACTTTTCTTAAGATGAAAAAATCTCCATGTTTCACTTGAAGTCATCCACAGTTGTTAAGATCAGATGAAGTAGAAGATAATATTAGATAAAATAGAAGACAATATTAGCCTTCTCTGGTGGCAGAGGGGCATTTGAAGAATTGAACTCAGTTCTTCCCTAGTTCAAATGAGTTTACTGTCCATCCACCACAATGTGGAGGAATGTGGTTCATAATTGTTTATACTAGTGCTTTCCTGAAAATCACTTTGAAGACTTTAGAGAAAGGCTGCTTTGGGATAGATTCACACATATCTATTTTTTCTTTAGCGTATACTCATATTTTTATAAATTCTTTCCAAAAGCATGTTGTTGTTTTAACATTAAAAAAATTAAAAAGTAGCTGATCACCAGTGGCTCACGCCTGTAGTCATAGCTACTCCGGAAGCTGAGATCTGAGGATCACAGTTTGAAGACAGCTCAGGCAGAAAAGTCCCTGTAAGACTACTACCTTCATTTAGCCACTCAAAAACTGGAAGTGGAGCTGTGGCTTCAAAGTGGTAGAGCACTAGCCTTGAGAAAAATCACTTAAGGCAGTGTCGAGGCCCTGAGTTCAAGCCTTAACACCAACAAAGGAAAAAAAATCAT
Organism: Perognathus longimembris pacificus; assembly: GCF_023159225.1. NCBI lineage: Eukaryota > Metazoa > Chordata > Mammalia > Rodentia > Heteromyidae > Perognathus > Perognathus longimembris. Next base: position 120,204,347 of record NC_063161.1, on the reverse strand, counting down.
ATTACTGGGTGCTAGTCGCTCATACTTGTAATCCTAGCTACTCAGGAAGCTGAGATTTGGGGATCAAAGTTCATAGCCAGCCCGCACAGGAAAGTTCATGAGACTCTTATCTCCAATTAACCACCAAAAAAGCCAGAAGTGGAGCTGTGGCTCAAATGATATAGCACCAGCCATGAACAAAAAGTAGCCCAAGGGCTGGGAATATGGCCTAGTGGCAAGAGAGCTTGCCTCGTATACATGAAGCCCTGAGTTTGATTCCCCAGCACCACATATATAGAAAAGAGCCAGAAGTGGCGCTGTGGCTCAAGTGGCAGAGTGCTAGCCTTGAGCAAAAGGAAGCCAGGGACAGAGCTCAGGCCCTGAGTCCAAGGCCCAGGACTGGCAAAAATAAATAAATAAATAAATAAATAAATAAATAAATAGCCCAAGTGTCTAGGCCCTGAGTTCAAGCTCCAGGAAGAGTACCAAAAAAAAAAAAAAAAAAAAGTATGAATTAGTGGTCTCAACTTGGAATTTTAATCATTGTTTGTTGAGCTTTTTTATCAGCATGCTTGGATCTCAACTTCAGGCCTACTAAATCAGAACTTTCTCTTGTATAGACAGTTTTCATGTAAAGACAACTGATGTTTGCCAAGTAGCCATGGTTAATCACTCTCTGGATCAATCAGTGATCCTCAGAAATGTGATGGGTCCTATGGAGTCCAGGCTCTTACCCTGCCCCACCCACAACCTGCAACAGACATCCTGCAGGCATCATAAACTTGAATAAGTTTTATTTTCTTTACCATTTGTCCATTTTCTGATAATTAGCAACTGTGGGATTATTTAACTTTGTTTACGGGTAAGAAGCTAAAAAAAACAAAAACAAAAAAAACCTGCCTCTGGCTTTGGTACTGGTATCAGCCTGATGCTTGAGAGGTCAAGTTCAATGGCAGTAGGTGGAGAGGCAGCCACTGTCCTCCCTTGTTAGCCTAGTTTATATCACCTTTAGTCAAGAATTCTGGCCAAGTAGCTTCTTTAGGTCCAGCACAACGTGTGCTTCTAGTCAGGCAGCATGTGGAATTAGTAGAGCTCTTTACTCACTGTAAGGAAACCTCTTTTTTTTTTTTTTTTTGGCTCCCAAATGGTTTCCAGAGCAATCAAAATAATACCATTTGCAGGCAGACACTTTTCATGGCTGAAAAGAGCAGCTTGGAGAGGAAAAGGAGTGCTCTCTGGGCCCTGGGAGAACTGTTTTACAGCTGGGCACCGCACATAAATGCCAACGGAATGCCCTTTCAGTTGTGTAACTCACCACTGGGGCTCCACCATGGAAGAGGCACTCAACAAAAATGAAGAGTACCTCACACAGGCATTTGTACTTGTAAACCAACTCCTCTTTGTGAGCTGCAAGCTGCAATGTGTAGGACATTGTATTACAGTTTTCAAGTAAATCCTGCAGTGGTGAAGGGTTGGTGGGCCGCCTGCTTCTCATTAGAGATCCTGTCTGGCTCCTTTCCTAGAGAATGAGTGGTAGATTGCTGACACCTGTTTTCCCATCCAGCCTGAGGATGTGAAGTGTGCATTAGGAATGCTTGAAAGTGCTTCCTTGTGTCCGAGCCATGGAGCTTGGCACTGCTTAGAGAGAGGGAGTCCATTGCTGGGAAGGGAGAAGCGAAAATCAGCGGTGAATAACTGCAGTTATAAACTGAGACTCATATCTCATTTAGTAGCTCCTGATTGTGCTTGTTGTTCACGCTCCAGCTTCATTACTCAGTGAACAAAGCAAAAGAACATGGGTCTTCTACCTGGGAAGCCCTCACATATTTCTCAAATAACAGGAGTACATAGTTGAGACAATGCACACATTTGAAAATGGGGGCTCCGAAATTGTCCACTCTTATACCTAAAGATACTGCTATTATTAAGTTATTTAAAAGTAGATATGTATAAAACACATATGTAGGGGGTTGCATTATCTATGTCTGCACACTTCTGTTCATTCAGCTTCTAAGAAATCTTTCATAAAAACTATGGCACTGCAAGAGCCAGTGGTTAATACCTATAATCCTAGCTACTCAGGAGACTGAAAAGTCCATGAGACTCTTTCATCTCCAATTAACCACCAATAAACCAGAAGTAGACTGCGGCTCAAGTGGTATAGCACTAGCCTGTGTTAAAAAGCTAAGGGACAGCACCCAGGACCTAAGTTCAAGCTCTTGGACCCACACAAACAAAAACACTATGGTATACAACAGAGGCTCCAGTGTTCTGCCTATAGTCACAGATTCAGAATGCCTTCTGCCTACAGGTATGTAAAGGTTAACAAGAAAACACTTTTTGAAGTGCTAGCTGTTTATAGTTGATCTAGAGAGAATATACATCAAAGTACAATCCTATGCATATTTAATAAGGAAAGAGGTAATGTCCCTGCTGTGTTTTCAGGAAGTTTGCAAGGAGAGATGTTTGGATGGGATGGAGAATGGGTGTAGAATTTGTCGTAGACATTAAAGGATGAGGATGCTATTTTCCTGCCATTTATAGACTGCAGAATTAAAGGCTATTTAAATACTCTTTAATATAATCAAATTATAGCAAATAAATGTATGGAAATGTCATAATGAAACCTCTGAAATTGTACAGTTCAATTTATGACAGTAAAAAACAGCAGCCAAAGAAATAGGGGCAACATTTCTTCTGACTGTGATACTTGACTGGGTCTGGTGAACATTGGCCTCCATTTGTGAACTGTGGGTGAATAGGGTTATGTCTGGGTCATGGCCTTGGACCAGAGTGAAATTAACTGGCTCATAATGTGATTGAACTAATGACCTTGGCCTCATTACTACTGTGTTTTAACCAGTGGAATCAATCAGATATTGCAGAAAGAGTAATCAAGGTATCCCTGAGAAAGATGAGCATAGCAATAAATAGGAGTGAAACTGAAGCCAGGTACTTCATTCATCCAACACCATCTGGGCATTTTTGTCTTTACATCTTGTGCGTTTTCATACTTATTGGTACACCTAATAAAAATAAAGTGGTTAAAACAAAAAAGACATCATGACTCTCCTGTGTTGATATTCTGACACAATGAAATGTATAGTCAGTTTTCTTGCATAGCATTAGACTTTTTTTCCATAAGCAGCTTTGAAGAATAATATTGTTTTCAATTTTCCATGCGTAATGCCCCATAAATTTACTGATGATGCCTTTTTCTTCTTCTCTAAAGTCGGAACAACCCAGTCCTGCCAGTTCCAGCTCCAGTTCCAGCTCCAGCTTCACCCCGTCCCAGACCAGGCAACAAGGTATCAACAGCTCCAAGGCAAACCATGAGACATTTTTCTCATAAAGCATCTTAATGAGTTGATTTATGACCTATCTTCCACTGTTTTATTATTTGAATGGTAACTTGGCTTTTATGCAGTAGTATTTATTTCCCCTAGGAATGCGTGTGAACATTGTTCTGATATATGGGGCCAGACTCTAGAAATTTCCCCTCTTTCTAGTCTCGCCGTCACATTCCCATTTGACAAAAGGATTATAGGTACAGCCTATTCCAGGGAGTTCCCAAAGGAAATACAACAGCATACCCTGCACTTGAGAGGCTTTGACATAAAGAAATAGGTTTGGACTCTTCCTCTTTGGACACCCGTCATTTTATTTTATTTTTTTAATCTTAAGATTAATAGACTCTTTTAAAGAAAAATGTTAATTTACTGGATCTCAAATATATTTTCTGTATTCCCGATCAAGTGTTAACCACAACTTTGAATAAAGATAAGGAAACTGGAGACTGGTTATATGTATATTTAGTATATATTCCATATGTATATAAAATGTTTAAATGCAGGCTTAAAAGTTTTTTACATAAAAATATTAAAAAGGGATAATTTATTTTTTAGTATCCTGTTAAACATTACCTTTTTTAATGGACCACACTGAATTCCTAATGCCCTTATGTGTCTTGAAAAGGATTAACTTGTTGTGCATATTTGGATGAAGGCTACGCTTCCAGGAAAAGACAGTGATCGTTTTGACTATTCAAAACTCTTGTTCCATTGATTTCCAAAGACTTAAGCTCACTACAAAAGCAGAGAAATTTGAAAATGTGAGGTTGCAGGCAGTTGATACTTATCTTAGAACTGAGTGATAGTTGAGGTATTCCCAACATAGAGTAGACTTTAAAGGTTAGCTAAACCAGAATGAAAGTGCTTCTCTCACTTTCTTGACTGCCTTTATGATTCTTCTGGTAAAACTTTAAATACCTATCTTGTTTTCACCATATCTTGAATAGTAAAATAAAAGAAGTTACACTAATGAAAGTGGATATGCATGTGTGTTTGATAGTTTTCTTCTGTCCTAGAAAAACAAGAGTTATAATTCAATTTTTTTCTTCCATCCAATACTGGATTTGGTCTTGAATTTTCTGGGCATTTGATTTATTACATGGTCTTATTTGTGTTAATTCATTCTGGTATTCTGCCAGGAATTTCTTAAAAAGTAAAATGAAAATTGGATGCATAAAATTGTTGCAACAAGACCTTCTATCCAAGATCAATAAGAAGATCAGAGATCGGACATTACACCATGGAATTGAAATACTTTATAATCTGAACTTGACTGAAATACTTGCTTGACCTGAAATTGACCTTGAAATAAAAGAAACAGCTAAACCTTAATAGATCAAAAACTACCACACAAAGCCTGCATTGCCAAGAACAAGTTACAGCCACAATGATTTATTAATCTCAACTTTTCAATACATGGTTAACTTAACAAAACAGCCAATTTACGAATACATCTTTCTGTTTCTTTTTAGGTGTAATTTTTCTTAGGGAAGAAATGTACACGGAAAAAAATTCTCAGAAAATAGAGATTCTTTAATAAACATTTGGTTCATTAAAACAAAATAGTGACTGGGCCGGTAATTCTAGCTGCTCAGGAAGGTGAGATCTGAGGATCATGGTAGGAAACCAGCCCTGGCAGCAAAGTCTGTAAGATCTTTACCTCAAATTAATAGCCAAAATTTCCAAAATGAAGCTGTGATTCAAGTGGTAGAGCACTAGCCTTGAGCAAAATAGCTAAGGGACTGTGTGTAGGCCCTGAATTCAATTCCCAATACTGGCACAAGAAAACAACAACAATAGTAGTGTTTTGATTATTATGAAAACCTTAGTGTTTAGATAGAGGCTGCATTCTAGAGACTGTACCAAGTTGTGTTGCAAAAATGTGTAACTAGGATAAGGGTTATTCTCAAGTAGTATCCAGTGAAGGTAAGCATTCTCCTGTGTCTAATCTGAGTAAGTATGCTTGAAGTAGTATGTTTGATTTCCTGTGGTTCACTGTCATTACACAGGTCCTTTAAGGTCTATAATGAAAGATCTGCACTCCGATGACAATGAGGAAGAATCAGATGAGGCAGAGGATAATGACAATGACTCTGAAATGGAAAGACCTGTAAATAGAGGGGGAAGTCGGAGTCGCAGGTAAATGTCTTGGAGAGAGGTTCTGACATCTTGATATAATCACAAAGGTGCATCAGAAGAAAAAGCATTAAATGGTTTTATTCAAGTGAAATTGGGGTGTCTTGGCAAGCTTACACTCACGTTTATAGGAAACTATATTTCCCTTTTCCAGAAAGAGGAAGGTTTCTCCCCTCCTCTAAAACCTTTATAGAAAAAGCCAGATTAGAAGTCCTTGTTATTTACAATATGTGCCATGTGACATTCATTTGGACAGTTTGTGTAGACCTGGTGCTGGAGGTCATCTCAGAATGTGAAGAAACATGTTTGCTGTTTGTAGTTAGAAATACATAATTGGCTCCCGTGAATTATCTGTGCGACCTAATTAAACTAGGATCACCTGTGTGTGTTTTCTAGCAAATAAGTTCTTTTTAAGTGTGCTGACAATTAGGTTCCTTAAGTAGCTTTAATGCTGTGAGGCATAATTTCACATTATAAGATGGTAATTCATGTCACTTATAATTAATAGTCAACTTGAAATTGCCTTGAGGATTTCATTTCTTTATCATGAGCAAAACAAATAGGCGTGCTTAATTTAATGTGTTTTAAGTAGAAAAATGAGAATCTACTTGAACTTAAAATCCAATTACATTTATAACATATTACAATAAATCTTCCCCATTATCCATTACCGTGTAGATGGCCCTAGAATACTTACAATAATGCACTTTTAACCCAATTTGGACATACTCTTTGCTTTCTTAATTGTTAACTCCTTAGTGTTATCTGAGAAAGTCCTCCATAAAGTCTAAGTTCTTTCAGATCCCTCAGTGACCCTAAATTATGGCTGTATTCCTTTTACAGAACTAGAGCCCTGGCCTAGATCTGACAAACAACAACTGGTAGGGCAAAAGGTTCTAAAAAGGAACTGCAACATAGAGTTAAGGACTTTCTTAAATCAACTAAAAGCTTGATCACTGGCTGCTCTCCAATTTAGCTGATGAAACACACACACACACACACACACACACACACACACACACACACACACTTCAAGTTATTGTTTAGAAGACTTTAGATATTCTATGATTAGCTGTTGTCTTCCCTCTTCTCCACCATTGTGAGTCCGTTAGTGTGGGTCAGGTCATACACTGTTCATCTTGAGTCTAGTGTGGACCTATTGTTGGGGACACTTCATTTTCCTGCCTGGCATATGCTGTGAGCACAGAAGCACCATGTAGTATTTGATCTTCAACACATTTGTGAAGCCTCAACTGTTTAATCAGTTTAAATACTCAACCTTCCACTTCAGTTAAGAAGCATTTGAAAGCAGCGCTTCAACTGAACACTTCATTAATGTAATTTAGTTAAGAAAAACAAGTTCCATCCATTTTTTTCTGCTAAAGGGATGTCACAGTGTATCCTTTTTGTTTCCTATCTTGTATCTTATCTATCTGAATATGTAAAAGAGCTAGCATATGATTGCCTATTCACAGTGAAAGAAAACCCAGCCTGGGATTTTTAAAGCATTTTCTTTCTCTGAGAAGAATATTATATTAGGCTACTGTATAACCAGCAAGAAGGAGCAAACAGGAAGGGGGAGGTATACACCCAGTAGACTGGAAAAAAGCACCATTTCCTCTCTGGTTAGATGAAAATTCAACTGCATTCTGCAGAGGAAAAAAAAAAGTAGAGGAGGAGGTAGTATTTTTATTATCTTTAGTTGTTGAAATGCATTTTATTTTTTTAAACACAATTATCCTGAACATACCGAGTATGTTTTTTTTTTGTTTGTTTGTTTTGCACTGCTGGAAAATATTCCCAATGAAGTTACAGTGTATCAGTGTTCAGAACTAGAGATGACTTTGACTCATGACACAGTAGTAATGATTCTGGAATGTTGGGCTTAATACATCTTGGGTTTGAATCCTGATGCCTCTGTTTTCTGTGAGTCTAGGTTAGTGACTAGGTCTCAGTATGTTGCTTGCCAGCAGGAAATCACTAAAAGAGAAACAGCAGGTATAGCACTGACCATAGACCCAGATATAAAGTAAGCACCAATATCAGTGATTGTGAGTTACAGCCAACTTTTCGATGACTATTGTTTGGATTGCTTGTTTTTGTGGGGGACATCCATGGATATTTCAAGTCTCTTATTTGTAGTGATGCATATGGTTTTTCTCTATTTCTCTGCAGAGTTAGCTTGAGTGATGGCAGTGATAGTGAGAGCAGTTCTGCCTCTTCGCCCCTCCATCATGAACCTCCACCACCATTATTAAAAACTAACAACAACCAGGTAAATTATGTAGTTTGTACTTCTCAAGACTCTGCAGAACTTGGTGTAATCCATTGTCCCACAGCACACAAACTTCATGCCTCACAATTTCAAACAGTCCCTCTTGATGCAAATTAAACGACATTCTATAACCTGAGGAATAAACACATAGGGTAGAAGAACTTTTGCTGTCCAGAAAAATAAGTATGGATGGTGAATTAAGTAAGTGCAGAAAGGGATTGTGATAGAAATGCTGACCACTCACTCCTGATTTCTGTATATTCTATCCCCCAGAAGGAAATGAGGAACTTAATTAAAAACTATGACCTATGAGTTAGTTTAAAAGCTGGCTCTTCCCCAGGCACCGGCGGCTCATGCCTGTAATCCTAGCTACTCAGAAGGCTGAGATTCTGAGGATCGCAGTTCAAAGCCAGCCCAGGCAGTCAATGACACTCTTATCTCCAGTTAACCACCAGAAAACTGGAAGTGGCACCTTGAGTGAAGAAGCTCCAGGGACAGCACCTAGGCCCAGAGTTCAATCCCCACAACCCACTAAAAAACATTTTGGGGGGTATTTTTGGTGTCATTTTACTGGTGTCATTTTGCTAATAGAAAACTAATTTATTCTGTATCTATTGCTTCATCTATAAATGACATTAACATTTACCTTGAAAGTTATTGGGAAGATAGCAATATGTGTAGATACTATGAGATAGTACAAGGCACCTCCTTATATATGCTTATTATTATAGATACTCAACATCAGTTTTCTCATCCAAGAAAAAAGGATCAGCAGTAGGATTGTAAGGAGTAGTTAATAAAACAGAAAATAATGGCCTCTCTCATTGTCATATGTTGAGTTAAGGAAAGCTTAGTAATTCGATAGCTCAGAATATAGTTATTTGCAAAAAGTCTAAATAGTACTTTGAAAGCTGTGATGAAGAGCTTTTGTTAAACAAATGGATAAGATTAGGATTATTTCCATTACTTACTAAAATAAATGGTTTTCAAGTATCATGAATGTTATAAAAGCCTCATTGTGTGTTAAATTGATACTCATTATTGCAAGTTGTACTTATCTTTCTGTTTAATCAGATTTCTTGTGACCTCTACCATAATTGTTTAATTCAAATTACCATATGACTGTTTACTTGAAAAAAATTTTAAAAAACATTGTTTTTATAAAATTAGTCTGTTTCCTAAGTGTTCTGTGATTTAAAATATCTTGTCCTTAAATTTGTGATATTTGTTTTAGTTGGAAAAAGCTATTTTACAAGCTTAAAATGTCTTTTTCACGTTTTGTATAAAGCATAAGCAGAGATCTTGCTCTCTTTTTTGTTGTTGTTTGTTTTGTGGTCAGTCATGGGCTTGAACTCTGGGCCTGGGTGTTCTCACTGAACTCTTCAGCTAAAGGCTAATGCCCTACCACTTGAGCCACAGCACTACTTTCAGTTTTCTGGTGGTTAATTGGAGATAAGAGTCTCGTGGCCTTTACTGCCTGGGCTGGCTTTGAACCCTGATCCTTAGATCTCAGCCACCTGAGTAGGATTACCAGCATGAGCCACCGGTGCCCAGCCAAGCAGAGATCTTAAAATCATAAATTCTTTACTTATAAAGTTTGCTTGCAACTTAAATCCTCTATAGTTAAGTAGGAAAGGTACCAGTGCTCTTAATCGCACCAACTACAGTTTTTTTGTTTTTTTTTTTTGGCCAGTCCTGGGCCTTGGACTCAGGGCCTGAGCACTGTCCCTGGCTTCTTCCCGCTCAAGGCTAGCACTCTGCCACTTGAGCCACAGCGCCGCTTCTGGCCGTTTTCTGTATATGTGGTGCTGGGGAATCGAACCTAGGGCCTCGTGTATCCGAGGCAGGCACTCTTGCCACTAGGCTATATCCCCAGCCCCCAACTACAGTTTTGCTGCAGCTTCTTTGTGTCCTACATAGGAGTGCAAACCAAACTGAACCTCATCATTCCCAGCTCTGCTATCCTACTTCTCCCCATCTCAGTGGTCAGCCATGGCCTTCGCCTGACCAGCTCTTCCACTGGCATAACTGCCTCCTATCACAAGTCAAGCATTTCAGGGGAAAGTAGAAAGAGGAAGGACATAGTATGCTGGCCAGTCAGTTGATATCACTGAGCTGGCTAACTAGATAACTTAGGATTTTTTTTAATGAACTTGTGTGGAACCTGGGAAAAGATTTTTATAGAATTTTGGCTTATATTTTGTATCTGTTCAAGTCTCTTTAGACCTGATTTTTGCTTTTCGTGGATGGTGGATCAGAATTAGGATTCCTGCAGCAACAGTGCAGGAGTTAAGGGCATAGTGTGTACTTTTGTGACCTCACCTATATGTATATTCCTGCAGCATTTGTCCCAGCTACCATGGAGACAGAATTTGAGGAGGAGATATGCCTCCAACAAACTCCCCTCTTGTCCTTCAAGTATTTGAAGGTAGTCTTGAAATAACTATGGTTTAGAATTTTTGTCATTCCTTTTTAACTACCTAACAAAACTAAACTAAAGATCCAGATTATCAATTTGGACAGGGTAAAAAATTGTCTAGCCAGGCACTGTGGTTCATGCCTGTAATCCTACCTACTCAGAAACCTGAGACCTGATGATTACAGGTTTGAAATCAGCCAGGCAAAGTCTGTAAGACTCCACCTCCAGTTAACAGCAAAAATGCCAGAGTGGAAACATAGTACAAATGGTAGGGTACCAGCTAAGAGCAAAAATCCCAGTCAGACCACAAAGACCTAAATTTAAGTCAAGGTATCTCTATGGGAGGGAGGGAGGAAGGGAAGAAGGAAATAATTACCTTATTTGATTAAATAGCATACCAATGATTTTGGCATGCTTATTCAACAAATGTATAAGTACTACATACACATCATATATCAATCTACCAGTAGAACTTGGTTATATGTCACTTCTTTGATGCACCTGTAGACATAATGATAAAATCCATATGTACTCACAGTGTTGGATCAGGTATCAGTCAGTATTTAGGAACATTAAAATATAATAATAATGCATGCATATTCTCCATGCTATGGAGTACAAGATTTTCTTAATGACCTCAAAGTCAGTTACAATTAACTCTGGAATACATTTTTAGTTTTATATTTGAGTAGAAGCAGGAGAAGTACTTGGGGTGATTCAGAACATGTCTGAAATTTCACACCAAATAAAGTGGATAGCAACATACTGAGATGGCCTAATTATGAAATGGGAAGACCGAGTTTCTTTCTCCCATGCCTTTGGCCTATTGTGTTAGTTCACATTCCATCCTGACCGGATACCCCAGGAAAATTTTAAAGGAGGAAATGGTTTCTGCTGTGCCTGTTGTCACCTGACTCTCTTCTTTCTGCACCAGAGGTGGGAAAAACATCATGGTGAGGATCATGTCCTAGAATGAAGTGGCTCACCCCAAGTGAATGTGATACAAAAACAAAGGGAAGGGACTGGAACAAGATATAGCTCGCAAAGAATCTGCTCCCTTAAACTAGGTTGCACCAGTTAACTTCCCATCACCTCTCAACTTCCCAGCAATACAGACTTGAGTATATGAACTCTTGGGGAACAGTCCACATACAAACCATAACAAGTATTCTCTGTCTACAAAATGATCTTTCAAGATTTATTTAAACATTGGGCACATTTGAATCGGCTGATGCCTTCTCATAAATCTTCCATGGACTAAGGAAAAGATAAGGTATTAATTGAGTTGAATATTTTCTAAATACTGGAAAAATGAACAGAGAGCCACATATCCACAAAGCAAGTAATTAGCCTGAGTATTGTTAGGAGCTACTAATGATCATTAACTTGAAAAATCTATCATGAAGTTCGTTTGTTGAATAATTGAGTTTCATTTCTCACAAAAGAATACAGAAAAATATAACCTTGAAATTGTGATTTTCAAGCTGTATCCTCTGATTAAAGACAAGTGCTACTAATCACAATTAGTCCATTTTCAGAGATTACCATATCTATCAGTGGTTTATCTCAGTCTGGGTGGCTCTGTTTCCCTCAATACAGCTTAATAGGGAATAATAAAGAGTATTGTACCAGTTTAACCAGAGATGGCTTTTTTTAACCCTAAATCTCATTGTTGTGAATTTGAAACAAAATGACCAGGTCTTTCTTAGCCAAGAGTATGGCATGGAGGGAAGGAGTGGATTTGAAGGAAGGAAGTGATCCATTGGACTCAAGTTAATATTCAGAATATCATAAATCACCTATCAGCCTGCCAGGCATGTTGAATGAAATTCAAAAGAGTCTATCCAGTTAAACTGGTTTGAAATAAGCCTGTGGAAGACAAGGTGTTATACTTTTATATTCTGGAGTCGTTTCCCTAAAGATAAGAAGTGATCATAAATAAAACAATTGTCTTCAACATGGCTCAGCTCTCTCAGAATGAGGTTTTGACAAAGCTGTTTATTTTGGAGCAGGGAGAGATCAAAGAAGGAAGATTAACTGAGCCCAGTCTGGGCAGCCACTCAGTAACTTGAGGCGGGTCACTGACACCCGGAGCTTTTGTTCCTGCCACCATAGCCTCAGAAGAAAGAAACTAGGATTTCAATGTGTTTTGGCCTTCTGGGCTGTAGCACTTACGGAATGTGTGGGGTGGGACTTAAGCGCCCAAACATTCTGCTGTGAAGAGAAGGTTACAGGACTCTCTAAACCTAGTTTGTAAAGTTCCCTTGCAAATATAGCAGACTCAGACACTCAGATAACCAGGGCACAATGAGTATGGGGGATGGGGCCATGGGAGGGGTGGGATGTGATGGGAACAAAATTCAGTTCTCTAATGCTCAAGGCAGACAGGCACTGTTTTTTACTCCTGCCTGAAATCTCAGCATATTGTCTCCACATCACCCAGCCTAGTGTCTGAGTTAGCCAGGAGTGCCATCTACTGACCTACTTATTCCTGTGTCTCTGAGCACTGATTTTCCCCTTGAGATGTCATTTCCCAAAACAATAGAGATGAGGGAAATAATGCATGTAGGACTGTTTGGTTTCCTTTACAGTGGAGCATATTAAGAATGATTGTCTTGCCTCTGCTATTCAATAATTTCCTTGTGTGGCCCAAAACATTGTATTTTAAGTTAGCTCAATCAAACTAGTAATCTAAACATTAAAGAAATGAGAGTGAATCTCTGGACAGACTAGTAGAATCATGTTTGTTTATCTGTCACACATTGTTCTCAATCAAAGAGAAATATTTCCATTTAGGAGTATTTCTAGAATGTCCTGGTTTTATCCTAATAGTTAAAATACTTAACAAGTAGAATAAAACTATAATACTGAATGACAATCTGGGCATTATCTTGTTCAAGCCTCTCATTTCATCTATTGAGATCAACAATGTTAAATGATAGGACTAGAGACCCAACCCTGTGCTCTCATCACTACAATTTCCAATTAAAAGGGGATGTATTCTTAAACTTTTCTGGGTGTTATGGAATGAGGTAGACTGAACAAAATTGGGGTTGAATTAAGGCAAGAAGTGGTAAATGGAAAAATAGAATTAATATGAGACTTCTTAAAGTAAGTTCTTTGTCATCTTCTCCTTAATATTAATCTCCTATTATAACAACTCAGCAAAGAAGTGATAAAGAAAAAAACAAAAGGCTTTACTCTTTATGTTTATGTACATTTGTAAACACTCATCATTATGAATTTAAGTGTTAATTAATGGTTCATAGTCATTTCACATGAGGACCATTTTAAAGTATTTCAAAATTCTTGATTTGGAGTAGCATGTTTAATAAATCACCTGCATTTATTAAATGATAATTTTATCCTTCTTATTAATTAGAAACATAACTCCCTACCAAAGCTTCTGAGTGGTATACAGAACGGTTCACAAGTTGAATTGCAGTTGGTCCAGTTAAAAGGAAAGTCTCTTGGAGTCTTACCTTATGTCATTATATCACATTAAAATGATGTGATTACCTTTCTCTTCAGAAAATGACTGTAAGAAGATAGTCTTGTTTCTATTTCTGGAATTAGACAATAACAGGTTGGAGCATCTGGGTAACTAATGGCCACCTTCATTCTCAAAGTTTTATCACCTCAGTAGATATGAGTAACTTTAGAATGTGAACACTGGGTATTACAGAAGGCATTTATGGACTTTAAAAAAAATTGTAGCTCACTAAGCACTAGTAGTCATGCCAAAAGAGCAGAATGAACAGGAAAACATTTCTGCCAACAAGGACTATAATCTCAGAATAACAGCTGCTATACATATGCATTACAGAGTTTTCACCAATGAGAAGCAGCCTCAGAAACTTAGATAAATTCCCCTATCCTTAACTATTTTTTAAGGTGTATTGTTTTGGCTCGGCATTTCATATATAAGCAGCCCATTTACTCACTAAAAGTAAGATTACAAAAGAAGAAAGGGTCTACAAATACTAGTCAGAAAGCAAGTTTGTTATCCAACATTTCATTCAGTGAATATTTTTGTTTATGTAGGTGGCAAGCTAGCAGGTTCTTTTTTTTTTTTTTTTTTAAATTTTTTTTTTTTGGCCAGTCCTGGGCCTTGGACTCAGGGCCTGAGCACTGTCCCTGGCTTCTTCCCGCTCAAGGCTAGCACTCTGCCACGTGAGCCACAGCGCCGCTTCTGGCCGTTTTTTCTGTATATGTGGTGCTGGGGAATCGAACCTAGGGCCTCGTGTATCCGAGGCAGGCACTCTTGCCACTAGGCTATATCCCCAGCCCGCTAGCAGGTTCTTGAAATAATTTTTTTTTTAATTTTGCCAGCCCTGGGGCTTGAACTCAGGGCCTGAGCACTGTCCCTGGCTTCTTTTTGCTCAAGGCTAGCACTCTGCCACTAGAGCCACAGCGCTACTTCTGGCCGTTTTCTGTATATGTGGTGCTGGGGAATCGAACCCAGGGCCTCATGTATACAAGGCAAGCACTCTTGCCACGAGGCCATATCCCCAGCCCCTTGAAATAAAATTTTAACACAGTGTTCTCTTTGATCCCTAGATCCTTGAAGTGAAAAGTCCAATAAAGCAAAGCAAATCAGATAAGCAAATAAAGAATGGTGAATGTGACAAGGTAAGTTTCTATTTTATTCCTGTGAGTGCTATAGCACTGAGGAGTCTTCCCTTCTTTATGTTTTTCTGTATTATGCATCCTGTCTTCCTTTCCATCTTCATTGGAAGAGCACAAGATGCCCTATGACAACACTGCAACCCTGTACTTTGTAGTTCATTTTCCATGTCTTGTTGTCGTATGATGGTAGCCTTCTGCTACCATTTGCCATGATACCTACAGTGCCAAAGGTTTCAATCACATCCAATTGTGGGAGTATACAAAGATTGTGGTCAAAGTAGTGGGCTCAGAAATCACAGGTACAAGTGAGCAAACCATCTAAATCCCAGGGCAGCATCTGAATTTTTGACTGTAAGACCTTGTGGGACATCAGCCACCTGATAGGGGCAGAGCTTGCAGGAGGAAGACAGACCTCCTTAATACTTCAGGAATCTTCCCTTTGCCCTATTTAAATAATCCTGGAAGCACCCACCTACCTATGCTAACAAGACCTCACTAGTTTGATCACATAGAAAAGAGATGCCTCTCTGCCCTTATAGTGATATTCTTTAAATGAGATACTAATTTGTAATGCTCTCTGTTTTTTCTGTGTTATACTCTTAACCCCCTCCCTCCCCCCTCCCATACCAGGGTTTGAATTTAGGGCCTCACATTTGTTTTATGGCTTGCTTACTTGGCTGATGCTCTAACACTTGAGTCATGCTTCTATCCCAGCTTTTTTGCTGTTTTTGTGTTTTTGTTTTTGCCAGTCCTGGGCCTTGGACTCAGGGCCTGAGCACTGTCCCTGGCTTCTTTTTGCTCAAGGATAGCATCTACCTCTTGAGCCACAGCGCCACTTCTGGCCTTTTCTATATATATATGTGGTGCTGAGGAACCAAACCCAGGGCTTCATGTATAAGAGGCAAGCACTTTTACCACTAGGCCATACTCCCAGCCCCTTTTGCTGTTTTTGGAGATGAAGGCTTTCTAACTGCTCTGACTGGCAGGCTTAAGACCTCGATCCCCTGCATCTCAGTCTCCTGGGTAGCTAGACTTGCAAGTTTGAGCCACTGACAACTGGTGTGTTTTTATAAGATATTATTGTGTTCTTTGTACACTTGCTAGCTTTGTTTACTAGCAGTGTTTGGCATGAGGTAGAAGCCTTTTTTTCCTTAAGAAGCCCTTTTTCTCTTTTCATTAGGAATTTTTCCTAACATAATTAGGAATGCACATTGCTACTTTCATGTTCAAACTTAGGCTCTTTGTCAAAAACCTTCTGAAAATTAAAAACATATATAAATTAAAAAACAAAAGTAAACCTGTGATAATGTGTTCATTGAATTTCCCCTACACCTTGAGGAGGTCTTGTTGGGGGAAGGTAGGTGTACTCACTTTAATTTGTTGAGAGCAAATCGGTGTGAGAATTGCTTCCCTTCCTTATTTGCAGGCTGGTGTGCTAAAAAAGTAAAGGCTAAAGTTGGGCCCACAGACTATGTTGGCAGAGGTCTGTGGACACTGAATCCACACAGTTTGTGGATTAACAGAATCATGACCTGCCAGCTGCTGAACGTACTTACTTATTTATTAACTACTTAATAAAGCATTTCTTTGGGGGCACACTCTTGTCTTTCAGGCATACCTAGACGAGTTGGTAGAGCTTCACAGAAGGTTAATGACACTGAGGGAAAGACACATTCTGCAGCAGGTGAGAAGTGCTTTTTAGCACAACTTTTGCTGGAAACTTCCAGGTCTAGTCTGCCCAGAGGGAGTATGGGGAAACTTTGAGGCTACACCCAATCAGAGTGAGCCTCATACTGGGGGAGGATTCTCATTTCTGAGGCTCTTCCAGAATTCCACTTTGAGGGTCTATGGTGATTCTCTCCCTCCCTCATTTCCGCACTCTGGGAGGTGGTCCCTGGAGTACACAAACCTTTGGGACCAGGCTTCTGGTTTCATGGGAAATCAGTGATAAGGATTTGAATCAAGTGCTGTAAACATTTGTGATTCAATTTAGTAACCTTTTGCCAATGCTTTTCTAAGGAAAATAAATATTTTCTTCATTTCCCTTATCTTGGACACCGTACAGTCTATTATTATGAACTCAACTATGGAATGCCTGTAGAGTGAGGCAACTTCTATTAGTACAATGTGATGTTTTGAGAAGATAAGAGTGGACTTTAGTTTTTCTACAGTTGTAGTACATACTTTATTGCATGGACAGCAGCTATTGATAAAATAAAGTTTCTTTAACACCCAAGAAGACTGTGTATTCCAAATTCCAGGGTGATTTGTAGATTGTTTCATTTTAATATTTTTACTCCTTTGAAATGACTGTAAACTAGTACTTAATCTATCTCAGCTGTCTGTGAATTATTTTAAATGTCTAATAGCGGACAGTGACGTTTATATTCTGTATATGCTTTTGCTTAAATATATAAGTGCATACGCTTAAATTTATTGTTGCCTTTGTGGTCTGGTAAGCTTTTAATCACTCCTAGTCTTTTGAAGGAAAAAAAGACGGATTACAGACCTATGATTCTTTTTTTTAAAAGGTGAACAAGACTTTCTTTTAACTAACATCCTTGTTCATATGTAAACACAGCTACATGGAGGCATAAGACCAGTGATTTTTAATTGTGGATAACTTCCAGATCTTGCATTTCTTTTAACCAAGTGTAAGTAGAGAAATAAGATTTGTGTAGCTTAACTTAAGTCATCTGTGACTGTAGGAATAGTTACCTCTGTGTCAGCCGAGCATTGGTTCCCTGTCAATACCAGCTGCCAGGATACTCAATTCCCTTGTAATAAAATGGCATACTATTAACCTAGAACCTATACATAGTCTGTGAATCTTTAAAACATCTCTAGTTTACTTATAATCCCAAATGGAATGTAAATGCTTTGGAGATCATTGTTATACTGTATTGGTTAGAGAATAATGACAAAGAAAAAAATCTGTACATGTTCAGTAGAGACATTGAATTTTCCCACTGTAGAACAGTTCCCCACTGAAGCCATTAATGCCCAATCTGGGCTTCAATTGTGATCTCACAGGAGGATAAGGCAGGTATTTGGGAAGGATTGTGATACTCTTATAGAGAAAGCACTATCAGTGATTCAAGGATAGTAGGCTACTGGGTAGGATCTTGGGATGTTACTGGTATTTCTAATTTAATGTTCTCCTTTATTTTGACCTTGGGGAAAAACACTGTGAGGGGAGGTGGCTTACTTCAGAATTCCATCCAAGTGGATTATTTTAGTATTCTAGAGGGAGAGAGTAATATCTATGAATTTTTAACCTGGCATAAAGGCACTCCAGGGCACAAAGCATTTCACCCTAATTGCATTCCCAGGCCAGTTGAAAGCTCTCAGTCTTTGGCCTTTTGCCTTATAATGCAGCTGAGGCTTGTGATTATGATACCATGATGCATGTCCTGTCATGGTTTACTGCTTAATTAATTCCTATTGTAAAACATGGTACTATTGAGGACTAATGTTATTCTCCACCTGGAGAACTGCTCATCTCACGAACTACATCCACATCTACAAAGTCTACATGCACTCTCCCCAGTAGGATCAAGCACCTGAAGCCAAATTTCTGATGGGTCCAGGATGACATCCTTGACCTGTGCTTCTCTATGCCAAAATATCGTCTGACCAATTTATTTGGCTCACAGAAAGTGGTTAATAGAGCTCTTTTACTCTGAGAGAATGATGTCCATACTCTCAGTACCTAATGAGCAAAAAAGCATTGGATTAGGAGGGACTCTGTGTTTTTAAGCCATTTTTCTATAGGGTAAAAACATATTGGACACAGTCAAAGCAGGAGATGTGAGTTCCTAGGACTGATTAATAATTTGATTCCTCTTTTTAAACTGCATGATCCATATTGCTTTTCAAAGCAGGTTTGAGCAGTTCTAATTTCCCCAGCAAATCACCTCTAACCTGGATTTGTATCCCACTCTGGAAGAAAAAAAAAGTATCTGAGAAAAAACAGCATTTTCATAGAGGACAGTTTGTCAAGTGGGATACTACTCACTATTCTCTTTAAGAATTATCTTTATTGATTGAGAGGTGAGTGGTATCCTATTCCTCCTAACAACAGAGAACTCTGCCTGAGAAGAATTCTACTCAAAATGGTTTCCTTCATCCTAGGAAATTACTTGTCATGTCATAGTACTTCTGTACACTGGGGTCTGATGGCCTGCCTCCTAACTCAGAGAAGAATACAATTTTCTGAGATAGTAGGGTTTCCTCATCGACCAGCAAAAAAAATCTAAGTGCCCCAAACTTGTTCTGCTCTAGGTGGAAGCACTTATAGCCATGTTTGTTCATGACTCCTCTGGAAAGAACTCTGCTGGTATTTTAAAATGTGATCAGATTGAAAACAATGCCTTTACCTGTTGTGTCATGAGAAACCAGATTTACCAGAGTGAGCCACAGATTTAGCAAGTGAATCTTACCCTGTTAAGAAAAAAAAAAGACAGCTGCCTATGTGGTATCCCCTAACAGGTTGATGTGGCAGGAAATAATCCATCACAAATGTTTTCACAGCAACCATCATCTTAAGAATGAGTTAAACAGTGTACACAAACTCCTTTCCCAATACCCATGTGTATCCTGGGCCTTTGCATGCTTTTCTTACCTGCAGTGGTTCAGTCTTCTATTATTATTTTGCACGAGCATTATGCTTGCACCACAATGCAGCATTATGAGTCCAAGGTAAAGCCACATTACATCAGCAGAGAGGATCTTTCTTTAGAAAGGCCAAGTGCAGTCAGAGGGGGATTAGCAGGTGTTTTCAGGTTTTGTGGCCTGTGTCTTTGGAATGAAGCATCTTAATGTGTTTCTGATGCTCTAGCTATCAGGATTCCTGGAAAGAAATGTGCAATTATTTTTCTTTATGGGGCTTTTACTTAATTGAGGACATGGATACATGCTCTAATAACTCAAACCATGGCTGCTGTTCCTTTTGGCAGATAGTCCCAAAGGCCCCAAATGCTGCCACTAGTATTCCTTTCAGTCAGTCTCTGCATCCACCTTCATGCAGACTTTTAGGCTTGTGTAAAAATGCAAGGTTCATTCCACCAAACTTATCAGATCTTCTCTATAGTTTGGTGTGCGTGTGGTTGCAGGCAGGGTGGGGCCTGCTGGTGATGTGGGATGCTGGCTTAGGAACCCTCAAAACCCTCAAGGTGGAACCTGAGATGACCTACTAAATTTCCTAGTGGCAGAAGTGTTTATTTGCTCTAAAAATTAAGTGGCTTTTTCTTTCTTTTTTCCTTTTTGCTAGAAGCAGTTTCTATTGCCAACTTTTCTATTTATTAAGTAATGAGTGTGAGGCAGTGATATTGAGTCAGAGAAAACTCTTTTCTAAAAAAGGTTACGTTTCCTGTCATTTTCAAGGGAAAATGTAGGGCTCTGCTTCTATTATCCCCACAGAGCAGTTTCGGCCCATCATTTCCGCTGTTTATCTTCCTTCATTCTTCTGCCTTCATCCCTTGAGCCTCAACACTTTTGCCATAATTATTTTAAAAGTTTTTTCAGGTAAGCCATTTTGGAGTTTCAGTTTTTTTACATTGTTCTTGATTCATTTGTTTTGATGCTATGAAATGACTAACAATCATTAAATGCTGGAAGAAAAAGGACCTAGTTGGAGAATCTATGTAGTTAGTAAGGAATCTTTACTTGCCAAATCTTATTTGGTTTTCTGACATCCTTGTGTGGTATGTAGACCATGTAACATTATCCCCCATTTTACAGATGAAGAGATTGAGTGCCAGATGCTATGATGTTCCAATATTGTTCAGACACACAGAAAAGTCAGAATTTGAGCAAATTCAGAAATCCTTATTCAGAATGCTTTGTCATGTACCTGTTAGCAGCTGACTAGGAAGAGAACTGGAATTTGGATCTTTTTGATATCTGTCACCATTGCTTAAAATCAAAAACACAGCAGCTCAGAAGAAGCTATTGGTTATCATCTTGGAATTTCCCCTAAGCCCATAGATTTTCTACATAACATAGCAGAAATCTCAATATTAAATATATATTAAGTTTATGACTGCCATGAAAGGTTTGTGTATGTGGACCTACCTGTGTATTGTGTCTCTGTGGATGTAGATGTATGTGATGGCTTATTCAAAGTTCTCAAAAAATTTACTAAAACAAGTTAGTATTCATTTTAACTCTTTTAGTGTTACAAATAAGATCTCATTTGATAAATGGTGATGATATATATGAATTATGTACTTTAACCATAATTGATCACGTCCCTTCTAATAAAAGAACCAAAAATCCAATAGTGGAAGCAAGGAAGGTTGCCTCCTACTTCCTTTTAAACATATAGCAATAGGTCTTAAGGTTAGGCACCCTCAGTCAATTTTACAGCTTAAAGTAGCCACTGAGGACACAGACTCTTATTTCTGTTCAGCCAGACTCTTATTTCTGTTCAGCCATCTTTTGTATGTTTCATTCATTCCCTTGAAGGTAAGACACCTACCAATCTTCCAAGCATTACATTCATTACAGATAGAAGGAAAGACAGACCATGTGCAAAAGACATGTAGTTATTGTTAAACCTTTCTGACAAATTTCCTGCAATCCCAGCAACTTCTGACAAGCAACTGATAGTGTCTGTGTAGTGCTCCAGATGCATCTGAGAAGCAAGTATTTGCCCTAGGTGTGGCCATTCTCTGGAAATCAGGCTTCAGTTGGTAAAGAAAAAGAGGCAAATAGAAAGCCCATAGAATGGGAGATGGGTAAAAGTTATACATTAGACTAGGGTCTAATAATCCAGAACATACTCAGAACTCAAAAAATTAAATCATCAAAAATTAAACCCTCAGAGAAACAACCCAATTAATAAATGGGCTCATGATTTAAAGAGAGACTTTCCAGAGGAAGTGAAAATGGCCAATAGACACATGAAGAAATGCTATCTCTGGCCTTAAAAGAAATTCTAATCAAAACAACACTGAGATTCCACTTCGCCCCAGTTAGAATGGCCACTTTCAAGTAAACAAACAACAAATGCTGTCAAGGATATGGCCAGAAGGGAATGCTAATACACTGTTAGTGGGAATGTAACTTTGTTCAACAATTCTGGAAAGCAGTATGGAGGGTTCTCAAAAATATAAACATAGAACTACCCCATGACCCAGAAATTCTATTCCTGGACATTTATCCAATAGAATGCAAACAAGGTTACAATAAAGCCACCAACACAGTCATGTTCATTTCAGCACTATTCCTCATAGCCAAGATATGGGATTGGCCCAGATGCCTCTCAGTGGATAAATGGATTAAGAGAATGTGGTACATATACACAGTGGAATTTTACTCATCCATTAAAAACAATAGTATTGTACCATTTGTAAGAAAATAGAAAGACTTGCAAAAAATTATATTAAGTGTTGTAAGCCAGACCCGGAGACACAAAGGTTGCATGGTTTCCCTCATCTGTACTAAATGGAATAAATTTATAGGTAAATATGTTAGGGGTACGCAAGTGGTTACAAATGAATTGATTGAAGTATAAGAGCTTCTTTGCAGACTCAAATAAATAGCATAATTTTTTAGAAAGATTAGGCCAAAACCCAATAAAATAAGCATCAAGAAATGGGTACATGTGAGAGTATGGTGGGGCCAAGGGGAGAGGGGTAGAGGAATGAAGGGAGGGAGGATACGAAGGCAGTCAAGGATTCATTATGTATACCACAATATTTAGGAAGGTAAAGGAAAGGGTGCATCAAAGGGGGGTGAAAAGTTTAAAGGGGATGACATAGATCAAGATTTATTGTATTCATTAACTACTTTATTAAATGGCACCTCCTTTGTACAACTACTTAAAGACAATTTAAAAAATTTAAAAAGGAGTAAGTGTATATTGAGGTAGTTTGAATTGTCTGTCGTGATTCCACAATTGGAGTAATTTGTTTTACTATTAAAGCTATAGTTATGTCTCCAAAAATTAGTTTTAAAAATTAGATAAGCAGTAGTAGGCTTAGTCTGGAATTATACAATTAATCGGACTGAGGTTTAATTTGTATTTTATGCTTCTGTGGATGATAAAAATGTTATTAGGAATCAGGATCACTTTTTCTGTTTAGAGCCATTGACCCACAGGGAATAACTTACAAATGTTTGAAGGAAAATTAATTGTAAAAAGAGAAGATTAAAATTTTAGCTCTGCAGTTTTTCAGTGTGACATTAGGTAATCTAAAACTTCATTGAATAAATCATAGACTAGATATTTACAGTTAATATGCTAATGTAACTGAACTAAAGGGAATCAGAAGTGAGTGATAGAAAGGGAGAACAGAGGCAAATAAAGAAAGAGA
The DNA here is from genome assembly GCF_023159225.1 of Perognathus longimembris pacificus. Taxonomy (NCBI): domain Eukaryota; kingdom Metazoa; phylum Chordata; class Mammalia; order Rodentia; family Heteromyidae; genus Perognathus; species Perognathus longimembris. The sequence continues at coordinate 120,181,238 of NC_063161.1, read as the reverse complement.
TGTTTGCCTAGTGTTTATTGTCACAGTATTTTCTTACCCTGTCCTTCCTGTCTCACCAAGCTCTCTAAAATTGGTCCATCTCCATTTCCTATGCCATAGCACTCCCTTCTAAAAACACTGCCCACTTATGACATCTATTTCTGGGAAGAAATTGATGGTAAACAGGGAAATAGAATGATAGTTTACATGGTAAAGCACTCACAAACCAATAGCCTTCACATTCAAAATTTCAGACATATTGTACTGCAAATACTCCCTGCTAATCACCACTGCCAACATGTCATTTCTGTAGGTTGGAGTCAATACAATAAGAAATAAAGTGTCACTGTTCCACATGGGGAAATAAAGGAACCCTTTGTTTTTCTTATCTCTCCCCAAATACCCAGGGCAGTAACTGAATACAACTAAAAATAATAAACTCATTTCTGATTAGAAGTGTAATAACATGTATGGCTGATGAATTTTTACGAAGTGAACATGTAACCAACACCAAAAATGAACAACAACAAAATACTGCCAGCACCCAGAAGCCTGGAACCCCTCCAGAAAGTACTTGGGATCTTTTGGTAGACTGTAAATGGTTTCTATGTTCTCTTTCTGGGTTCCTATGCTTTCAAAAAAGTTAATACCTTAAAGCCACTTTATTCACAGATTTATTACATGTAGTTTTGACCAAGTACAGTAAATTAAAAAAGAAACTTTCACAGATACAAAGAATTTTCAAAACCAAAAGTTTTAAATTGTTGTTCATGTGTTACTAAACTGACTTGATGTGGAGAAAGTTCCACATTATTGCCTGTTTTGTTTAAAAAACATTGTGTAATCTGCTTAGTGGTTCCCTGCCCTTTGTTGTGTGAGAATCTACCTCTCCAAAAGCAATCAACACACAAAAGTAAGATAAAAGTGAATATGTTTAAGTGAAAATTTTAGGTATGTTGAAAGGTGCATGTGCTTAGTGGAAGTTGGACAGTTGTATGGGGAAAAATGAGTCAAGCATTCCCAATGTAGTACTGTAATCTGTACCCTGAGCATTCACGATTTTTGCTCTGCAGGGGGTTTCCTTGGAATCCTATACTTGCCAATAACAATGCCCTTCTATAATTATATAATCAGAAAGAAAAAAAGATTATTATCCTTTGTATATATTTGTTTCTTTTTAAATAAATTTTGTTATTTCTTTCCCTGAGTTTCCATACACCTCCTAAGTGGTATTACTTTCCATTGACTCAGTAATTATTAAAGGAGTCTTGAAATTTTATCTCCCCCTACCCTCCTACCCTAGTAATATAGTGAAAGCAAGAATTATTTTATAGGGTATAAAACGAAGAGATCTATTCTCTGAGAATGTTTGAAAGTTTAATATGCCTTTGACTAAACAGATGGAATAAATGATAGTTTGGTACAGTTGGTGATATAGGGCTTATCTATTGTGAATACCAGTATTTATCCCTTGGTTCCATATTTAGTACACACCCCCTCTTTTTGCCCTCTTGCCTCCAAATTGCCCAATGCCTATTGCTTATTGCCCATATGTTCTTTTCTTTACTTCCTCAGATTGTGAACCTCATAGAAGAAACTGGACACTTTCATATCACAAACACAACATTTGATTTTGATCTTTGCTCGCTGGATAAAACTACAGTCCGTAAACTGCAGAGTTACTTGGAAACATCTGGAACATCCTGAGGATGCAACAACTGGATGCATCACAAACTATTGTTGGGTTTTTTTGGTTGTGATTTTTTGTTGTTGTTTATATGAAAACATTCAGAATGATGCAACCAAAAGGGAAAAATAAAAATCAAACAACCTTCAGCTTTATTTTTCTTTAAAGCCAGTCATCATCTCTTGATAAAGGAGAGGTTACGCAAACCAGCCTCAGCGGAGCACTCTTCTCTCCAAGGAAATCCCGGGAAGAGTTAGCCTGGATAGCCTTGAAAACAAACAAAGCAAACACAACACAAGAAACTTAAAGAATGTGTATGGTATCCTCTCTCTCTCTCTCTCTCTCTCTCTCTCTCTCTCTCTCTCTCTCTCTCTCTCTGTGGTGGTTCATTCCACAAGATGAATGCATATTCAACACACTGCCTTATTACATAACTGATCTATTTATTAATGCATACAGATATTCTGAAGTTGTTGAGGGAATGACACCACAGACATTTTAAGTACTTGGTCCCATGGATGCTCGTTCAATGCAGCACCCTTGCCGTCCCAAGCCCAGTGACCTTACTTGTATACCGTGCCACTTTCCACCAACTTTTTCCAAGTTGTTTAACTTGTTGCAGTCTGTATTTTCCACCTTCAGTTTTCCAGTTCCAAGACACAAATTGTCAACTAGGGGGAGGTGGGGGTCTGGTGACCAAATAGCCACCTTGATTTTCTTCCTTGTGATCTTTTTTCCTCAAGGTTGGGGCCCATGTAATTATCTTGGACCATGGTAGAAAATTCAATAAATAGGATCATATGAATTACTCTATAGCCTTAGTCAATAAACCAGTAGGACTTTTAACAAATATGCATCTGTAATGTCCTGAATCCAGCCCTGTTGAGCTGTCATCAACATTCTTGTGTCTGTTTTACTGTTACAAGATTAGGTGAATATGGAAGTAAAGGCATTCCACAGGATCATCATATTTTTAAAAAATCAGGATCCTGTTTTCTAAAGAAACATTGTAGAAATGCTTAATTTGGATTACTATTAGTGAAGAGTTTCAGCTCTCTTCAGCTGCCAGTGTGGTACTCATCTTTTCCATAAAACCAGGAATCAAGGTTTTAGTTTGTTAACATGCAGTTCTTTTAGACTTTATATTTGAAAGTTAAGATCTTTCTTTGGGGGAAATTCTTGGTTATTCTGCCATAACAGACAATGTATTAAATTGTAGATTCAGTGGTTTGTTACTTGTTTTGTCACTTGCTGGTGTTTCCAGAAGGATTTCCTATTGGGGTGAAAGTACAGATGGTTGAGGAGGGGGAGATTTTGGTTCTTGTTGTACTCTTGTTTTGAAACTAGAAGTCTGTCCTGTGGCATGCAAAAGAAAGCAAATTATTTTTAAAAGAAAAAAAGAAACCAAGGTCCTTTGGGTGTCATTATTCTATAATCTCTGTAATCATAGGAATGAAAAATAAGAACAACTCACCTTTCAAGTTGCTCAGCTGAAAAGATAAGAAATGAAGAAATACTTCTGGATCCAAAGGTTCGTCACTGGATCAGCCTTAAGAAAGTCTCTACGTGTGCTAACAGACCAATATCCCCCTCGTTTGTTCTCATGCCATTGACATTCTTTCATTCGGAGATTAACTAGTGTCTATTCAGAAAATGGTCTCTCCAGACCCATTCTTTCAGGCAGTAATGTAAATGCAGTGATAATGCAGTGACTCCTGCATTTTTAAAAGGGGATTTTTTACACTGTTTCTTTCTATCCAAAGAAACTATTTTTCCTTTAAAAATTATAATACAGCCATGCTTCTTGTAAATTACTTCTCTAAAGTGTCCTCCCAGAAGACAAGTGGACTTTTTTTTTCGAGAACGTTATGATTCCTCATGATGATTGGCATGCACCATACTTGAAGCATTTGTTGTGTAGTCCACTTTTTGGCGTGCAATTACAGAGCTACTTTCTAGATATGTTGGACAATAGGTGACTGATGCATTGTGTGGTTTTAGTTGTGTTTTGTTTCTAACTTTACAGGTGAAAGGGGAGGGTGATGTTTATATGGAAATGTTTTCCAATTTCAAAACTCGTTGAAAATTTCTAATGTGAATGAATCCATATATTCTCATTAAACCAGACATGTATGTTGTTTAACTCATACATATGTAATCTAACTACAAATGAACATATGTAGTTGGGGATATTTTTATTTTGTAACTAAATCATGTGGTTAAAATCTATGATTTGGCAGTATCTAAATTATATGTTCCACAAATGACTAACAAAAGGGTCAAGGGGTAAGAAGAATAGCAGCTATTGTAGAGATAAAATTTAGACCTGAAAATTGCAAATGGAAGTTTCTTCAAAATAGCATCAAATATCATTTGGGAAATAGATAACACAATACAGAAAAATTTCCTAATCTAGTGTTCATTTAGATAGCAAAGGGAGTGCCCACAAAATCTGTTTTTTTAATGTTTTTGGAATATGATCCTCTTGCTCTTAGTAGATAACTTTTAAACACAGAAGTAAAAACAAATTTCAGAGAGTTAAAATGTGTCTCTTAAGGGACCCACACCTTTCTGCCACATTGATGTACACTCACCTTTGAGACCTGTGAAGACTTTTTGACACGTGTACCCTAATAGTGGCTTTGTGGTTTTTTTTTTTTTTTGTTTTAAGCACAAAGGGGAAATGGCAGGGTTTCGTTTCTTTATATGTATATACATATGTATAAATAGAAGCTTGAAATAAAATAATTGAGTGAATGTGAACATGGTTTGAACCAACCAGAGAATGGCAAAAAGTCTTTAAATTTTTCCCCTGTGACTTGAGGGGAGAAATGTATGTACAAAACCTTTCCCCCTTGCAAATTAGCTTTTGCTTCTGATTTTGTAGCAAGATGTGTGTGTGAAGGGGTTCTTTCTATTTTAGGATACACCAGTCATGTTAGCAACTAAAAATGTGTGCAGTTATTTCATGCCTTCTCCACAATCTACCCCTCTATTCAAGTAGACAAATAGCTCTGCCTCTATATGCTTTCATATTGTGTCAAAGTCAAGAATGAACTTTAAAAACTACACATCAGGAGACAGTTTTTTTAGGAGAAAAAAACTCACTCATGAGAGTATCTTAAACATTTTTAAGTTGCTAAGCAAATCTCTCTCATCTTAATTATTACCATTTTTTATGGAGAGAGCTAATAAAATTGGTGTTTCCACTGAAAAAAATTTCTTCCACCCAATGTTTTCTGATGCCTTTTTCAGATCACAGAATCTAAGACATACCGACACACACCCATATATATGCACAAAACACAGTTTAGTCCTGCATAGCATCCTGTGTTACCATTTCAACCCTCACAAATGTAGTTAACATATTGTTGAGAAGAAAATTTGCTTTTAAATGTTTTAACTCTACCTACTTAATGGAGTTGGATGTTCAGTGTTGGAAATGGTCATTGTCTGTTTGGTGACTTGTGTTCATTTTTTCACTGTGGAAGTGATCCGCTTTGGAGTAATTTGCTATATGCTTATTACTTTCCACCTTTAGCGTTTTTGTGTAATAATGCTGTGTACTGCTCCTATATTTATATATTATATATACATATATATTATCAGAGTAATCTTGCTTTGAACTGTTACTCTAAAACTAAGATTATGATGTTGAGACTACTACAGCTGCAGTGAATATAAAGGAATCAATTCCAGTGGTGTAGATTAGTCTTGAGGTGGAAGTCTACATTTTTGACCTCTTCTGTTTTATATGATGCTTTTAAAAATACTACGTAGGCAATGCCATCTCTGAATATTCCTTGTGAAGATGACTTGAAGAAGTCAGTTTAAAAGGGAGACAAAGCCACCCCTGTCTGTAAACTGTAAATATGTATTTTGGCACTTGTACTTCAGTATTCTGAAAATAGAGTTATGATGGAAATACTGACAGATCCTTAAATTAATGGTGGCCAGAGCTACCGTGCAGTGCAAAAATAAATTAAGTGAAAATGTATCCTTGAGATTAACAGTGAAAGGCCAACATGTTTTATAAATCTGTCAGTATCTTTTTAATGGAGTGTGTATGTGTAGTTATGTTGAAAGAAACACTGTGTATGTGTATACATGCTTTTATGTGAACTATAAGGCACACGTAAGATGTATTTCCCATCTTTAAACCCCATGTTGTACAGATTGACAGAAATAGGTGTTTTTCTTAAATTCATACCTAATCTATTGTGGCGCTATCATTTTTACAATGTATAGTTTTATGGATTTGTTCGACCAGTTTGGCTTTACTTTGCATATGGAACAAATAGCCCTCAGCCTTTTCTCACTAGTGATGCTTTTCCTAAAGAAGAATAAATGAAGTGATCTGGGACACAGTTACCCCAAACCAGCTGAAGGTAAAAGTCAGGCCTCACTCATTTTTGTGGGGCCTTGTGTAGGACTATTTTCTACTGTCCTCTAAACCTAATATATTTTTCAGCTCTGTCAAGACTGAGCATGAAAGGATGGGGTGCATTCTTGGAATAAACTGAGTTATTTGTGTATGGTATTTTTTTCTTTTCCCCCTGTTCCTTTAGAACATTTTGTCCATAAATTAAACAGTATGTTATCTATAACTAGACAGAATTGATTTTACAAAGGCCAAGAATTTACTTAACATCAGTAATGTTACTTTGGTTGGAAAGGAAAGAGAAGAATAACTACAACAACAAAAAAAATGTTCAATGTAGCAAATAACCAAGGAATTAGATGTGATACTCAATAGAAAAAAAAATTGAGCAACATCTTCATTCAGGCTAACAAGCCAGATAGAAATCTTGAGGTTTATCCTGGGCTCCCTTGGCTCTTATCAATTACAAACTGATTGTAGGTGTAGAAGCATCAGTCCCAGGTGGATTGGAGAGGAAGGAAAGCTTTCTAATGATCATACTTGAATCTAACTAACTACTTCCAGTGTTTTTGCACAGATAAACATTTGTTTGTAATGGCCTTATTTCTTCTCCAGTGTGGAGAAAGTCAAGGTCATTATCAAGGGCCAACCAAAGATCAATCTGGATGTTGTTCCAAAGTTGGTGGACCTGAGTTTTCCTCCGTGTATTGTTTCACCATCTTAGAGCAGTGTCCCACTTGGATTTGCAAGGAGGTCTAGAGAGGGATAGAAGATCAATCCCTGGCTGATATTTTAAGAAAAGACTGCAAAGCTAGTGCTTTTAGTTTTTCTGATTAGTGAAGCAGATAAGGATATTTTCTTGGCCAGGATACCACCCAAACAGAATATATGCAGCACATTTCAGTGCTTCTGCTTTCTTTCCCAAATAAGAGTATCCATACCTTCCTGTTTATGCAGGCCCCTTCTTCAGAGGCATTTCCAGTCCCTTCCAAGGATTGTAAGTTTAGCCCTTGCCTCTCAATTAAGTTCTTGGAATTAATTTCCCCCTAATTAAAGATGGGTAACCAATATGGTCCCAAGAGCTAGTGAGGAAAATGCAGGGCCCAAACCCAAATCACTCTAGTAGTTCCAAGTGGACTCAGTGGCTATTAAATGCCAGAAGAAATTATCTACTCTCTGAATGTGAAGGCTCTTTGAGTCTACTTTTATAGGCATGGCGTGATTAGGGGTCTTGGGCAGTCTGCACAGGATAGGTGGCTATGAGTGGGGAAAGAGGTTGGAGTGCAGGCAAAGCTCTTTGCTCATTCCTCCTTTGCAATTATTGTGTCCACGACGTTCAGCCCTGCCACCACAGAGTCTCTGAAGTTTCAAAAGGTAGAAAAGGATAAATCCAGGCCACTAAAAGAAAATAAAGCTATTGAAAAGATAAAACGAGTCTTACTAAAAAAGGGCCATCTAAGCAAGTAATAAGGTTGAAATACTGATACGGATTGCCTAGCTGAACAGCATTCCTCACACATGTGGTTTATGTATCCTTTTCTGGGTGGGTGGTCTGGGGAGAAGTGCTAAATGCAGCAAGATGGCTTAGTTTCTGAGCAGCAGAGGAAAGCTTTTCGACAGGCTCAGCCTATGGCATCTGCAGTCCCTGCAAATAAAGAGGCTTTCCTTCTGCTTTGTTCCACAAGGGAAAGTTTTAACTTGGCTATTCATTTAATTGTGAGTCTCTATTCTGCACCGAATCTATCAAAGAGTTAGGAATGTATGTGTGCGTGAATGTGTTGGGCACTTTCTTGCCCCTCATCCCAGCCTCGTGGGTGGGGTGTGTTGCAAGGAATGCAATTTTCCTCTGTGTATTCTAATGTGTCCCCGGGATGTTGGGCATCTTTTTTGAAAGCATGCAGTTTTAAACAATCCCTCTGGTCTAGGCGGGTCAGGGAATAGCATTGCATAAAGGGCACAAATTATGATCATGGTCCACAAACAAAAACCAGAGGAAGATAGACTTGGCCCCCAAATATAGTTATACTAATGAGTATACCAAGTGATGTCCATGCGGCTCAAGGTCAGAGATTTCCTAAGGGAATCATCCTGGACTCAGGAAACAAGATGCCTGGCTCTGGCTTTTGATAGACCTAAGTCATGCCAGCTCATTTTGAAAGGTTATGTCATGAATGTCTTTCAGAACTCATAGATACTGTCATTTTTTAATTTCGAGTATTTATGGGATAGCTTATTTTCCAAATGGCATATTTAGTTGTTTATAGGTGTATTGTCTGTCTCACCCACTGGAATGGAAACTTCTTTTTTTTTTTTTTTTTTTTTGGCCAGTCCTGGGGCTTGGACTCTGGGCCTGAGCACTGTCCCTGGCTTCTTTTTGCTCAAGGCTAGCACTCTGCCACTTGAGCCACAGCGCCACTTCTGGCCATTTTCTGTATATGTGGTGCTGGGGAATCGAACCCAGGGCCTCATGTATATGAGGCAGGCACTCTTGCCACTAGGCCATGTCCCCAGCCCCTGGAATGGAAACTTCTTGAAGGCAAGGACTTCCTTCACTGCCAGCTCTCCAGTGCTTAGAGCAACTTCAACATGTGTTGGACACCTTCCATAATCAGATGCAAATTGGATGGGGGGCATTTTATGGAATACTCATCTCTTTTAATATTTATTGAAAAGCGTTTTCATGTTTAGATAAGTTTGTATGACCCTCTTAGAAATTGACATGCTAATGTATTAAATTCTTGGGATTTAGTATGCTCTAACAACTGGACTTGTTTGACTGGAATGTAATATTTCCCAAAATGCATATAATACAACAGTAGTTACAGAAGTTAAAAGTAGATGTGTGTTTTATGTAAGGTGTGGGGTCACGCACCCCTTATCCCAGCTACTCCAAATATAGAGCCAGCTTTGCGAGCATGAGGCCAGGCTGGGCAGTTAGTGATAAGATGTGCAAAAAGAAAATGAAACCCCAAATGGTATAGTACTCAACTAGTATGTGCAAGGTGGAAAGGGAGGGAGAGGAACAGAGAGAGGGAGAAAGAAAATTCTTGATCAAAAGCATTTTCAAACCAGATTTCTTCCAGGGTTAGAGACTGACATGGTACAGATTCTGAGAAGGACTGATTGATTTCCACAGAAGTAGAATTTTTTTAACAAGGCAGCCATTTAACTTATTGTCCAAATTGAAACATTAAAAATAAAAATGTATTATTAATACTATACCACGACAACATAAGGAATCTAAGGCTGTCTTTGGTAAACCAGAACATCCGGTCACCATAGTTCTAAGAAACAGACTTTGGACCTTGTGGAACTGAAAAAAATATATCCTCAGATTATGCTTCCTGTCTCTTCCACATATGTATGATAAAAGATATTGTACTAGACTCTGTAAGGGAGGATATTTATCCTCACCCATTGCCAAATTGATGACTTACATTTTTTAAAAGAAATATTAAGAAAAAAAACCCATGTGTCCTGGTAACTCAATAAAAGATAGTAGACAGAAAAAAAAAAAACCATAACCAATTTTCTTAACCAAAGTTTTACATGCCACAGAATTCCTCAGAAATTACCTCCAGACTGGGAAAACTTAACTTTGATGAAGGATAAACAATTATTTAGAAGTACCTACTGTTGAACAAGAAATCGAGGTATGAAACACTGGCAATAAACTGAGGAGACTGCGGCCTGTTTGTTCAGACTTTTCTGGGTTTCCTGGTTATATAGCAGGACCCTTCTGAATGAGGCTCGGCTTTGGGATAGTGTAGGTCAGGCAATATTTTTTATGGGCATGGTTCAGGAGTAAAGATGATGGGGAAGTCAAAGGGACATTTCTATTTAGGTTGTTTTCTCAGTTTCCTTCTGCCTAGAATACCCAGAATGCTGTATGTGGGAATATCATCTCCTGAGCCCTGGCAGCTGCCTCTTTATGGTAACTTAAAGCATTTCATCATAGCAAAGGGTGGCTATTAGGGTCCAAGGATTAAAAGGCATTTGGGGACTACTAAAGATCCAAGGTGGTTAGAGTGATCATGGGTCATCCCTTGCTTGGTTAATTCTGCCCTTGTGTTAGTTAGGCTGTTCTTGTGATAACTGAATAGGCAGTACTGCCTATCATTCTTTTCTACAAGGAGGATTTATTCCCTATTTTGGATTTGGATCCTTAGTCTTGTCACCTGAGCCTGTTGCCTGTTGATTTCCCTTACACCTAACACATTTGCTTGAAATACTATGTCTTCATTGTTAACATGCTGAGTTACTCTATTGGCTGCTGCTAAATCCTGCTTGTTGGCAAGGTAGTGATCCACCATCACTAGAATTGTTTAGTTGGCAGCTTCTCTCCCTGTTAGAGCATGTCCTGGAATTTTGTTGCTCTCCGTCCTGTCTCCAGGTCCTGTTATCTGATGTCATTTGATATTTTAGTGGTTCCCAGTTGTACGGGCACAATTCCCAGCATAGAACAAATGCTCATGAATTATCAAACCAACAATGAAAGTCTGTAAATAAATCTCTTCCTTTGTTCCCATGTAGGCTGCTACATTGTGGGCATTTTCTGTTGCCTTCCCCCCTTCCCCCATCATGTTCTGTGTTCTGTTTTTATATTAAAGGAAGTAAAACATGACAACAAAAATCAGTCAGAAACGCCTGGTTTTGAATTCCAGATCTGCAACTACCAGCCACGTAACCTGAGACAATATGATTGCCTGAGCCTTGGTTTTCTTATTTGTGAGGTGAGATTAACCATGAATTTCTGGTTTTCATATTTAAGGAGTTTGTAAAGGTTAGATATTTATGGTATGTTTAGCGTACTGTGTCTGGTCCACAGTAGACTATTCAATTAATGGTAGGTTTTTTTTTTTCATTATGTTAGATAAGTCTAATAAGAGCCTTATGTTCTCTCTCCTTGGTGAACACCAATGCTTAGGATTACCCAGGGATTCTCTGTTATTCTGCTTCAAGTGTCTTTAGCCCAATTGTCACTTGTGGATTTTTTTATGTGTTCATTGCACTAGCAGCCATGGTCATTCTTACAGAACAGTCATCAACTGCTGCTCCTCTGAGGCTTTAGTCTTTCAGAAAGCAAGAAAGGGATCCATAAGCAAAACCCCACAGTTTTTAGATCTCTTTCTGGCTTCAGAGTTAGGTCACATAAAATAGAGTTATATTTCCATTGTCTGGGCTCAGGTGCTTGAAGTACCATTGGTGAAGTGAAAATTATAGGCTCAAGTCCTTTATTAACTCATTGATTTGACCCCCTGCATAACTAGCATATTTCTAATATTATACAACTATGTCAGAGGAGAGTCCTGGGTGATGGGAAGGACAGCATGAGAATATAGTCTTCTAAACTTGACTTCAGATCACCTTCTGGTGGGCATTTATTCTGTAATATAGTCATTGCTATCATCTTCATATAATCGTGATTTTCTTACTGTGGGCAGTAGTATTTTGATGGAGGCCATCCTCTTGATAATGTTGAGTATTTAAGCTAAAGGAAGTTCAGGTTGCATTCTCAACTAGCCAACTGTTCTATTCACTTACCATATACAAGACATTAAAATGCTATCATGTTATATCTCTCCTGAGATTTAGACATAAATATCATTTAGAAGTGGCCATTGTTACCTTACCATCTGTGATTGGATTCATAGCAAGCATCTCAATGAACTCACTTCAACATTCTGCTCTTAAAGACCCATCTGAGGGTTTTGTTTTGTTTTGTTTTGTTTTAGAGGTACAGGAGATTGAACTCGGGGCCTTGTGCTTACTATACAGGTACTATACCACTTGAGACACACCACCAGCCCCCTTTTCCATTGGTTATGTTTGATGTGCCCAAGGCTGACCTGGACTAAGATCTTCCTACTTGTGCTTCCTCTGTCACTGGGGATTACAGGCATACATTACTGTGCCAAACTACTTGTCAAATGGTGTCTTAAGAACTCTTTTGGCCTGTGCTGGCAGCAAAACTTGATCCCATAATCTCTGCTTCCGAAGTAGCTAGACTTAACAGCATTGCATCGTGTCACTCAGCTGAGGTGCAAATGTTGAAATGCAAAGAATGCTACTTTCGTCCATATTATCTTCTGTATTCTTTTTTTTTTTTGGCCAGTCCTGGGGCTTGGACTCAGGGTCTGAGCACTGTCCCTGGCTTCTTTTTGCTCAAGGCTAGTACTCTGCCATTTAAGCCACAGCGCCACTTCTGGCCATTTTCTGTATATGTGGTGCTGGGGAATTGAACCCAGGGCCTCATGTATAGGAGGCAAGCACTCTTGCCACTAGGCCATATCCCCAGGCCCCTGTATTCTGTATTCTGTATTCTGTATTCTTTTAAACATGATGTGACATTTTGTTTCTTATTGCTCTTGTAACATATTAACATGGATTTAGTGGCTAAACACACTAAGTTATTATCTTAGGGTTCTGGCAGTCAGAAGGCTGAAGTGATTTTCGTTTGTGTTAAAGTCAAAGTATTATGAGGAGCTGAATTTCTTTAGGGTAGAATCTATTTCCTTACCTTTAATGGCTTCTCAAGGCTGCTTGCATTCTTAGGCTCATAGCCCCTTCCTCTACCTTCAAAGCTAGAAATGCAGTTTTTCCTAATTCTGTGATTCTGACTTGCCTCTTTCTTCTGTCTTGGGATAAAACATTAATTACCTTGGAGCTACTCAGGTGATCAAGAGACATGTTTCTATCTCATGAACCTTAATCACATCTGTCCCTTTGCCGTGTATGTATTATGTTCACAAAGTCTTGGGATTAGTCATCTTTGGGGAGCCATCATTGTGCTCCGGGGATGGAGGGCAGGGTTCAAATTTCCATCTTTTGGATGCTTAAATACAATCTACTTCTGAGCAGAACTTGTTTGTCCCATATTAAAAATTAAACCAAGTTGTTCCTAGTTACAATTGATCCAGGTATTATATTTCGTGATGCTGATTGACTGTAGCAGCAATTTCTTCAGAAACCCATGGTGAAATACCTTCAAGGGTTATTTAAGGCTTTAGCCATGGCTGTGGAAACTGTCACTCAACAGATATTCATTGATTCCTCACCATGTGCCAGCCACTATTCTTAGAAGCGTGTGAAAACGTGGCTGCAGAGTTCAGGATATTTACTTTCCATTTCTAAGCAGCAGTACCTTCATGTGGTTAGAACTTCTTTGTCACTCTGTGGAAATCCTTAACTTGCAGGCAGATTGAGTATAGCTTTTCTGGGCTGCCCGCCCTCTTCCCATTATGGATGGGACACTGCTTAATTTGATCTGTGTTTCACAAGCTTTTTAAAGGATAAACTCAAGTAAATGGTCCAGCTCAAAGCTATGCGCAGGGAGCAGTGTGGGGCAGGCACTGCACAAAGGCACAGTACAGAAGGGCCTAGCCTAATGTCATGGCATAGTTGTTCCTTGCTGCTCTAGTTTGTCAAATAAATATTAAAAACTGCTGACCTCAGCTTCATCTTACACCATCTAACTCCATGCTTCCCAGAAGCTGAGCTGGGGTCCAGTTTCATCAGAATCACCCAGGGAGCTTTTATAAGGTACATCTCTTAAAGAAATTCTGAGTCAATTGTTGTGTGGCGGACCTTACACACTGCTATTTTCAAATGCTCCCCAGATTATTTTAATATTCACCCAGCGTGGGAGTGTAAAAACTAAAGTCCTGGTTTCTGCTGCCAGAGATTTTTATTTGGTGAGTGTAGTGCAGGGAACAGAATTATTGAAGCTTCTGATTCTAATATGCAGCCATGTTTGGAGGCTATTATGGTAACAAGAATCTTTGGCAATTTTGGTGATCGGAATTCTATTTCCCTTGTCACAAATACAGAATTTTGAGGCACAACTCCATCCTGAGCTTCCTTACCTAATTCTTGTTAAAGCTAGAAATCGTTAGACTTAATACAGGTGCGTTCCAGGTTATTCTTATCATGGAATCATAGGAGACACTGTATTACCTGCCTCCAGATTCCGAGGCAAAGAACTTGAAAGTGTACCTATAGTTACAGCAAGCATCTAGCCTACAAATCCATTCTTAGTCTTGGTGTTGTGTTGGATTGATTTGCTCTTGTGGCCAGTATTCCTGGGCGAGATTTATGGTGTGCAAAGTCCAGGGCCCTGGATTGGGGAAATGGTCTTGGTCTCTGAGTGAGTCTGAAATTTTCTATGAGTTGATGGCTGTCTGGAAAGTGAGGTGTCCTTCCCTGTTTTGTCATCTGCTAGATTATAACTAAAAAGGAAGAAATGCGTTCTAAAGCAGAGGTATAGAGAACAAAAGGCAAATCAAATGCAAATCCATCTGGATAAATATAAGCCAGAAGTATTTGCAAATGGACTGTTCAAGTCTTCTCGGGTGAAGAAAATATATTGGCACTGAAAGCTTTAGTCTGTCCTGATTTCATAAACCCTCACTAAGTATGAAATTCTAAAGTTCCTTTTACATAAACAACCTGGTGAGAAATGCTGAAAGAATAAAACTTGTTTCTTGCTTCAGTTTTTCTTTTTAGTGAAGTCAGTGTTTTGTCTTAGACTTAAACAGTATCCATAGTCAAGGAATTGTTTTCTTGGGATTATCTAGCCAGGTCCTTTAGTAGCAAGGAGTAGTTTTGCTAGCTTGATATGATGCATCATTTGGATTTTCATGTTCAAAACCTTTTGTCCAGGCTCATCCAGGGCCTCCCTATGGATGATTTTCTAGTACATTTAGAGTTTAAATATCAATTCGTTGATCATGTCCCTGCACGTGACCAGCTTATAAAACTCAAAGCCATCAACCCAGCAAGGAAGTTGTATAGTCTTGATAGCAGAGTTGAATAATGGCCTAAAAGGAAAAAAAAGCTTCAGCTTAGGTTGGGATGTTGTCCCTGATGTAGACCAAAGATGATGTGATTCCTAGTAATTTGAACAGCACTAGAAAACTTTTAAATCATCCCAGTTTTGTGGGATTCAAGGCATTTTCCCTAAAGCTAATAATTGGTCTTGCATTAAAATCCATCACAGCAATACATTTCTTCTGTTGAAATGATTTTTTTTTATTTTAAGTAGTTGTACAAAGGAGTTGTCACTTAAAAAAGCCATTTATGAGTAGGATACATCTTGATCAATGTTACTCCTTTTACCCAAATCATCAAACATTTTATTTCTTCAAAATTGAAGGTGTCAAGCCAACATGGTAGTGCACATCTGTTAATTCCAGAACTCTGGAGGAAGAGGTAAAATGATCACAAGTTCAAGGCTAGCTTGAGATATATTGTGAGACCCTATATCAAAAGAAGAAGAAGAAAGAAGAAAGATGGAGAGAAGGAGGAGGAGGAAGAAGAAAAAGAGGAGGAGGAAGAAGAGAAGGAGGAGGACAAGGAGGAAGAAGCAGAAGAGGAGGAGATATCCACACCAATTTAATGTCTATGATTGCAAGGTATTTCAAATGGCCAGCATCCTGGTACTTGATCACACCTATAATCATTGCTACTCAAAAAGCTGAGATTTGGAGGATCACAGTTTGAAGCAAACCTTGGCAGAAAAGTCCACGAGATTCTGCAAAATAACCAGCAAAAAGCAGAAGTGGAGGTGTGAGTCTAGTGGTAGGGTGCTAGCCCAGCAAGCAAACCAAGAGAGTGTGAGGGACTGATTCCAAATTGTAGTACTCTCTGCCTAATCCCTCCAAAAAAAAGAAGGGAAAGGTCATCAAACACTCCTGCTTCTAGCTACAGCTTGTGAAAAAGACATTTTCTCTGATAAATTGAGCATTGCCTTATGAGGAAGGTGTCTAGTTTTTACTCCAAGTGATCCCGTAGTTCATTTAAATTTGGGCCAGGCTTTAAATTTCAGTTGGGGACACAAGTAGATTCCTTGAAGGGCATGAAAATGAGATTTTTTAAAAAAAAAAATGTCTCCTCCCCTTTTGTTTTGAATTTATTAGCGAATTGAACAGAAACCTGAATAATTGTGATAGACTTTGTAAAAAGACATGTCTGATAATGATCTCAAGATGAATTCAAATGCAAACTTCAGGCAAATTTATAATTCTACAATATCCTTGCTTGCCTGAAAGCAAACTTAACGTGAGATATAGTCTTCCATTGAGATGACTACACCTGCTATTGGGAGGATTTGCTTTTTCAGCCTTTGAAGTGGCTTTTGTGTGTGCCAAGAACTTTCCTTTAACTTCTTATTTTAAACTGTCTTTTATTTCAATGATGTGGCATAATTTACAGTTAAACCAATAAAGTAATTGTCTTCCTACAGGTCCATCCTATGGATATTCCTTTACTAACTCTTCTTTTCTCTGGCAAGCAAGATGGCAAAAATTATCAACTTTTTTAAGAGAAAAAGGAACAGAAATCATAGACAGCACCAGTCCCGTGAGATACCTGTAGTGAAGTTTTCAGGGCTTTCTGTAAGGTGAGCATTGTTGAAAACTGGATGGCATTTGGAATGGGTAGTTGTCTATCTCCCTGACAAATAGTGCCGTGTGTGTCATGGTTAGATGAGCACATGGACCTGCAACATGCATTCACTATTAGATGAAGTGATTTGCCAGATGGTGAAGTAGCTCTGCAGATAGCAGGATAAACAAGAGGCTCAACATGGATCTTGGAATCAATTTAGGATATAAGACAAGAAAACCAAGGCTCGTAGGCCAGGGAGCCACGTATGAATCACTGAAGGGGAAAGGAAGAGGGCTTCAGGCAGCTCTGCAGAGCACCAAGGAGACAATTCACTGAGCCAGTTCAGGAAGACCTTCCACACAGAAGGATCAGTGTGGGCAAAAGAGAAAGGAGAGAATTTGGAACAAGAGCATATACAAGACAGGCTGCAGCAGATAAAGAGAAAGCAAGAGGTGAGACTGGAGAATAGAAGCAAGATGATAGCAGTGTTTTTTGCTTTTATGGAACTTAAGGCTTTGTCCTGTATGTAAGTAGGCACCTGTGGTGGGTTGCAAGATTGGAGGAATGAGGTTAAGTCTATGGACAATATCTGCCTCTTAGTGAGTTCCCATTGAAAGTGCCCTACAAACAAGAGCTTCTGTGCTTCTATGGTACTTCTAGTACAAGTCTTTCATACAAATACCTGTGACTATGTAGCACACAACCCTTAAATTTAGCAGCTTTAAACAACACATACTTATTATCTCCCAATTTCTGTAGTATTTGGGCTTGGCTTAGCTGGGCTTTGCAGTTCAGGCCATAGTCATCTCAAGGTTCAACAGGAGCATGATCCGTTTCCAAGTTTATTTAGAAGTTATTGGCAAGAATCAGTTCTTGATGTTCCGTTGAACTGAGGGTATCAGTTCTCAGCTGGTAGTTATTTGATAGGTGCTGTCAACTTCTTACCACAAGAGTTTTTTCCGGGGCTGAGAATATGGCTTAGTGGTAGAGTGCTTGCCTAGCATGTGTGAAGCTGTAGGTTTAATTCCTCCGAACCACATAAACAGAAATGGCCAGAAGTGGCACTGTGGCTTATGTGATAGAGTGCTAGCTAGCCTTGAGCAAAGGAAGCTCAGGGACTGTGCCCAGGAATGGCAAAAAAAAAGGAGTTTTTCCAAATGTCACCTTGTTTTGCTAAGGCCAAAAAGAATCTGCTAAGATATTAGATAAACTTCCATTTCCTAGTCGTGGATGTGCTATCCCATCACTTCTTTCTCGTTTTTCGTGGTGTTACAGATCAAGCTCAGATCATGCGAGCACAGCACTGGTTTTGCCACTGAACTTCAGGCTTATTCCCATTTCAACACTCTTGCTGAATTCTACTCCATAGAAGCAAACCACTTGGTCTAAATCAAATTCAAGAAAAGGTAATCTTTGTTACCATGTCAACAAAAGACATCTTGACATGGTTTCTGGATGGCTCTCCTCATGGAGGGGCTTCTTTCCATAAGGCATTATTTTTGGACAAGCAGACATGTTGTTTCTGGAAATGAAAGTTCTAGACAGATGAAAGCATTTCTAATATTCTACACTCTTGGATGGGTAAAGAATTTTGTTCCTTAACTGAACTTGTCCTCCTTCCTGAGCTGCACAAGAGAAGATTTGCAGGTACACATCACACACATATAGAGTTCTCTTGGTTATCTTTAGAAGGCCTCTTTATGGCTTTACCAACTCAATTCTGGTTTATAAGTCATGCCACTTTGCTTTCCATTTGAGATAGCTTTATGATTGGAGAGCATCCCACTTCCTGCCTTCCTAGCAAAGTGTCTTCTAGAACAGCTCTGAGGTGAGAGATTCTGCTCTGAGTTTATTTCTTCTGATAAAGGAAATCAAATTCTGATTATGAATTTCATTTTTCAAAAGTTCCTATGGGATTTTGACTTTCTGACTGAACTCTTCCCTGAACCTTTGTATAGTTTGCTAGTCCAGAAAACATCTATCCAAATCTACTCTTAAAGACAAAATTAAAATTTATTTTTCAGAGATATTTGTTCACTCATTCATTCATTCAATAAAGGACCATTAATACTGTAAATTAATCTCGGCATATGTCAGGGAGGTTAATGAACAGTATATGTCTTTAAGAATCTGTAGATGAAATTTTTTGAGGTTTGTTTCTTATTTCATATCTTTTCCTGTATACAAAAACATGACTAGAATATGGTTCCAAAATCCATGTATTAACAATAGCAGCAGCAACAGCAACAAATTATTTGTCAAAATGTTGGAAAATTTTTATGTTCTGCACTTGAATCCTATGTTTATATAGGAAATGATTGGACTTGGTCATGTCAAAAATGAGGAGTGAGGAACAAATGAGAGAAGTGAGTTTGGAAGAGGACAGTATACATAGCAGAATACAGCACAAACTTCCCCACTGACTTCTTGTTCGTCACTCTCCATCTTTCCTTCCTCCTTTAGTAAAAAAATACCCCGCTTCCAGTGAGCATGGAAAAGTGTTTAGCCGCCCCTCTCAACATTATATGTAGACTGGAGGTGATAAGAATACTTTATTTATTTATTTATTGAGATTTTTGTTGAAAGCACTGTTCTGGGCTCTTGGAGACTCATAAAATGAACAGGAAGTCCTACCTTCCATGTAGCCATCATCTAGTTGGTAGAGGCTCTAAGTAAATAGGTGGTAGATTTAGGCTGGGGTGGAATTCAGCAAGTGTGAGTGAAATGTAGGAGAGTTGGAGATGACGATGACATAGGTTATCTCCATGGGGAGATTACATCCAAGTAGGGACTGAAGAGAAAGTATGTGACCATCAGAGATGGCAAGGAGATTGGTTCAACAGCAGGAAGTCCATCTAGAATGGAGGAAGTGAGAAACAGTGATCAGAAACATCCAGGCAGAGTGCTTTCACTATGGCATGTTTTTTCTTCCTCCCCTCAGAGTGAGATGGAATCCAGTAGAGAGCTCTGGCAAAGAAGTGTCACAGATCTGGAGTTTGGAGATGAACTGAATGAAATAATGTAGAAAGTTTGACACATCAGGGTGGAACATGGTAAGAACAATAGCTGTAGGCCCCAGAAAAGAGAGGCCTATAACCACAAAGCATCAAACATTCAGAAACACATTGGCAAGATTCTATGTCCTTCAGTAAATGGGTCATTGATTCTAGGAAACGAGTTGTTTTTCTAAAAGATGTTCACTTGAATTGACTTGGTCGAGAAGGCTTGGCTAGTCAAAGTTTTGTGGCTTCAAATGCAATCTGTGATTAAGGGAGGATTTGGGAGGACCACAGAGCATGGTTGCAGAAGGCTGGGATCGTCTTGGGTGCATATTTGCTGCTGGTTCTGAATTAAGGCACAACCTCCTTTGCTGGAAAAAGCTGAGGGTGATTCTGATGTTCAGAAGTGTGACAAACTAACCGAAGACTGATGCAGGGAAGTGCAGAAGAAGGAAGCCACAAAGGAGGGGCCAAACCACTGTGCCTAATTCAGTGACAACATTGCATTGGAATGTAAAAATGACTTTGTGTGGAGAAACAGCAAATTAGAGCTCAATGGAGGTTTGCTGAGGGTAGTGCTTCTGACTGCATCAGACTGTGAGTGGGAATGAAACAGGAATCCTCAGAAAAAAAAAAATCAAGCTAGGAGGAGGACAAGCTGGCTATAAGCCTCTGTCCTGGGAGGCAGCAGTGAAAGGAAGAGGTCAGGATTCTGGAGTCAAGTAAGATCAGAGGGCAAAATGTCCTGGAAGTGTAATCCTTCCTAAATGAACATTCTTGGAGAAGAGTTCCTTAAAGTGAACCCGAGAATTAGCATGTGCCCAGAGGTTTCTCTGAAATCTAAGACATTGGGCAAAAATGCTCTTTTTCTCTACCTATCTATAGGTTAAGGAGGGTTCACAGGGCTTCAGAAATCCTGGAATTCTTTCCAGACTAGCTGGTTTCTTCTAGAAACATTTGCATCCAAGGTGCTTTGACAGACTTGAGAATTCAAATAAATGTTCAGGTATCTTAAAGTCAAAGGCTACAAGCCATGTACTCTGTCCCCATTGTTTTTTATTTTCCCCTTTCTTGCCCTCACTTTTGTATTCCTTAATTCCTTCAGGTCTCTTCTTGTTCATCCTTTTCTTCCCTGTCATCTATTGTTTCCTTTCACTTGCTTCCTTCCCTTGCCCTTCTTGGTATGCCAGTTTTTCTCATTTTTAATTGCCTGCATTAAGTGTTTGGAAGCAGGGAATGATGTGTGTGTGCGTGTGTTCCAGTGCTGTTGTTGCTATAGCGTTCCCTCAGCACGAAGGCAGAGAAATGTGCAAGGCTTTGTGTCTGCCCTGGGGAGGGGAGACAGCTCTTGAAGGGAAGGGAGTGTGGAGCAAGTAGTTGATAGTAATTTAGAAAGAAGGATTTGCCTTCCAAACTTTGAGGAGGTTTAGAGCAGCTATTTATAATCCATCAAGGGATTAAAAAGGTTCTGGAATATTGCAATAGATCACCTAGACAAGATGAAAAGATAGAGCAACTCAAGAAATGTGTTTACAGATAAGAGGCAGGTTTAAAAAGCTGGGCCATGATCATGGAGACATTGACTGATTGTACTACTAAATAATGTATAAGTGAATATTATTCAACAACTACCCACTTGTGTTGACTGACAAAACAACAGTGAACAAGTGAAGGCAGAGGAAGAAGCTGGAACAATAAATATTAGCAGCCCAGCTTCTGCTCATGGCACTTACTCATGACCCTGACCTTCCCACCTCATCTTCCAACAAGCTTACTTGCAGATAGCTTGAGGGCTTTGAGTCTTCATTCATTTGTTCATTGATTTGCACATTGCTCTATGTCAAATGAAGTATGGTTATAAGGAAAAACTCATCCTGAAGGACTTCATGGAAAGGAGACAGAAGCATTCCTAGCTAATAAAACTAATGAATATTTGAAATCTGTAAACAAAATTGTAGTTACAAACAGAACACTGGAGTCCATGGGGTTCTTTTAGAATAGAACCTTGTAGTTCCCATTTGTATCTGGTACATGTCCCCAAATGCCATAGGCAAAAAGCGTGGTACACAGTTTGGCACTATGGGAAGATTGGAGAACCGTTAAGAGATGGAGCATAGGGATGGTGGTCTCTTTTCCTTTTTCTTTCACTTTTATTTTTTGTTCCTTCCCTCCCTCTCCCTTACTGTCTCCTTCCTCTCTCTCTCCTTCCCCCTTCTCTCCTGCTCCCCCCTCTTTCTATGCAGGTCTGACAGTCAAGAGTTTCTTTCTTCCTTGCTTGATGGAGTGAATAAGGATGTGGCAAATTTTAAGCTTTTTTTTTTTTTTGGAGTTGGAAATGTTGTTAGGGGCTGGGAATATGGCCTAGTGGTGGAATGATTGCCTCACATACATGAAGCCCTGGGTTTGATTCCTCCGCATCACATATATAGAAAAAGCCAGAAGTGGCATTATGGCTCAAATGGTAGAGTGCTAGCCTTGAGCAGAAAAACAACAACAACAAAAAAAAAAACAAAAAACAGGGGCAGTACTCAGGCCCTGAGTCCAAGAAGGAGTAGGAGAAACACGTGGGCTCCTTGGCACAGGACAGAACTTCCTTAACAAAGACCCAGAAATGCTACAAATCAAAGAAAGGATGGACAAATGGGACTGCATCAAACTGCAGAGCTTCTGCAGGGCAAAGGACATAGCTCGCAAGATAAACAGAAATCCCACAGATTGGGAAAAGATCTTTACAGGCCATACAACGGACAAAGGCCTCATATCTAAAATATATGCAGAACTAAAAAAATTACATTCCTCCAAAACAAAACCCAAAAGAACCAATAGCCCCCTCAACAAGTGGGCTGAAGACTTAAAAAGAGACTTCTCTGATGAGGAAATGAGAATGGCCAAGAGACATATGAAAAAGTGCTCTACATCACTGGCCATAAAAGAAATGCAAATCAAAACAACATTGAGATTCCATCTCACCCCAGTAAGAATGTCCTATATCAAGAAAACTAACAATAACAAATGTTGGAGGGGATGTGGCCAAAAGGGAACCCTACTTCATTGTTGGTGGGAATGTAAACTGGTTCAGCCACTCTGGCAAGTGGTATGGAGATTCCTCAGAAGGCTAAACATAGAACTCCCCTATGACCCAGCAGCCCCACTTTTGGGCATCTACCCAAAAGACCACAAACAAGAACACACTAAAGCCACCAGCACAACAATGTTCATCACAGCGCAATTTGTCATAGCTAAAATATGGAACCAACCCAGATGCCCCTCAGTAGACGAATGGATCAGGAAAATGTGGTACATATACACAATGGAATTTTATGCCTCTATCAGAAAGAATGACATTGCCCCATTCGCAAGAAAATGGAAGGACTTGGAAAAAATTATACTAAGTAAGTGAGCCAGACCCAAAGAAACATGGACTCTATGGTCTCCCTCATAGGGAATAATTAGCACAGGTTTAGGCAAGTCACAGCAGAGTATCACAAGAGCCCAATAGCTATACCCTTATGAACACATAAGATGATGCTAAGTGAAATGAACTCCATGTTGTGGAAACATTTGTTATATCACTGTTGTAACTACTTTCAATGTGCTATGTATAACTGTAGCTTCAATTATTGATGATCTTCTTGTATCCCCTTCCTGTGGTTGTACCTGCACTATCTCTGTATCTTAATCTGAGTACATTGGAAACCGTGTATACTGGTATTAGAACTAGGAAACTGAGAGGGAATACCAAAATCGAGAGACACAAGGTAAAAAAGACAAATGACTACAAAAGCAATATTTGCAAAACTGTTTGGTATAAATGAACTGAACAACTCATGGGAGAAAGGGAAAGGGGGAGGGGGGAGGGAGGAATGAGGGAGGAGGTAACAAACAGTACAAGAAGTGTATCCAATGCCTAACGTATGAAACTTTAACCTCTCTGTGCATCAGCTTGACAATAAAAATTTAAAAAAAAGAAAAAGTTGTTGATGACCTACGCTTTTGTATTAGAGTTGGGTTTGACCAAATAGATTGTTTCTATGAGTCAAAACTTCTAATTCACTAAGTAATGAACAATATTTAATAATGAATAATATTTGGGAGATGGGAAGGACAACTATATTCCACACTCAAGCATGCTCTCCAATCCTAGGGTAAAAAAACTATATCAGCCACCAACTTTCAGTGTTGTGGGAAATTCTTTGAGCTCTCTCAGCTTAATTTCACAAAGAGCAGCTGGACTATTTCAGTTTCATTAAAAATATCAGGCTCCCACTTGGCAAAGAAGGTCTTCTAATCTTCAGATTCCTATCTAGGGAACTAGAGATGTCCAATAATCAAAAGTGGATGCCTAATTGCCAAATAGTGCCACAGAGGAATTATAGGAACTGTGCTTAATCAGGCTGAGAAATTGGTTATATGAGCGCTTACTTGCTAACAAAAGCAGTCATACTAAGAAGACTAGCAAAGATTAAAACACATAAGATAATACTAAGTGAAATGAACTCCATGTTTTGGAAATTATTGTTGTAACTACTTTCAACGTGCCATATGTAATTGTAGCCTCTATTACTGATGATCTTCTTGTATCACCTTCCTGTGGTTGTATCTACACTTTCTCTGTATCTATATCTGAGTATATTGGAAACCAGGTGTACTGGTATTAGAACTAGGAAATTGGAAGGGAATACCAAAATCGAGAGACACAGGGTAAAAAAAGACAAACAACTACAAAAGCAATACTTGCAAAACTGTTTGGTGGGGCTGGGGATATAGCCTAGTGGCAAGAGTGCCTGCCTCGGATACACGAGGCCCTAGGTTCGATTCCCCAGCACCACATATGCAGAAAACGGCCAGAAGCGGCGCTGTGGCTCAAGTGGCAGAGTGCTAGCCTTGAGCGGGAAGAAGCCAGGGACAGTGCTCAGGCCCTGAGTCCAAGGCCCAGGACTGGCCAAAAAAAAACAAAAAAAACCAAAAACTGTTTGGTGTAAATGAACTGAACAACTCATGGGCAGGGGGAGGGAAAAGGGGAGGGGGGAGGGGGGAATGAGGGATGAGGTAACAAACAGTACAAGAAATGTATCCAATGCCTAATGTATGAAACTGTAACCTCTCTGTAATTCAGTTTGATTATATATATATATATATATATATATATAATTGAAACAGAACAGTATTTCTCTACTCCAGAACAATGAAACTGGAATCTTCTGTGGTGGGTTCCAGGCACCAGCACTTTCTCAAGCTTCTAATACCCAACTAACACCAAGCTCTTTCATTTCTTGGGTGCGCTAAGCAACCTGGGGGTGCAAGCTTTAACATGTGTGACCTAGGAAGGAAGATGCAACATGATTTATCAAGGTGATAGTTGTTCAATATTTTAAAAATTGTATTGGGTGACTCAGGTTTGTTCAAGCAAGGTCCTCAAACATCATCCATCATCGTTTTCCCAAAAAGCATGGTTGGGTGAGAGCAAGCAGGCTGTTTGGGGGGCAAGTGGAGTAGACTATTAAACAGCACATTGATGTAACTGCTATGGCTCACCAGGCTTTAGGTTCTGTTTTGAAATTCTGAAATCATTCTTTCAGAAAACCATTTAACAAGAGTGGAAGGAAGATTTGGACAGGAAGCCCTCATGAGATAAATATTTACCAAGTTAAAGCTAAATAACAAGTCTTGCATATGTGAAAAACCTAACACAGGTAAATCTCTAACATCTGGTAGCACTACTTCCTGACAAAGGTCATGAGAGAGTTAGCCTAAGTATGAACAAAGGCTTTAAGCCCAAAGCTTTGATAATTCAAAATACCTCTGTGGTAGTTAAAGTACAGTGGCCACCTGGATTTTGGCTCCATTCAATCTATTGCTTCAATGTCCAGGCTTTTTTTATCTTAATACCTGATGTTCAATAATATACATTCTTGTTTGTTGATCTAAATGCCAACAATGCTTTTAATCTGGCTACTGGCAAACAGTAGCCACCCAATAAGCCGAGGGAAGGGTTATCCCAAGAGCAAAGGCTGGCCTCTGTGATAGTCTCACTAGGTGGGCAATATAGAAAATTAGATTCCTTCTGGCATTAAAACCAAGACTGCCCTTTCTTCCTTTGTCACGGCCTGGCTCTATATCTACCTTTGTGCTACTTGGGCTTCTACTTGGGGTCCCACACCTCCATCTCATAGTAAAATTCTACTTTGGTTTTCCCATTCCCATTAACTTTAGAGATTGGCCTTGGGACCCACATCCCTGGCTCCAAGCACTTCTTCATACCCACACCAGGGTAGTCATTTCCCACATGTCTCTTTTATCTGGAGCTAGTAGGGCTCAAAATAAAACATCTTGATTTAGTATTTTCGTGCATTATTCAACTGGAAAACAGAAGGTATAGTGACCCACATATTTTGGTGAAGAAAAGCAGCTGTGTAAATAATCCAGTGATTCTTAGCCATGGTATACCCATGCTGATGTCCACACTTAGTGATCTGAGCTTTGCCAAAAACCTTTGTGTCAACCTCTGCTTAAGCTTTTGTCAATTTCCTGAAAGTGCATGGTAAGCATTTGAAAATTCCAGTGGGAACTCTAGCTCATACAAAGGTCATCAGAGAGGCAGTTACCCAATTCTCTTTTGCTAAGGAGCAAGGAAGAGTAGTATCCCTCCTTGTAAGGAATACATGGTTCCCAGGAGTCTCAGAGGCCAGATATACCTTCACTGCTGTAAGAATCCTTGTTTCGAATATTCTCCTTTGCTCAGGACTCTCTCCTTGATGTAAGGAGTCTCTGTTGATAGCTTACATTCTCTGTTAGGGCAAAGGATTGGCTCCAACCGAAGACATTCACTTGCTGGTGGAAAAATCCATTCACAAAACAGAGGCAGCTGTTGTGGCTCTTTGTTTTACTCTCCAGGGTGTTAACTTAAAAGGCTTGGACCATTTAATTCATTTCTGTTCCATTTTATCTTACCATGGGTTCAAGGTTCCTAAGTAATTTTATATTTTAAATGACCATTTCACACATGAATAAGAAGAGCATTTCTTTTTCCAGTCACCATGTAAACTTGATTCCTTTAATTTGATCTGAACTCTCCAGTGTTTTGGCACCTCTTAGCTTTGCTCTGATCATGAATCATCACTGATCATGGGTCTTTCATACTGGCTGGGGAAAGTTTGCACGGAAAATGCAGCCCTCACTGTTGAGACAAACCTGTTAACCTGTTGATACCTGTCAATTATAGTGTTCTTTATTTTGGAAATCCAGATGAAAGAGACACTAATAACTCTGTTAGGAGTAGCCATTGTGGGTTTTTAGAAGTAGGTGGGGGAATCTGCCTACAGCAAGTAACACCAGTGCTAGCATGCCCAGAGAATTGAAGCTGGAGGTAGAGTTAGTGTCACTTGGCAAAAATGTCCTCTTGTCCTAGTGGCTCAGTGTTGATGCAAAAATGTGTTTTGTACACATATTATTTTGTTTAAATTTTAGGATGACCATTCAGAAATATTTTCTAGTAAGCTCTTTCTTCTTCAGCTCCTCTCCCTCCTGGGCTGAGGCTGATGGCAGTGTGGCCATGGGAGGGGCCTCACCCTTGGGAGTGTAACAGCCTTCCCCATGGAACAGCCTGCTGGGCTTTCATACCCACACTCCCTGAAAACTGGGCCACAGTCCAGCCAATGTCTTTTGCCCCTTGATGAGCTCTAGGGTGAGGTGAACATTATAAACAGTGAAGCATGCACATGTGCCACCATGTCTTAGTGCAACAAGATGGAAATTGGTTACATAACGAAGATTTGTCTCCATTATTCTTATTATGTAGATGAAGTAGAAAGAAATATATGGCATGAATGTATGGTTTTCCATTAGAAAGAAACAGAGATATGGAAAGACAGAGCAAGAGAAGAAAGAACCTTCCTTGTTTGTTTACCATCTTCTGTCCTGTTACCCACCTAGAACCTTCCTGTTAATATGACATCTGTCCTATTACAACCTAGATTGGTGAAGCCAGTTACCAGATGACCTGGGTATTTTAGCCAAGCCCCCAGCCCAATGTTTAATTCACAGTAGGGAATTCAGCCAATTGTTGGGTTAATAATTGATCCCCATATTAAATTTCCTCTGTCTATAGCTATTATATTCATAAGTATTCCTAGAAGTTTCAAAACACTGGATGAATGAACATAGCTTATCATAAAGCAAACAAACAAAAATAGATTTGCTCCAGAAGATCCTGTTTAGCACTTTTGTTACCAGTGCTCATTACATTTTTCTTTTGTCTTTGAAGGTGTACGTTGAGCTGAGTACGTGTAAGTAGATTCTGAGCCCAGCCAAATGCTTTCTCTCTTCTGTACTTGAAGCCTCATTCTCCCAGGCTGAAGAGTAGATGACTACAGGGAAAATGTGACTCATGGCAAGTGTTGTTATGAAATCACCTTGAAGGGTCTCTTGTAAAAGATAACTCCCTGAATTGTAGAAATGTCTTTGATGAGAGAGGATTAGGATGAAATTGCAATTACCTAGACAAAAAGAAATGAATTAACTTTCCAACTTGCATTTTTGCAAGGTCCAACTTCAGGCTGGTTGGAATATAAACATAGAGCACATTCACAATAGCTTGGGGCAGTTGAAAATTCAAAAGATGGGCAAGGAGCCCTGAGATGCTAGGCAGCTTCGGAGCTAGTCCTCACCACAGAGAGAATGCCTGCCTGGACAGAGCTGCCCTAGTGATTTTGCAGCATGAGCTCAGTGTCAGCAGGATATGGTGGATAGTCAGGACCAATGGCTGTCTCCCAGAGGGATTGCTTACATGGTATGGCTGCAGGAAATAGAGTCATGCTGTTCTAAGATTTGACTTCCAAAACTACCCATTCACTCAGCTTGGCAAATATTGACTGAACACTTGCTATGCATTGGGCCATGAGTCCAGGCAGATCGTCTTGGCTGTCACGGACTTGGAAAAGGCAGGCATTAAACAAATCAAATGAACATGAACCTGAGTTCACATTTCATGTGCAAAAAAGAAATAAGTACTTTTGTTTGTTTTCTTTCAATCTAACCACAGTCTAATCTCTCAGCTTGCTAAGGAGCAGGAAATTCCAACTCCTAAGTTTGTACCAGAAGGGCCTCGGTGAGGATTCTGGAAACACAGGAAGGGCAACTGGTTTCTCCTCCACTTTTGCTGCTGCTGGCAGCCCTACTTGGCCAAAGGCCACAGAGGAGCAAAGAGGCCCATGGTGAGGCAGTGCTCAATGCAGCCTGTAGTGTATGAAGATTTGCTTGATCTGGGGAATGGACAAGGGGCTGGCTCCCCCAGGTGCTCCGTCAGTAATCTCCCTGTGGCCTGATCACAGCTCCCTGACACCATCCATAGCACACTTCCTTACCATCCTTCCATGGGTAAGGAGTGGGAACTTTTTCCTCAAGTATCTGGCTTATTCTTAGCAGTTATGTCAACAAAGGTATTAAAAATTACTGTGCCGGTGGCTCATGCCTGTAATCCCAGCTACTTAGGGGGCTGAGATCAGAAGATGGTGGTTTGAAGCTAGCCCACACAGAAACGTCTGTGAGACTTTTATCTCCAATTAACCAGCAAAAAGCTGAAAGTAGAGGTATGGCCCAAGTGGCAAAGTGCCAGTCTTGAGTGAAAAAAGACCAACGAGAGCAAAAGGCCCTGCGTTCAAGCATAGTTCTGGCATTTACACAAAAACATATTTAAAAGGCCTTTGGAAAATGTGCTCAGGGTAAATTATTCTACTAACTCTTAGTTACACTTCTGTCTGGTCTCTCTTGATCCCAGCATCTGCCAACAGTCATCTACTTTCCTATTTTAAAAGAAAATATCTCTCTTCTATCTTCCTACCATTAAAATCAGAGTGTTCTTCCTGGGCCTTGTCTGGAGGAGCAGCATCTTTACTCAGTTGTACTTCATATGTGGAAAAATTGCTGTGGCAAAATAATCCAAAGCCAGGCCCTAGGAGAAATGGATATGTGAAAAAAACCTCAAGATCTCATAATACTTAAATAGACTATCCTACTCAAAATGAGGATCTTGAAAGAGGAATGATGTGCTGACATTGGGGTATAGGGTGGGTTGCGCCCCAGTGCTAGAGAAGGCCCCCAGTGATAGCTGTGAGGGCCAGAGTTCTAGGATCTAGAAGAAGTGGGTCAGAGGAATCGGGTCAGGGATTTTACAGAGCTGGCAGACAGAGAAGGCAGGAGAGAATGAGGGGGAGGAAGAGGAGGAAGAACCATTGAAGGAAGAAGAAGAAAGGAAGAGAGGAAGGAAGGAGGGAAGGAGGGAAGGAAGGAAGGAAGGAAGGAAGGAAGGAAGGAAGGAAGGAAGGAAGGAAGGAAGGAAGGAAGGAAAGAAGAGAGAGGGAACACAGACTGAACTGGCATGGTCTGACACCTGAGTTAAAAGCCAAAAAACAGGAAGAGAGAAAAGAAATAGCCATGGTGAGTCATGTTTGTTGAATCTATCCTTGTATGTTAAGTCTTTCATAGAAAGTGGTTGGTTTTTAAAGGAAAGTATCTATTTGGGGACTGTGAAGATACAGGACAGAAAGAATCTATTGTAACTTGCAAAGTTTATGGGGAAACCCTGAGAGCCCATATACAAACACAAGACAGAGGGAAGAATGTACTCACTGCCTTACATATGAAATTGCAACCCCTCCATATATTACTTTGACAATAAATAAATAAATAAATAACCAAACTAGAAATCACAATAACCTGATTTATAAAAAGAAAACCAAATGGAGTGGGATGTCAATTCTAGGATAATCAAGAGATATACCACCAAATATGAAGTATGACTGTCCCTTCAGGGGAGATGGGATGCAGAATCTGAAAGCCCCTGTTATCCACTGGTCTTTATTCATATAGGCAGCGGGGGGGGGGTTGCTTGGTTTTTCCTGCTGCTGTAATTTATAGTTCTTACATGTGTGTATTTTTCTTTTAGCCCTCTGAAAGATGGCCAGATTTTCTCTAATTTCAAGTTCTAAGTTCCAAAATAAGAAAATCAGATGGGCTCATACGTTGGCTAGGTAGGGCTACACTTTATCCAGTCATCTGTGGTCAAAGTGAAGAAACACATCCTTCTGGATAAGAAGGCATTTTTAAGTGGTGAGGGGCTGGTCAGGTGTTTACTACAAAATCCATTGGCCAAGAAGAAAAGTGCATTCTGGGCCAGATATTCACTGGACCTTGACTGAGGTAGAAAACCTCGCTCCAAGTCCAGCCCTAGCTCTCACCTCACAGCACCCTCGGGACTCACAGCTGGCCCTTCCCAGACACAGCCATCTGGCCCTGCAACAAAAGGAGAGTAACCGGAGAATTCACTCCACTCTAGTTAAACCTGCAAAATCAAATCTCCCACTTCACTCAATGATGTATGAATCTGTTATATAATCTGTGGGTAATAATAGCTAGCATTTATTGGACACCTAAAATGAGCCAGGCACTCTGTTAAGTGTAAAAAATATTCTAATGCTCATAATTCCTCAAGAAGTATTTTGTTTTTCAATTACCATCAGATTCATAAAGTAGTGATGATGTCTTCTTCCTATTCCTTACTTGGTGGTTAATAGAAAATGCATGCAAATCGTTCAAAACTTGGAGTAGTGAGGGGTTATAGGTGAAAGGTAAGTCTCCTTTCTTATTTTTCCCCCTCCTGGTACTAGGCTTTGAACTCAGGGGTACTTGTGCTTGTTTGGCTTTTTTGTTTCTCTGCCCATCAAGCCATGCCTCAGCCTAGATTTTTACTGGTTAATTGGAGATGGAGTTTCCTTGACTCTTCTGCCCAGGCTGGCGTCAAACCACAATCCTCAGCCTCCTGTGTAGCTACGACTACAGGCATGTGCCCTGGAGCTTGGCTCCCATCCCATTTTTACATTTCAGCTATCCTATCTACCCCCGCACCCCAAGGGTAGCCATTGTTACTGACATCTTATAGATACAAACATAAATATATGTATTTCTTGAGGAATGTTAGATTACTTTTCATATTCTCAACATTTTAACACTAGTTTTGGGATTAGCTCGTAGCAGGAAAGTATATCTTCTTTGAAAAACTTCTTGTGAAATCATAAAGAAATGTTTGCAATATCTATCAGGTCAGTCCTTAACGATCATTTAGGTTTATTTCCAATCCTTTGCTAATAGAAAGAATGGTGTAAGAATTTATATATACATATAAACATGATTTTTGTGCCTAAGATACATTTTCAGAATAGCAGGGTTGAAGGGTGTCTTACTATACATTTTTTATGTGCTCAATTCTCCCCCCATTGAGGTTGCATCAATTTGTAATCCCAGAAATGATATCAGTGTGATATTTAGTCCCAGAAACAAGCAGTACTTTAATAAAATATTTCATATTTGCTCATTTGTGGTTTGTTTACTTTACTAGGCTTTAAAAATGTTTCAAGTTTTAATGTTTCTAGAATGTGGGTTAGGGACATACTGAATATTCAGGTCCTATGCTGTATTCCTATTATACTTTTTGTCTTTTTCTAATATACATGTTTGAATATTTTTATAGAATTAGTTGTAACATAGATTACAGATAGTTTCCTTAGTATCTACCTTTTGATTTTGGGGTGTGTGTCTGTGTGTGTGTTATATATAACTTCTTAAACATTTATTTAATGGTACTGATTTTATTTCTGTGATTTTTTTCACATGTGTGTTTTTGCATTTCTAGGATTACAAAATAATTTCTTTCATGGTTTCTTTTTTCTAGTGACTAATTTCCATTTAGAATTTACAAAGAAATCCAGCTTTGTGTTTCTGCATATGTGTTTCAACACCATTTGTCAAGTGATTTTACACACTGATATGAAATGCCACCTTTATCATCTTGTATATTCTCAAACGTTTTAGAGCCTTTAAATTTTTAATTTTAAATCTGTTCCATAATGTTTTCCTTACTCTAACTATATTATAGTAGCTGGTACAACCTGTCGGCCTTTCTTTTTTTAAAATTAATTAATTAATTAATTAATTATTTTTTGGCCAGTCCTGGGGCTTGGACTCAGGGCCTGAGCACTGTCCCTGGCTTCTTTTTGCTCAAGGCTAGCACTCTGCCACTTGAGCCACAGCATCACTTCTGGCCATTTTCTGTATATGTGGTGCTGGGGAATTGAACCCAGGGCCTCACATATACGAGGCAAGCACTCTTGCCACTAGGCCATATCCCCAGCCCTGTCGGCCTTTCTTTCTCGGACTTTTTCTAGATATTCTAGCTACTATATATTTTCCACATCTGAGTTGTTTGCTTCATAAGGAGTTGTCAATTTTCTCACCGAAGAAATGTTTCTTAGATTCCTAGTTATTTTATTTTATTTTTTTAAGTTTTTATTATAAAATTGATGTACATAGAGGTTACAGTTTCATACGTTAGGCATTGGATACATTTCTTGTACTCTTTGTTACCTTGTCCCTCATACTCCCCTCCCTCCCCCCCTTTCTCTCCCCCCCCCAGGTGTTCAGTTCACTTACACCAAACAGTTTTGCCTGTATTGCTTTTGTAGTTGTTTCTCTTTTTTTTACCCTGTGTCTCTCAAATTTGGTATTCCCTTTGAATTTCCTACTTCCAATACCCATAAACACTGTTTCCAATATACTCAGATAAGATTACAGCGATAGTGTAAGTACAACCACAGAAAGGTGATACAAGAACATCATCAATAATAAAAGCTACAGATAAACATAGGACGTTGAAAGTAGTTACAACTGTGATATAACAATTGTTTCCACAACATGGAGTTCATTTCTCTTAGCATCATCTTATGTGTTCATAAGGGTATAGCTATTGGGCCTTTTGATGCTCTGTTATGAATTGCCTAAACCTGTACTAATTATTCCCAATTAGGGAGACCATAGAGTCCATGTTTCTTTGGGTCTGGCTCACTTCACTTAGAGTATTATTTTATTTATTTATTTATTTATTTTTGGCCAGTCCTGGGGCTTGGACTCAGGGCCTGAGCACTGTCCCTGGCTTCTTTTTGCTCAAGGCTAGCACTCTGCCACTTGAGCCACAGCACCACTTCTGGCCATTTCCTGTATATGTGGTGCTGGGGAATTGAACCCAGGGCCTCATGAATACGAGGCAGGCACTCTAGCCACTAGGCCATATCCCCAGCCCTAGAGTATTATTATAAATGGAATCTTTCTACTAGATTTTCCAACTGATTTTGTCCCAATTTAAGTTTTGGTTTAAAATTCTATTTAGTACTAATTTTAATAGAACTGTCTCATCAGTTTTCTTACTATTTTAATATTATCCTGATTAGGTTTTTAATTTTTACCTGTCAATATATGATCATGTCATGTGCTAATATTGATAACAACTTCCAGGCAAGATGAAACTGGCCAAGCCTTTCTCTTTAATTGCTTAGGCATGTAGCTGTAGACCCTGGAGGAAGATAAGGAAGTCCTTATCTTGTGGCTGACTTGAACAGGAATTTGTGTGTATGTCTTTCCATAGAGGGGCCCAGCTTTTGCATGATACATACTTCTGCTTTCTGGAACTTTCCTGCTATGCCTTTGCATATGTTCTCCTTTCTTCTATGTGGGAGCCTTCTCCTTATCCTCATGCCCCTTCTCAAATGCCATTCTCATTATGGATTCTTCCTCATGACTCAGGCTATTAGTCATATTCTCTGCTTTCCCACACTGCCCAGCTTATACTTTCATTATTGATAACACACAACATATTGTTTGGTAACCATCTGCCCATCTTTCCTTCCCTCCTTAGGTCATGAACTCCTCCAGATCAGGCCCCATGCTCAAAGTTTGATAAGGAGTAGACCAGTTAAGCAGCTTCCGGGAACATGAATTTAGTAAGGGCCACTAATGTATCAAGTGAAGTTACTCTTTGTCTACCCTCTGGTTTTGCCCCATGGCCTTTAAACTCATCCTAATCTGTCCACTGAGAAAGTATATGCAAATACCAATTTTGTATATACAAATTCAGGCCAAGACACCCTCTGCCCAAGTTCAAGCGAACCTCTGATTTCCTGTTCCTCTAAGTCTGTGGCTGCCTTCAGCTGACCCCTACCCACACCATTATCTATCTCAGCCAATGGCTCTGGAGCTGCCCTCAATTCCACTCTTTCCCATCCCTTACACCACACTGGCAAGGACCATTGGCTTTACCTCCCAAATACATCCAACTATTTCCTACCACCTCCACTACACACTGTAATCCTAGTCCAAGCCTTACTTACTTTTTGCTTAAGTGCTCATAATAATCCTCAAGCGTTAATCCAATGTCTATTCTTTTTTCCATTAGAATGCATTCTTCACACAGTAACTGGCAGGATCTTTTAAAAGGGTAAAATCAGATCATGTCACTTGCTTTATTAAGCCCTTTCATAGTTTCCCATCACAGTTCAAATATAATTTCATCTCCTTATCATATCTTGTAAAATCTGTCTCTTTTCTCTCCTTTAATTCCCCTGGTTACTACCCCTGGCTTATTCTGGCATAAGCCCCAATAACCTCTCTGTCTTTCTGCTGCTGCCTTTGCTTTCCCCCAGTCTTTGCACATGCAGTTCCTTCTCACCAAGCGGAGCTCAGCTCCATTGCTAATCATCTCCATAGTCTCCAGACTATTTCTGGAACCCTTACTTTTGGTCATATCCTCTCTGGTTTATTTTCTTCATTAAATCTACCACTATCTAAAATCCACCTGTAGATTTGTTTGCCCCTCCCTCCACATATACACAAATCTTACGAAAATGCAAACTCTGTATGAACAAGGACATGATTTGTTCTTTGAAATAGTCTCAGTAGCTGGAACTGTCTCAGGGCATATTGGGCCCACGGTTAATACTTGTTGGATCACTCACATAACTCAGGTACAAGATGTGGTTCCTTAATGACAAAAGAGAAACTAGGTTCCCTCTCGTTACTGTGAGCAGAAAGCATCCTGAAATGGAAACACAAATAAACTCTTTTAAAGGTCTACTGAACATTACTGAGCAATTTTTTTATAAACATGTGCAATATTTTCAGTAAAGTAATGGCCACACTACTCAGAGATCACTCAGGGGAAAAGTGCCCTGAATATGGCAGGGAGATGGCCACAACCCCCAAACCATACAATACTGATAAGGTACTGTTTATTGGCATTGGGTGAATTATTCTATGGCTGAAACTTAAACATCTTTAATATGTTCCTTTGCCCAAGAAGTGTGCTGACTTATAAACAAACCACAACTGAAAACGTGTAAGAAAGCAAGTACTCCAGAGGAAAAAAAGCAAATAAATAAATAAATTTTAGTGCATGAAAGTAAAAGGTGAATCAACTTCTGCATGCAATGGTTGTTAAATAATTTCTCTTTACCCTCCTCTCTCTGTATGTGCATGCGTGTATATGTGTACCTATCTATCTATCTATTTATCTATCTATCTACTCTTTTCTTTTTGATCATCCAAAGCATACTTGTTTAAAGTGAAATCCGATAAAAGGCTGCTTGAAATCTTTCAAATTGTGGCCTGTCCTGAGACCATTTCACTCATCTTTATTTTCCCCAAATTATGTCCTTGATAGTAATATTTGGTAAAGATTTGTAAAATAGCAGGGCAGGTTGAGAGTCTTGCATTTTTTTTCCCCTTGGTATTCAAAGGGCTGAGGTATTTGTTCTCTGGCCACAGAATTCTCTGAGGGAACTCTTTCAATCTGGAAAGCACAGTCTGTGCCCTCCAGCCCCTGAAAGAGTTTACAACAGGAAGAATCAGATACACAGAGCTCTGGCTTATGTTTACTTTAACCCAGACCCAGTGAACAATGCAGCTAGACTCCATTACAGCCTTCCCCCGCCCCCCCCCCCCTGCAAGGTTTGGAATCTTTCAAACATCTCTTGGGGTGTACTGAAAATCTCCGTATAGATGCATTTAGTTGTAATTAGATTCAGCCAAGCCCTGGTGACTCTGGTATGTGTGATGTAATTAGTAAAGCAATGAGCTGAAGGCACTTGTGCAGCAGGCTGCAGGCCCCATTTAGGAGGAGGTGAGATGCTGGTAGACTGTAGAGAGGCCATGGAACTATAAACACTGGATGGATTGTCAATGGAAGGGATGTTCTAATTAACACAGAAATGGCTTCCTTCTTTCCTGCAGAGACTTTCTCAGTACCCATTGCCTCTGAAATTGAACCTTTCATGTTTGGGTTCCATCCAAAGTGGAATTCAACTTTCTCTAAGTTGGAGAGGGACATGGATGGAACTTCAGAGCTCTTCCCATATAGGAACTTCTTGTTTATTTGTTTCTTCGTTGAACAAACAGTGTTTACATAATTAATAAATATTCTTTAGAATTAAATCACTTCAAACCAGAAACACCTGGCTGAGTGTTTGGAGGCAGTGGAGGTGGTTGGTGATGATAGTGGTGATTTAACAAATGTGGCAGTAAATCTCTTCTGCTGTAAAGATGTTGCCAAGAAATGGTTGTTTGGGGTAAGACTGCATGCAGTAAGCAAAATAATGGTTCCCCAAAGATGTCCATATTCCATTTGTGAGAAACTAGGAATATGTTATCCAGGTGGGAGAGAGAAATTAAGGTTGTACATGGAATTACAGAGCTAATCATTTGACCTTCAGTTAGGCGAAGATCTTGGATTATGCTTTAGGACAAGAGAAGAAGCCAAAGTTGGCAGTGGCAAATAGTTGGACAGGAAACTGGGGTGGATGGAAGAAAGATGTGTTTGAAGAGAACATGGTGAGGCAAAGAGAGTTGCCACTGATGGCAATAGGTCACCCATGGAAAGGCTATGGTACAGGACCCAGGTCTGACTTCCAGTTCTGGTTCTATTACACCAGGCAATTACTTCTCAGAGCATTTTTTTTTCACTTGTGAAAGGGGAGGCTTATTCCTGACTCAAGTGAGAAGCAGGCAGCAGCTTTTGTAAGCTGGAATTTTGGACGTGGTATGATGTCCAGGTGAGACTTAAGCCTCTCAAACAGGCTGCTTAAACAACTCTTCCCTTTTCCCAAGACTGCCTTGAATTCTGTGTGCTGACATATAGTCAAGGGCAGCCTTGGAGCCACCAGGTCTGGCTCATAGCTACCACCACCTAAAGTTTGGGTGAAAACCTCAAATCTGATTTTGTTGGCTGCTTTGGGCATGCTTCCCACAGGATTTTGCATGGTTGGCTTATTTGTGAAATCAGCAGAAAATCTATTCCAGCTGGGACACATCAACTCCCCGTAGCCAGAGCACATGAGCACATGAGCTCTGCAGAGGAGAGCCTTGTTTCCCGGTTTAGCTGTTGGCTGAAGGTCTCAATCTCAGGTAGGAATCCAGGCAGGTATATCTCGATGCAGCTGGACACAGAGAGAAGACCACCTTTGGTTTACCATATTCCATGGAGAGAAATGGGAATAGCTTTCTAGATATGGATGACTGTAGAGATGAAGACACAAGAGTGGTGGTGATAGAAATTCTGAAGGCATCTAGTTCTACAGCCTGGTGTAATACACCTTACTCTAGTCAGCATGACTTTTCTTCCTCTTCTTCTCTTGTATCAAAGCTTGTTTCAGATGAGGACCTTTGGACTTTTGCCTGCTGTATAGTATGTACTGCCTCATCCCCCGCTTTGGGTCTTGGCTTGAACATTGTTCCATAGACACATAGCCCTGGGCCACCAGCTAATAGTGTCCAGAAAGTTTTACATTCTTCTGGGTCTCTACAGATATTCTTATTTCTTTATTTCATTTTGACCTTGTCTATCCTGCTCAGTGCCAGCATAGCCCAGAGCTTGGACTGAACTTGAATGTTGGAGATGTTCAGTGCATGTTTTTGGAACAAATGCCTGACTAATGACGCACTAGAGCTCTCCACAGAGAGCACACGGATATCATCATAGACAATTCCAGTCAACTCCGGGAGGTATATTTTGTTGTCTTTGTTTTACAGATATGTCAACAAAGGCCCAGAGGGGCTGAGTGACTTACTCAAGGCTCCCCAGCTGGTAAATCGGAGACTGAATTAGAACCAATGTGCCAAATAGTTGCAACATTCAAGAGTGGTAGCTCACAACTAACTCTGGGTATGAGGCTTACACCACAGTAAAAAGATCTGTGGTTTGAAGTCCAGAGTGACCTTCAGACTAGTCTCTTCAAGTAGTACTTCTATAAAATGCACTGGAATTTTCTAGAGACTTTACTTGGAGATTGTGATTCAGCTGATATGTGTTGGTGTCTGTAGAGAGAAAGAGGCCCCCATCATTGCTACTGGTAGCAACACTTTCAGAGCCAATCTTTAGCAGGTCCTGTGACTTGAGAATTGGGTCAGCAATTTACAAAATGAGGCACACCAGAGAGACGTGGTAAATCTTGTGGTCAAATCATTGGCTTCAGCTGGCCAAAGAGAACACCGCTGTCCTCCTCCTTCTCTGGAAGAAGTGGATGGTAACCCTGTCGGGCTTGAGTCTGGAAACTGGGGTCCAGCATGTGTGTCTCAACTGTGATTTGGTTTCCATTTGGGTACACTTGGCTCAAGACCAGTGGAAGGGCTGAGCTAATGGCAGAAAATAATCTCTTCAGAAGTAAGTGTTTTCTGAGCTTTCATATACCCATTGGGTTGGATTCCATTCCTGGACCCCAAGTGCAAGTGTTCCAACTCTAAACTGCACAAAAGAGGCCTGATGGAGGTTCTAAGTATGTTTCTAAGAGTGTCTAACACTTGCTGGAATTTTGTCCATGTTAGAAAACAAGGGCAGAATATCTTCTCTGTTTGTAGTAGATGGTTGTTGTTACTTAGACAAAATGTTTCCCAAATATAAAGGGAATAGGTTTTCAGGAGGATAATGAGTCCCAGTGTTTGACAACATTGGTCATAGGTAAGAAAGATATTCTTTTTCTGTTTTAATCTACCACTTAATTTATAGGAAATTCTCAGCAGGTCTTAATTCTTTTACATTTCCTAATATTTTTTGTAAAGGAGAGACAACAAATAATAATATCAAGCCAGAACTTAGTAATATTTTGTTTTCTCCTAAGGACTTTTTTTTGGTGTGTGGTTACCTTTTACCTAGGGAAAATGCTATAGATTTTATATTTAAGATAAGTAAGATAATTAAGATAATGATATCAATCTTGCTTTAATGTAAGTTTATATCATGTAAGATGATTTTAAAAGTAACAAATGAAATATAGGTTGAATGCAGATATAATAGAAATTGAAAAGATGAAAATGAGTGCACGTCAGAAAATCACCTTCTTAAGGAATGCAAATGGGTGTAGCTTGACTTTTACCCATGGGAAGAAGCAAAGGCTGCTGACAGCCATCTGGCTACACTCTGTCCAGTCAGAGCAGTTCTACCTGGCTGTTTCTGGCCTAGTAGTCCTGCCAGGGTCAGCAGGTAGGTGATGAGAAGAATATTAATCCCACAGAAAAACTATTAATCCCTGCATCTAAGTCCCCATCGTGGGTTGGGAAAGGCCTTTGAGCCTTTTTCTATTTATGGAGACTTTTGGAGGGTGGGGGTGGGAGGTGGATCAACAATGTGACTATTAGAAAGTTCCTTACCACCTCTTCACATAAAGCTTGTGAAGAGGTTAGTTGTTGTTTTTATATATCCCTTCCTAGAGATATGTCATCACCTCCTAGACTCTTCTGTAGCTCTTAAAATGATATCATCACTTCAGTATAGTTCATTTTCTTTATAAGTCATGTTTCCATGATTTTGTGCTAAGTGATGCTCTCTGCATCATCAGATCTGCTCCATGGTGATGGCATATGACATGGAAAATTATTTCAAGTATTTCAATGGGCCTACTCCTAAGAGTCCTTGTGTGTTGGTTGCTGGTGGATTGCTTCAGTGGCTCAGAGACAGTCTGAAGGCTCTCAGCTGGGACATACCCTGGCCCTGCTGCTCGTTTTCTCAGATTGGAGGCAGTTACTTCTCTCTTTAACTTGTTTTCCTCCTTTGAATGGCAGAAAAATAGTTTATTTAGTGTTGACTTATTTTATGTAAGTGCTCTATTCCTAAAGACCTAGCATATTTCAGAATATACATAAGTAAGTGAATAGAAATTTACCTAGAAGAACACAAGGTAACAGGCTTTTCCTTTATTTGGATAGCTTTGTATTTTTTTTCACATTTGTAATGTTGTATCTTTCTGAAGCTAAACTTCCTGATTTGAATTTTCCAAACTTACATGTGTTTGATTTAGAATCCTGTGAGCATTATTTAGATTTTGAGAGCCTAGTATCTTTTTCAGTCTTCTAGCTCTGTAGTTTATTTTATTTTATTATTATTATTATTATTATTATTATTATTTTTTGCCAATCCTGGGGCTTCAAATCAGGGCCTGGGCACTATCCCTGAGCTTCTTTTGCTCAAGGCTAGCACGCTACCACTTAAGCCACAGCACCACTTCTGGATTTTTCTGTTTATGTGGTACTGAAGAATCCAACCCAGGGCTTCATGCATGCTAGGCAAGTATTCTACCACTAAGCCACATTCCCATCCCCTAAAAACAATTTTAAAGCAACTTAAAATGTTTATTACAATGGGCTATTTCTTTTCTTTTTTTTTTTTTGGCCAGTCCTGGGGCTTGAACTCAGGGCCTGAGCACTGTCCCTGGCTTCTTTTTGCTCAAGGCTAGCACTCTGCCACTTGAGCCACAGCGCCACTTCTGGCCATTTTCTGTATATGTGGTGCTGGGGAATCGACAATGGGCTATTTCTAACCAACTTCTTCATTCAGAAAAGAGCACCCAGCTCAGACAGTTTTTAATCTGCATTCATAAACCCTTTGTAGCAAGCATGACACCGAATATACTAGAGAGGTAGGGTGGAGCTGGGGAGAGGAGGAAGAGAGATAGACAGAGAGGGATACAGCTGGCATCCAGCAGTGAAATAGTTAACCTGCCTTTCCTTTAAGAGACCCAGCTTGAGGCTATCCTGTGTGAGGTGGTAATAAATCCAAGCCAGCCTTGCAATGTGGAAACTGAAGCTTGCCTCTTTAATCAGATATTTCAGTCACTCGGCCTAAACCCAAGACTAAAATATTCATACTTGGAACTGTTTTATAGCCATGTCATGAAATGTAGCTGAGATATTCATATTCAGTGACCATTGTCAGTTGTAGAACGTAATACTCTTATAAAGATTCTCTCCTAGTCTTGCCCCCCGTCCCCCGCCACTGCCCTCGTTCAAACACTCAAAAACATAAGGTGCTCAGTGGGAAGTGGGCTGAGAGCCCTCTTCCCTGACACCACATTAGCTTCAGGTAGGCTGCTAAGCACCACCATGAGCTGTGGCTGCTGGGCTTTCCTACTGCACAGAAGCAATATCTGTGTCCCCAACAAGAAGAAATATAATTATAGGATAGTAAAGCAAAAAAAAAAAAATCCAGATAGGGTTATCATCAGGTAGAGGGAACACTTATGACTTACAGGAGGGAGTAATTGGGCAGCTAAGTCTTGGAATATATCCAAGGCTCTGG
Source organism: Perognathus longimembris pacificus (assembly GCF_023159225.1). NCBI lineage: Eukaryota > Metazoa > Chordata > Mammalia > Rodentia > Heteromyidae > Perognathus > Perognathus longimembris. The sequence goes on along the minus strand of NC_063161.1, from coordinate 120,139,365 downwards.
TGCAAAACTCTATGCCTAATTGTTTTAGCAAACTTCTAGTTATTTGAATTGTGCCTGGCTTTATGGGCGGGAGAGGCTATCTTTTTATGTGACCCCCCCACCCCCTTCAAGCCATGCTGTCATAACATGGGAACTAGATTACTTCATTCTGCTCCTGGGAAAAGGAGCTGACTTTGGGGATTTTAAATAAATGCATTAAATATGTTGATTATCAAAGGGAAATAGTGGAGAAAAGTAAACAAACTCTTACAAGATCTTGGCTGCAGTACAGGGGCCAAGTTTAAATCATTGCTTTCAACCATGTTTGATGTAGCAAAAGACTTCCATTGTTCTCTTCTATTTCACTCAGGTAGGAGGGGTATACTCTTCTTTCAGGAGTTCTCTGAGGCCTTCTCTTCTTCCTGTTTTTTTTTTTTTTTTGTTTTAATGTAAATGACAGTGTAAGAAGTGTGGTAACTTTTCTCCCAATGCATACCAGACTGCAGCTTTATGGTGGAGTTTTGCTTTAAAAAATATAAATTACATCTATGTAAACATTTTTTTCAACAATGTTAAGATAGATATTCCTCTGCATAGGTAAGAATAAAGTGACAGTCTTCTGAGAGGTAAGTTTATCAAAATATATAAAATAATTTAAAAATACACATAACCTTTGATTTAATCATCCCCTCTTTGGGAACCTATCCAAAGGAAATAATCTAAAAAATAAGTAGACAAAGACTGATGTATCAAGATGCTATCGCGCATTGTTTATCTTAGTGAAAAACTAAAAAACTCCTCAATTACTACCATATGGGAAATAATTGATTACATTAACTTTGGCCTAGCTCTACAAAGATGCCCTCCTTGGATGTTAATAATAAACAATTCCACCAAAGACACATCCATGAAAGAGATAATTGCTAAGCCAGACTTCATTAAAATGACAAAACTTCTGTTCTGCGAAAAGAAACCTTAAGATACTGTTCTGTGAAAGGAAACCTTAAGACCAAGAGAAGACAAGCCACAGGTAGGAAAAAATTATTTGCAAATGATACAGCTGATAACAGATTGTTATTCAAAATCTACAAAGAACTCCCAACATGTAACTATGTGAAATATGTAACTATGTGAACTATGTGAAAATAACTTTTAAAAATGGACTAAAGAACTTAATACCTCACCTGATAATATGTACAGATGATAACCATATGGAAATGTGTTCCAAATCATGTATCATCGGGGGAAAAAGCAAATTAAACTAACAATGTGATACCACATTTACCTAGGAGAATAGTCCAACTTCAGAAGACCATCCCCAACAAATGCTCACAAGTAGAGAAACAGGAACTCTCATTCATTGCTTCTGAGAGTGCAAAAGGACACAGCTACTTTGGAAGACAGTTCAGCAGTTTGTTTAAAAACAACAACAAAAACTAAAGAGTCTCTTACCATATGATCCATCATTTGAGCTCCTTGGAATCAATTCAAAGGAGCTGAAAATTTAGTTCTACACAGAAACCTGAACTGCCAAGGAGGGCATCGTTGTAGGGCTAGACAAGTATTGATATAATCAATTCTTTCCCATATGGTAAGCTCTGAGCACTGAGCTTAATAACAGGTCATATATAATTGCCAACACTTGAAAATGATTAAGATGTATTTCTGTAGGTGAATGCATAAATAAATGGGGTTCCATTTGGACCACTATGTGATGTTATTCAATGCTACAAAGACCATGAGCCATCAAGGTGTGAAAAGACATGAAAGTTCCTTAAATGAATGTTACAAAGTGAAAGAAGCCAGTCTGAAAGGTTGGATACTATATGATTCCAATTACATGACATTCTGAAAAAGACAAAATTGTGGAGACAGTAAAAATATTACTAGTTTCCACTGGTTGGTTGTGGGCAGGGAGGAAGTGTTTACAGGGGTAAATAGATGGCCCACAGAGGATTTTGAGGTCACTGGAACTACCTTCTGTGTCTATGGTATCTCTGTTCCTGCAAGTGGGGATACATGGCATACATGTGCATAAACCACACTGAGTCTAACACCAAGAACGAATCCTGATGTGAACTCTAAACTTTGGATGATTGTGCTAAGTCACTGTAGCTTTCTCAGTTGTAACAAAGGTAATACTCAGGTGAAAATAACAATAATGATAAACCACTTATTTCCACAACTTGGAGTTCATTTTGCTTAGCATCATCTTATGTGTTCATATGGACATAGCTATTGAGCTGTTGTGATCCTCTGCTAGGATTATCCTAGATGTGTACTAATTATTCTCAATGAGGGAGACCACAGAGTCTATATTTCTTTGGGTCTGGCTCACTTCACTTAGTATCATTGTTATTTTCAACATACCATGTGAAATTATGCTCTTTTTCTTTTGTCTTTCTTTCTTGTGGTTTTACCCCTGATATCACTGCAATTGATTTTGGTAACCTGAATATTGTATATATATATGTATTGAAACTAGGGAAGGAAAAGGAAATACCAAAACTGAGAGACAAAGGATACAAAGACAAACCAATGCAACAGCGATACTTACAAAACTATATGGTGGTGCTCGCTTCGGCAGCACATATACTAAAATTGGAACGATACAGAGAAGATTAGCATGGCCCCTGCGCAAGGATGACATGCAAATTCATGAAGCGTTCCATATTTTTTATTTTCTGAAGACTCCCTCTTGACTGAGAAATGGATATTTGAGTACAAGATGTTCTGACCCTAGCAATTAATTTGTAAACATAAGGTTATTATTTCTTTTGAAATTTCCACATCTTTCTGCATTTTTAAAAATAAAACTTGAAAAGAAAAAAAAACTATATGGTGTAAACCAACTGTACAACTCATGGTAGGGAGGGAAGTGGGGAGAGGGGAAGGTGGGGAGGGATGAGGGAGGAGGTAACAAGTTGAAAAAGAAATATATGCACTGCCTTACATATGAAACTGTAAACCCTCTGTACATAACTTTGACAATAAAGAAATGAAAAATAAAAAACAAGTAATATGTAAAAAAAGAGGTAATACTCAGATGGGGAAGGTTGGTAAAGAAGGAAGCTGTGTGCCCAGAGCATAGACTGGAAATCTTTGTACTTTTCTTTGTAAATTTGCTACAGACATAAGACTACTTAAAGTCTCTAATCAAGAAAAATGGACATAGGAATGTTCAAGTTATCATAGAGAAAAAAAAGAAGGAAATGAGAGCATAGTTTTGCGGCAATGACAGCTTTGTAAAGCAGCATAGGAGAAATGCTCAAAGTCACTTCTGCTGGGTGGAGTTATGGTTAATGACTTTCCATATTTTGTGAAGTTTTCAAAATTGCGTCTGTACATTTTTTTAAATGATGAAAACAGCCCCCAAAACAACATGAGGTGAGAAGCACTGGACAATCTTCAGCCTATGAAGGTTGAGGACCTCAAAGGATGCAGGAATAGAGCAGAGTGAACATCCTTGTGTTAGTGCTCTTGTTTGCTTGGGGAACAATGTGCTGCTTGTGGCCACTTCTGTTGAGAGAAGAGGTAAAAAGAAGTGTTTATCCAGGTTTTAATCCCCTTGGCTAATCCCCAGACTTTTCTTGTGGCTTTACTAGGACTCTTTTCACTAAGTGGGTGGATTTATACTTGTTTATGTTTGTATGTTGTACTTGGATTATGCCTTAATGTGTCACTGGGATGACAAAGGAGCTCACAACAGCAAGCAGGCAAGCTTCCCTGTTTTTAATTGAAAGCACATTCCAGCACTTTATTTTATCTGTAACACATAGAGCTGCTTAGAACAAAGCGTTGCCCCTAAGACATGGTCCCCAAGAGTCTTTAATAAGGACCAGACCCCTGTGAAGGTATTAATTAAATATTTTTAAAAGAATTGCTTTAGCTGGCTTGGGCATTTTTATGAGACAAGGGAGTATATTCAAAGCCAGGGCTGTTTCTGTAACAGGAATCTATTTTGAAGGAACTATTCTTGGGTGGGACGCCATGGGTACCAGGCTGTCAAACTTCAGGGCCAACTTGATGTCAAAAACAGACATCCTGAGGGGTTTAGGCAATCTTTCAGTTAGGTACTTGCTGTGGAATTTGGACATAATTTTTAAGTTTGGCTTTAGAATCGTGGTAGTCTGTGAGTGAGACATGTTTTCTTACAGTAGTCCTATGAAAGAACTTTGACAAGACCATTACACAGAAAAAGGAAATATGTGATTTGTCAAGGTCACAAAATTTGATGGAGGAACTAAGACAAAAATTCATTTTAAAGTCCATCTGTCCTTTGTTTCCTTCATCCATCCATCTTTCTATCCATCCTTCTATCAGATATTTATATTTCTGAAGATTATAACCTTTCTAAGGAAATACTAAAAGGATAAGCTCTAGGGAAGATCCTAATTCAATTGAACATTCTTATTAATTGTGACATGGTAAACAAAAATCCCCAATAAACGTAGAGTGAAAGGTTTATGTTTGGGTCCTTGTTCTTTCACTTTCAGATTTCTATAGCATTGAGATAGTCACTCTATGGGATAATTTCCTAGTCTTCAAAATTAGGACTGTTCTAATTGTGCTGAGTAGTTGTTCAGGTTGAATTGGATTATACCAGTTGACTAAGGATTAGGGAGAGTCATCTTCCAGTGCCCTGCAATAATTTAAAGTATTCAGTAATTTAAGTTCAATGGTTTCATAGAGAACTTCCCCTGTGTTTCAGTCACTTTGCATTCCTTTCATAAAATAGAGGAAAGCTTTATGTTGATTCATAGTTTAAGGAATTTTATTTTATGGTTGCCTGGTTCCATTGCTGTGGGGCTGAGGCAAGGCTCAAATCTCATGGCATAAGGGCATGGTAGAGGAAAGCTTCTCACCTCATAGTCACCAGGAAGATGGGGGGCGGAGGGAGGGAGGGGTAGAGACAAGATATACTCTTCAAAGTCTTGACCTCTGTGACCTATTACTCCAATAAGTTTCCACCTTCCACAACTCCCACCATCTTCCAACAGTCAAGTCAATTATGAATCCATTAATGAATTAATCCATTCACTATGTTAGAGCCCTCATGATCCAACCACCTCACCAAAGCCCCACATCTAAACATTGCCTTGGATACCAAGCCTTTACCACATGAGCCTTCTGGAGATGCCCAAACCACCAGACCATTCAGGCTAATGATAGTCCAGGTGACAACTCAAGTGGAGACATTTCTGGAATCATATATATTTCTCATTCAGAAATGAATGAGCTATAGGTGCCCCTTCAGGAAGTGATCATGCTCCAGTGAGCATCAGGTGGATGGCAGGTCATGACTGATGATAATAATGTGACGTCTTCCAGAATTCACTTACTCCAGAGCACAGCATCTCACTTTCCAGTTTGACTTGCCTATCATGTGGACCTTAGTGCATTTCCCCTGCTTGCAAACTCCGCCTCTGCTCATGTTCCCAGACTTCTTTCCCATATGTCACATTGCCCTATATATAAACCTTTGAATCCCTAAGTAAAATTGTGGTAGTTGGAGACCTAGGACTGACCTTACAAAAGGGTGGGCTTTCCAATGTGCCTGCCTTTCTTGCTCCTGCCTGCTTCTCCTATGAATCTGTAGAAACCTTCAAGCCTTCTCTTATTACCATCTTTGTCTCTAACTCAAGACTTTCATCATTTTCTTCTTTCCTCATATCCCAAACCATTTCTCAGGTCCTCTATGACTGCTAATCCTCAGAGCTTTTTACTGGATGGTGTTCTATAGAATAGCTTTTAAGAACTTGAAGTCACTGGGTTTGAATCTGCCCTATCTGGGTGAAAGGCCTGTGGCAAAGAGAAAGGAGGGAATGTAAGGAATAGCTCAATTCCTCTCACCTTCTCTCTCAGCTTTTGATCACCTCTCCCTGGTCCTTAGACCATCATCCCCAGAATGAAGACAATAGTTGTGTATTTCTCAGTGGTTGTTGGCTGGATTAAATGACTCAGTACACACAAAACACTGAGCGTGGTGTCTGACCCACAAGCTGCTGCTGTTACTTATTGTGACTGCTACTACAGATAATTGGAAGCAGAATGAGTTGAGATGGAATATTGTGTATTGGAAACAGCATATCTAGCTTTGAATTTCAGCTTTTGCTTTAGTGTGTTTAGAAATTAATCTCTCTGAACCTCAGTTTCCTCATGCTTATAGTAGACATAATAGTCACTTCTGCACAGGGCTGTGAGGAAATATGTATCTGAGACAATGTTGGTCACAAACTGAACCCTGGGGGTTTCTGCTTTCTGGTGGAGTCTGCCTCTCCCAGCACACGCAGTGGGATGTGTGTAAGGCAACCAGATGAGGACTAAAGTCTGGGAATATTGTGTACTTGAACTAACAATGACTCACAACATGTCTGTGCAGATTGCTAAGAGTCTAGCATTTGCAGAAGTAGGGGAGATGGTGGGTTGGGGTGGGACATGAGCAGTGAGCCATAGGCATATTATGTCCCTGGGACTGTAAACATAGCCCTGTCTGTAATCTAAAAGTGCTTGGCTGAAAGGGCTGTCCAAGTCTGTTGTCCATTATTTGGTTTGTGCCTAGCTCCTCCAAGGAAGTGCTCAGGGAGATGCCTTGATTTATCTGAGAGCTGTCCCTGGCTGCAGCCAGCAGCAAGCAATCTTGGTGGCTGCCTTGGTAGAGTATACCACTGCTCCTTTTTCGAAAAGTGGCTGTGCTTACTCCAGAGAGAAACGGGTCTGGGATGTTCCAGGTACCGCTCAAATCAGCAAGAGAACTTGTTCAGTCACTAGATCTGTGCCAGATTTGTCCAAATCCCTTAGGTAAGCAAGCCCAATCCCCTGACCAGGCTTGATCAGAATGAACTTTGGTCCCTTGTCTCATTCACAGTGCACATGGCAAATTCTTCCTCAGGGCCAGCATATGTCTCCCCTCCTGTCACCCCACCCTCTCTTGTCTGCCATTGTCTTGGGCTTCAAATTAATCTCTCTGAACCAACCTGTAGCTCTTGGGTCTCCGTGTCTACTTTGTCTTTTTGATCAGGATTAATGCCTGATACTGTGCTGAAACTCGGTAGGGTCTCTTGGATCCCAGCCTGGATTTTGAGGCTCCTTCTGCTAACTTCCTCCCAGATTTCTCTAACTACAACAGCACCCAGACACTGTGACTTTTCGTTATAAGAATGATATTTGTAATGGGTCAGACAGGATGGAGCCCTTGCCCTCACCCCACAGCAAAAGCCTGTGGCAGCCGCAGGTGGTGGCGTCATAACAGCTTAGGATCCAAGAGATTCATTCCAGCCGCCAAAGCGCTAAGCTTTCTCTGTGATCACACATTCTTGCATCAGCCAGAGCTCACGCATGCTTCTGCAGACCCTCGGCCAGAGGCATGTGGCCATCAGTGACTTAGGGGAGCAGGCCAAGGCTGGCCCAATAAGGGGCAGGGGCAGAAGGGCCTGATTATGAGCAAGATGAGATGCATTGGAAACGAATGACAAGAAACTGTATGTCGGAAATCAGAACAGCTGTGGGCTCCTCGGCGTGGCAGATGGGTATGCGGGGAATGCTATGCAGCTTTAATCACATTTAACACGCCTGTCAGGGAATTGGGTCCATCTTGATATTAATTCGGGTTAGAGAGATTGTTTATTTGACAGAGTTAGGCTGTCCCCTGCTTGCTGTACCCAGCATGGGTAGAAAGAAAGCGATTCCTGTCTTGTTTCTGGTGGAGAGCAGCTAGTTCGCTTGGTGAGTTTGAGAAGGCAGCAGGTTCACTCTGGGGTTGGGTGTCAGGTGAATGGGGCGGGGGGGGGGGGGGGGGACGAGGGGGCGGGGGGCAAGCTCTGGAAACCATCAGCCCCAGCCTGGAGGGCAAGGGACTGAGTTCTCCCAGAGTTGGTGTCCCAGACCTGATTTTATAATCACTGTGAGATCACCTGTGTGCGTGTTGATTGTGTGCTTAAATTCTGAACTTTCTAATGCTTCTATCAATGGGAGATTCCGAAAAACATAGGAAAACAGGCCAACTTCCATTCTGGGCCAAACCAGCACATAGTTTCTGTTCAGCAGTGCCAAACAAAATCTAGTGTGCTACCTCTCAGACCAGAGAGGTAGCATGATGCAATGAGGAGAGGACTAGGAGAGTAGAGGAGGCTCCAGTCATTTATTTCTTTATTCACTCATGCAGGCAATGGCATGGAAGCCACCTTTGAAAGGCACTGTGTTCCTGGAGCCACACAGCCCAAGAGCCAGTGCTCATGGCAGCTGACTCCACTCTGAGTGCCACAGTCTGTATTTCACAAATGAAAGAGCGGAGACACAAAATGGTTAATGACTTGTCCAGGGGCAGGCAGCTAAGGGGACAGAAGCCAGCATTCAAAATCTATGACTCTTGTCAATCTCATATTGTTCTTGTGAATAAGGTGGTATGATGGGAAATGGCCTTAGATTTCTGTGCCTTAGTTTCCTTACCTGTAAAGTAGAGGCAATGCCAGTTATTTTCTTGGTGAAAGTGATGAAGTAAACACTTGGGAAACTCTAAAGCATCATTCTTCTATGGTATTGTTAGGAAAGAAGTGCCGGGTGCAGGTTTCTCACACCTGCAATCCACGTTACTCAAGAGGGTGAGATTTGAGGATAGCAGTTCGAATCCAGAATGAGCAGGGAAGTCTGTGAGAGTCTTATCTCCAATTAACCACCAAAGATCAAGAAGTAGAAGTATGGCTAGAGTGCCATTGTTGAGCAAACATGCTCTGGGACAGCACTCAGGCACTGAATTAAAAGAAAGAAGAAGTAAACATTTGCATGCTATTTCAGTTACTAAGGCTGTGTAACAAATCACCCCTGATACTTACTGGCTTGAAAGGATGACAACGTATGCCCACACAGCTACAAACTGGACAAGAATCTTTAGAGAAAGAGTGTCTGTTCCACTTAGTGTTAGTTGGAGCAACTTAAAGGCTGGCTGCTAAAATTATCCCAGGGCTGGCTCACTCAATGGTTTGTTGGCTGTCAATGGAACACCTACACATGCTTTCTCCTGGTGGTCTCTATGTGCTTCCAACATCATGGTCGATATGTATAAAATAGGAGAGATGGGTGAAGAAAACAGAAGAAGGGAGAGAGAATGAGAGGAGAGAGAGAATGAATGGTTGAATGAATGTGAAAAGAAGAAAGAGCTATTACCCTGTCCTCCGACTTGATTCAAAGAGAGGGAACCAAGTCCCTGCCTCTTAGAGAGAGGAACATTCAAATCATGCTCTAAGAACATGCAGAAATAAGCTTTGAAAAATACACTCTGCCATATGGACCTTTGCAGTACACTCATCTGGCCTTTCCTGGACTGGAGCTTCCCACAGGCCAAAGCAAACAATACTAAAGTATTCATGCCCACTGTCCTCACTCAGCGATAGGTAGAACTCACTAAGTTCTGCATAACCTCATCTCTAAAACCCAGTCTCCTCAGCATTTTCCAACTTCTGAAACTTACATATACCTTGTAGTCTGAGAATTCTGTCTGGGAATTCTAATGCATTTTTTTCCATTTACCCTTCCTGCTCCTCACACCCCAAAATGTCATTAATTAGCTTGTACATCTTACAACCACTGGTGATATAATGTGTACTCAGAGTATTCACTTTTTTATTTGCACATTTAACAAATATTTGAGCATCATCATTGTGGGTAGTTGAGCTGGATCTAGGAGGTGAGGAACAAGCTGAGATCAAAAGGATTAGCTCAAGATGCCAACAGGTGACTTTGGAGTGCTATGAGGACTCAGAGATTGGGAGGCTTCCTTCAGATCAGCAGGGCCAGTGGGTATAGGCACTCACCAATGTGGATCCTGGATTAAGAAATTTCCTCCTCCCTGGCATTATGGCACATTCCTGTCATCCCAGTTACTAGGGGACTGAATATGAGGCAGGAAGAAAACTCTGTGATGGCCGGCACCTTCAGATATTTCACATCAATATATATCCAGCACTAGGTCTCTGTAATAGTGTAGGCATTTAAGAAGCACTCATTAGATGCATAAGAAGGTTTCATGTTAAATGCATAAGAATGCCCTCTTCCTTTGAGCATTTCTCCTGGAGCCCATCAATTTCCCATCTTTTTTTTTTTTTTTTTTTGCCAGTGCTGGTGCTTGAACTCAGGGCCTAAGCACTGTCCCTGGCTTCTTTTTGCTCAAGGCTAGCACTTTACCACTTGAGCCGCAGTGCCACATCTGCCTTTTTCTATATATGTGGTGCTGAGGAATCAAACCCAGGGATTCATGTATAAGAGGCAAGCACTCTTGCCACTAGGCCATATTCCCAGCCCCCATTTCCCCTGTCTTATAGTTACTCAAATGGAGCTGATTTTCTGCCTTCACCCCTAATCTACCTGGAGGAATTTCATGGGCCAGCATATGGCAGTTATCTGGGCAGGCGTAAGCACCTGGGCACTGTCTGAATGAAGCTTTCTAAGCCTCCTGTGGGTTTGTTTATCTTTGCTCACCAACAGACTAAAGGTTTTTCTTGCTCCCAGGTCCCCAATGTAATGGTGTCATGGCTCATCAGAAGCGCTAGGATCTGTGTGTCACATTATCTTTTGCAACTCCTGAGTCACAAATGTTGTATAATGGTCATTTTCCAACAAGTTAAAGCAAGTAGGAAGAGTTGTTTACTGATTCTCTTAAACAAATTTCTTCAAATGTAGAGCACCTGTTTCAGACTTGACCTGGTGTGTTTATTTAGAAAGCAGATCTCTGGGCTTCTATTCCAGATTTAGTGCATCTCAATTCCTGAGATGATGTCAAGGAAACTAGTGTTTGCAAAAGTGTTTAAGAAGCAAATAGTCCTCTGCCTACAATCTGATAATTGTCTTATCCAAGTGCAATTGTTAAGGAGCGTAAATGTTGGAGTTAGTGAGCTGGTTTTAAATACATACTTTGTGACCTCTGACTGTTAGTTGTCCTTTCTGATCTTTGCTTATAGACTACATACAATCACACTATTGAGAAGCAACCTATATAAGCAATAACACTACCTTTCCCAAGTACCATGAATTAAATCATGGCTGGTCAATATAATTTATCCATTCTTGCCTATAAAATGTGAATAGGGGGGAGGTACTGCCGATTGCTTACCAATAGTCATTCCTCTTTTTCTTCCCCAGTTGAAGATCTGAAATAGCAGAAAGATCAGCTCCTCTGCCTGGTAGCCTTTGAGTTAGGACATCAGCTTTTTCATTTGTCTGTAGAGTTGATCTGAACCTAAACTGGCAGCTTTCCTTTGTCTCTAACTTGCCTGTTCACCTTGGGTGTCTTAGAGATTGCAGCCTGTATGATCATGTAAGTCAATTTCCTTATAATACATTTTTATTCTCACTTAAATATACATTAGCTCTTTTTCAATTGATAACCTTAAAACAAGACTCCACTCCAAACATAGTCACACTGGGGTTAGAACTTCATTATAAATTTTGTGGTCAAATTTATGGTGTTCTTGTTTCCTTGAGAAATGAATCCCACTCCTGTAGGTGCCATCTTCTGCCTGCCCCACAAGCTTCGATCTGTTTGAGATATTTTGAACTGTTGGTAGTAAATTATCTTAGGCATTCATTTTTACTATAATATTTTTAAAGTGCTAGTACATTTTTTTACTGGTCTGAATTACAAAAGTATAAGAAAAAGCTGATGCTGAAATAATACCACTAATCTTTCTGTCCCTAAAACATCCTATAGACAATTTAAAACAAACAGATGCCTGAAAAAAAAACATGCATGTCTTCAGGAAAACAATGCTTTGCTTCTGTTTGATAGGCCCAAGTCAGTGGCAGAATGTAGAAGAGGCTTCAGCACACACCCTGTTATGCCAAGTCAACCCTAGTACACGTTCCGTCTGATTCTTTGAAATCCGAAACTGGGTGGCACATTATTTTACTTGGTTCTCTAGTTGTATCCTTGGTTTCATAGCGCTTGCAGAATTTTCTGAACTCTGATCTTTTCAAAAGAAAAAAAAACTTATCTTCTGCTTTAAAAATACTTGCTTTAGCATGTACTTAGTGGCCTGCTGGGCACAGACAATGAATCTACAGTTATTTTTTGACTTTATGCCATACAGAATGAGTAGTAGGTTTACTTGCATTGCAAACACATCTCAACAGGTTTCTCAACAGCCATTAAAACAATGTACCTGAAAAAAATTGACATTATACAAACAGGAGCTTTATGAGAGATCCTTGCCTATTTTGACTTGTAAAGGAATCAAGTCTTTAGCTCTTTTGCATTTGCTGCTGCTAGGTGCAGAATGAACATAGGCAGGCTGCAGGTGGGTCAAGATCAGCAAAGCCTAGAGCACACCTGAATTCTCAGCACAGCTCTAACAACCTCAGATTGCTTCCCACATGATATTTGCTTAGGGATGTATTATTTAGTCTGGAATATACTCAGGAATCTGTGTCTTCAGTGTGCACCTAGGCATTCTCATGCAGATAACCACAAGACTATTCTTTGAGAAACAATGACATCCAAATGGAGAAATACCTGTGGCCAATAAGTATATGGTAAAAATCACTGGTCTTTAAAGAACTGTGAATGACAATGATATGATGTATTTGAAACTTATTGAATTGGCCAAATATTTCTCTCAGGCACTGTACCCAGCACAGGTGAAAACACAGTGTGTACTCACTCTTTGCCAAATGGAGTAGGAAGGAGCTATGATTTATCTGGAGCATGGGGATGGGAATATGATGTGATGTGTGTGCATTAAGGGTATTAATAAACCTTCATCCCTTTAGCTTGAGAGAATACTTGGAGGAGGTTGTTATCATGATTGATCAGAAGTATGTACACAGTGGAAATAATACTGGTGCATAGTTCTGTGCAGTTATTTATTATGTGAGAAATAGAAATAGTTTAAGTGTCCAACATGAAAAGTACTTTAAAATCAAGGCAGGTTTAACTGATGCGATGTTATGTTGCCTTTGGGATTATATCATAGAAGGATATGTAAAGTCATGGGGAGATTATAAGGAAGTGATGTTATGTGAAAAATAAATGCATTTGTGGAAAAATTCTTTCTTCATACTTTTTGATGTTATTCAAAATCTCTATAATGAACATGTCTACATTTTAATAGTTGGAAAGATACTAATTAATGTTACTTTTGAAAGGGGAAAATTACCTTTGGCATCTGTCAGGCTGAATTTGCATATGTATCACTGATGGAGTATGATTTGGGGCATTAATCTCTTCGTTTCCAATTCCTCAACTGTAAAATTGAGTGAATGCTAACAGCATATGGGTTTGTCATGAGAATTAAGAGAGATAATTATGGAAACACACCTGACACATATCAGGAGCCTACAAATGTTGGATTTTGTATCTCCTTTCAAATCTGTTTAAATTTTTAAAAAAGGGTACTAAACTCTCTGGCCAAAGATCAATGTAAAGGAATTTATTTCTTTTTTGCAAACCATATAATTTAAGGTTGTTTCTTTTGGATCATTTTCTGGGAGAATGTTTCTTATGGCACACTAGGTACTATTAGGATTGAAAACTGGAATTTGTAGTTGGAAATCTAATTGATTAATTGCAGCCTATGGTCTTATTTGTTTTCCCTTTTGTCAGTTTTAGTAGTTTGGAATATTTAAATACTTTTTCTCCTTCTACAATTTTAATAACATAAAATCTTATGATCTTTGTCTAGAGAGGCAATAAAGCTCAGACAATTAAGATTTTCCATCTTCTTAAAATCCCACAGAGTTCTAATACCATTTTCAATTGCATCAAAGTATGAAATAACTATGGTTAAATCTAATAAAAGATGTGCCAGAGTCTAACAAAGAAAAATACAAAAATTATGGAGAAAAATTTTAGAAACATCTAAATGAATGGTGAAATGCATGGTGCTCAGGCTTCGGAAAATTTAATATAATCTATATGTCAGTTTCCTTCCAGATTAATCAAGGTGTATGTATAATGGACTTATATAGTGATCTATAAACAAGAATGTTTATATCAAGACTATTTGTAATAGTAAAAAATTGGAATGCCTGCCATTTGGGAAATGAATAAAGTTTGTTCCAAAATAAAATGCTATACAAAAAACAGGACCCAGGATACCAATTCACAGAGAGACCAAAAAAGGTCATCTTGGGAGAAAGGCACCAAAAAGTAAAACACAAACATTAATTCATATGTACATAAATTAATATCCAGACTGAAAAGAACTCCAAAGGTAAGGAAGCAAAGGTCTTCTTAATTAGTCTTAGAGCATTTAGAGGACTTCACATATGATACCATATGTTCAATCACGGGCACATCTGAAAGAAGCTGGAAGGTGGGCACAGAATGAGTGGAAAACGGGGTGGGGGGAGGGATACCGTAGAAGGGGCCCAACAGCTACAATGGGCACTGATGAGAGCAAACTAAGCAACTCAAGGGCAGCAGAGAGGAGGGAAGAAATTAGAGAAAAAGAAGGAACAGATTACACTAAGCAGAAGGAAAGAAGTGTATATGTATATATCACCCAATCTGGAAGAAATTGTTTTATTGTTAATAATCATAGAGGTCATAAGCATTGTAGACTAAAATGACAATCTCCATCAAGGGGAAGATTTTTTTTTAATGATGAAAGCAATGGGGAGGGGGTGGGGGAAGGAAGGAGAAAAATGAGGAAGGAGGTAACAAGTATGACAAGAAATGTATATGTATTCACTACTTTAAGTATGTAGCTGTAACCCCTCTGTACATCATCTTGACAATAAAAACAGAAATAAAAGCACATAAACTACAAAAAATTGCTATACACCAATGATAACAAACACTCTACCATTCCACATGGAACTGTGAATGAATCTCAGCATTATGTGGCACAAAGAAACAAACATCAAAGAATACATATTGAATGTTTTTATTTACATCAAGTTTCAAACAAGGAAAAATTTATGATTAAGAAGTGGGAGGAGTCCAAGAAAAGTTTCTTTGCTGGTTATTTTTTGTTCTTAATCTGAGTTCTGGTTAGGTGGTTATGTTGTTTATGTAATCTATCCTAATGACATGCATGTATTTGAGGATATTTGATATAAAATAAAACCTCTCTAGTTTCCGTAAGACATGAAATAAGACAAGGCACCATTCATTGTTAAAGTTAGGTTTTGTTAAAAACTAGCCTAACTGTAATCTTTGATGGCAAGGCCCAGGTATCCATTTGGGAAAGGAAAGGAACTGTAGTTATGGTGTTGATGTTGGCACAGTGGAAAGTCGAATAAGAACTCATTTCAATGAGTTTTGATTAGAGTTCGTAACAGGAGAAACAGGAGAGTAATACACATTGGTCAAACTTTACATATGAATTTCCAGCTGACAAATTTGTTTGATTCTTATACCTTAATCCATACAACAAAACTATGGTATTATATTTAACATATAAGAAAACTGTGATTCTGAGTAGATCACTGATTTGGTTAAGACAATAGGGTACTGTTTTCATTTTTTGTGGCTGCTGAAAACAAGTGACCACAAATTGGATGGCTTTAGCAACAGAAAATCCTTTCGATCCCAATACCTGAGGCCACAAGTCCAAAATCAAGGTGTTAGTACACCCATACTCCTTCAAAGTACTTTAAGGAGGACTCTATTTCCCTGTTTCTGGTGGCTCCAAGTATTTTTAATTCATATTCTCCTTTTCTTTCTGCATCAGTATCTTCTCTTCTCTTGTCAGGACCCTTAGTGTTGGATTTTGTCCCCAACTAGATAATCTAGAAAAAATTGAATTGAGATAAGATGTAGACTGGATTAAGGATCAAATCTACAAAGGCCATTTTCCAAATAAATTTACCTTCATAACTTTGGGGATTTGGGTAGTGACATGCCATCATTTATACTTTTATCACGACTCACTACAGGGATCCAGATTTGTAATTTTTTTTAAAAGATGCAAAATCAAAGCCATAAATGCAAAATCTGATGTAACTCCAAATGTAAAGCTGTCTTCCCTTCAGTAACAATGGTTACCACTCATCCTTGTGCCATCATCATACATGGCAGTTTCCAAGATATGTCCAAGACCAATGAAGAAACAGAATCCCATAGGAGTGTGCTGCCTGCCTTTCTTGCTTCTAGTAATTGTTGTTGGTTTGTGCCTCACCGAGACCTCCTTCCTAGGCTGGAGTCCTCCTACGGTCCAGGGCTTTATTGAATATAAACAGCTCACAATACCATTTTCAGGGAATTACCTTTGTTTAGATGGAAGTTGCCTCAACCCAAAAGTTACACATCTCTCACCTCAGAAACCATTATCTTACAAGTGAAACAAAAGGTGGCACTTCACCCAAAGATATTGCCAGTAGTGCGGAGCAATGTGTATTGCTTAGTTTGCTGGAGGACCACACTGAAACCACCTGAGCTGCATCTTGTTCTCCACCTTTCTCTTAAGTCTCCTTTCTAAATAAAAGAATACCTCTCTGTTTCTTGGGGACCTAAACTAAGACAATGCTTCTTTGACAATGCTTGTCTTTCCAGCCAGACCTTGCTGCTTCAAGCTCTTCATTTGTTTAATGGATATACACCGATGAAGATTTTAAAGATAGAACCATGTAGTAAGATAAATCCTGAAGTCTTGGCCCTTTGTGTTGTATTGAAAGCATTTGTGAAGCTCAGATTGGAAGATCAATGTCACTAATGCCAATGAGTAACTCTTGGAGACAGCATTCCCGCTTAAGACACGTTACTTGTTTTAATGGTGGGGTGAAATGCTCGGTTCATTAATTTGAGAATATAATTTTCTCATTAAAATGTGATCTTAGCTTAATTATACTTTATGTAGGATAGAATCTAGAAGCCCTGGATATTTCATTTTATGAGCCAAGTAAGCTATTAGTCTGGCAGGAGTATTGCTCAGGCATCTTGGCTAGCAATGTATCAGTGAACTGCTGATGGAGCTACAAAATCATGCCATCAGCTCTTTTCAAGATAGCCCCTTTATTTTAAATAAACAATATACACAAACATTTAAAAATACTGATCATTGCACACATAATCTTAGGTTCAAAGCAGACCGACTACAAACTTGGCTTGCATGTAGAAATGTTTAGGAAAAGGCTTTTAGGATTCATAAGCAGAGTTGGGAAGCGAGTGGGTATGTACGCTGCTGTCATGAGTGTGGGCTTCTTTTGTGTGGCCTGGAGTCCAGACCAGCAGAGTAAGGATGGATGCTACTGAGGCCTAAACAATTAGGAGTAGATGCTACTGAAGATACCGATTATCACCTGAGCAAGACCACCGGGTCCTAGAGTACCGTAGCTCTGGAAATTTGAGAAAAAGGAATTTATGATTCTCCTTGAGATTGACCTAGCTGCTTCCAGAGCCTCTGGTGGGCACAAATGGAGACCCATGCAGCCTCTATCAATACTACTCTACAGGCTTGCCCCTTCATTACTGGTTTGTCATAACCCCCAAACTAACTCATTGTTCACTTTTAGCTTTGGATTCCACTGCTGAGAATCTCTGTCTGTTGGTATTTGTTTGTTTAGATTCTAGGAAGGGAATCTTCCTGACAGTGCTTATCTGGCTCTGTCTTCATGGCTCCCTGGTAACTTTCAGATTCATCCTCGTAGATCAAGAGTCTACCCCAATCCTATCATCAGGGATGGCTAAGGTATGCACTGAGAAAGTACACATCACAAAAGACAGTGGCTTAAGGGTTTCCTCTTCCCCACACATGGTGGCACAATGACTGGTGTATGCAGTAACAGCTTCGAGACTTCTACAATCTACATTGCTCATCCCTCAGTGGGAGACATTGGCCTTAGAAGGGCAGAGCTCCTTCATCCCCAAGGTGATGAAGACATGATCCACTATGCTTCAGAAACAAAAGAAAGAAGAAACTTCCTTTTTCTTTGTTTTTAAAAAAAAATTTATTGTCAAACTGATGTACAGAGAGGTTACAGTTTCATACGTTAGGCATTGGATACATTTCTTGTACTGTTTGTTACCTCCTCCTTTTTCATCATTAGGGTCTCAAGACCCATGCCCCTAGGTCCAAGTCAGGAGTCTGGTTCATACTGCAGCCCTGCCAGTAAAATGCAGAGGTTCTGGCACGTCACTGATTCTTATCATGATGTTTGACTAGACCCTTTCTGGGGACTCCTTACGATATGTCTAACTCAAAACTACAGTAAAGCAGTCAAGGGAGAGAGAACGAAGTCTAGTGGTAGTCTCTCCTATTACTCTCTTGCACTAAAAAAGTTTATTCTCAACCAGGAACCCAAATGACCTCACTAAAACATTAGTTGGATCAGATGACTCTTGATCAAAACCACCTAAGGGCTTCTTAATGTTATTTAGAGTTAAAATCAAAAGTAACTAAGAACATCTTTCATGATTTTCACCCATCACCTCTTCTGCCATGTATATTTGCCTGATGTCTTCAAGCATGCTATATAGACGAGCATCTCCCTAGTGTCCCTCCCAGCTTCCCTTTCCCTTGTTTATAGTTACATATACAAAATACAAGGAGCAGTCTAAGTCACTGATAAATGTTTTATATGTCCTAATAATTTCCCCTTTCCTTTTCCAGATGGGTAGCACATGAAGCTGACCATGATTTCTTCATGCTTTGCCCATTAAAAAGTGCAAAACTAAATCTGATTAAGTGATTTTAAGATCTATGTAGACTCACAGCAGGAGAATTTTGTACCATCCCTGCAAAAATATATTTCTCTACTTGAATTTCTTTATTTCTTTTTAACTTCTCTTTACATATTATTTGTGATTTGTAAGCCTATATAATTATTTTAAAAATTAACAGTCTAAGTAAACAAATGGAATCATATAAAATTATTTAAATGTAATATGTTGTTTGTGGAGGCTTTTCGTTTATATGTGATGTCTGCAGCAGTTTCTGTCTTGAATTTTTCTTTCTTTACATAACATACTTCAGGAGTAAAATCACTTGTAGAAAGAACCACATGTGATGTAATTTGTTGGTTGTACCTAGCAGTGTGCTAAGAGAGGCCATGTGCATGCTGGTAATCACCGTCAATTGTAAAGTGGCTCTTTGAAGGTGATCTGCTGGGCATGAGCAGGAGAAATTAAACAACAGTCACAAAAATCCCATAAAAGAAAGGAGCAGCAGCATCTATCTGGTGAAATGCACTAACCCAGGAGGAGAGGAAGAATAAAGACACACAGCCGAACTCTGGAAACTGCAGGAGTGCATATTCTGGTTAGGATGTAACTCTCTAGACATCTGTTGGTGACATCTCCAGTCAGACATGCATCGTTGGAGGGCTCTGTAAATTAGATGGGGGACAGTTTAATGGTCTGCAAAGCAGCACATTGAGCCAGCTCAGATAACATCTTCGAAATAGGGCAAGAGAATTAATTTAGGTGGGAGGAGAGAGCGGCTGGATTGGCCAGTGGAAGAAGGGGCTCTCCAGGAAGGAGCCCTTGGAGGTAATGACCTTGAACACTGGGGTGGGGTGGAGAAGGTGGTGGGCTGCTTTGTGTGTTTCAGGGAGGATTAAGCCAATGATACAGGGAGGAGCACAGCCTAGGAAACAGAAGAGGAAATTGTCCTTACGCAAAGAAGAAAATTAAAAAGTGGGATAACAAAGAACAGAAGCATTATGAATTAAAAATAAAGAAATCCACAACAGAAGCATTTTCTTCCCTGTGCGCTCCACTTCTGTAAGAATAGGCAGGAATCTATTACAGCGGACCCTACATGTTTTCTTTTTTTAAAATGTAAAATTTATTAAATTATTAAACTTATTGCAAAGGTGATGTACAGAGAGGTTATAGTTACATAAGTCAGGTAAAGAGTACGTTTCTTTTTGAACAGTGTCACCCCTCCCTCATTTTCTCCCACTTTTTCCCCTCCTGATAACAGCATCAGATACTGTGCAATTGAGATCCACAAAGTCAATAGAAACAAAGTATGAAACGGGGTGAGAAAAAGGTGAACTTCTGAAAAGCTGAGAAAACTTTGGAGGAAGCTTCTGCCTCTGCCTGGTTATGGATTTAGGCAGCATTTGTTGGGGTTTGGAAGAATAGTTAATATCAGGGATACATGATACACAGAAAGCAGATTAAATAGCTCCTGGGGAAATAAAGAGACACTCCAAAGTCTGTTCCTTCCACTTGTTTCCTTCACACTGTTGTCCTCCCTTTGGAGCTGCTCGTTACTGAGAACAGAGATGGGAAGCTCTTTTGGGAAGGTCTCAAAGATGAGAAATGATCAGAGAAGAAACTGAGGGATGAGGAACCAAGGATTTTGTCCAGAGACTGTGGTATAGCAGAAATAGTAAGACATAGTCATGTCCCTATTTTTTCATATGCAGGTATGAAAAAGACCTGCTGTTCTATCTCTAGCAAAGCATAAGTATTTTAGACCACATATTGAGATTTTGATCTATACTGGATTTCTTTGTATGATTGGTCAATCATTGATTAGACCTACAGTGTCTTATCTGATGGCTGCTGACATTGTGCCTCATAACTTTATAATGAGTTCTTAGAAACTGTTTTTGCTAAAATGTAGTTCACAAATTACCTAAAAGCAGAAAAGTCTAGCATCTCAGATTCCATTTTGCATCTATTTTCTTTTTCTGAGCCATTTTCTTTCAGAGACACCTTGGCTCTCAGAATATACAGGACCTGTCCATATACCTTTATTACAAGGGACCAAAGCTACCCCCAAGAAACAGCAGAAACTTCAAGGTTGGGCCACCCCCCAAGTACAGGTAATGACATATGATGATAAGGCTGCACCCTAAAGCAGGAGTAATTATCTCATGGGTGTTGAGACTCAGGTCTTAAACCTGAAATATATGACCTCTCTCTGAAAATGATCAGCTGCCATCATTTAAAAATAGTCAAACATGGGGCTGGGAATATGGCCTAGTGGCAAGAGTGCTTGATTCGTATACATGAAGCCCTGGGTTCGATTCCCCAGCACCACATATATAGAAAATGGCCAGAAGTGGTGCTGTGGCTCAAGTGGCAGAATGCTAGCCTTGAGCAAAGAGAAGCTAGGGACAGTGCTCAGGCCTTGAGTCCAAGGCCCAGGACTGTCAAAAAATAAAAATAAAAAAATAAAAATATATATATAGTCAAACAGCAGCTATTGAATTCCTTCCTGTCAAATTGTTCCTAAATTTTTTTTTACTTAGCAACTGTACTGAAAATCCTGAGCTGCGAAACATCCATGCTGGGTTCCACTCTTATCAGCTAATTGTTACTCATTATGTCCAAGAATGGGGAGGCTAGTTGGAGTGTCCAGAATGGTCCTCCTTTGAGAATCCTTGTATCTATTTCTCTTCCCACAGTGCACCTGTTTAGGGTCAGAGACTGCCCACAACAGGCAATGGACAAATGAAGAATGTCTTAACTGAGTCTGTTCACATGGGTCCTGGAAGGATGCCTGAGGTCTTTACAGGGAGCAAGAAATCTGAAGAGAGGAGCCCTGAGCACTGCACTGGGCTGCTGTAGCTGCAGTAGTCCTGAGGCTACTGCTGTTGCTTCCTTCCTGGGCCTCTTTGATGGTCAGCTTTACAAGTGTGGCCTCTAGCAATGCAGCTAAGAAATTCTCACCTGAGTGTGAAAGGAGCTAATCCAGAGCCCTGCTTCTCAAATCAGTGTTAATCTTCTCAAGCAAATGTGGCTAAAGCATTTGGCTCACACCTCAAGCCAGTCATTTCTCATTGCCTGCCTCTGGCACAGGAACTGAGAAGCAGAGAATCTGGCTGAGGGGGGGAAGTCAGAGGTGCCAGGCAAGCCATGTAGATTAAGAAGCTGGGAGGGAATCCAGAGAGGACCCGTGGCTCAACTCCCATTTGCTGGCACCACAAAGGAAGGACCAATGAGGAAGCTGGGAGTCATTTGCTCATTACTGGCTTAATTCCCTCATTCCCTCATTTGTGAAGTCCAAGAAACAAGCAAGCCCCATAGATACCAACCACAGAAAGTTAAAAGAAATTGTATTTCCCCTTAGAAACTTGGCAGTTCATAACCAAAGAGTCTTCTGTAGATGGAATATTAGTTTACAATGTGCCATGTATTTATGGCCATGATCAACTAGAAGGCACCAAGGGAATGATAGTTCCAAAGGTGTTATGGACCCACAGAGGTCAGTGCATTTAAAATTTCACCCTGAGCCTCCCCTGATGATCCATTCCTTCCCCTCTGGCAGCTGGAACCACTTTATAGTCAGATGTGGTTTCTTCCTTATGGCCAGTGAACCTCAAAGTACAGCTATAGGGTAGTGTGAGCAGAGGGAAACTCAGTGGCTGGAACAAGCCACCATTCTGGCACCCTGACATGCTGATGAATTCTCAGTGAGCCATGGATAAGCAGCTGCCATCTTTCTAGTCCAAGCTTAATAGGAGATTAAGACAAGTGGGAGTGGACAAGAGCAGGGTGGTGGTGGTGGTACTGATGGTAGAAACTAGATTTACAACCTGAATTAAATATCTGCAGTTAAGAGAATCATTTAATATCCAGATAAAAACATAATAGGTTAACATTCTACAAACCAGGTATCCAGAACACTCATATCCCCAAAGACAATTTGTATAATGTTGTGGTTTTTACTTTTTTGTCAGTATTTGGAATTTGAACTCAGGGCTCTGTACTTGTTAGCCAGGTGCTTTCCTGCTGACCCATCCCATGCCTCCAGTCCTTTTTGCACTGGTTTTTATTTTGTTATTTTTTTCCTTTTTTTTTTTTCTAATTCTTTCCCTTAGCTTTTTTGCTCAAGGCTAGTGCTCTACCACTCGAGCTACAGCTCCACTTCCAGATTTCTGCTGATTAATTTGAGATAAGAGCCTCACTGGCTTTCCTGTGTGGGGTGGCTTTGAACTGTTATCCTCAGACCTCAGCCTCCTGAGTAGCGAGAATTACAGCCATGAGCCGCCAGCACCTGACTTCCACTTTTTATTTTTGAGATAGGGTCTTGCTTCCTGCCCAGGCTGACTTTGAAATGTAATCCTCAAATTTCTGATCTTAGGCTCCCACGAAGCTAGTGTGACAGGCATGTGCCACCATGCTCAGCTATTGGTTGAAAAGGGTCTCACAGACTTTTCTGCCCAGGCTGCTATTGGTTGAAAGGGGTCTCACAGATTTTCTGCCCAGGCTGCTGCCCTCAAATCATGTTCTGATCTCAGCATCCCAAGAAGCCAGGATTACAGGTGTGAACCAATGGCACCTGTCTGTGTTCTATGTTTTGTGTTCATTTTTGATCAGCTAGTTAAATAAAATCAAACTTGGCTTTCCTTTCATTAAAGGATGGCTTGGTACCTTGGCCTTGTTGACATGCATGCCACCATGGAGGCAGAGATTTTCCAATCTTCTTGTGTAGGGTCTATTGAATTTGATGCAACTCTAGTGTTCAGAAGAATATGGTATATGATATGAAGTAGCAAAATTTACTTTTTAATAATGGTATGTGTTTCCAGACTTAGAGTGAAACATCTGTTACATGCTTAGCAGATGGGCAAACCAAGATGAACTGCGAAGCAGACCCTGATTTTATAGCTATGGAAACTGAGGCTCAGAGTGGTGCAACAGATCTGAGGTCTGGGAGGAGGCCTCCTCATTCCAGCACCCCTGCCCTCAACTGGCTTGTTAAATCTCAGCTTTTCCTGGTCTCCTACATTATTTACTGAGCCCTGACATTTTGCCATGTGTTGCTGGAGATGGGGCCCTCGGGGCTGACAATGATAGAAGTCAGATTGGCAGGAGGAAGTGGTACCAGGACTCTCTTGTCAAGAGCCAGTCAATCCAGACACCTGAAACAACCCTGAGGTACCAAGCAAGAAGGGAGGTCTTTAGGAGTGCGGGAGAGGTGGTGGTCTGTGTTTCCCAACAAGCTGTGAAGTTTATTCAGAGCCTTCATTTTATTATAGTCTGGGAAGGTACAAGCAAGAGAGGAGAGAAAAGAGGAGAGGGGAGGGGAGAAAAGGGAAGGGAAACGGAGGAGAGGGGAAAAGAGGAGAGGAGAGGAGAGGAGAGGAGAGGAGAGGAGAGGAGAGGAGAGGAGAGGAGAGGAGAGGAGAGGAGAGAGGAAAGACAGGTTTATTCCACAACAATGAAAGGTTCAGGGTTGGCTTCATTCAGAGAGTACTAAGGAATGTTGCAAATATCCTCCTAAGGAGATATGTACCAGGTGGTAAAATTAGTGCTGGGCTACATCCTGCTCAGGAAGCCATCATTCATAACAGTGAAGGGTATGGTATTGCAGGGGCTGCTGTCTGTGTGTAATATAATGTGAAGAGGAAAGCTTGAATTTTGCAAGCTTTACAGTTTCACTAGAAAGCAGGTGACCTTGAAGAGTTCTTCTTCCTAAGTCTTGATTGTTCTTATTGCTGAGTTCCTTTCCTGTTTAATCTCAGAACAAAGCAGTAATGAAGGGATTTTGCAAAGTGTACATGAATTTTGGAATTGCTCATGAACTGGAGAATGAGTTCAGTGTCTAGCAATGGGAAATGTCTATTGGTAACACAGGTACAAACTCCACCTGAAGACAATTCATGAATCTACCTATGTCATTAGCCACCTACTTACTCAGCCTTGATTCATTCGTTCTGTCATTGAATACATATTGCCATTGACCATGAACTACTCAACCAAGTACTGGGGATGAAGATCCAAAGGCCATGGTTCCTTGTCTTCAAATGGAGAAAATGACAAAAACCAACGAGGTAGCATAGAAAGGCACATATGTCTGCGGAAAAAATATGTACAAGCTGTAGTACAGACACCAGGGAGGATATGACAAGGGAAAGAGAAAATATTCTGGCAGGAATTCATTAAGGACAGCCAGATGGCATATCTGAACAGGTCTACCTAGATGGTCCTCATGTTAAATAGATTGAGGCCCAAGTATGAAGCAAGAGAATGTTGGTGATGGGGCTTTATACATGGACGACAATGACTACTTGTTGAGTTTTAGGTGGAATGTGATGGTGTCTGGACTAAGCTGTGGGAAAGGCCCTATAAGCATTCCAGCAAGGTCCCAGGTGGCTCTAACAAAGCTGTTTAGAACTCTTGGGTGCCCTGCTCTTACTAGGTAATTCCTGAAAATATTACTTTTGGGCCAACCATCAACCCTTTCCTTTACTGGGCACTAATGGAAGTACTCTGTTGTAGTTTTCTCCATTCCTGGAAAACTTCCTGGGACACCTCTGGTTGCAGCACCTTGGCTGCCAGGTGTGATGGATTTGCCAGCCTCCCAGAAGTAGGCAATGGACAAACCAAGCTTCAGTCATGTTTGACTCTAAAGGAAACCCTTTCCTGAAGTAGGATGCATTTTATTTTATTTTTTTATAAATCATATCCTCAGTCAAGTTGAGCACCAGCATGGATTCCAAATAATGGCACTCTGTAGTTATTTCTCCTATCTTCCTATCTGTACAGAGGAAATGTGATATAAGCATCTCCTCTTGTTTGTGTGTGATTTTTGTTGCTGTTAATGATTTGGTGTTTTCCATGGTGTATAAAATGGACAGGCTTAAAACTTGGGCCCCAGTGGCTCATGCTTGTACTCCTAGCTGCTCAGTGGGATGAGATCTAAACATTGCAGTCTGAAGCCATCCCAGGTAGGAAAGGCCATGAGACTCTCACCTCCACTTAACCACCCAAAAAGCCAGAAGTGAAGCTGTAGCTCAAGAGGTAGAAGACTAGCCTTGAGGGAAAAAAAAAGCTAAGGAACAGTGCCCAGACCCTGAGCTCAGTCCCAGAACTGCTCTCCCCACAAAATGGTCATACTTTACACTACCAATAGAAAACAGTAAATTTTACATGAAAAAGATATGACCACAGCTTTTTCATCCAACTCATGTCTTCTCTCATTTCTGAAAATGACATTATGAATCTGTATCTAATTGTATTGTACTACCTAGAAACCAAGGTCTTTAGTACAATTAAAGATTTGCTTTACCCTTACCTTAGCAGTTATTATGCCCGTTTAACTCTCTTAATGAGAGCATTTACTTTGTGATAGCTGGGGACTCTTAGAGATTATATGCTTATTTGAGATGACTAAATTGCAGTTTAAGGGTCCAACTAAATCCTAAGCAGTGATTTCTAATTCTGTGACTCATTAATCTTTTGGGGAGTTTCCAAAGGTTTTTTTCTTCAGTGTCACCTCACCTCCTATCTTGTAAGATGAAGTTCATTACAAATATATTAAAAACAAACTTTTAGAGTTAAAAAATTGATGGTCAAAAATGTAATCTAGCCACATAGAAGTGGTATTAAAAAGAATTTTCTGAGCAGTTGGAGTGATATTATTTTGTCAAATAGTTACAGTACTGTCTATGTGTATTAATTTTCTATTGACACTATAATAATTACCATAAAATTTGGGATCTCAACCCTCTTGTATCCCCTTCCTGTGGTTGTACCTGCACTATCTCTGTATCTTAATCTGAGTACATTGGAAACCATGTATACTGGTATTAGAACTAGGAAACTGAAAGGGAATACCAAAATCGAGAGACACTGGGTAAAAAAGACAAATGACTACAAAAGCAATACTTGCGAAACTGTTTGGTGTAAATGAACTGAACAACTCATGGCGGGGGGGAAGGGGGAAGGGGGAGGGGGGAATGAGGGAGGAAGTAACAAACAGTACAAGAAATGTATTCAATGCCTAACGTATGAACCTGTAACCTCTCTGTACATCAGTTTGACAATAAAAATTTAAAAAAAACATCAATTTATTCTTGTAAGTCTGGAGTTCAGAAATCCAAAATGGTTTTCACAATGCTGAAGTCAAGGAGCTAGCAAGGCTATGATTCTTTTTCAGGGCTCTGTGAGAGAATGCTTTCTTGCTGCTTTCAGTTTGTAGAGGTTACCTTTGTTCCTTGGTTCCTTCCTCCATTTGCAAAGCCAACAATATAGCATCTTTCTCACCATTCTGCAAGATGACAATTCTCATTGTCTCTACACTTTGAACTCTGACCCTCCCAATCTCCACCTCTTGAGTAGCTGGGATTACAGGTGTGAGCCAGCATAGACAGCCCATATTCTTTAATTTTAAGAGCCCTTACATTGGGGCCACCTAGTTTATCCAGCATAACCTCTCATTCCAAGGTTTTAACGAAATAATCACCTCTGTAAAGTCCTTTTTCACGTAAGATAACATTATAAAATCTGGGAGTTTGGACATAGGCATTTATTGGGAGTTATTATTCTCCTTATCACATTAAGTTTTGTGTATATTGAGAATTTGGAGAGGGCAAAATTATAATGCAATTTTTTTTTAGGATAAGTAATCCATTGACTTGTTCTTAGCACTCAGTTCATTCTCCTTCCTTAGGACTTTAGGATTTTTGTCGTTGGTGGTTATGGGGCTTGAAATCAGGGTCT
This sequence comes from Perognathus longimembris pacificus, assembly GCF_023159225.1. Lineage (NCBI taxonomy): Eukaryota > Metazoa > Chordata > Mammalia > Rodentia > Heteromyidae > Perognathus > Perognathus longimembris. The sequence continues at coordinate 120,112,049 of NC_063161.1, read as the reverse complement.
GAGCATTATTCCTGAGCTTTTTTGCTCAAGGCTAGAGCTCTATCACGTTGAACCATAGCTGTAATTCTGGTTTTTGAGTGGTTTATTGGAGATAAGAGTCTCACAGGGACTTTTCTGCCCAGGTTGGCTTTGAACAATGGTCCTCAGGTCTCAGCCTCCTGAATAGCTAGGTTTACAAGCATGAGCCACCAGCACCCAGGGACTTGAGAATCTTTTGGGATGGTTCCCTTCTCAACTATTTCCCAAACTCTAGGACACAGAAAACACAAATTGTTTCTCTATGATGATTTAATTCATCCAAGAGGGCTACCTATTTTCTCAAAAGAAGTCTAGAGAAGGAAAAGAACATTCATTGAAAATTTTCTTTGTGCTAGGTTACTTCCATGGATGATCTTCTTTACTTGTTTTAGTGAACTGATAAATTATTTTTGCCTTCATTTTACAGAAAAAGAAGTCATAGAGGCTAAATAGTCAGTAAGTCACATAACTAATGTTCAAACTCCATTTAGTATTGTTTAACGTTAGCTCTTTTTTTTTTTTTTTTTTTTTTTTGGCCGTCCTGGGCCTTGCACTCAGGGCCTGAGCACCATCCCTGGCTTCTTCCCACTCAAGGCTAGCACTCTGCCACCTGAGCCACAGCGCCCCTTCTGGCCGTTTTCCATATATGTGGTGCTGGGGAATCGAACCGAGAGCCTCATGTGTAGGAGGCAAGCACTCTTGCCACTAGGCCATATTCCCAGCCCCATTAGCTCTCTTTTTAATGCTTTTTTTTTTTTTAATGCATACTGTTTCCTAAAGGCCCAAGTCTTTCTTTACCTCTAGTTAAGATGGAAGCTTAATTCCAGCCCAAGTGCCTTTTCCTCTCCCGTGTACTAATGCATCTGCCATGAGCAGAAGGGTTCTGGTTACTGTAAGTCAAGAAAAAGAAAGTACATTAAGATATTCAATTTGACTGACAACTACAAAAGATAGAGTCTAAATGCTAAATGTATAATTCTCTTATATTTGAGTTTGTTTATTTGTAAAGAGTTGAGCTATAAAAATAGTTAAGGTATTTTTATGATTGTGATCAGGATCAAATCAATCTGGTTGGGTACACTGCAGCCCAAAAGACTTGGAAGAACTCTAGGTATTGGGAATTAGCTGGAATAGAATACTTGAGGGAATCAGCAATCTGTTGAAAAGTAGATTGATAATGCAAGTGATAATACTTTATACCAGCTGAGAGGGCTGAAACCTTAGATTCTCTGAAATGATTAAGTGTTTGGTATCAGAAAGAATATAGAAGAATATTTTTATTGTGTAGAGAACAATATTACAGTGTACATTCATTTACTTGAGGGGAGTGTGTGTGTGTGTGTGTGTGTGTGTGTGTGTGTGTGTGCGCGCCTGTCTGTGCTAGGGATTTTTTGTGTTTTCTTTTTCCTTTACAGTTTTCTTTCTTTCTTCCTTTGGGAATCATTTCATGCTCAATGCACAAGCCCAGAGCAAATAAAAATAAAAAGAGCTCTAAGCTAGTTTGGGATTCATTAACTCTGGAGGTTGCTTCTACTGCCTGGGGAAGATAGGTGAATGATCCCCAGGCTCAACAGAAAGCCCTCATTTGGATGCTCTAGAAAATCTGAGCCCAATCACTCCTATCTCCAAGAGCTGCACTGTTGGATATGGAAAACCACACTTTGATAAAACTTAATAGCAATACCTATAAGTGTGAGCAAGGTGAATATGAAAACCCTTGCGAGAATCACCCTTGAAAGTAAGGGTTTGGGTAGCAAATACAATGCAGAAAATAACAGCCCAGTTGTTAACTGAAAGAGAAATAACAACAGCAAAAATTATGGACTCAGACATCAAACTTCCTGCAATGATTGGCAAGGTCTTTAACAAGATTCTCTGCCTTCATGGTGTAACCTATGGAGGTCTTGAGCGTGTTGAGGAGGTCAGAAGCTAAGCAGGAGGGACACATCAGAGCTGAGGATGATTGCAACCATAAGTCTCTATCGGAAACCATGAGTATTGGAGCTTCCACTGTCATTCATTCATAAGTGAATTCAGCTGGCAAAACTGAAGTTTGGGCTCCACTTTATTTACAAAATGGAACAATGTAGCAGATTAAAAACCCCAGAAGTTCTTCTATACACTTTAACCCCAATGAATTCTTGAATTCTATGACTGTTTTGGCCAATAAGTTATGACAACAAAAAGATGCTAAACCAGTTTCTAGGACAACCATCTTCTAGACACTTGAAATATAGCCACCAAGTTGTGAGAAAGCCCAAGCATCTACTGAAAGAGGTTCATCTGGAGAGGAACTGAGGTCCCTCACATGTAGTTTAATAGAAAACTAGAATAATGAAGATGGAGTTGTCAAAAAAAAAAAAAAGCTTTAATGCCACACCATAGCCAGGGTATTCAACCACCAAACTTTTTACCTGCTGAAACCTAGAAACTTTATGAGAAGTACTTTAGATAGACTCAGAGATGACTTTAGAGACTCAGAGATAACAGGTATAATGAAACCATTCTCTCCAGGGTTAAGAGGCTAATGGTTGAGAAGGAAGATATAGATACCAGACATGCTAATCTTTGCCCTTGGGAGTTCTTTTGGTCACATTCTATTCTAGAAAGGTAGTGGGAGTGATGCTTTAGTTTGGACCTAGTGTCTCCCAAGGATCATGTGGTAAAGGCTTAGCCCCAAGTTGGCACTATTGGGAGGTTGTAGAAACTTCAAAAGGTAGAACCTTTGGGGTTTATTAGGAGCACTTTGTGTCATTTGCAGTACCTGGTCTCTCTATCTCTTGGTCTCTGACTGTCTCTGTCTGTCTGTCTCCCACTGATTCTTGGCCATGTGATGAATGGTTTTGCTGTCTTGCCCAAAGCAATGGACACAACTAGTTAAACCTCTGAAAGAAACTGTGAGCTCAAACTAACCTTTATTATTTATCAGTTGAACACCTTGGATATTTGTTGCAAAAATTAAATGATGACTACTCATGGGAGATGATATCTCCCATCTTGGAGCCTGTTTAGGTCATTATTACATCATGAAACTGGAAGATGTCACTCCTCCATCTTGTGTCTCACTAGGTGATGGGTCATTCTTGGATTAGTCTAAGAGCTTTGGAATCAAGAACAACATGGTTAGCATTCTTTTCCTGTTCATACTTGAAATAGCTTCCTAATGGATGCACAACTGGTCAGATCCAAGTAGCCCTATTAACAGAAATTGCTTGTATTTTTGTCAGTCTGCTGGTGTTTTCTACCCTGGTAGTATCCCACACAATGTCTGGCATGTGTTGGTGCTAAACACATTTGTTGAATGGATGTAGCCAAGTGAGGAGGTTAATGCTTTTCATCTATTTCCAATCACCAGTTCCTAGCACAGAGCCTGACGCACAGAACTGCTGAACAAATGCACATTAGGTTGATTTTGATGGCATTATTTCTAAAATAGTGGCTTGATGAATAAGTAGATTCTCTCCCTCTCTTAAAAAATGTCAACTCAAAACAGAAGCATAAAAGAACTAGAGCTCAAAGCAAGAATTATTCACAAATTTCAAGTGCTTCCATCCATGGGTTTTAATGAAAGTCGTTCTGCAGTTGAGAATGTTGTGGTAATTACAGGCAGGCTAATATCTCTGCCATATGGTTTGAAAGCAGGTCTGAATTCTGAAAGCCACTATCAGCAGTTTTATTTTCTGCTGCTGCTTCTCTGCACTCCCTGCTTGTCTGTGTCTCTCTTTTTGCTTTTGTCTTTCTTTTGACCTCATATTCCCTCTCTGCCACACCATTCTCCCTTATTGGTCCTCCTCTTCCAACCCTCAGCCACATTTTAAAAGCTTTTCATATGAAACATCCAGTGGTTCAGACACTAATTGCAGTGACCAGAGAGTCACCTGACCTAGTGCCTAGAAAGGGAACCGAGGACACTCTGACCTCTTATGAATTGGTTGTGTCGCTTCATACCCTAAGTATGGTTGCATGTTTGAAAGAGAAAGAATGCAATTAAACTCTGGGTAATGGGTTATCCTAGTGCCATGATTCCCAACCCTGGCTCCACAGAGAATCACCTGAAGAGTTATTTTAAAGAAAGCATGAATGCCTTCCCCCTCCTGTCTTCAAGATTAGAATTCTGAATTAATTAGTTCCAGGGAAGAGTCAGGACATAATAGTCTGTAACACACACCAGCTGATTCTAATATAGGCACAAGGTCTAGATCCTTAGCCTTGGGTAAATAGCAATGAAATCTAGACTTCCTCATTTTGTCTGCCTGTTATACTTGTAAGTGAGACAGTACAAGCAAGCACAAAGCAATACCAATTACAAGATAGTCCCTCCTACATACAACTATTTAATGAAAATAACTGCAGATCTGTTTTGCAAAAAACCCGTCTATGAATGATCTCATAAAGTCTTATAGAAACTCTAGAAAGTGAGCTGCAATGAATATATGTAAGTATGTATGTATGTATATGTGTGTACATATGTATATGTGTGTGTTTGTGTGTGTGCCAGTTTGAGTGTTTGAATTCAAGGCTTTGCCCTTGCTAAGTTGGTACTCTGCTGCTTGAGCCATACCTCCAGCCCTATTGCTCTGGCTATTTTTGAGATAGGGTCTTGCTTTTTCCCTGGGCTAGCCTAGATGGGTGAGCCTCCTATTTATTGTTCCTGCTACAGCTGGAATGACAGACACCATGCACAGTTTCTTTTATTGAGATGTTGTCTTGAGAGGTTTTCTGTGCAGTCTGGTCTTTAACCAGGATGCTCTTGATCGCAGCTTCCCGTGTATCTAAGATGATAGCCATGAGCCAGGAGTTTCTGGCCTGGAATAAAGTAGATGCTTAGATGCTGGGAAGATAGAGTAGTGTTGTCTTCTGTCAAGACAGAGCTCTTTCTACTGCATCACAGTGCCTTGAAATAAGAGAAGAAGCTACTAATGTCTAAGATACAAGACTTTTCTAGTCTGTCCTAAAATTCCCAATAGGAATAGTTACTTTGGGCTAAACCCAGAGAATATGTCCCTTGTCTCTATCATATCATTGTCATTCCTTGGAAGAGAAGAGCCTGGAGTCTTTCTCTAGCAAATTGGTTGATGAGATTAGCTAGTGGTTACTTTGGAAAGCAGGAGATCCCTGAGGCCTCAGTGAAAGGGGAGCTGACAGGAGCTGTTTGGGGAAGCAGCTATGCAGTCTGTGCTGAGAACCTACAGCCAGAGACTGTGAAACTTGGTGTGAGTGGTGTCCTATGTTGCTTGCTGACTTAAGGCCAGGTACTGAGAAGTAGCTGTTTATATATGAACGAAGTAACTACCAATTGGTAGTGAAAAGCAAAAACAACTGGGTTCACTTCACCCAAAGTTGAATTTCTTGCTACCAGCCTTCCTGAGCTCAATATCCCTACCTGCAAAATGATTCATGTTTTCTGGAGAGATAATGTTGTATCAGGAAGCAAGTGAACTTAATGATGATGATGATTGTATGTGTATGCGCACATGCTTGGGAATCCAGAGTGCTCTGCCCCCATTAAGCATTTTGATCGAGGTACTAATATAGTGTGTTGGAAAGACTGGTGGACTGTGATTCAAAGGCCTGGCAACCCTTCACAAACCTCTGTCTCTTTGTCATAGATATGACAGATTGCTCAGCTGCTCCTTTTTCTGTGAAATGGGATAATAATCACAGTGTTATCCCTGGAGTTGTAAAATACCAATGAGGAAGCTTGTAGGAAAATTCAGAGCAAACTATTAATTGCTATATAAATGCAAGGAAACATTAGGATAATAATTCATATGCCTTCACAGTGGTTTTATTGTTCATAGCCATCTACTTTTATTAATGTATTGTATTGTCCTTTGGGCTGGCTTTCCAACTTGTGTTCCACTTTAAATACCTTAAGTTATTCATGAAAATCTCATTCTCTTTGCCAGTGATTGGTCTAAATAGAAGCAGGTGACCCAAGCTCAGGTTTCAGGAAAGCTTGTGGCAAGTTTGTCAAGGTTTCAGAGGCAGGATAATCCCATTCTATCTCTGGACACTATTTGACAGTGAAACCAGGAACTGCAGCAGCATCTTGAGGCCATTAAGGAAAATTACCTTGCAGTTATTACAGATGCATTGTGGATGACCAAGGGAAGGCTTAAGACAAGCCTAATACCCTTGACAGTCCCTAAGCAGTTGAAACAGCCATCTACGAAAACCATTCTAGCTCTGTCTTATTTTAAAAATAATAATACTTCATTGCTGACTGTTTTGACAAGTTTTAAAACTTTTTTTTTTACAGCTAAGGTATCTTTACTGATATACCATGTAATTTGACCAACTTATGATATTATTCTTGATGCTTACTATTTGTTGTTCACATATTTGCTTTGTAAAAAAAAATAGCTCTTATCTTCCATATTATAAAGGTAATGATTGTTGTAATAAGAATAGGCCTGGAAGATATGAACACATTTAATAAAGGAAATACAAGTTGCTTACACCCTCCCTTTCTTGGAAAAAGCCACAACAAGCATTTTGTTCCCATTTCCTTGGTGTTCCTGGTTATACTTACTTGCTATATTTGCAGAGAGTGGAAAGGAAAGTCATAATGGAATTAGCTGTATTCATGTCCTTCTGGAAGGAGGCAGAAAGGGGAGAGAGATGGAAACAAATCTGGGGAACTTTGTTGGAGAGAAAGTTGGGAGGATGTAGAAAGAGAGAAGGATCTCTCAGAGACAATTTTCGTTGGTTGTGTCTTCTGCTGGCTTTCCTTGCCTGGTGAAGGAAGATGCATCTTCTCTGGGCTGAGACTGGGAGAGACTCACCCTGACCTCTCTGTCTGGGGGATATTGCGCTACAGCCAGCTGGCGCCTTGCATATTTTGAACAGTTCATCCAGTTGCATCTTAGTGATCTAATTAATTGAGGTGAGAGCCACTGCATTTCCAGGAATCAGGCTATGCAACTTACTCAGATGCTTAGAATTCAGACAGGCAGAGATTCTAAGACTGGTTTATGGTCAAGGTTGTAAATGGAAGTCCTCTGGCCCATGTGTGACCCACCCAAGCAATTCATTTTGGCTGCATGGTCTTAAAAAGATATTGAGAAACATTAGGTACACACTTAGATTTCAGGTTTCTCCTTTCTGAAAAATATGAAGATGTGGTAATGTTCGGCTTGCACTTGTGCATTAGTAAGTCCTTAGCTGAGGTGGATGGGCTATGTCTATATTCATAACATTGGTTTATGTTCAGCATACCCTCCTTAGACATGCATATGTGCTGGCATTCCTACCATTTCACTTCTTTCTCTGGACCCTGCTGCAAGAACTAGAATTCTCATTCTTTAACACCTACACCTGGGGACAGAGATATGGTCACCTAATCTAATTTCCATTTCCTTACCTGCAACATGGGTTTAGTCATCCATTTCTCTCTATATGCCATGGCTGCCATGAGAATTGAGTACAATGTTGTACATAGATGAGCTGAGGTAACACAGCAGGTTTTGCTATTGTTGTTCTTGTATTTTTCTTTTCTTTTCTTATTTTTTGCTGGTCCTGGGGCTTGAACTCCGGGCATAGATGCTGTCCCTGAGCTTCTTTTGCTCAAGGCTAGTGCTCTACCACTTGAAACAGCACTACTTTTGCTTTTCTGGGTAGTTTATTAGCAATAAGGGTCTCATGGACTTTCCTGCCTCAGCTAGCTTTGAACCACAATCCTCAGATCTCAGCCTCCTGGGTAGCTAGGATTACAGGCATGAGCCACCAGTGTTGACTTGTTTTTTTCTTTATTGCATAAATATTTTTAAATTTTATTATTAAGTAGCTCTACAAAGAGGCTACAATTCCCTAAGTCAGGTTATGAGTCCAATGCATCTGGATTAATGTCATCACTGCCACTTTCTCCTCTCCTTGACACCAGGGACTGGTGGCTCATATGTGCAATCCTAGCTAACTAGGAGGCTGAAATCTGAGGATTATGGTTCACAGCCAAACCAAGAGAGGAAAGTCTGATCTCCAGTTAACCATCAAAAATACAGACATAGAGCTGTGGCTCAAATGGTAGAGCACTAACCTTGAGCACTAAACCTTGGAGACAGTGCCCAAGCCCCAAGTTCAAAGCTCACAACCTATACATACACACACAAAAAAATATTTCTTCAGATATGGTTATTACTTGGGAAATTTAGTAAATGGTCTCCACCCAAGATATATTACAGATGTAACTTTGCTTTAAATTAGGAAATTCTACAGATATTCTTTTACTTGAATATACAACGAGGTGGAGAATCTATAGAGATGAGTCTGTCTTTTTAAAGCTTGTCCTCTGGTTCTCATAGCTTAGCATTGGGAGTCAGCTGTGCTGTGTGGTCATCCTTTTCTCACTTCATATCAGATATAGTGGTGAATGTGGGGCTAACTGGAAATAGTTCCTTGCTACTGCAAAGCATCATGAGACAGTTTTATATAGCATATCAATAGCCTGGGCAAGGATCAACCATTTTCAAAATATAGTTTCTGCTGAATTCTTATTGCTGTTGTACCATCAGAAAGTGGAAAAATTGTATGTTGGAACATCATAAGTTGGGGACCATCTGTGTTGGGAGGATATGGACGTTTAGATGGAGCAGTGAGAGAGGCAGGGTTCAGAGTTTTCTACATGCGATTAGAATTCCTGATGAGAATCTGCAGATGCTGAAGTGCAAATAATACCACCCTGGGATTTGCTTGAGAAGGAAATGATCTGTTGATTCTCCAATGGGTGGGGATGCCAGTAAATGCTCTCAAGAAGGGTCTACATTTACAGAAATGCTTTGAATTTTATGACACTGCTAAAAAATATCTTAGTATAGAAATCTATGATAGTTTAATGAGGCAATATTTAAAAGTCACTAGATATTTCAATATCTGAAAGTTGAGCTTGGCTCAACTTAAGGGGCTCCTTAAGTACATTGGTTCAAATGTTGCTTTCCGTAGAAGGAATCTCACTTTATAGTAATGTAACACAGTGGTTGATGGCCATATGACACAGAGAAACAATACAGGAAAATAGTTCCAGTCTAGTGCTGTGAGCCATCGAAATAGGAACAAGCTGCAGTGGGCTTCCTTGGTAGCTGTATTTAGTAGGGTAGAGGGTATGTGAAACATCTTCAGTTGGGACCGGCATAAATGTTACAGAGCTTTCTTGGGCTCTCCAGCTGAAAGGTCTGTGATGCGTTTGTGAATTGTGGTCATGATTGTACAGGCATGTAACACAGCTGAAATGGAGAGGTTGCTGAAGGAGACTTCAGCTCATAGACCAAGTAAAAGAGCCAATCCCAAGCTATCTTTGTTTTTTTCACTAATATTTTCTGTTGCTAATGACTGAATCCAGGTTCTAGGACATGCTGGGCAAGTGTTCTATCACTGTGCTGCCTCTTCATTCCTCACAGTTGAGGTTTATTCCCGTCCTTCCAATATTCTTGAACTTGATGATTAATTTTTTCCTTTGTTTTCCCCTTTTGGCCAACAGAGATCTGGATTCTGCTTATGTGCAAGTACCCCTTCATTGGTATCGCTTCCTATACTAATGCATATGTAACTATATCTATGTAGCTAATTGAGAGATTTATTTTATTAATTTCTGAGCTCAATACATAACCAAATGATCTCTTTCTTCCTAGATGACTGTTTACACATTTATGGGATGCTTTGCTTTAAGAAAAGCCAATAGGGATAATTCTGAAATTGCAAAACCATGTGTTTAAGGGATAAACTATTTCTTTTTCCGGAGGATTGATCTACAAATTATTTAAAAGGTTTGTATTTGGGATGTGATGAAATTAGTTTCTTTATTAAATTTGGTGTAAGTATACTTCACAATGTGGGAAATCAGCAAATATTTTGCTGTCATAAGTTTATTTCTTACACAATAGTGTGTGCATAAGTCCTTAAGAGTCAGTGTTTACTGAATGAATGACTCTCCAAGGGCCAGAACTCCTTCCCCACTATTTATTAGACATATCTGCCTGTATATCCTCAGCAACCTCAACATGTATTCACTGATCAATCTAGTCCCCTTAAATAGCAAGTTTCCTTTTGTGGGCACAGTATATGTGTAGAGTGTTTAGGGATATTGGGCAGCCTACATTCTAATCCATAGCCATGACTGGACAAAAACTTCCTAACACCTTATCTCAACCAATAGCTGGACACGGTGGTGTGTATCTGTTATGCTAGTTATCCAAGAAGTAAATAGGTTCATTGTGGTCTAGGTAGTCTTAGGAAAAAAAAATTAAGCTCTATTTAAAAATCACAAAAGCAAAATAAAGCTTGGGGGAGTGGTTCAAGTTGAGAGAGCACCTGCCTATCAAGTGTGAGCCCTGAGTATAAGCTCCAATATGTCAGGGAAGGAAGGAAAAAATGAGGGTTCTGTAAAGAAGCAATATTGTCTCTCAACCAAAATTGAGAGATACAGGGTAAAAAAAGACAAACAACTACAAAAGCAATACTTGCAAAACTGTTTGGTGTAAGTGAACTGAACACCTCAGGGGGCGAAAGGGTAAGGGAGAGGGGGGAGGGAGGTATGAGGGACAAGGTAACAAACAGTACAAGAAATGTATCCAATGCCTAACATATGAAACTGTAACCTCTCTGTACATCAGTTTGATAATAAAAATTTGGAAAAAAAAAGAAGCAATATTGTTATTCTTCAGTACCTTCTGTTTTTTAGGTTGCCTCCCCATTGTAATTGCTCTGGTCATTTGGAAGAAGAGAATACAAATGCCAAAAGAAATGGAGGGATATTAATTTCTCTTTAGAACCTAAGGGGAATGCACATACTTCTACCAAACTTCCATTTAGCTTTGAAGGCAGAATGATTTTTCACTTAGAATTCATGCAGAATTTCAAAGATATTCAACACCAGTGCTCTCTCTCTCTCTCTCTCTCTCTCTCTCTCTCTCTCTCTCTTTCACACACACTCTCTCTCTGCTTCTTGCAAAGGGGGAGTATAAATCTGGCAGGGTCTGAGGGTTGCATGCATGCATGCATTTCATGTGCAGGGCCAGGGTACAGGGCTAGGTGGGTCCTCTGCCTGGTCTGGGGGTGAGGGCCATCTGGCTTCCTTTATCCCCCAAGACTGGCTTAAAGGCTTTCTCCTTTTTCTGTTTCCAATGCTGAAATGATCATCTGATTTAAAATGAAACTCATTTCTAGTGCCCTTAATTGACCAGAGGAAAAAACTATTTGGTTAAAACTTGTGCACTGGTCCCTTGCCCCACCCCCGACCCCCAACTGAGTTCATTGTTCTTTGAAACTACCTTAGCTGCCAGTCAGGGATGCTCTTCAGAGACTTGAAGCCTCAAAGGAATCAGTGCAAAAGCCCAGACTCCCCGGATTAACAAGCCATGAAGCACAGGCTGCTTGGCCAATGGCAGCCACGCTCTACAGGCTGACAGCAGCAGGACATCCTGTTGGAGTTCAGAAACCCCTGCCTGGGCCCCTTCCTCCCCACTCCTTTCTCCTTGCTGTTTCTCCTCCTGTCCACCAATAAAACAAAGAAACCTGAGAAATAATCTCTGAAAGAAGAGGCTTCTCAGGCCTTGATTGTCACACTGGACTGACGCCAAGACTGAGCCTGCTTCAAAAACGAACCTAGGAAGAGAGCCACTGCAAAGCTCTCCGGACCCCCACACAAGGGGTCATTCCCAGTGACAAAGTTCATTTGCTTTCCCTTTGTTTTCTTTTAAAGGAAAAATAAAAACTCTTCCAAGATATTATGTTAGCATTAAAACACAAGGAGGTCTCACTCATGTAGATCACAAAATTGAGAACACATGTACACATATGTGTAAATAGTACGTGTGAGTGTAAGCATGTTTGCAACTCTGGGTTAATGAATTCCTTGATCGTTGAAGGTGATGTTCATATATGTGTGATGTCTGTATGTGTCCACAAACAGTATTATACACTGTGCATTACGCTTTCGAATTTTATAACCAATACCTCATCACATAGGCCGTCTATTTCATAAATATTATTCCAAAGCCAGAATAAATGAGCTGGCATGTGCACATTCTATTTATCTGTTTATGCTAGTTTCATGAAAAGGGGACTTTAATACTTTCCTATTTCAAAGGCAGCAGATGCCAACCACGAAGAAATGAAAGTACTAATTTATAGTATTTTCAAAATCGTGCAAAGCAAAAGTAAAAAGAAAGTAAGTGCAAGTGTAGCAATAAAAGGAGCAGTAAAAACACTCACAAAACAGGGGGTGGGGTGGAGTCCTTTCCTCTGTCACCAAGGAGGTCTATAAGAAATGGCAGAAATTTCTACTAATTTGACATTCCTCCAGCTGAGAAAAGAAAACCCTGAAGGCTTATTGAAGAAAGATCTTGGCACTTTATATACAGGAAATGAAGCTTTTAACCTTGGAAGTAGCTTGTAGATTTGTTATACCCTGACTCCCAATCTTTCAAAGACTGGAGAACAGGCTGGAGTTAAAGGGGTCACTTGTGCAGCTTGCCTGTTAACAAATGGCAGCATGGATAGAGGAGGATCAAGAATCAAAGGAAGGTAGCAAAGCAATCCATTTTAGGTGAATGACAAAACCATCCATTGAGAAATGTTTCCCTCTACTTTAGCAAAGTTCTCTGTTTTTAATTAGCAGCAGGATGATTCTGTTGAAGCTACTTAGGAGGAGGCTTTTTCCTTGGTCAGGTGTTGCGTCCCAAAGTACATCCGCTGAGGCAAGGGAAAACCCAGGATCTCTACACTGGAGTTGCCAGACTTGCTTTCCTCTGTCCCTTCCCCTCCTTGCCCTTGTGGCCTTAGAGATGAAGTCTTGTGGTGGGAATAATAGGCATATCCTGCTGGACCAGCTCCAGAAGTTCGTTGGTTTGGAGGAGAATTTTGAACATATGAAGTGCATTATTGGAATCCAAGTTCTGGATTTTCATGCTTCCAGCTGATTGACAGGAAACATTCAACTTTGGATGCCATCATAACAACCCATCCACATCTTAAGTAGGATGTCTTTGCTCCTTAGTTCATAGTTTTAATAGTGTTTCTTCAGCCCCATTTTTTTTTTTTGCCAGTCCTGGGGCTTGAACTCAGGGCCTGAGCACTGTCCCTGGCTTATTTTTGCTCAAGGCCAGCACTCTACCACTTGAGCCACAGTGCCAATTTTGGCTTTTTCTATATATATTGTTCTGAGGAATTGAACCTAGGGCTTCGTGTGTGAGGCAAGCACTTTACCACTAGGCCATATTCCAACCCCTTTCAGCCTCTTTTTCTAGATATAGCCTGGTATTTTACAGGTTTTCTTTAATCTAGATGGCCAGAATACATGCTTCTACTTTATGTATTAGAAGGGGGGGGTTCATTCAGTGTTGGGGGCTATAGAAGCAGGACAAGGAATGTCACATCTCCTGCAATTTGGCCAGGAACTGTCAGGGTGTGGGCCTGAACCTGTGGGGTGGTTTTATTTATATTGTAAGGGTGATAGAGACTATGCTCAGAGCAGGAGATGCTTTTAGTCAGTGAAGCTGATAAATCATTTAAAAATAGGGAAGAATCTAGAGGAGAGTAAGGAAGTAAACATTAGAAGGGATGGCAACTAGATTTTAGTTAGATAATCAGGCCTTTGTAGAAAGGAAACAAAATAACAGTCAATATAGGAGCCATGTTCATTAGAAGCCATAGTGCTGTCTCAGATCTCTTCCCTTCCTGTCCTTCAACCCAGCTCACTCCATAGTAGTAGGTTTTAAGGGTTGGCTTGATCTGACTTGTTCCTACTGCTCTCTAGCAAGTGCTGTGCTGGATTTAGTGGTTTATGGTCTCCTTAGAATCCTCCTCAATCCCTCTCCTTGGAAAGATGGCAATTTGTCTATATTTCTTCTTTCTTAAGAATGTAAGCTTGTTGAGGACAGAGATGACATAATCATTTTATATACCCTCAACTTACTGAGCAATTAGATTGTGTTAATCACTGTGATGGATGAATAGTGTATTAGTCAGTTTTGTGCTCATGTGACAAAATACTTGACAGAATCAACTTACAAGGAATTAGGGTTTATTTTGACTCCTGGTTTCAAGGTTACTGTCCATGTTTCCATTGCTTTCGGATTGTAGTGACATAGTACATCATGGTGGGACAGCATGGCAGAGAAAACTGCTCATCCTACAGCAGTGTAGAGACAAAGAGAAGAAGATGGGAGTCCCATTGTCCTCTTCAACAAAGTTTCTGTTAATTGGCTACTCCCTTCCCAAATTGCCACATGCTGGCAATCAAGTCTTTAACACATGGGCCTTTGGGAAACATGAGAATTCCCACCTACAGCACTTGTCATATATTCTTTCACTTATTTGTTTTATTTTATTTTTAACTTTTATGAAGGTGCTAGAGGTTTGAATTCTGGGACTTAAGCCTTCTAGGCAGGCACTCTACTACTTCAGTTGACATACCCTTTCAATTACTCCCCAGAGCAACCTGTGAAGTAGTGTTCTCACAGTCTCTTTTTATAAGGGAGTTTGACTGAGAGGGATTAAAATCACTTCCACAAGGCCACACACCTAGTAGGTGGAAGGGCTTGGGTATAGAGGAAGGTAATAAATTCAGTGTTGCCTGCTTCCCCAGTGGGCACCCAATAAATATTTGTTGAATTGAATTGGCAATTTGTATCATGCTTACTTTATTACATGTACTAGGTGCTTAATTATCTGACTTCAGAACTCATCTGACTGTAGAGTTTTATCTATGGGGATCATTTCTCACAGGTCCTAATGAGGAGGGTATAGGCAAACTTCAGTGTTGCTATGAAGCAAGCAAAATGTTTGGGTATCCCTGAAGGTGGTGGGCAATTGTGGTAACATATGGTTTATATTGGGTAAGATACCTACATTTTATTACTTTCTGTTACTTATTATTGTTCATTTGAAGCTGAGTAAGTTGTCCCTTCTCAAAGAAGTCTGTATCTGAAGGGAATAGCAGAGGGTGGGAGGAAAAAGCCTTATTTTTCTCAAAGTTAAGACTTTAAAGTTGTGCCTTAGTTCAGATGGCCATAAGTTCAGTAGTATTTCATGGGTAGAGGCTCTACATGTGGTTATGAACCATAACTTTATGGTACAGAATGGGCGAGTGGAAGCATTATGAGCATATGGATCGACAGATTTGTATCTACACTCCAGTTAGCCTCCCCTCATCCTGAGCTCCTCTTCCTAAGAGACTCTGGATCTGCTCACCCCCAAATGTAGACCCACTCTAGCCCTAGAGACAATCCTAGCCTTTGGTTAACCTCATGATCATTTTAGTTCTGACTCATTTTAAACTCTGCTACAGTATGTGAAAGAAGGGAACTTGAACTTAAGAGTTCAAGAAACTTCTTCTATTAAATCACATGAGTTTTAAAACAAAAAACAGCTCAGTTTGCCTCTATCACCCTGACTTCCTCCTTGACTTTTTTTTTTTTTTTTTTTTTGTGCCAGTCCTGGGAATTGACCTCAAGATCTGGGCATTGTACCTAAGATGCTATTTTCTCAAGGCTAGTAGTGCTTTACCACTTCAGCCACAGCTCCACTTCTATCTTTCTAGTAGTAAATTGGAGATAAGAGTCTCATGGACTTTCCTGCCCAGGGTGGATTTTAACCTCGAACCTCAGATCTCAGCTGCCTGAATAGTTAGGATTACAGGTATGAGCCACCAGTACCCAGCACTTCTTTTATAACAGTGCCATAGAAAAATGATAGTGGCTAACTTTCAATCTTACTTTTACATAGGAGGCATCTTGAATCAAATCCCAAGAGGTAGAGGTTAGGAGCCTGACTGAAGAGAGGAGTTTGGAGCTTTAATGAGGTTCCATGAGCATCTAGATCCATACTCTTACTTGCAGCACATTTCTTTGGGTGAGCTTGCTTGGGCTCACAACCTTTATTTGCACATATTAAATTCTCTTCTAAGTATACAAATTAGGCAACTAACCTAGCAGGAGTACCTCCTGGTCACGTAGGGTGGCTGATCTGCTCTGCCTTGTACCTAACCACCAGACCTCAGAAACAAATTTGAATACCAGGAAGGGGCGGGGGGGGGGGGGGGATCCATTCCTTTCTAGCAGGAGCCAAGTCCTTATTTGTTCTGGAATGCTGAGTCTTTCTCCCTAAGCTTCTAAGGAGGCCAGTGACTAAAGATCAGAATCCAAGAAAATGCAAATCACTGTCAGAGCAGGATCCTTTCCTTTTTCCTAAGTTCATAATGAAAGCTTTAGTGAGCTCATTGATGTGAGGATCTGCTATGTGTTGAATGGGGTAGGGGGTGGGGCTAAGTTTCTTACACACATTATTCCATTTATCTCTCTATTTTATGCTCAGTTAATTGAGGCTCAGAGAGATCAAGTGATCTTTATGAAGTAGTTGATGGAATTTGTTTCATTTTATTCCTAAGCTGGCCCCAGGTGCTAGCAGGTGACTTAGAACTGATGGACAAGAGCCTTGTTCTGAAACCCAAATTTTAGGTCCTCTCATGAGGTAAAGAGACTAGGAGAGTGTGAACTTTGGTCCCAGAAAGATCTCAGCCTTGGCACAGCTCTGCCATTTTACAGTTACAGTGTGATTGTGGGCCAGCTAATGAGCCACTTCTGGACTCTCTTGGCACAGCAAATTATATAATCTCCTTTCTTTAGCATAGTATGGGGCCCTTAGAAAGTGTCCTAAATAATTACCATTGGCTATTATTATTGAAAATAATGCTGTGTGTGTGTGTGTGTGTGTGTGTGTGTGTGTGTGTGTGTGTGATTATGTTCATGCTCAATAAAGCATAAATGGAAGGTTCTGGGTAAAGCACACAACAATGACTGCGTGGATTATTTTTTGTTAGGTTCTTTTAGCAAATTTTGCAATAAGGCAGCCTAAAGAATCATTTGAGCCAAAGGCTCCAACTAGTCCTGGACCTCAAATTGTAGGGCTCCCTCCCCACTTTAGTGTCAAAGTGAAGTACAGAGGGGTTACAGTTTCATATGTAAGGCAGTGAGTACATTTCTTGTTCAACTCTCTCATTTCCCCCCCCCCCCCCCCGCCTCCCCTCCCTTTTGTAGAACTCCTTTAAGCCTCTGGGGTTCCGGTTCATTCTTGGCTTGGAAGTGTGAGGCATGGCTGGCTTCTGCTTGCTTGCTCACTCTGCTTGTCTGTCCCCACCTCCTCTCATCTTCATTGATGGAGGTCACGTTCAGCGCTAACCATCCCTGATTTCCTGCAGGACCAAACATGTAGGCAGCAATAATTAGGAAATCACAGGCACATACCTTTCTGATGGCATAACCGCCCCATGTCTGGAGCCGGTGCCCTGACAGGCTTGCCTCTGCAGCGCACTATACAAACAGTTACATTTACTGCAAGTGAAAACAATTCGACTTTTCAAGATTGGGGAAGTCCGGCTTTGTGTATTTTTTTTTTTTCAGGATAGCAGTGTCTTTGTGTTCAGTTACACAAAGGTTTCTAAGCACATGATTGCTGTTTGAAAAGCCTGGACTTGATTGACTTAGAGCCATCCCATGTGGTATGTCTCTTAAACATAACAGTGAACATGGTTAAGGTAATAGACATGCTTTTGGCTGAGTATCAAGTTCAAACACTTGATTCATAGCTTATAACCAAGATAAATGGAGTGTCTACTTTCCTAATGACTCCTTCCTTTCAAATCAACACTCACAAATATGTTTGAGTATCAACAAACAGCAATTTATGTGTAATGAAGGATGTATTTTAAGTTGATTATTTATTTTAGATATCTAGTTTCCCTTCTCTGTAGCCCTCTCAGATAGCTTACACCCCACCCCAGTGTGTGTGTGTGTGTGTGTGTGTGTGTGTGTGTGCGTGTGTGTGGCATGACTAGAACTTGAACTCAGGATCTTAGCACAGTCCCTTAGCATTTTTTGCTCAAGACTAGCACTCCACCACTGGAGCCACATCTCCATATCTAGGTGGCTTCAAACCAAGATTCTCGGATCTCAGCTCCTAAGGAGTGAGAATTACAGGCATGAAGCACCAGCACCCAGCTTGGGTATTTAAAATTGAAGGTAGGTAACCTGTCTGGGTGCCATGTTTTCCTGTCTCAGATGAGAAAACTAAGTCAGGATAGGGTATCAGAGATTCCACACAGTTTATACTAAGTAAGTGCATCTTCCTGCTGGGGATAGACAATATTCACCACCACTCTCCCTCACTGTGCTGGGTTCTGGAAAACAAATTTGAAAAAGCGATTCTTGAATCATCAATTCATTCATTCAAAAACATCCGTGAATATCTATAACATGATTCCATGTTGACAGTGAGGAGATAATGGGACACAGATCCCAGCACATGCCCATTGAATTCTTACAAGGCTTTTTAAGATAAAGTTGGCAGCCTTATTCTTCTACTCTCTTAACAAGTAAGTCTTTATTCACCTTGTCTCCATCTCTCTTTCCTTAGCTGGAGGCTCAGGCCCTCCCTTCTTTTTTTCTGGTTGTCCTGTTAAAATCATGTGCTCTATGTCAGAGAGTAAAGGATGGAGCAAAGCTATGATTTGAAGAAGAGAGGAAAACAAAGACCAAAGACTTTGATGTTGTCTTGAGGTTTGATCCTGAGAAAACATTCTCTAATATTTCTTCTTATTAAAGTGGCATTGGATCTGAACAATCCCAAAGTCTATTTTTCCTTAAGCCCAGTAGCAAAACAATTATTTTAAAAAGTAATATTTGAGAATTTCCAAGTGAAGGATTTGAGCAATTTCGAATCCTCTAGTGTTTCTTTGTGATGCGAGAGATGATTTAGAGGAAAATGTAACTTTTCATAGAAGACAGGCTTGACTTTGCAAAGGGAACATCTAGACTCTATTTTAGAAGGAAGAGCATCCAAAATTGGCCAC
The DNA here is from genome assembly GCF_023159225.1 of Perognathus longimembris pacificus. Classification (NCBI taxonomy): domain Eukaryota; kingdom Metazoa; phylum Chordata; class Mammalia; order Rodentia; family Heteromyidae; genus Perognathus; species Perognathus longimembris. The sequence continues at coordinate 120,093,190 of NC_063161.1, read as the reverse complement.
CAAGAACTAATGCAGATTGTTTTCATTGTGGATGGAGTGAAATTTTCATGACTACATTTCCTTTGGAGAAAAATATGTAGTTTATATCACACAGTCCCTTGGATATTTCTGATAGCTGTTAATTATACACATATGACACATTGTTGAGGCAGTATTCCAAAAGGTGTGGGGAAACAATGCTAAGGCAGCACAATTAACTGTTTGTTTATTTTGGTGTGTGTGTGTGTGTGTGTGTGTGTGTGTGTGTGTGTATGTGTATTTCACGTACTGGTAATTGGGCTTGAACTCTGCCCTTATGCTGTCACTTGGCTTATTTCGCTCTCAGATAGTGCTCTTCCACTTGAGTCGCAGCTCTACTTCTGGATTTTTGCTGGTTCATTGCAGACAAGAGTTTCATAGACTTTTCTGCCTAGGCTGGCTTCCAATTGAGGTCCTCAGATCTCAGCCTCCTAAGGAACTGGGATTACAAACGTGAGCCCCCAGTGCCTGGCTAGCATTATTAATTCTGCAAGTTTGAGCTCAGGGCATCCTAGCATGTAGCTGCATGCTGGGACTGTTTGGAAATACCCGAGGCTAGTGCTAATAGCAGAGTGTGGAAGAGTGGAGGAGATATTATTTTATTTCTTTGTTGTTTTTTTTGTCATGCCAGGGATTGGGACCAACACATGGCAAATTCTTTATTGTTGATTTAAACCCCCAAGCTCAAGAACAATTTTGAATAAACTTCTACAAAATTAGAGTTGCCTCCTAGCAGCAGTTTCTTTCAGTTCATTCTATTCAAGTTTTCCTTTAATATTCGTAAACTTCCCTAAGGGAATGCTTTCAATTCTCACGAAGGCTTCAGCTCAAGGGACTGAGCTGTGACCAAGCATCCTTGAGGTTCATTGGATATTAAAACAGCAGGAAGATAATATAAATGTGGATGTACCACTTACCTGGACCACTTGCCAGGTTAATATAACATCATAGCAATGAAGAAAAGTAAGATTGCATACCACCACATACCAAGGAAATCATAAAAAACCCAAAGATTTTTTTTGTTGGCGAGCCATAGCTAAAATATTTAACTGAATCTAGCAGTAGAATCAATATATCATATTTATAGTTTAAAACAATTGGCTCTCTGTGATGGCATATAGGAAATTATGACTGTTTCCAAAAAAGGAAACAGCTCAAGCCATTCAGAACCCAGTAGAGTCTATATAGTGTGAAAAGAGACTTACTAATAATATCAGTGATGCTTGGGTTTACAGAATGGTCAATGCCATTAAACCATTTTAGAAACAATTGGGAAAGTTTTGCTTTGATATGAGGACAACAAAGGCATCTACTCAAACAAACAGGACTTTACCACTAAGTTCTTCATTTTTAGCTCACATCAGAAAAATGCTCTTTTTCTATATACACTGATGTTAAACAGAGCCCACTTTACTGGCTGGATGTCCCTGTGTGCAAACATTTAGGATTTCTCATAGGGACTGTAAAATACATGTAGTTGATAAAGATTACCAAAGCTGCATAGGTCCAGGCGGTATATAAACACATCCATGCAATGTATTTAAACAAAGACAGATGGAAGAATGTGCCCACTAGATGACAAGACATGTGTTGGTCCAAGTCTTCATCAGCATTGCTTTAGCTCCATGTCAGGTGCACATTATGGCCTAGGGAATATGTGCTCAGACACACCCAAGGGAGCCCTAGAGAAAGGAAATTGCAGTAGGCACACAATTCATCTCTGGTCGCTCAGCTGCCAAATGTTGGCAGATTCCTCAGGGTCACAACCCACATGTTGGGACCATGCTTTTACCTCCCCGGGCAGTATGTGGTTTTGAAGGCAAAGGCTGTGAGTTTACATTCCCAGATGCCATATGTATGTGGTTAGCGGATGACTATGGTCTCTTTATGTATACATGGCCACAAATCATTACAGATTGGTGTCTGGCTGATGGACACGATCTCCAGCAAGCTCTGTGTTCTTCAGCCCACTGCCAAATGAGGTGGAAGAACACACGCAGCCCTGGGAGCTTCTGAGTCAAGAAGTCTCTGCCTTTTATGTGAGGCTACTATGGAATGGAGGAAGAGTAACTTTTCCTTCAGGTAAAGAAAACAACCTATAGTCTGGAGCTTTCTGCGATGTGGTTAATTCTGATTCATCTTTAAGAATAGATTGATAATGATCACCACTGCAATGAAAGGGTTTTCATTGACAAACTTCATGACTCGGTTTCTTTTTTCTTTATCCTCACTTGCTTTTGCTCTTTCTTCCCACTCTCACTTCTTCCCTTCTTTCTTGTGTCTGACATGCTTACTTAGTTCTCAATTCATAAAGGACTCAAGACGGTATACAAGAGAATAAATGCTATGCCACAGTAACCTCAGCTCCATGGCAATTGATAACACACACTAATCATGACACTGAGTGTAATTTATTATTATTACTACTATTATTATTAATCACCACTGCTTTTGTTATTTTGGATTTTAGTTCTTTTACCATAGAATCTCACAATTTTTTCCTGGGCTATTCTTGTATTATAAGCTTCCTGATTTCTGTCTTCTGAGTAACTGGAATTAACAGATGTGAGCCATCAAAGCCAATGACATATTATTTTGTGCAACACAGTTACACATATACACGTAGTAATATTTTGATGAAATTGTTATCCTATAAATACCTTCATCTTCAAAGGAGAAAATTGGAACTTACATAATTTTTATTATAAAAATGCAGGAAGCAAATAGCTTCTTCATACATATGGATTCCATGGGAGTGTACTTGGATAATGGTGTGAAGAGACTTTGGGCCCTCAGACTTGCTTTATTCACATACATTTCAAAGATACTGTGTATATATATATATGTATATGTATATATGTATGTTATATATGTATTGCGTGTGTAGAACATTTCACAAATGCCTGGTATGTCTACTAATTTCTCAGCACTAATAGTCTAATATGTTTCCATACTTCCTTAAGACATTGCAAACGCAATATTTCATCTATTATAGAAAATTATTACACATCTCTTTTGACTTTCATTGCTTCCCTACTATCCAAAAGTAATTGTGAATATAGGCTTTATAATTGCCACACACATTTTATACATGATACTATTGATAGACATTTAGAATTTCTTTTTCAATACTGGGGTTATAAACTAAGGGCCTGGGCTTACTTATGCAGGTGTTCTGCCACTAGAGCCATGCCTCCAGCTCTTTTTGCCTTAGTTAATTTTTACTTAAATTCTATGCCTATACTTTTTTCCAGACTGGCCTTGCCCCATTATCCTCTCACCTATGGTTCTGGTATAGTTAGGACTGCAAGGTTAAGTCACTATGACTGTCTTTTTTTTAGGTGAGTCTTGCGCTAACTTCTTGTTTGGGCTCACATGAACTTACAAACCTATCTCTGCCCCCCAAATTTCTGAGATTACAAGTAATAGCCACGGTGCCTAGTCCCAAACTCTTTTAGAGTGAGTTTTCATAGTTGGCATATGGAAATGCTTCTAATTTTTGTAGATTGATTTTATACCCTGCTACTTTGCCAACTACTGAAAGATAACAAAAATGTAATTGAAAGTGAGTTTTTACTTTATCAGGTAAAAGTTTCCCTGGAGCAGAAGTGCTCAAATTCCTAAAAATTCATTGATATTATAACCTAATATACTTACAGAAACACTAAAAACCACAAAGCCTCATTTCTTAGGTCAGATTCCCTAGCCACCAAGACAGACTTTCTTATATACGCAGAGAAAGGAGACAACTGAACGGAGCAGAAGCAGCAGCTCAGTAAAGCTGCGATTTCCCTGGGCTAGCCTTCCTGATTCCTCAGAGTTCTAGATCCTGGATGGTAACACAGACTTGGTCTCACTTGAGGCATAGGACTCAGCTTTCTTTCACAACCCTACCCCTGGACAGTCATTGACTGTGGGCCATTTTGTGAGGGAGCTATAAGTTTGCAGTCATGTCCAGTTGAACTCGTAGTGATTTCCACGAGCCAAGGGCGAGTTTGTCCAAGAGAGCAGTACAGCAACTGGGGTGGGTTTAACAGCCCCATGAAGGGACTCAGAGCAACGCATAATAGATTGTCCACGCTGCCCACCCAGATACATTCTGATCTGTTGGTCCCTCCCTGTTCCTCCTCTCTCTTTCCCCCACTAAACGAACTTTGTTCATGTGTCTTGGCCTGCATTTAAAAGACATACCTTGAAGGAGAAATGCTGGAACATGCAAATCTTCCACTTTACTACATTCTTTGCCAGCTGTGTCTAAAAGTTCTGTTTTGTTACTTCCACATCCATATATAAAATTGTTTTTTTTTCCATTGGATGCATTATTACTGTGGTAAATCAATTTTTTTCTGATTATTTACTGAATCTGAGCAACTCCTCACGTTTCTGGCTCAGGGAAGCTTCACTTTGTAACTTGATAATTCATATTTAGTGACCTTTGATGTTTTCACATTTTTTCCCTAGGAGTTTGTATCTCTAAAAAGTAATGTTTGGGTGAGGTTAGATTCTTTAAACTACCATTACATTCTATTTTATTTCCTCTATGGTACCTTTTGATGTGTAGAAGTATTAAAGTTTTAAGAAAGAAAAACTTACCTACTTTTCTTTATGTTTTATGCTTTTCTGGATATAACTATTATTATTTCTAGATTAAATATGTAAGGACATATTTTTAAAACATTCTGAGCATTTCTTTTTTTAAAATATTGTTTGTCTTTAATAGTTGTGCAAAGGAGTTGTCATTCAACAAAGCAGTTTAGGAACAGTGCATCTTGATCAATGTCACCTTTTTCACTATTCTCGCCCATCCCTCTTGACCCTACCCCTTCCCTCACTTTTCTTAAATTCTGTAAGATATACATTGAATTTCTTTATTGCATTCCCCCCAACAATTTTGAACTTTTCTTTCTCACATTTAAAGTCTATTTAGCTGGGGGATGTTTTTTTGGTATAGGAGAGGGAAATAATTTTGTTTTATTTTTCCACTGAAATAATTGGTGACTTCCTGAGCCATGCACCTGAACCTCACTAGTTTTCAAGCCACCCCATCACCCATCAAGTGTGCCGACACACAGGTGTGCTTGGACATATACCTATCCAATCTCTTCATCTTTATACCTGTTCCCATAACACAGTAACAGTAGTTTTATGGTAAATTATAATATTTGATATGGATAAATTATTCAAAAATGTTCACATCCCCCTCCATTGTATTCCATCTGGGCCCCTCTGCACTTTTTATAATTTCATGTATATGTTAGGGCCAGTTTTTTAAATTCCATGAAAAATTCTAGTGGACTTTCTACTAGTATTATACTTATGTATCAAGTTGAAATATTTCCATCAGTAAGTGTTATAATTAGATTCATTTACTCAAGCTTTCTTTTAGGTAGTTGTAGCATATTTTTCTCCAGGAAATTACAGCTTATCTTCTTCTAGATTGATTTATTATATCTGTTGCAATTTATTACCATTTTATATATCATTTTTCCATTGCATTTTCACTGCTAGTCCACAGGCAATAAGATCACTACTGCTTTTTATGCATACATTTTCTTAAGCTTTCAGTTGATAGAAACTTTGTATAGATTCTTCATTTTACCTGGAGGATCAACTGAAAATCAGGAGAGGTTTGCTTGTTTCTTTTCAAGTTTGATGCTTCTTATATATGTCTTTTTTTTCCCCCTATCTGTTAGGGCTTTTAAAAAATATATATAGCAGGCAAGGAAATAGTCAAAGAAGGTGAACTGTTTTATTGGGTTACTTTATAAACTATAATCCTAATTTGCAGAGATTTTAAAAAAAATGGTACATTTTGCCAGATGATTTTGTGTATTTATTAAGGTAATTGTATACTTATTCCTTTAACCAGTACTTAAGGAGTATGATATAGATTTTCTTATACTGAGCTATGGTTACATATGTGAGATAAGCTCAGTTTAGTTCTTAATTCACTGCTAAGGAACTTGGTAATATTTTCTTTAGGGTTTTGCTTCTGTTTGCAAGTGTATCCTTTTCTTTGACAAGTTTCTCTAGTTTTGAATAAATATTACACAGACGTTGTTATAAAGTAAGCTCAGATATTATCTTCTATTCTTTTATTTTGCAAAAGATATATTAATGGATAGTATATAAAAACAAAGTGTACTTTTAAATTACCTATAAGAGACTCCTAAACCCAAATTTTGATTTTGACTAGGTAAGTTTAAATAAGCACTTATTCTGATTTTTCTGAAATATACGTTTATTTCTACCTCTTTATTTTAGGCTTCCTACTTGTCTTCTTTATTCTTGCTTATTTTCTTTGCCCCTTTTCTAATGACTACTATGATTTCTACATTCTTTTTCCCTGTCTGTTGTTTTAAAGGCTAGATTTTTTTCTTTCATTCTACTTGTCACTATTAAATATTTAACAAAATATTTATGCATGTATTTTTTTCTGAAAACTTTAGATAATTAATGTTTTTATCTTTCTTCAGTAGTTAATGATCTTGGTCTTCTTTTTACTACAGTGAACAATATCTCTCTGCTTCTATATTTTTGTTTTGTTTAGAATATTTGCTGTATCTTTAAAAATTCCAAGGTGTGTGTGTGTGTGTGTGTGTGTGTGTGTATGTTCTCAGTTTCATTTCTTCTTTCTAGGTTCACTTTTTTCTCATTAAAGTAAATCATTTAATAGTTCCTTAGTGAGAGTTTGTGAGTAATAAGTATTAAGTTTTTGTGTGGTGAGAAATATTACCATTTGATTAACTGATACAATGGAATAAAATTTGATATATGATAGAGGAGAGAGAGAGAGTGAGAGAGAGAGACAATACAGAGACACAGAGAGAAAATACAGAGATAGAGACATGAGGAAGAGTAACATATAGCTATTAGTATCATGTTATGAATTGTATTCACCAGAGAGAACAATTTTCTACAATCCAATATACCATGTAAGATGTGAGAAATACTGGAAGGATCAATTTTGCCTCTTGACCAGAACATTTCAGTGGGTTTACAAGTTTTTACAACCATCCTTATCTGTGTCAGTTTCCAGCCAGTAGATTTGACAGAAACTCAAGCCCACACTCTTTTGGAGGAACAGAAGTTGTGCCAATCTGAATCCATAACTCTGAAATTGAATATATATTCTGCAACCAAATTAAATTGTCATTATATTATTTTGAACTCATTATAATTACTCTCTTTTCTTTACTCCCTCCATTTACTCTCCCTTCTTCTCTCTCTCTTTCTCTCTCTCTCAAAGTCAGCCCATCACAATCCTGTTCTAATTTAAGAATGCACCCAGCAAATAATCACTTCAGCACCCTCACTCCACCCCCACCCACATGGCAATCACTCTACCCTAAGCTCCAGTTATCTTTCTGCCTCTGCCCCCACAGAATCTGATCTGCACTTATATTATGAATTGCACTCCCACCTTGCAGTGCCTGTTATCCTTATCTGCTCCATTTGTATCCAAGCTACTTTTCAAAATTATCGTGGTACCTTTTCAAAACACTTATTTTATTCTGATTTTGATTATATTCACTTTTTCTACCATTATATAAGTTCCAGTGATACATACATAAGTATTCTCAGAAGAGTCAAGATATTTAATTGTTAAAATATTTTTATGTTTAGCACCTAGTGTAAGGTTGTCCAAAGTCAAATTCAATATGTATTTGTGAAATGAATATATTTATATGTAGAGAAAGAAGAATGAACTTTTCTTAGATTTGAGTTTTAGGCACTTCCTTCTCAGCTAAAAGTTGTTCAGATTATGTTTCCGAATGAGGTATGTGAGAGCTGAGGAACTTGAACACATGATAAATGTAGCTGAAATAATTAAAGGCATGATACTATTACAGAGAATAAGCATTATCCTGGGTCCTAGTTTGCACGGGGCTTTTAAAGTAGACATCGTGACTACATTCTGCATTAGGAAAGGATAGGATATGTATAAGAAAAAGAAACAGGAAACCTTGTAACCAAGCTCCTAGTAAGTGCTAAATAAACAAATGAATCCACCAACTGTCTTTCTGGGCTTATGATAGAGGTGCTGGAAATCACAGGAGACCCCCCTGGGACAAGTGTGGTGGAACAAATCCTGACAAATACATGGATCATCAAAGAGATTGCTCTTTTATATACTGAGAAGCTTTAAGATCCAGGAAGTGGTCAGGCCATGTGGGATCTCCTGCTTTCTCACATGGAGCTCTGGTGGAATATGAGAATGAAAAGGAGGCCAGTGTAGTGAGCAGGAGCTATTTGCAGTCAGCACCCTGGAGATAAGGGTGCATCAAAGGCGACACTGGAATGCAGGTATTATTTTTCTACCAAGTTCTTTCTAGAGAGGGCAGAATCTTGGAAATAAAATAATCAAGACAAAAAGAACAACTTCCATTGTTTTCAAGATGATAGTGTTATTGCATGTGGATATGGACCTAAAGTGCTGTGCATTTCCTTGGAATGGGGATTTAATGAGAAATATATGCCAATGTCATGTTGGGAGGAAAGAAAATGATTTTTCACTATAGAAACCAGCATATTTCTTTCAATAGCATATAGGCAACATAGTAGATACCATGTTACTATTTTTTATAATTTTTTACAAAATATATAAGCCATTTGATATAGTATTTCCAATCCTCTAAGATAGGTAGGATATGTCCTCTAGACCTAGTAATTAAGCCATAATTCCTTAATCACACCCCCATTCACATTCCACCAGAGTCTATTAGAAAGCCAGATACACAAAATGCTTTGTTATATAAATTCCAATTTTGCAGTTGAAATGAAGAGAAATTATGCTGCAAGTTGTCAAAAGCCACACAATTATTCATAATACAGCTAGACCCCAGAGCAAATCTACTGATTGTAAGTATCATGCGCTCAATATTTCATAATTTATGTTGCCAAAGATGCCAGTGTTCAAGGACCACACTGATGTGGAAACAGGAAGTAGAAGTGCTCTTGGCAATTATGCTATGCCAATGTCATTGATCTTCCTGATGAAGAGCTACTGTTGATTTACCTAAGGTTTAATAATCTACCAGTGAGAGCACTATTAAGAATTGCTTAATATCTATATTACTTGCCAGTTAGGGGGATCCTGGCACAGCCAATATGTTAGCTAGAATACTCAAGTTCATCCAATTTTTATTAAAATCTCTAAGACTGACCCAGCTTCAAGGAAGCAATGCCAAAGAATTTTGAGAACAAAGTAATGTTTCATTCAGCCCTAGGTAATTTATTAAAATGCCTCACTTTTAAAACTGGCACTGGGAATTAAACATTGGGCCTTGTGCTTACTAAACAAAAACTATATCACTTATGCCATTTGATTTTAGTGTTTAAAAATATTTTTTTCTTCCAGGAAGAGTCTTGCATTTTTCCCCATTGAGCTAACCTTAGATGATGATCTTTGGACCTTTACCTCCTAAGTTGTTCAGATTATAGGCATGCACCACTGTGCCTGACCTTTTTTTCTTTTTTTCTTAAAGTCAACGTCCAACTGAAACACTAGCATAGTAACATAACTCTTCAGGCTTCTGGTATGCATCTATACCTAAATGAAGCCCTACTCTATAATAGGAATCTTCTTGTCAGTTGAATTCATTGGCATGTGTATATATTTTTCTCAGTACCTTCTCCCAGCTGACTATCTCTCTGAAGTTATCTGCTAATGAAAGTGCTCCGAGGGACACCCAACCCCACTGAGTAATTAAAAATAAGGCTCTAAATTTATTTCTCTCCCTATTTAGGAATTTTAAGTGTTGTACACTCGCTGTGTCATTATTGTTCTGTCAAATATGCCACTGTTCAAGGACCACATGGAAAAAGGAACAAAAAGTTCATAGCAATTACCTTCCATTCTCATATGCAAAAGATAATACTGTTCATCACGACTTTTCATTTCTCAATCCACTCACTTCTTGTTTTGTTGAAGCCAAGAAAGTCATTGGTGCTTCACCATTGGGAACTTTTGTACAGAGATCTGTTCTTCTTGGGTTCCAAACAATAATAGGCCTCCCAGGAACCCATAGCTCTGGTTGACTGCTGACACCACTCTTATAACAAGCAAAGAATCTAGTCATATTATACCTGGCTTTCTGGCCTCCAGAAACTGTAATGTGTATGTTTATTTGAGATATAACATTTGTGGTAATTTGTTGCACAGAATAGACAACTAATAGAACTGGACATTGCAAAAATATGGGCCCCTTTCCTTGGATAAATCTGTATGAATGTAGTTACTTTACTTCATCCAGTATCAGAACTAGAGCATCAAAGGATGCTAGAATTCCAGAAAGCAATCTATGACATTCATCACACTATAATTACTTGTGTACTAATTCATAATATCTAAGTACCCATGTTTTGAAAGTGTTCTAGATATAGACATTTGTGAGCATGTCTGCATGTATTGTTTGTTATGGTAGTAAAACTGTGTTTAATGAAGGATGAGACTTTAGAAATCTTCAGAGTTTAGATTAGAATAAAGTCTAGTTATAGACCAATAACATAGGAAGAATCCTGCTTATTAGAATCAAATAAAAACACAATTGCTAGATGGACAAATCTAGGAGACAGAATCCATGGATATTTTGACATGGCGACCAATGGGAGCAGATGACTAATTGGATTTGGCCATCCCCACTGCTCAGAGACAGAGTCTTGCTATGTTTGCCAAACTGGCTCACAACTCATGATTCTCCTGCCTCAGCTTCCCCATAGCTTTTATTACTGACATGAACCACCAAATCTGGTGAAATCTAGTTTTAATACTAGTGGCTTGTATTCTAAACACTCCCTGATTTAGAGTTAATTTCCTATGTGCTCCAGATTCTGCAATGTGTGCTTGCCTTTACTCTCGTCCTCAGATCATATCCAGAGACGACAAATAGGTTGCCTAAAGCAACATAGGAAATAAATCTTGTGTTCCTAATGCCTAGCTGACTGTTTTCTTTGAGATCATTGGAAAAAGGATATAATTGATTTAACAAACTGCTTGGGGATCCCAAAGTGGGAAGTGTTGAAAGTTCCAGTGAAGATAGAAAAGCAATACAAAAGAAAACTGAGATCAGACATACAGGCAGGAAATAGCCAGATGTGATTCAAATTGGAGAAAGGGAAGCCAAAATATCTGGGGAACAATAATATGAAACAGACATTCTTCAAGAGAAGGCAATCTGGAAAGCAGTAGTGCGGTGAGAGACCTGGGCAGCTCCATTAAGACAAATACGATCATTAATACTTGAGCAGAGGTCCAACAAGGCCATGTTGGGTTTGGAAATTGCAGTTGGAGAGAGTCCTATGTAATGCTGTGGATCTATGGATACGAAACTGCTCTCCCAGTCCTTCCTGGCTGCATACTCAGATCCCTAGGATAACCTAGGAGGAAGAGTGGATGTGATGGCCTGCTAAGGGTGAGAAGGGAGGATTCTGAAAAGTTGATCCTCTCAGGGCAGCTAGCTGGATGAGACCTTTGGCAGCTGGGGTTCCTGAGCCACTTTTAAGCTTTGACCAATTGCTAGTGTTATCCTAAGTGCATTCAAATGTTATCATGACCTAGCCAGATGCTGGTGGCTCACATCTGTAATCCTAACTTCACAGGAGGCTAAGATCTGAGGATGGTGGTTTGAAATCAGTCTGGGAAACAAAGTTCATGAGACTCTTGTCTCCAGTTAACTACCAAGAAGCCAGAGGTAGAGCTGTGGCTCAAATAATAGAGCACTAGCCTTGAATATAAAACCTTAGGGACAGTGGAGGGAAAAGGGAAGAAAACGAGGGAGGGGTAATACTGTTGGGCAAGAAAAGTACCCATTACCTTACTTATGCAGCTGTAACCACTCTGTATGTCATCTTTACAGCAAAATTAAATTAAATTTTAAAAAGATACAGCAAAAAGGCTTGGGGACAGCACTCAGGACCTTAGTTCAAGCCCAAGTACAGACACAAATATATGTGATGACCTGAATGTGCTATAACATATAAAAGTGAGACCCATGGGCTGAGGAGACTGTGATCCCTGTTAGCAGGTTATTCTTCTTCCTGAATGCTCCTATCAATTAAAACATTGATGTCAATGCTTACAAGCCTGCAGAAAAGATCGCACACAATGAACTTCCAACCTAATGAATTATTAAAAACTGAAAATATCTGAGTAATCGGTGTACATCTAAGACATTGAATATTACCAAGATTCCAGAAGTACCCTCTGTCCTTGTCACCTCTTCCTGAGCACTGCTCATCTCTGACAAGGGTAATTGCTTAGTTGCATTCTGATGGCATAGACTAGTTTTGCTTGGTTTGGAGCTTGACATGAACTGAATCATACAGTGAGAACTCCCTTGTGTTGTTTGATTCAGCCTTACGTTTATGAACTTAATTTAGCTTGCAGGGAGGTTACAGGTTTTTTAATCTTCATTGTTGTATGCTGTACAATTATGTGAATTTATCATTGTTATTATTATCTTTAAATTATTTGTGCAAAAGTTTCCATTTAATGAAGTAGTTTATGAATATAATGCATCTTGATCAATGTCACCTCTTTCAACATTTTCTGCCATCTCTCCTCCACCCATACCTTTCTTCACTCTTAATTTTGTAGTATATACATTGAATTCTTGACTGCATTCTGTCCCGCGTCTCTTCTTTACTCATCTACTTCTTCCCCCCTCACCCCCACCCACCCCATTCCTGGTGTTTATTTTGTTGAACTTTGCCTTTGCCTTTCTTGTGATTCCTAATGTGATGTCCATAAGGGTGTTTCAAGTGGAACCTAACATGAATAATTGTTTTTGACTTTCAGTGGCTATACACATTTTTTTTAAAGATAACTTTCTCTAAATCCCTCATTCACAGATCTGAAGTCACCATGAACTTAAGATAGTTTGAAGTACCTTTGTCTTCATTCCTTCTTGGGAAAAATGTTGAAAATGGCCAGTTGTAACTATTAACAAATATTCTCAATTAAGCACATGGGAATATGTGCATATTTTTCGTAGAAATATTATGATCGTAAATGGAACATGTAATGCTAACAGAAACATTTATTCAAAATTTGTGACATGTTTGTGTTAGGTGGTTCTGAAGAGCAGAGAGGTTGAACATGCCATAAGTGGAGAATGGGATATCATCATTACCCCATGAGATGAACAGAAGAAGGTGCGACAGGATTGCCTTTGAAACTCCCAAGTAATCTAGCATATTTCCTCTTTGATCTTTTAACAAAAATAACTGATCATCTTCCCTTCCTGATAAAGACAATATATTTATATTACCTAGTGGTAGCCTAGAGTTGTATAACACAAAGACCTTAAGTATTTTTGGTTCCCTTTAAGTACTTTGTTTTGGCTTTATAAGAAATTTACTTCTCAAAGAAGACTAAATCTATCCTATAGCACATATTTACACAAGGAAACAAAGAAAGAAACTACAATCACGTTTAATCTCTGACAAGTCATTGTGTTCTTCGAGTGCCAGCATTTCTCTTACAGCACATGTTTTCTTCAAGCAAATTACATTAAAAAAACAACATGATGCATTATTTTAGAAGCACATTTTACATTAGAATGACTGTCCTGGGTATTATTGACATCACAATGAAAAATGAAAAAAAAACCCTAACCTTCTTGTTTTGTTTGATGGCTTTATGATTTATAATTTAAAAATATATCCTTTAATAACCACCTTTCATAAAGTAGCTGAAAGAAATTTGGATTAAATTGAACAACAACAATAGGATGTGTTAGAGGAAGACCCATGTCCCAGGAAAAGTAGTAGAGACTATGTGCTTTCTCTTTAGGGTGATAGACCCTCCCATTTTGGATTACTGTTCATTCCTTGGGACAATTATGGTGGTTAGACCTTGGGGTGGGCTGAGGTAATCTAATGAGGTTAGCCTATGTCATGGACTCTTTCCTTCAGAGGCAGGTTTGTTACCAGAAAAGGATCAGAGGAGGTGCTGGCAGACAAAAGCAAATACCCACGAACTACAAGGGTGACAGCTAAAGTCTTCAGCTCATTGATGGAAATGGTTTAAGAGAAAAGGAAAAGTGGTCTGATAACAGTGATAATGTTAGTAAGTGTGTACTGGAAGCCCTGGACTAATGACAGATCTGGGAGACACAGGAAAAGATTTTACTTCAGCACATAACCTAATCACAAGTGTAAATGTGTTCAGGTTATTTGTTCACCATAGCTATGCATTTTATTTTACTAAGAAGTGTTGTGTCCTGTAGGAAACTATCTTCATTACTGGGAACATTTTTCTCTTCCCTGTGAAAGAATTGTTTTAAAACTATGTTTCTCTGTAACATGAAATTTCTTAATGCTGTAATTTTTTGGTGTCCCTAGTGAAATTTAGATGGTGAAAGTCCTATCTCTCAAAGGCTTTGGAAAGTGGGTTTTGGAAGTGGGGCTTTGGGAAATGATTTAGTCTTGAGGACAGATTCCCCATGATTGGGATTAGGATCCTATAAAAGTGATCCCAGTTATCTAGCCAGCCCCTTCTTCAATATACATAAGCAAGGTGGGGGCATCCATGAACTAGGAAATGGGCCTTTACCTGACACTGAGTCTGACAGTGCCTTAATCGTGATCTTCTTAACCTCCAGAACTGTGACAAGAAAATTTATGTCCTTTATAAGCCACCACTTTGATGGTATTTTGTTACAGCATCCTGAATGGATTAGAGCACTTAGAGTGCAGCTATTACATTCTAGCTGAACAGTAACATATGTCAGGAAGGAGTTTTGCATCCATCTACAAGACTGTAGTTTTCCATGCTGTATTGTGCTTTGGTGGATCCCAGTGTCCTTAGACTTTCAGTAAATTGTTTCTTGAGTAACACATATGTGACAGACTTTATGGGAAAGGAAATACTAGGGCTATGGGAGTATTTGTGCAAACACTGACCCTGTCTTTGTGGTGCTTAGAATTTAATGGAAAAGACATATGACAATAACTAAATACAGTGAGTTAAAAAATCACTGTAAGAAAACTTAACATGACATCTACTCCCTTAATAAAGTATTAATTGTACATTGTTAATGACTATTGCTAGCATGTTGTACAGCAGATCTCTAGATCTAGAGCTTACTCATCTTCATCACTTGAAACGTTATGCATACTGATTAATACTTCCCCTTTCCCTAATTCCTGGTAAATAGCCTTCTACTCCCTGACTCATGAATTACACTAGGTTTATTGCAGTATTATTCACAATAGTCCAGATATAGAAACAACCTCAATATTCTTAAATGGATAAAGAAGTTATAGCTTATACATACAAATGGAATATTGTTCAACCCTTTTAGAAACAGGAAATACTGTCATTTTTGATATATGGATGAACCCTAAAAACATTATGTTATGTGGAATAGGTCAGAGGCAGGAAAACCAACACTTCATGACTCCACTTACAGGAGTTATATAATAATTTTAAAAACAATGACAAAAAGTAACTATTTATGACTCTACTTACAGGAGTCATGTAGTACTTTTTTTGAACAATTACAAAAAGAAACAGATTTTTTTTTTTTTTTTGGCCAGTCGTAAGGCTTGAACTCAGGGCTTGGTTGCTGTTCCTGAGATCTTTTGCCCAAGAGTAGTGCTCTACCACTTTGAGCCACAGTTCTATTTCTGTTTTCTGGTAGTTAACTGGAGATAAGAGTCTCATGGGCTTCCCTACCTGGGCTGTCTTGGAACTGTGATCCTTGGATCTCAGCCTCCTGAGGTAGGATTCTAGGCATGAACCACTAGTGGGTTGGTAAGAGTATTTTTAAAAGATAGAAAAAAATCCTATAGAAACACTAGCACCAAAGCTAATACCAATGAAGGTAGCAAATGCTTGTGTGTCTTTTTTCTTGTCAAGTGGCACTGGAAATGGTTTTTTGAGTGATGTCCTAGAATCAGATATATGAATAGTGGTAATAATACAGACGACTTTCTTGTTTTTCTAATACCAAGGGCAGGCTTCTTTGAAGTTCTGCCTGTCAGGACACAATGTAGACCTGAAAGGTAAACGTTAATTGTTCTCAATTAAAGCTGAAGAATGCCAACTGCAGTTCAATTGTGATGGTTATCCCATCTCTCATGGATCACAAGCTCTCAATTATCACTTTGTGCCCTTCATGTGTACTAGAAACTCCTGCATGGTGATTTTGTCCATCTCTTCCTTAACTGCTAGTCAGCCAAATGTTCTTCTTTTATCACTGAGTTCTTATCACCTGACAGATTTTGTGTGTATGTGTGTGGAACCATTTGTGTACTGTCATAAACAACTTCTCTGGCTTCCAGTACTTGCTTTCTATTTTGTAAGTGATGTGGATAGAAGCTCCTGCTATGGGAGGCTACATGCTTCTCTGCCATCCTGCCAGGTATTGGCTCTGGGTGTGTGGGCCTGAGTGTTAAACCTGTTCCTCAAAGAAAACCACATCAGGTATTTTATCCCTTTTGATGCTGTGGTGGGCTTGTTCATCCTGTGTGAACACAAACTTCAGAGAACTTGGTTCTTGGAATTCAGGAAGAAATAACACTTGCTAGAAACCCTGACAACAAGCTGTTCACAAGCCTCCTTCAATTACACCCATCTAAGGGTTTTACAAAGTGTTTCAAAGTTCTAAGCAGTTTCTTTCACTTGTGATGTTGAGGTATTCCCATAAAAGGCCCCATGCAAGGGTGAAGGGAGATATTACTCCAGTTAATTCATATTCTAGGCATGCATAAACCAAATTATAATTCTGAGAGCCTTTCTTATTTCTTACCATGCACAATCTTGATGTGGTTCCCATTGATTAAGTAAGAAAGAGTCTTCTAGGGTTATATTTGACTTTTAGGGGACTTGTGGTTGGAAAAATAGCAAGTCTGTAACCACTTCTTGCTTGGCCTAGTCCCAGGGCCAGTATGCCTGGAGTTTGGCTTGTAAATGTTCTCAAGTCTCAATGGGCATTCAGGAGCCTTCAGTTTAGCAGTGATCCTGAATGAAAGATAAGGGGATTCTGATTCTCAAAACTGCTTTATCTCTTCTGGGCAGTAAAAGAAACAGTTTGCAAATTCTATGAAGAGAGAACTCTTTGGGGACTGATTTTGGATTTTAGTAGAGAATGTTTTCTGTTTGAAGGATATAAATGTTATGAACAATGAGTAAGGGGAAAAAAAAACCCAAATTCTTGTTTTGCTTGGTTGTGGGTTTATTTATTTGTTTGTTTACTTATTTTTGCAGTACTAAAGTTTTAACTCTGAGCCTTACACTCAACTTTCTTGCCCAGCTGGCACTCTACTACCTTAGCTCAGTTTTTTTTTATTTCTTTTTTTATTAATTAACTAATTTATTTTCCAAGTGTAGTACAGAGGGGTTACAGTTTCATACGTTAAGGCAGTGAGTACATTTCTTATCCAACTTGTTACTTCCTCTCTCATTTTTCTCCCACCTTTCCCCCTCTCCAATTGCCTTCCCCCCTCAAAGTTGTACAGTTGGTTTAGAGCATATTGTTTTGTAAGTATTGCTGTTGCATTGGTTCGACTTTTACTCTTTGTCTCTCCATTTTGATGTTCCCCTTCCCTTCCCTAGTTCCAGTAAATGCATATACAGGGTACCAAAATCAGTTACAGTGACTTCAGGGGTCAAATCATGGGGGAAAAAAAACAAAAGAGAAAGGCATAATTTCACATATTATTTTGAAAATAACAACGATAAACCACTTATTTCCACAACTTGGAGTTCATTTTATTTAGCATCATCTTATGTGTTCATAAGGGTATAGCTATTGGGATCTTGTGATCCTCTGCTGTGACTAGCCTAATCCTGTGCAAATTAATCCCTATGAGGGAAACCATAGAGTCCATGTTTCTTTGGGTCTGGCTCACTTCACTTAGTATGATTTTTTTCCAAGTCCTTCCATTTCCTTATGAATGGGGCAATGTCATTCTTTCTGATAGAGGCATAGAATTCACTGTGTATATGTGCCACATTTTTTGAATAATTACTTATTTATTGTCAAAGTGATGTACAGAGGGGTTACAGTTTCATATGTAAGGCAGTGGGTACATTTCTTGTACAATTTGTTACCTTCCCCTTCATTTGCCCCCTCCCCGCTCCCCCTTCCATCTCTCCCCCATGAGTTGTTCAGTTGGTTTATACCAAATGGTTTTGCAAATATTGCTTTTGGAGTCATTTGTCTTTTTATCCTTTGTCTCTAGATTTTGATATTCCCTTTGCTTTCCCTAGTTCTAATACCAGTATGCCACATTTTCTTGATCCATTCATCTACTGAGGGGCATCTGGGTTGTTTTTATTTTCATTTCTTTTATGGCCAATGATGTTGAGCACTTCTTCATGTGCTTCTTGGGCATTCTCATTTCCTCTTCAGAGAAGTCTGTCTTTAAGTTCCCCCAAAACAAATCCTCAGCTTTTTTTTTTGCTGGTTAATTGAAGGTGGAGTCTCAAGGACTTTTCTGTCTTCAGTGATCCTCAAATCTCAGCTCCTGAGTAGCTTGAATTACAGGTCTGAGCCACCAGTGTACTTGGCTACAAGTTATATTTTTGAATAGCTGTTTGGCTAGGATTTCATGAAATGAGTGGAGTTATCTGTAAGACTGAAATCTGGGGAATTCATTTTAGAAAACTTGTGCCCTTAGGATGCCAAAGGAGGGATTCCAGTTGGAGGGTGAGTGTCTAGTTAAGCTGGTCATGGTGCCTGGCTTGCTGAGAGTTGGAAATGCTCTTGGCTGGTTGTATACACTTATGATAATAATAAGTGATATTTAATTTGCTGAGTAATGACTTATATTATCTTATTTAACAATTGCAACAGTTTATTTTTTATGGAGAAAAGAAAACAAAACACTTTAATTTTCAAGACAACTGCAAGCACCCCAAACAATGATGCCACAGTTTATGAAATAGATAATATTACGTCTTCATTTTATGATTTTTTTTTGCCAGTCCTGGGGCTTGAACTCAGGGCCTGAGCACTGTCCCTGGCTTCTTTTTTTACTCAAGGCTAGCACTCAGCCACTTGAGCCACAGCACCACTTCTGGCTTTTTCTATATATGTGGTGCTGAGGAATTGAACCCAGGGCTTCATGTATACAAGGCGAGCACTCTACCACTAGGCCATATTCCCAGCCCATATCTTCATTTTATTACAATACCAGTGAGTGACAGGCTAAATAACCTAACCCAGGTCACAGAGCTAGTAAAGAAGAGCTGGCATTTGAACCTAAACATTGTACCTTAATTAATCCCACTGGATCTGATTGCTGACTGGCCAGCCCTTATTTCCTTTCTCCTTAATAAGGCAGCTGAAGAAACCCAGGGAACTTTGGTAAGATTCCTCTGACAAAAGGAACCAGCCCTAGTAGCAGATTCCCCCAGCTCTTTGCATGGGTGTTCCTTACATTGCTGTGTCTCTTGAGTTATGTTCTAGCTTTGGGGCAGTAGCTTGAGTGGGGGTCTATCTACTCACTCTGGAAGCAACCATAGCTGGGCTACTTTTTCCTTTATTTATAGATTGTGATCACTGCCAGCAAGTTTCTCTGAGGAGTACATTTAAATATGACACATTTGTATTGCTGTATGTGTACGCTGGGTGAACATTTATGATAAATCAAGTTTTTAGATGCCATGTGGGAAAAGTGCTGATGGAGAAATACATTTGAAGAAAACTTTTCTCTTAGCAGTAGTTACTTGAGGAAACAGCCTCCATTTATCTTTCCAAGGCTTGTGTGCAATGAATACAGACCACCCAGAATTATGGTTCTGCATATCAGAAGGGGAAAATGAAGTATATAAACTGCTCTCTGGGCTTCTGCTAACATCTGTGCTAGGTTATACGAGTTTCTTTCTTGTCCTCCCAGCTCTCACCCTTACTGCTAATTCTTGGCAAAATGGAGAAATGCATACTTTATGTTATGTCTTCTACCTCAGCCTAATTAAGCCCCCCTCCCCCACTACTTGACAGGCTGTCCTAGACTTCCTGTACTTAACACCTATACTGTCCTTCCTTTCATCACATTCAAATCACTGCCTTAGAGACATCTTTTCTGATCTCTCCCCCCGTCCAAATTAAATTAGTCTCCATAACAGTTTATCTATTTTTTCCTAATTGAATGACATGCTTTTTAATTTATAATGATATACATATTTATATGACATCTGTCATATAATGCCTGTCCTTTCATGATCACTTAAGGGTACATAGCACCTTACTGATTTGAACAAGTGTCTTGCTATGTGATTTTTCTAAATATTTGCAGAAGTGTGCTTCTCCTGGGCTCTGCCATTTGCACCTCTCTCTCTCTCTCTCTCTCTCTCTCTCTCTCTCTCTCTCTGTGTGTGTGTGTGTGTGTGTGTGTGTCTCTCTCTTCTGTCTGGATGGTAACCTACTAATATAATTATTTGTAATCCTCATTCCCCCCACCCTCCCATCATGGCTGACACAAGCAAGTGTTCAATAAAAGTAAGTGAAGTTGAATAGACTGTATGATTTATATCTAAACTTTAGCATTATGGATAGAATGAAGTTCAATTCAGTTTAATTAACATTTAAAGCCCCTATTGAGTGTTAGACTCTGTGCATGCTTATTCTATGCATTTGTGAGATGACAGTGTAGAAAGGATGACAGGCATGTGGAGAGATGAGTATGGGCATAATCAATAGAACAGAGTCATAGTACAGAAGATAGATGGAAGCCACTGTCCAAGTCCTATTAGAATATACAAAGCTGAGAAGTGTGACTGTGATGGGAGTGTGAGTAAGAATGGATTCTGGGGGCTAATGATGATGCTAATGAGCATGATTTTGTACAAGTTTGATGATGCTGAACTCTGAGGGACGAGGCAGGGTATCTTGGAAATGAGGCTAGAAGTCATCTGAAACCAGTCTTTTCCAAAGTGTGGTCATTGTATTTGCTAGAGATTTTCTTGGCAAGTGAGACCAAGAGTTGCAAAATGCTTGAAATCTCAGAGGTGAATGATTGATTGATTCATTCCTCCAATGAATATTTATTTACTATCTACTAAACACTACAATTAGAGGAGAATTACAGATTCATTCAAATAAATAGTGTTTACTCTCGTGGAGTTCAGCAGAGTGAAGACAAATGAACAAAAGAGCAAAATACAATGGAAGTAGGATATTATTAGTCAGCAATTTTCAAATATTTTGGTTTTGGGGTTCCTTTTGTCTCCAGAATATTATTGACATTCTTCCCAAAACTTTTATTTATAATGGTTACATATATCAATATTTAATATATTACAAATTATGGTAGAACATTTTTAAGATGTATTAATTGAAAATTACAAATAAAATAATTTAATGTTAGTATAAAATAATTCATCTTTTTAAAATTTAATGAGAAGAATGTAGTTGTTTTATATTTTCACTAGTCCCTTTCTGTCTTAATAAGTGTTGTGTTTTCTAAACACAACATATTCCATATTCAGTCAGTTGAAATATGATGGTTAAGTGGAAATACATGGATAAACCCCACCTTCTCACAGTTATCCTGGAACAAGGGTGACTAGCCATTTATTTACATGTCAGGTTTTAATTTTTATTCTCTGAACTTCAAAAGTTTGTGTAAAGGGGTAACAATTTAATACATTCATGTAAGTGTCCAGTGTTTCTTAATCAGAGTTACTTCTTCCATCATTCTCTCCTTATTCTACCTGTTAACCTCCCTCCAGACTCACTTCAAGTTTCCTACTTCCTTTATCACATATACACATTGAGTATTCTGCCTATATTTGTCCCTGTTTCCTTTTTTTCATTCATTGACTCCCTTTCCACTGCCTCCCCCTTAAAACTGCATTTCAGCTTTCTGATATTTGGTTTTTATACTGTCTGTTAATTGTTTGGAGATTCAGTCTTACTCATACTATATACCATTGTGGGTAATTTTCTTTCACAATCGCACATTTGCCGATAGGTTCTTAAATGTTATCTGCAATGTGGAATCTGAAGCCAATTTCTGTTTTTTTTTGTACAGGGTCACACATACACAAAAAACCCACATCAACCTGTTTTACCCTTTAAATAAGCATTATTTTGTAATATCAGACATGAATCCTGTTAAAAATATTGCTTTCCTGAGTGAATTTCATTATACAAGATAAATTACAATGTAAGTATAGTAATATAAAACAAACAGCATAAGCCATCAGAAAAGCCATTAATATCACTACTGATCCAGTACTGAAGTACTGGAAAGCTCTCAATTTCATGATCATTTTTTAAATTTCTATTTTTCCTGAAAATGTAAATTTCCTAACTAATAACAAATGCCATCAATTATTTCCTTTAAAGTAACAGTTCTGCCAATGCTCGGTTCTGAATAAGCACAGTCTTTATGTAAGTCTTTTTTTTTTTCAAGTAAAAATGACATTCTGTGATGAAAGTAAGCAGTTCAGCTAAGGTCCAGTCACAGAGGTGCTTTCCTTCAAGACATCCAGGAGAAAACTCTGGTATTTTAAGATGTGATGTACATGGTATATGCTTCTCATTTTGTCATCTTGGAATGTGTCCTGGCAGGTCAAGGTTAATAAGAGCAATCCTTCGTTATGATGCCATCAAGTATTGCTTGGCTTCTTAAAAATAACTTTAGTCTGTGCTGGTGAGGCACAGTTTTGTTGTTGCTGCTACGATTCATGTGAATGTGCCAGGAATATACTGATAAATGATTTTGTAACATCAGCATTAATGCCTATGAAGTGGGCCCAGGATGCATCAATAGATCAAAAAAAGTTCTGAGTATTTCAGTGCAGCTTATATGATACGTCACTCCCATAGAGGACAATCTCTTGATTAGTTAGTGCAGATATTGGACAAATATAAGCAAGCAAAAGGATCATCCCTCTAGATCCTCCCATTTCTGAAGAGAAAATAGATAAGGCCTAGTTACTGAAACTTCAAGTTTACACATCTGTGTATGTAAGTGTGTGTGCATGCACACAAGAACGTGCCAGTTCAGGGGCTGGAATTCAAGGCCTGGGTGCTGCTCTGGGTTTCTTTTGCTCAAGGCTAGCATTCTACCACTTGAGTCGCAACTCTAGTTAAATCTTTCAACAAGTTTCTACTTGTTGGAAAGTGGCAGGACTTAACTCTCCATTGAGCAATCATCCAGAAATTCAATGGTATGAAGTTTTCTTATCTCTGTTCTTACACGTGTGTCTCTAGCTAAAGCAATCTAATAACTTGTCCTATGATTTGCCTTGGGCGTCTTCATTTCTAATTTGAAAGACTACAGATAACATTGAAAGATGTGAACAATTTTGGACTTTTAGAAGCACATTACATATAAATTTAAAACATTTAAGTCCTTTATCTTTAAACTCTGTTTTGTTGAATATCCTTTTGTAGATTGAGGCTAATGGAGCCAATGATTTTAAATTAATAATACTTGTTTTGGGACACTTGTTTTATATGCAAGGCAGTGAGTATATTTCTTATCCAACTTTTAACATTCTCCCTCATTTTCCCCTGCCTCCCCTCTCCCCATTTCCCCTGTCCCCGAATGAGTTGTACAGTTGGTTTACACCATATAGTTTTGTAAGTATTGCTGTTGCATTGGTTTGTCTTTTTATCCTTTGTCTCTCGATTTTGGTATTCTCTTTCCCTTCCCTACTTCCAATACACGTATATACAATATCCAGGGTACTAAAATCAGTTACAGTGATATCAGGAGTAAAATCATGGAAAAGAAATACAAACAAAAAAGGGCATTATTTCACATGGCATGTTGAAAATAACAACAGCAATGACATACCACTTGTTTCCATAACTTGGAGTTCATTTTGCTTAATATCATCTTATATGTTCATATAGACATAGCTATTGAGCTATTGTGATCTTCTGCTAGGACAATCCTAGATGTTTACTATTTATTCCCAATGAGAGAAACCAGAGAGTCTATGTTTCTTTGTGTCTGGCTCACTTTACTTAGTATGATTTTTTCCAAATTCTTCCATTTCCTTACCAATGGGGCAATGTCATTCTTTCTGATATAGGCATAGAATTTCACTGTGTATATGTACCACATTTTCTCGGTCCACTCATCTACTGAGGGGCATCTGGGTTGGCTCCATATTTTAGCAATGACAAATTATGTTGCAATGAACATAGTTTTGCTGGTAGCTTTAGTGTGGTCTTGCTTGTAATCTTTTGGGTAGATGGCCAAAAGTGGAGCTGCTGGGTCCTATGGGAGCTCTATGTTTAGCAGAAGACAAGTTTTGTTACCAGTAAAAGTGTTCCTGCTTATTTCCATTAAATACATGTTGAGAAAAGGTTCAAGAAATATTAGTTTACCGAATTAGGAGTCCATCAATTTGTGAATATCATAAAGCAGTCCAACAAACATGAATGATGAATGCACCACTATTCTAGAATTTGATTTGGGATTTGTTCCTTTCTCGTAGACAATAATAATGTATTTGCTCATTTTAACATGGTACTAGACCTCAGGTCTAGGGTTGCAGGATTCCAACTGGAGCATAGCTTTTAGCTCCAGAATAAAGTCAAGTCAGATATCCCTTATGCTTTGAACTTGCCCTCTGTGCGTGATCAGTCACTAAGAAATATCAGACAGTTGAAGCCCAGTAGCATGGACAATTAGGGCTAGTGAGATTTAGAATTAATTTCCACAGGCACATGGAAGTTCCACGGGCTTCTGCTACATATCTGAGTTCACCTATTAATTAATAGGAGGGCTCAATCAACTTGTTAATGCTTTTATACACAATAGAGATGAATTAGAAGCAAATTTATATGTTGCCTTTCCTGCTATATGAAAAATATACTATCTAATTTGTCACAGCAAAATGACAAAAGGATCATAGTATGTAGTAAGGAAATATGGGCTCAAGGATAAAAGAGAGAGGAGTAGCCCAATCACCAAGTAGAAACATTCTAGAGACTTTTCCTTCTACACTCTTGTTCTGTCCACAGCTGGGACTTGACAGCATTACTGAAGAAAAACAGTGTGCTGACTAGCTTGTTCCCTTCCTCCGTCTCTACTTCCCTCCCTCCCTCTCTCCCTACTTCCCTCCCTTCCTCCTTTCCTCCCTCCCTCCCTTCCTCCTCTCCTCTCCTCTCCTCTCCTTTCCTCTCCTTTCCTTTCTTCTCTTCCCCTACCCTTCCTATCCTCCCTCCCTCCCTCCCTCCCTCCCTCCTTTCCTTTCCTTCCTTCCTTCCTTCCTTCCTTCCTTCCTTCCTTCCTTCCTTCCTTCCTTCCTTTCTTTATCTTGCTCTTCCTCCTCCAGTTCCTCCTCTTCCTTTCCCCTTGTTCTTTTATTTCTTTTTTTACTCATTGTCTTTCCAGGTATTTTGTGGCAAGGAGTTATTATTCAAAATAGACTTGATGGTAGCTCAGTAGTAGAGTGTTTTTCTAGCATATATGCAGCCCCCTCAAAAAAAGTAGAAAAAGAAAGAATAGGTATAAATGGGGAGGCTAAAGATATTTAAATCAATTTTTCTAATCAGTAATATTCATCAACACTAAACCCTAACTTTGGGTGAGATGGAATTCGACTCCAGTAAAATTTAGTCCTTAACACACTTAACTGTTTCCTTAATAAAAACTTTGAACATAAAGTTCAAAAATTGAAATTGGAATATGTTTGGGGAAACCTTGAGAAACCACTGCTTTGTGTGTTAACACTTAACTAACCCCATTCCTATTCTTAAAATTTTTGAGTAGTTGTACAAAAGAGTTGCCATTTAACAAAGCAGCTTATGAATACAATGCATCTTGATCAATGTCACCCTATTCAACTTTCTCACCCATCCTTCCCAACTCTCCCCTTCCCTCACTTTTCTTAATTTTGTAGGATATGCATTGAATTCTTGATTGCATTCCTGCATTCCCCCCCTTCATTAGCCTACTCCTCTCCCCTTTACTCCACCTAACCCCTTTCAAGTACCCATTTTATGGTGTTTATTTTGTTAAACTTTGACTAAGGAGTTATACTATTTGAGTTTCCCCTTGAATCTACCATATTTCAGTTAATACTTTTGTATACACTTGCATTACCATTACTATTCATCATGCCAGTTATTAAGGAGTTTACTCACAATTACATTTCATAAGCTTTTATTTTTTTTCTTTTGTATAATCCAGTAGTCCATCTGACTTGCTTTATTCCCCTTCTCTTCCACATCCCAGAACATTCCTTTTTGAAGTATTCAAATCTCAGAGGAAAATATAGAACACTCACCACCAAAACCGATTTTTACAGTGTTCTATTTTGCGTTTTCAGAGACAGGCAACTCTTTCATATTTCTTTCCTTAGGAAACTCCGAACCATCTCCTCCATCCACACCATACTGCTTTTTACCACCTGGCAAGGAGCCTCATGGGATTCTGGGTGGCAGGCATTGACCAGATTTCAATATAAATGTTCCTGTGGAAAATGGCACCAAGTTAGGTAGAGAACAAAGACCCCGCAGCTTCAAAGCTGAGCCTCCTGTTTCTGCACAGAAGGGGTTTCACACAACCTCGGTTAACAACAACAACCACCTCAGGGAAAGAAAAGGCCTGACTACAAAGAAATGCCAAACAAGCAGTCATCAGCCTTCCTTTTCTTTTTCTGGCATGTTTAGCACAAAATCTGATCAGGACAGCAGTTCTTTGATAATTGTTTGGACCATGACCACGGCTAGTCCCACTCTTGCTTCATATATCTCAGCAATTCATGGAGATTAGAGTGCTCTGTGCTCACTGAGGCTTAGAGATGTGTGTGCACCGACATACACACACACACACACACACACACACACAGCCATGGAATGGAATTGATTGGAGCAAAAAGGATTCTGGCAACTTCCCAAAGACGATGGGTCAAATCATATGTTTCTTTCCTTTTTCTTTTTCTTTTACTTTTTGTAATTCTTTCTCTCTTTCTCTCCCTATTCTAGTCAACTGCCCATGTGTGGCAAAGGCAAATGCATACTTGCCCTGTTTGCTAAGTTTTTGCTATGGTTTGGTGAGGAAGGAAGAGCTGATAACCTAGGGAGAGAAAAACTACAGTTCAAAAATAACAATTTTGAGAAGGAATGTACTCACTGCCTTATGTAGGAAACTGTAATCTGTACATCACTTTGACAATAAATAAATAAAAAAGAAAAATATAATAATAATAATAATAATACATTTGAAAGTCACTGTTCTTTCTCTTTAAGCCCAACAAAGACAATGCAAAATTGTCTTATACAGCCCTGCTTCTAAATAACAGGAGACAGCCTTTAGTGGAAGGAGGTAGGCACTAAATAAGTGACCCACTGACAAATTTCATATGCTTAAGTTAACATATTCTGGTAACCATTTCTCCTGCTTATAACGTAATAACCTCTCTTCCACCTCTCAATCCCTCACTTTCCTTCTTTTTGCTACTTTTCCGCATCCAGTATTCTGGGCTTTCTCTGTGTCCTCTGTGCTCCCCTGGGCTCTGTTAGCGAAAGGTGGACAGGAGCCAGGCTGAGCTCTGGTTTTCTGCCATGTCAGTGGCCACACCAGTTGGTGATGGAAATCTGGCACTGGGAGATGAGGCCATCTGTGGTGAAGTTTAAACCTTTTTCCCTCCCTAGAAATCTGGTGGGGGGGGGGGGCACTCTTTCTCTTTATTCAGTGAGGCTGAAGATGACAAATGCAGTGGGATTGAAGCCATGGGATGAAGTTTGGGGCAAAACAAAACCCTTCCCCAAAGACAGAGCTCATGGTAGCATTAGTGCAAGGATAAGCAAATCCCCAGTGTTTGGAGCACATGCTAAGGTGCACTCCAGCTCTTGGTCCCATCCCATCCTCTTGAAGTAGGCAGATAACTGGCTGAGCTGCAGCCTGAACCCTGGGTATTAGGAGATGCAAATTCTACCCTGCCATATCTTTGTTAAATGACTGAAATAATTTGGGGTCCTATTTTGTGATTTGTTGGGCAAATGCTGTATTTTACAGGACTGTTTTCAGATAGTTAATGAGCATCAGAAAAACACTTAACACACTTTTGACCTTGAAATAGGATTCTATAGCTTTACCAATTACCTGAACCATAACACTGGAGTCCCAAACCCTTTGTTTTCCCCAAACCAGTCAACCCTTAGGGCTATGAGGCTATTCAGTTAGCATGGACTAAGCTGTGAAGTCATTGCCAATTTCTTTGGGCAATGGTAGCATCCTTAGGCAGAGGCCAATTAACCATGAAGCTACCAAAGCCTCTGTGAAGCCACTAAGCAATGTGTTCACATGTTTGCTTTCTTGTTACAACAATTTCCAAAGGTGTGTTATTTAAAACCCCATGAGTTCATTCTCCATTTCGCTTCTACTCTGTTCAATTTTCTCATCCTGTCTGATGAGCTTAGAGTGATGGAAGGTGATAAAATCTATCTAGAGATAGATTTTTTTATTGTTTTTTTGGGGGATAGATGTATAAACATCAAAGTCATTTGCATCTGTGATGGCTGTTGCTGGCCATCTTCATAGAGGAAGGGGTTTAGGTCTGTGTTTACAGCCCAGGCCAGAAGAAGATTCAACCATGTGGGCAGTGGAGGATAATCAAGGTTTGAAATATATAGAGCCCGAAGTCTACTGTGAGGTTATTATGAAGATTAGCTAAAATAAAGTGTGTGGCAGTATTAACAAGTTCCTAGAGTGAATGGATGGTAAGGATCTCAGTAAGGGGAGGCACTTTTCCTCCTTTTTGGAAGGAACTGAGAACTATCACCATGAAAAGCAGACATCAGAATGCATGGGAGATTATGATAGCCCAGGAAACACACACACACACACACACACACACACACACACACACACACACACACACACACCCCTCAAGGCTACTGTTTTCTTTTTTGCCAGTCCTGGGGCTTCCACTCAGGGCCTGAGCACTGTCCCCGGCTTCTTTTTACTCAAGGCCAGCACTCTACCTCTTGAGCCACAGCACCACTTCTGGCCTTTTCTGTTTATGTGGTACTGAGGAATGGAACCCAGGGCTTCGTGCTTGGTAGGCAAATACTCTACCATTAAGCCACATTCCCAACCCTACTGTTTTCTTTTTTGATTCTCAAATCAAAGTGAGGATCCTGGTATTTGGAGTTTAGGTTCTCCCATTGTAAATGAATACAAATTTAAAACACGCTGAAGATGCCTCTCTGTGACAGGAAGCTTCAGGACCCTCCAGATACCACTGGTGGGAAACAGAGCTCAACTGATATAATTAAGCAGCTCTCTGCCTTAGTGATTGTGAGGTTTCCTGACAATAGAGAGGGCAGCTTTGGTCTTAATAATAATGTCTGGTGTCTGCCTGGGGACAGGGGTGCTCAGCAGTGACTAATACACCTCTCCCATTGTTCTTTCTATTCATTCTATTCTATCCAGGCTTTGCTAGTCTGAGTTTCAAAGGC
Organism: Perognathus longimembris pacificus; assembly: GCF_023159225.1. Lineage (NCBI taxonomy): Eukaryota > Metazoa > Chordata > Mammalia > Rodentia > Heteromyidae > Perognathus > Perognathus longimembris. The sequence continues at coordinate 120,063,785 of NC_063161.1, read as the reverse complement.
GAAGTTGAAATGGACCACTTAACTTTCCATTTGGTATCACTTCTAAAGTAATGGCTGAAATCATGTCTAACTGGAGATGTTTTTAAAAAAATGAAATGACATCTAAAAACCTTCTTGTCAGTTAGTAAGCAATTGGCTGGCTAGAAACACATTTTTCTCAGTGGAAAAAAGGACCATGGATCCAATTTTCCTGTGTACTTTACCTTCTGTTTCATTCTGTTTTGCTTTCTTTTCTCCTCTGTACCATTTGAAAGGGAGAAAGAGATGGGGGGGGGGCAGGGAAAGGTACCTCACTGAGCTGAAAGCAAATTTCCCCACATTGGGCAGCCAGATCTTCCTCCCTTTACCCCCAGTATCACCTTGGTGAAACTTCAAGAATGTGCCCACACACAAAAGAGACTTTGCTCCTCCTTCTGGGAGACTACTCCTTCAAGGCCCCAGTAGGTTTGTGGAACTAAACTTCAGCAATCTGCACTGTGATCCAGACTGCTAGATTTCAGCATGTAGGGGTGGAGAGAGGAAAGAGAAAGGGGGGAAGGAGGAGAGGGAGAGGGAGAGAAAAAGAGGGAAAAGCAGAGGGAGCAAGGGGAGGGAGAAAGAAGAGGGGGGCAAGACTCCATAGACCCCACGTGTTCCACAAATTGCCTCTCTCCCACATCTACCCAGGCAAGAGTGTATGAAATAATTCCTCCTTTGTCCTCCAGCTGGCTTTCAAAGCTATCAGGATGAGCCTGCTGGACTTGTCTGGGAAGCCTGTTAAACTGCATGGAATAAGTTAGGGAGAGGGAGGGGTGGGGAAAAGATTAAAGGGCGAGTACAGTCTGTGTGAGGCAGTGGCCCTGACTCTAAAGAAGCAGATGATCTAAGGAGAGGAAGAGCTTCTCTCTAAAACCAGAGGCTGCACGCAATGCAAATGACCCCGCCTGCAGCTGCCTCTGGCAGCCAGCCACCCGCCTCCCAAAGAATAAAGTAAGAGCAACAATTCCCTCCTGAACGCCTAAGCTTAGTGACTTCAAACAAGAAAAAAGAAACGTGACATGCTTCCCCCCACACCCCTCACCCCGGAGAACTCATCCATTCCCCAAATTGCTCTGGTGACCTCATCACCTGCAGCTGTGTGTGCCAGACAGACTCTCCCAGCCTCAGCTCCAGAGGATCACATCTGGTGGGGAGCCTTGGTACCTGGGACTGAGCCATCTGGAGCCCACTGTCTTTGAAAAGACAGGGTTTAGTAATCTCTGTTTGCTTCATGGTGCTGACAAAGAGCAGAGAAGTTTTCAGCAATGTTCTTGGGCCATGGCTCATGGGCCTCCACATTATGAGGCCTTAGAGAGGACAGCCAGGTACCCTGCTAGGGTTTCAGAGACCGTTTCCCTTCTCACCTTAACTATATTCATGAACAATTACAGGTCTGGCCCTGAAAACATCCCAGTCTCTCTGAGCCAATCCTGCTTATGTTTTGTCTTGGGCAAGGACCCCCACGTTGACAATGGGGACATTATTATGTGTAAGAGTCTGGCTGCCAAGTCCAGCCAACAGAATTCCACTGAGTTGGAAATTTGTGGTAAAAATGGGCCCAAAGTAACTATATCTAAGAAAAAAAATCTATAGACTTGAAAGGAATCCCTTTCCTTATTGTGAGAATGTAATTGATCTCACCAATATAGCAAAGTGATCTGACAATTCTCTTTTGATCAAGATAGCCATTTTGACTAAAGCATTCCATTTCTGAGAATGCTCATGGAAATGATACAGAAATGTACCAAAATGTGGTAAAAGATATTCACTCTAACATTGTTTATTACAAAGAAAGCAAAACCAAAACAACTCCCTGGACAAAATACAAAGAACTTAAACATCTAACAATAGAAGATCTGTGTAAATTGTTATATCCATACTATAGAATATTGTGTAATCACAAAAATGATGGGATGCTATGTATGATACAATATTATGTTTATGTAATGCTAGAAAATAGCAAATTGTAAGACATGACTTCTACTTTGAAGGACATACAGGCATGGACCAAAGAATATATATACATAAAGAATATATATTCATAAATAATTATGTATATGCTTATATATAATTATGTATATAATAGTATATTAAAACAATATATATATGATCCACAAGAGTTATTTTTAGGAAAAGTTGATATTATTGGTATTTGTGGAGGGTTTCCTCATATACTTCTATGCTTTCAATCTTATAGTAAAGACTTACATAAGTACAAAGAAAAGCTATTTGAAGAGAGAGACATGAATTCTTCGCAAGCTGCTGTCCTTGGAAGAATATGGTGAACTTTAGCATGAGGACTTTAAGCTAAATGGTGCAGACTTGTTTATAAAGTAAGCATATCAGACAGTGTTGGGACAGGAAAATGGCAAAGTATAGGGGAGACAATAATCCACTCCAGCCAATTGTTATTATGGGGAAAAATGTTCAAAGTAGCACAACCCATTTTTCTAGAGAAGTCCTAGATCAGGTTTTAAGTGAAATCTGATCATTCTTAAATGAAGCCAATAAACTCAGCGTATTTTAAAAATTCAACTGTATGTTTGGGGCAAACAAATATTCAGCCTACCAGATGGCCTTTAGAAACTCATCCACCAGACAAGCCAAGTGAATCCTAGGGACCCATTCACCAGCCCGAGCAGGTTGGGCATGGTGGCTCACACCAGTCTGGAGAAAAAGTGAGGCCTATCTCAACAACTAATCCAGGCGTGGTAGCTCTAATCTCTAATCCAAGCTATGTGGGAGGCATAAATAGGAGGAGGCAAAACCTGAGGTACTATCTGAAACAAACAAACAAAGTGATAGGGTGCTTGCCTAGCAAGTATAAGACCCGAATTCAAACTCTAGCACTACTAAATACATACATATATATATGTACATACACATATATAATTTACACTTTATATTACTGAATATAATTTTAAATGATCTTAACACTTACCAGACAGTATTTTAAATGGGACATTAGTTTTGATTAGAAAAAAGCCTTGACATTTGTACTACCATGTTTATCGCGGCACAATTCACAATAGCTAAAATATGGAAACAACCCAGATGCCCCTCCACAGACGAATGGATCCAAAAAATATGGTACTTATACACAATGGAATACTACATAGCGATTAGGAATGGTGAAATATTGTTATTTGCAGGGAAATGGTCGGAACTCGAACAAATAATGTTGAGTGAGACAAGCCTAGAACACAGAAAACAAAGGGGCATGATCTCCCTGATATATGACTGTTAACAAAGGGAGACGGAGAGACAGTAGAGACCAAGTCTGTGAATACTGTATATGTTCTTGATACATTGTATATTGCATATATGCCAACCTGACCTAGACAAGGGATAGAAAAACAGGTTGTAAGATATCATAAGAAATGTACACACTGCCCTACTATGTAACTGCACCCTCTTTGCACAACACCTTGTAAAAAAATTTATGTCCAATTAATAAAAAAAAAATAATTAAAAAAAAAAAAAAGAAAAAAGCCTTGAGGTGTCCCTTAGGTCAGGTGTCATTTGTTAAAGAACAGTGAAACCATGGACTAGCCATGCTCAGCATGGTGCTACAAAGCAGCCAGCAAAAGTTAAGATGTCTTGCATGGTAGATACATTGTATTGATGATGATATGATGGGTATGTATCTATGTTTTATAGTATAAGACTATTATATATTTTGTGAAAATTCCTACCCACTATAGCAAGATATAGTGTGTGTTTTGTGTGTATATACACAAATATATATATATACACATATATATTAGTTTGAAAATTTGCTAATAATTCTTTAAACTGAAAAAATCTAGAATAAGCTACCAACAGTAAAATACATAAATATATCATGGAAATTTATGTATTTGGAAAACTACATACAGATGTGACCATGAACACATTAAAACCACATGCTTTAACACAGTTAAAGCTTATCAACACACTTTGAGAAAGAAAATTGATACACAAGACATATCCACTATTGTTCCATGAATTAGAAGTTCAAAAAGGAATTACATGCCTTAAGGATGCCTATGAGGCTTATAAGGAAAATTTTAAAAAGCATGACAACAATCTGAGAATCTGAGAATCTGGGTTATTTCTAGCAGATGGAGTGGTGGTGTGGTAAGAAAATGTGTGTGTGTGTGTGTGTGTGTGTGTGTGTGTGTGTGTGTGTGTATTCTGCAGAGCTTCAGATCAAACCAATGGCCTTGATCAATCATCCTAGTCAGGCAATATTTAAAAGCAAATATCTGTTCACTAATAAATAATCAAATTTCAATGGAACATTTATATGTCTAAGTGCTGTTCAGGATGACAAGTTCAGTATTCTGCTTTATTTGAAACTCATTTCTGCCCCTTTAAATTGATATTCATATCTAATGTCCATACATGTTTGATTCTTCTACACTTATGATTTCAAGACATATTGGCTATGTGAAGTCTCTGACATGTTCTACCACATGTCCCTGTTGCTTTTCCTCAGATAAAGCTAGAGTGCAAATCTTGCCAAGATTCTTTTTAATTCCAGCTTTATCCTTTTTATGATAATCAAATGTCAATTGCCCAAGCCCAGAGATGGAACGGTACTTTACTATGTGCCCAGGGGTTCTTGAAATAAAAGGTTGGGTAATTTATATTTTTTAATATAAGTGATTTAGAGCCCAAGGCTTTGATCCAATTAAGTAGAGAATCAAATTAGCTGCAGATTAAATGAAGATGGAATGAGGGAAAGTCTTGCTGGCTCTTGAGCTTTCGAAAGAAGGCTGCTGGAGTGCAGTGGTTCTCACCCTTGCCTGCAGAGAGGTCTTTCACTTGAATAGCTATTCCTAATGCTGATGCCCAGGCCCCACCCACAGTAGAACATTTAATTAGTCTTCTGACGAGTCCAGACATCCAGAATTTAAACATCTCCTCAACTGATCTTAATAGCAGCTATTGTTAAAAATTGACATAGTCCTTCATCCTTGATGAGCTAAATGTCACCTGGAGGACCAGTTTAAAAGTGGGACTCTCTCTGGATCTCTTCTGGTACAGTGGACTCTATAATAAGGCTCAGAAGTCTACATTTCTAACAAATACCCATGTGATTCCGATGTATATGGTTCTTGCTCTTCACAGGATGTGTTCTGCTATGCTCTCTCCAGCCATCTACCTTTTACTCAGCTCCCAGAATAATGTGTATCTATTCCTAGTGGCTGCCCATTGTCTGAAAAATCATGTAGAGTAGCTTCCAAGGCTTCCATGCACCAATCTTCTGCCATCTTTTGACTTCCCATCCTTTCCATTCCAAGTCTTCCCTATGCATATACTGAGTCCATTCTGGAATTGACTTCTGTCTTCTTCCAGAGCCATTGCTTAAATGATTGCCTTCAGCTTCTATTACCTTTACTGACCTAACTGACCTAACTGCTCTGTAGCAACTAGAATGCCAAGGCCCCCATGAAACTTCATTTTATCTTTTCAAATTTGAGGCATTAACACTTCTCTCTCTCTACACTTGCTGCAACTGACCTATATCTCTTATTTTCTTTGGTTTTATTGGTCCTGGCAGTAGAAGACTGAGTTCATTATACCTCACTATGCATACATAGCACAGTATCTTCATTGGTTGACAGCATGCCCTTCTAATATGCTTGAATATTAGTGTCTGTGTTTCTCCTAAAAATCAGTTATATTAATCATGCTGATCAGTCACATATATAGATACTCTATCTATATACACATATGTATATATCTATATTCTTTTTTAATGATCTATCCACATTGATAAAAATTAAAACACATTTATTGCTTCTACGTGCTGCATTACCACAGAGGGCATTTAAGCACTATAGTTTGCTTATCTGGTTATTTCTTAATGGCTGTCCAATTTGCCTTCAACTTTTAGTAACTATAAGAGGCTACAATGAACATGCTGGAAGCTCCAGATAAATCAGTGTGAGAAACTTTCTGAAATATGTAAAAAAATCTCCTTTAATCTCATTCCATACTACCAGAATTCTGGCTGTCTGGCTATATGCTATATAGTTCTACTTCCTTTTGGTCACAAATGTGTACAATCAATGATTTAGGTGTTGAGGGGGGGATAACGGCCCATTGAGTCACTTTAGCATGGAATAGCTCCATTTTTGAGCCTTGATAGTAGGCCTGGAGACATGACTCACTAATAAAGCATTTGCCAGGTATACACGAGGCTCTGCCTTGGGCTCCATACCAAGCATGGGGAGAAAGGAGATCTAATAATAAAGAAAAGGTCAGGATCTTGAATATATAAGTGATTCAACACAAACTAGTTGCAGCATTTTTATGTCAACCAAAACAGTAAATATACAATATTTTTTACTGAGGAGATTGTCAATATTTTACAAAGTAAATAGAGTAATAGCTATTTTTTGAGTGGAAATGATACAAAGACATCCTCTGTCCTAAGAACAGATAGTCTAAAACACATCAGGATAACATTGGTTTAGGGCAATTGTGTGATCAAAAATGGCTCAAGAGTGCTTGATCTGAGATTCTTGTTATTGGAGAGCTGTCTCCTAGGTCATTTTACAAGCATCAAGATTTTTAGTCACAGGGAGGTATGCTGGTAAGGTAGTTGCCATTCAAGGATGAGATTCTTGAAAAGAGCCTGGAAAAATAATAATGGACATACTGCTTTTGGAGAAGTTATTACAATAGCAAATACTATATATACAAAACAACGTGAACATGATCTAATCTTCATTAATCCTATGAGATAGACAGAAAAGAGTAAGGCTTAGAGAATTTAAATAATTTGCTCCAAAAACATACAATTACCGAGTAATAAAACTAGGATTTAAATCTAGGGTTTTATTGTTGTTTTACTTGAAATCCCAGATTTCTGGCTCATAATTAGTACAGAAATATGCACAGATTTGGAGCCAGGTGGACCAGGTTTAAAATTTTGCTTTGTCCATAACTTATTCACTATATGCTGCTAGGCAATGATTTAACCTTTCAAAGCCTTCACTTTTACATCTGTGCAGTAGGGCTGGGTGAGGGTTCACCTTTCACAGTATGTAACTTACATTAGATTCATAGTAAATGTTACTTCCCTTATTAAATCTCCCTTTTCCAACCTCTGGTACAAATTTGATATTTACATATTTACTGAATCAATCTAATAAAAGATTAAAGTGTTTTTTTCATTTCTTTTCTGAATCTCACCTAGATTAATTTGGTAGGGCCAAGATCTGAGAGGATGTGTTGGCACTGCAAGGATGGCTTTGAACATGCCAGAGGCAAAGCTGGTCTACTTTACAGTTTCCCTGAAGGCTGCCCTGGCTACTGCCCCTTCTAAGTGCAGTCAGTGAGTTACCTGACTGATCCCAGCAATAGAAAAACAGACACCAAGCCAGATACAAGTTCATTCTGCCTTCCTCCCAGGCCTCATGCAGAGAGTGTTGTGGGTTCATACAGCTATGAACCAATGCAAACTCTCCCAGAGAAACTGCTGGAGAGGAAATTAATTAACCCCTGCCATGGCTTCCCAGCGGGGGGGCCGGGAATTAAGTTGTCATTTCTCCTGGATGTTTGGATCAGCCCCACTCTGACTGGCGTAGCCTCTGAATGAACAGCTGGTCTACCCTCCCCTCCCAGCTGCCCTTAGATAGAATGCTGTTGCTCCAAGCAGGTAAGATGGGCATTCTCTTTCACAAGCAGAATTGTGAAGCTATTGCCACTAGTTTCCAGGCATGGAAACTTAGGAGCAACCTCTTCCAAGGGGTGCAGTGGGGGTGGCAGTGGGGGAGTGAGGAGGGAGCTCAGAAATCAGCTACCCGTAGCTAAAGTAATGCGTAATGCGATTTGCCGAGACCTTGAGAAAGTAGCTTTAGCTGTGGACACCAAGGAAACTGTTCAGCATTTGGGATTCTCTGGCATCTAGACCATTGTTCCTGCTCCGAAGGGAGGCTCATGCCATGTGAAATTCAAAGCTGCAGAGAGCTCCACTTTTAATGAGATCTTTCAAAGGGAATAGCTCAAATGGTCCATCAGAATCATAATGTCAGGTGGATTTCATGGTTCTGACAGATCTGACATTGCCTCCTGTTTAAAAAAAAAAAATCCCTTTGAGGTTTCCCCATAAACCAACAACAATAATAAAAATGACTTAAAGTTCTTCTGGGAAGATATTGATTTATTAATAGAAGCTACTGGTTTTCTGCATTGATGGCCCCAGGGACTTTGAATATGTGGCCATGAAGACTAGCTTTCTCCACCAAGCCCCCAGAGCTCCCAGCAGTCGATTTATCAACCCTGGATGACAACTTCATTGTTGTTCTCTGGGCCCTCAAGAAGTACTCAGCACTTCAGGGCAAGAAGATGCCTTTGGGAAAATGTTCCTGTGTGAAGTAGCAAATCTAGTTAAAAATGCTGGGTCTCTTGAAAATCGAAATAGAACCAACTCCTGGCTTGCACTAGCCCACAGGGGAGTAAGTTCCTTTCTAGGACTTTCTAAGAACCAATCAGAGAAAATAAACCCTTTTTGACAATCAGAACTATGGGAGTTTAACTTGGGTAACCCAGACATCATCACACTCCCTGATTTATGGATAGACATTTATAGTGGTATGAATAACTCAGATTTCCTACCTCTATTAATTTTCTAAAGCTACTGTAAACATTTGCCACAAGTTTACTAGCTTGAAACAAGATTTAATAATAAATGTCTTATAGTTATAGAGGTTGGAAGCTCAGCATCAGTTTACTGCGCTAAAGCAAGGTCAGAGTTTGTTCTATCAGAGACCTCTGGGAGAAAAAAGTTCCTGACTTTTTAAGTTTCTGGAGAATGTGCTCATCCCTTGGCTCATGGCCTCCTCTTACATCCTTCCTACATTATCTGTGTCATTTTTCTTCCTATTTGGATTCTAACCACCATACCTCCCTCTTATAAGAACCATTGTGGCCAAGCTGGGCTACAAAATGAGATCCTAGTTTAAAAATAAATAAATCAATAAAAGAAGTAATCTAGTAAATGTCCATGAACAATTCAGAATAATTGCCCACATTGAGATCCTTCACATAATAACATTTTACCATATGAAGGAACTTTGGGAGAAAATGCAGACGTAGCTGGGAAGCTACTATTGTGTCCACCACACCACTCTTGCTTCTGTCTGTTCAGGTGGGACTTTTGAATCCTTCAGTCATACTTAATGTGAGTTGGAGTTTCTATGCATGCCCCCTTCTATATGTGCTCTTGATGGGTTCCTTTAAGTCAGCCATTCCCCAGAAAGCCAGCTGAGAATGCCGCGCAGGGCTGCACAGGCCAATGGTGTTGAATCTCCAAAGAGAAGAGTGTTTTATCTGCTCTGGGCTGTCCTTTGTAATATGGACCTGTCATGTGACATTTGTCGCAAGAACTCCACAAGGCCACCTTTGAGAATAGCTCTGGCTTTAACCCTCTCTTCCCAGGGCTGGAGAGCCAATCTTATGGCTAGGAAAGAATGAAGCACAGTGCCAAACTCATTATTGTTGGGACTCAGGGATGAAAGACAGTCTCACCTCCTGAGGCTCCCCACAGTGTAACTCTTAAGGCAGACTTTGTGTACTTCAATGAGCGGAGGAATCATCTGGGATCTTGTTAAACTGAAATGTTGGATTCAGTGTGTGTGAGGTGGGCCTGGAGATTCTGTATTTCCAACTCTTCAAATATCAAGGATCTCTAGGAGACTGATAATCTACAATCTATTAAGTCTGATGTGGTCCAAGTACTTTACCACGAAATGCATGAATGTTGTCAGTGCAAAGGAATGCACCTAGACAAGACTGGGGAAAGGAGAAAGATTCCTAGAGGAAATGTTCTCCAGACAGAGCCTGCAGGCACTCAGAGCTATAATCTTCCCTGACATTCTGGCTTTTGGACTGACTTTTTATATCCCCCAAAGATTCTGATACATTGTATTTTCACTTTTTTTGATTTTCAAAATTTATAATCCCTCCCTACCAATTTCTTCAAAGTCACATTTATCATTCAAAAGGGTATTGTCCAGCCTCTATATTTTTCATTTTCTGGTTGTATTGAGATAAATGTCTTATGCTTCCCTAATTCTCAACTGTTTACTAATTCTTCTAGTGAAATTCATTTTTATCCAAGTGTATGTGCTTGTGTATATTTTTCTCCCTCTTTTTTTGTATATTATTCCCTTAAATATACTCTATAATACCTAGTGGTCATGAATTGTTTGGTTTACATTTAACACGAAAGGTTTTTATTTCCCTTTGAATGTTACAGCATAACTTTGCTTAGTATAGTGCTATTGGTTGACAGTATGTTTAGAAGTTGAAATAACAGCAGTGCCTGTTCTCTTTGCCTTTAGGGTTTCTGTTGAGAGGTATGCTATTATTTGGATATGTTCCTCTTTGTAAATAAACTTCATTTTCTTTTGTAGCTCTCAATATTCTTTCTTTTGTTCAGCACTTGGCATTTTAACTAAAAATGACATGAAGAGGTTTTATTCGATTCCTATAAATTTGGGGTTCTAAATGTATTTAGGTATGGATTTCTTTGCCTTGATTTGGAGAATCTGCTGCTATAATTTCACTGAATAGGTTTTCTTTGCTTTGAGTCAGTATCTCAGATACTTCTATACCACAGATCCAGAAGTTTGGTTTTCAATATTTTGGATGTTAGGCTCGTGAGTACTTTTTTTCTTTCTTTGTTGCTATCTCAGTGTAGTAATTCCTCAATATTGCCTTCTCCAAAATACTTTCTTTGGCCTGATCTAGTGGAAATACTTTCTACTGAATTTTTATTTACTTTATTGAGCTTTTAATTGCCAAGACTTCTACTTTTTTCTAAGAATCTGTATCTTTTTGCTTACGTTATCATCCAAGTGTTGAATTGACCAGCAATCACTCTGGGAGGGAGGAGGCTGGGGAAATCCATCCAGCTTCTATTCCTATGTTCACAGCCCTCAGTCCCATCAGGAAACAAGTCGATCTCAGTAGAAGAGCAGCTCCAATAGCCAAAAACAAGAACAATAAAAACAAAAAAATCTTCTGGAAGGGATTTAGACCTCTAAACCTTGTAATAATCCACAGGGAATGGGGCTTACATGTGGCTGAAGAATGCAGGGCCACTGACTTCCCCTGAGGACTCTTCAACCTGAGCTTGCACAGTCTAAATTTGGATCCTTGCTCAGCCTTCCTTCTCCCACTTTCTCCCACTGCCTCTAGTGGCTATCTCCCACCAAAACACACCCTGACTTGTGATTGTTTATTATTTTCAGGTTACCAGAGTAGCTCATTCTCAATCAATAGTCCCTCTCTCAAAATGGTGCCTCAGTTTAGCCCCAGGATTTAGAGAGCAACACAGAGGATTTCATGCCCAGTTCTGGCCTGCCAGGCAAGACAAGTTACTCTAAGACCAAATCACTGGCTTTAATTCTTGGAAAAACTGTAGGGGGTTTTTTGGAAGCTACGAATGGCAACCTATTATCACTATGGAGGTATGACTTTGTTGTTGCAGTGCAGCTTCCCTTCACTCTTCAAGCCAAGGTTAGAGCTACAGACTTTTTCTCTGTTGTTTTCCTGCATGCTGTTCCTTTCTTCTTTTCTCCTTTGTTACCCAACTCTGCCCATTTACAGAGTCTCACTAAGTTAGAAGCTTGCCATCTTACTCTCAAACCTTCTCTTTTATGACTTAATAATGCAGCTCAAATCTTTGCTGATTCATAGGAAATATGGGACACTATGAACGAATATAGTGTAGAACATTGTGACTGGTTGAATCAGTATCTTTAGTTCATATTGTTTTATGATTTCATGTGATCATAAAAGTAATCATTTGTCCATGTGTATCACTAACTCTCTTTTGTCTAGTGTTTTTAAATTTTTTTGCATAAAATTATGAATTACATACATATTGGGTAATATTAGCATAATCTGAAACTCAGATGTATGAAAATGTAACTTTGTTTTGTATGTTTGAATTTAGTTTTATCTTAAGGCCCTATCTGTCCTAGAGCACAAAATCTACTCATTTTATTTTAGTGTACTGATTTTGACTACAAAATTGTTAAATATTATTAATTTGATCATAATCCATTTATCTTCAGGTAAACTGGCCTTTCAGGTATGATTCCTCTTTTCTCTCCTCTTTATTTCTCAGAGCATATCTGTGCTTCCAGCCAAGTAACAATAAGGTCTGAGGAGGAAGGATGTTTAGCTTCTGTGTCTCTCTTTGTAGGGAGCCAACAGCAAAATTCATCCTGACTTCTGGCTATACTCTCAAGGACATGCAAGGTCATGGCTTAGGGAGCCAACCACAAAGTTCATCCTAACTTCTGGCTATGTTGTTATCTCAAGGACATGCAAGGACATGGTTTACTTGAAGGACAGTACTAATCCCGAGATGTTTTATTATGTCCACAAGAGTCTGTTTTATGTATACTTTTCAACCGTATCTTGTTTTACTGCCTGTTGTTATTTACCAATTTCAGGGCCTTCCTGTTTTCTTAAACCTTGGTTAATCCTATGCTATTCCCTGGTTCCTAAAACTGCATATAAACTAGAAGTTAAGAATAAAACATGGCTGCAGTCTTGAGTTACAATCTTGAGCTGCAGCCCTCCCGGACCCCATCTTTGTCTCTTGTCTTTTTTCTCTTGTCTTCTATTTTTCCTTTTCTTTAGTCCTCACCCCCCTCATTCAGGATTTCCTTTCATTGCTGACTGGCTCCGGCAGAGTGGCGCCTGAACAGGGACCTGAACACTTGGAATGAAGGCAGAGGACCCTGCTCAGGTTAGGACATCCGAACACTTGGGAAGGAGAGCAGGAGAGAGAGTGTATCATCGGGAGTAAGAAATTATGGGACTAAGTAAAGGCTGCGTGCTATACTTGCAGGCCCCCCAAAGGGATCCTTCATGCCTGGGGAGTGAAAGTTGGCCAAAGTCAGAACATTTCTTTCACTTTATTGAGGAAGCATGCCCCCAGTTCCCGGAGGAAGGAACCATTAACTTAGAAACTTGGCAGAAAATTGGAAAAAAAAATTGGGAACATTATGACCCAAATGGACCTGAGAAAGCCCCAGTGGATGCTATTATTCTTTGGTATCTGGTCCGAGATTGTTTAGATCCTAGACATGAATGGATTAGATTCAATCAGTCGATTAGAGAAACTGAACAGGGACTTGATGAGTGTTGCCCAGCCCCGGGAGCATATGCTGCTGCCCAGGAAGAGCTGAGAATATTAATAAGATCGGAACCCGATGGGCAAGATATTAAGAAAGACTCAGATGGCTTAGACACTGAGAAAGAAATGTACAATGAGCCTACTAAAGATAGATTGACCCATGTTGAGAGTATGTTGAAATCAGTTGTAGCCCTATTGTCACAGCTTCATCCAGAACAACAAACTCCTTTAAAGGAAGATATTGGTGAGCCCTCGCCGACAGTCCTGGCAGACTTACAGCTCTCCTAGGTGCAGGCTGCTCACAGAGGGGAGGGACCTGAGGCTAAGGACCACTGAGGTAACTTCTCCTGACCGAGCACTCTACTTCCATCCACCACGACAACGACAGATTTGAAACCCCAACCAGGGTGAGTGACCATTAGCCTGGAGCTTGGATTTTCCATAAAGCCACTGGGCTAGGTCACAGGAATCAGCAATTGTGGGTGTTTGGAGTCATCTGATCTCTAGTTCAGCTCCACTGGGTACTCATCAAGTGGGGGATAGTCTAAAATGCTTCAGGAAAGCTGCTCAAGTTTGAGCCCAATCTTACATATTTGGAATATTTTGCAGGACTTACCTAACTTCTATGAGCTCTCAGGCAGATGAAGTTCTCTCTGTCTCTTTTTCTGCCTCTTTCTAAACTCTGCCTGCCTGCCTGCTTGTGATATGGGATGGGCTGGTGCTAGCTTCCAAAGGTACCAATGTTTGTTTAACATCTGCTTTGAAAGACACAAAGAAATGTTTTCTATTCTTGTTATTGATGTTTGTTAAGTTTGGAGATTGAGTTAAATTCTGCTTGTTTGGCTAAATCCTAAGTTTTCTCTAGCATTGATCACATGGTAGACAATAGAATTGGCTGGAGGTGGAAGCCCACCCATCCCCCCAGATAATGAATGTGCCAAATTCCTGGAGGCTGGGCAGGGACGTGGAGTCTCCAGCTCCTGATAACCGTGCTCCCCATGGGAGCTGAACAGGTTTCTCAAAATATGGCTTCTCGGATAATCTGTGAAAATTTTGGTTTGCTGGAAAAGTTTTTTTTTTTCCTAACTAACTGTGTGGTTCTAGTTCTAAAATATGGGCAAAATAATATCATTTTGCCACTGGAATTCCAGAAAACTTACATGGCCAATTAAAGAACAATTCTAAGCGTGCCCCAAAGCTTGTGCACAACTGTCTATATGTCTGTCTGTCTATCTGTTGGTAAAACTTGTAAAAGAAAAAAATCAGGTTTTAAACCCAAACTGATCATGTTTGGGTACAAGCAAATGTGTCAAAGAAAAACTCCAAAAAGTTCTAATATGCAGCACATGATATAAGTACAATGATGTAAAACCAGTGTGTTATTCTTTATGTCTATCTATGCTAAAAGTCAAGTGTACATCTGATCCTGACAATTCTTTGGTATAGACTAAGATTTTGCTTCTCCATTTTTTTTTCCTGTACTCTCATAAACTGTTTATCAAGGGACCAGAATCATTTTGAAACGAGTGCGCAAATGTAGCTGCTGACCTTGATTTTCCTGACCCAGGATTAATATTTTGCTTTATAGGATGCAGGTCGACGTGTGTGCTAGCTGTGTGGACCATGGCAGTCTGTGGCTACAGGAAGCTGCCTCCATAGTCTGTTCCCAAACTAATATCTTTAACCAGTCTGTGTAGAAATTTTCAGGCAACTCAGCAAGAGGTGTGACAATCTATCCAGGGTACTCTGAGAGATGCCAATACAGCCTTGCCCAGATCCAATCCATCTCTCCTGCCTGCCTCCATCACACATCACACATCACACATGACTAAGGAGGCCTGCTGATTTGGGATGGAAGACACAGCCACTTCAGATGCACTGAAGCTGAGACTTTTACATTGTCTTGACCCTTTGCCCTCTTGATTGTTATTCATTTATGTTCTCTTCCACCTGCCAGTAAGGTTAAATAATATGATTTGATTTGGTGGCACATGGATCTCATTCAGTCTGCTGTTCTCTAAGTGTACAGCAGAACTCTGGCAAGTATCTATCGGTCAATTCTCAACAAGATACAGGTAAGCTCTACTTCTATTCTCCTGTTGCTTTAATTGGAAATGAAAAGGGCTTTTATGGCTAAGACTCCTTAGATTACAGTTCAAAGCCAGCCCGGGAAGAGACAAAAAATAAATAAAATATCCCTCTAAAACTCCATCTCCCAACTAACCAGACTAGAAGCTTGGCTCAAGAGAATCAGCCAAATGCTGAAAGCAGAACTGTGGCTGAAGTGGTAGATAGAGTACTGGCCTTGAGCAAATGTGCTCAGGGACAGTGCGCAAGACTTGAGTTCAAATCCTGTAATTGCCATCTGGGACAAACTATCTAAGCAATGAGCACCTAGACATTCAGGATGAGATCAATACTGACAATGAAAAACCATGGAGAAGAGTAAGAGGAGAAAAAGTCTCATCTTAAATGGAGTCAATTTTAACTTGCTCCAACTGTACTACTTTCCTATATGTGCCCTCCAATGGCATTAACAACCCTCAAGGCTTAGTGGCCAACCATGTTTGGCAAATGGATGTTAACCACATTCCCCCTTTTGGACGACTCTGCTTTGTCCATGTTACCATAGACACCAACTCTAATTTTATTATGGCTACTCCTCTTATTGGGGAAACTAGCAAACATTGTATTTCCCATGCTTTATGCTGCTTTGCCACTATGGGACTTCCTAAACATATTAAAACTGATAATGGTCCAGGATATGTTGGACGAGCTTTTCAAACTTTTTGCAAATCTTAGCAAATTGTTCACTCTACAGGAATTCCCTATAATCCTCAAGGTCAAGGAATTGTTGAACGGGCCAATGGTCTGTTAAAACACCAAATTTCTAAAGTAAAAGGGGGTGGGGAATTATACCCCTTCTCTCCTGTCAATATTCTTTCTCACACTTTATTTGTGCTAATTTTTTAAAATTTGGGCTGTAATGGCCTTTCCGAAGCACAGCAGTTCTGGGAAAAGAGAGAGCAAAGAGCTTTTTCCCTAGTTAAGTGGAAAGATCCTTTAACAGGTGCTTGGCACGGGCCCGATCCAATATTGACATGGGGTCGAGGACATGTCTGTGTTTATTCACAGGATGAAAATGATGCCCGCTGGCTACCTGAGCTTTGCGTTTGGATTGTGGAACTTGTCAGAATGGTACAAGCACTGACCCACTGGGCTTATGTGCCAGATACACCGATTGTACACCCTGCAACTTGGGAAGGAGCTGAGGTGTTCGTTCATGTCAACATATCAGCATATGGTACAGCTCCAGATCCTTTTTTCCAACACGTTAAAATGGGAGATTTTGCAGCTTCTGGCAATGGAACCCCTTTATGTTTCACAACTGACTCCAACAGTTATATTCCGGGCTGCACTGTAATGTAATCCATGAATCATAGAATTTGGATTCCTGATAACAGTCAAGTATATAATATACTAATGACTTCATTGCCTACTGGGTTCCCTGTACATGCTAATTCTACATCGTCCTTCATGATACCTCGCTGCATCAATTCTTCTCAAATAGAATCCACGGGAAAACTGTACTGCATAAAGTGTAGACATGAACATCCTTTTATAACCAGTATTTCAGGAACTAATTCTCAACTGTTGGACTGGTCCAGAGCCAATCTCACCAACAAGTACAACCCAGGTCTGTGTTGGATGAATGAACACCCTCAATGTTATGTCTGGATGTTAGTGGCTTCCCTAAATAATATCTCCTGGCCCACTTCTTCGTACCTCCTTATGCCATTATTTATGGACCTTTTAATATTTCTATAGGAGCCATGTATTTCACTGTTACTTGTGCTAACTGTTCTTTTACAAATTGCTTGCATAATGGTCTTACTGATTCTGTAATTGTTATTAAGCAGCCTCCATTTGTCCTGCTTCCTGTGAACATATCTGAAGCTTGGTATGAAGAAACAAGTATTCAAGTGTTAAAACATTTAAAAGAGCTCATGCGCCCAGACGATTTATAGGGCTATTGATAGCAGGCATTGTAGCCTTTATTTCCTTGGCTGCCTCTGCTGCAGCAGCTACTGTGGCTTTGACACAAAGTGTGCAAACAGCTCACTATGTTAATCAGCTTGCTCATAATACTACGCAAGCCCTGCACTTTAAAGGCAGGATTGATGATAAGGTAGAACAAAAATTAGAAGCATTGTATGAATCTGTGTTGTCTCTGGGAGAACAAATTCGTGCTTTACAAACTTTGCAATGGGTGTGCTGTCATGCTGGGTTTGACTTTATTTGTGTGACCCTCCATAAATATAATGGGTCGAGCTATCCTTGGAAACAAGTTGTAGCACATCTTAATGGTATTTGGCACCATAATAATTTGTCCTTAGATCTCTTTCAACTCCATAGACAAATAGCTGGACTAGAACAAGCTCCGCCTCTGGACTCTGAAGTGGCAAAAACAGCAAAAGAACTGTTTGAACAACTTCAACAATATATCCCTTCCTTGACTAATGTTAAGGGGCTGTTAATGACATTGCTCGGCCCAGGGATACTTTTGCTGATGGTTTTCCTATGCCTTCCTTGAATTGTACGCATATTGCAAAACTCTTTCATGAGTTTAGCCAGTCAACTGCATAAGATCAAGCTCCAAGTAAATGAATTTCCCCTGAGAGGAAATGCAGCCAGAGACGGGTAAGAGGGGGTCCCTGGTTTGACCAACCTATGATAGGGCCTTCAGCTTTGCTCTGAAGAAGTTCCCGATGATGGGCACCTAAGACAGGTGGGTTCCTTCTTTAAACAAAGACGGGGGAGATGTAGGGAGTCAACAGCAAAATTCATCCTGACTTCTGGCTATACTCTCAAGGACGTGCAAGGTCATGGCTTAGGGAGCCAACAACAAAGTTCATCCTAACCTCTGGCTATGTTGTTATCTCAAGGACATGCAAGGACATGGTTTACTTGAAGGACAGTACTAATCCCGAGATGTTTTATTATGTCCACAAGAGTCTGTTTTATGTAAACCATTCAACCTTATCTTGTTTTACCAATTTCAGGGCCTTCCTGTTTTCTTAAACCTTGGTTAATCCTATGCTATTCCCTGGTTCCTAAAATTGCATATAAGCTGGAAGTTAAGAATAAAACATGGCTGCAGTCTTGAGTTACAATCTTGAGCTGCAGACCTCCCGGAACTCATCTTTGTCTCTAGTCTTTTTTCTCTTGTCTTGTATTTTTCCTTTTCTTTAATCCTCGCCCCCTTCATTCAGGATTCCCTTTCATTGCCGGCTGGCTCTGGCATCTCTTGGTAAAAAATGACTTTTGGCCTGGTCACTGCGTATGGCTCAGTATCTGCTTGTGTTTGAAACTCCTGCTACTGCCTTCAGTTGTAATGAAGTTATGTTCTGGGCCTCCTGTCTGTATATAAGGCCACTTCATTATGTTTTTTCTCTCACTGGGGTATGTAGGGACTTCCCAATATCTCCTGTGTTCCATTAAAATTGTAAGGAAAAGGAGAAACTGTTTTCCCCAGCTCATACTGTGATTGTTTTCAAAGTAGTCAAGGCACAAATACCCTGAGTCTTCTTCTACCAACTCAGGATATTGATTATCTCCTTGATTGATTATCTTCAGATGTCCACCTGTTGTGCCAAGTCGCGAAACCACCACCAAGAAGACCACCGAGACTCAGACATTCTGAAATGCAAAAGCAAGGCAAGGCTTTATTTAAGCGAGCTGCAACTCGGGCCTCGTCCTACCCACCGACACAGCAGAGGTTAGGAGGAAGCCTCGAGCTGTGATTACACAGGGCTTATAAAGGCAAAGAACAAAGTAACAACAATCAGGTGTTCAAGCAAGCAAGATTAGGATACAGGTACAAATCTGATTGGCTCAGGGCTTGAGGCACTCTGGGGGGGTCAGAGTTAAGCATTCCCAGCGGTTAGAGTTCTTGACCGGCTGGGCCCTAATGGGCTTGTCCTGGGTTTGCTCACAGGGCCTGCCTATCTCAGGTTCGTATTGTAAAGTGGGGTTCACGTGGCAAAGTGGGGCCTGACTTCAAAGTCTGGCACTTCACACCTAAATGTGAGCTTTTTAATGAAGGTTCTAGAAGATGTGAGAGCTAGAGGAGCTAGAGGTGATCAAAATCTCCCTCTTCATTCAACAATGTCCACATTAAATGAAATTTCCCAATTTTTTCAATGTATCCCCTCAACTGACAGAAATATGACTTTAGACACTGGTCTTTTTTTATCCTCAAATCCTTAGCTGTCATACTTGTGCTTTTTTCAACAAATTTTGTAGTTGTAATAAGTATTCTCTGAGCTATTTGGCTTGATAACACACCTGATGACTTACCTGGGTTTCCTTCTAAAGCCCCAAGTATATCTATTTACTGGAGAACTCAATTGTATCTGGCATCTCTCCTACCACTTACAGCAACATGAAAGGATCCTGTAATTTTTAAATTTTGATTTTGCCATCTTGCAAAGGATTTTTAGCAGAAAGTAAGTTCCTATGAGGTGAGGTAGCAGAAGATGGAGAAAGGAATCCCACAGCTAGCATTTGTCTCATTAAAACCTGTCAGTCAGAGGAACAGAAGGCAGCAAAGAGCTAAAATCAGATGTCACTAGCTTTCAGAATATGTTGACATGTGTAGGTTGCAGACTTGAGTGACAATGTGCCCTTCAGCTGCCTTGGGGCTCAGCTTGAAATAATAAAGTCCTCTGCAAGCTGTTGTGGGAAGTAGACAGCAATCTAGATCTGAGGACAGAAGATGCAAAGGACAGTTTCAGCTGATAAACAACAGGAACTCACAATGAAAGCATATTCTCTTGCTGAAATCAGTTTAGGAGAGAGTAGGTGTGATTTCATTAGTAAGTAGCACTGTGGCAATGTGATCACCTTGGGCAACTCCATTTGAAACCCCCTATATTTGTTCTTGTAAGGTTGGTAATATTGACACTTACTGCAAAGGAAAAAAACAGAACATTACCTACCCAGAGTGATAGTCATTTACTCAGACTGGATGAAGCAGAATCAAATTCATGTGGTGCAGTGGATAACGTATTGACTAGAAAGATAGGATTTCTAACTCTGCTGCTTTCCACATACTGAATATGTCTCTTTTGACAACAGATGTAATTTATCAGTGATTTAGTCTTCCTCATCTTGTAAAGAGAGATGCTTATTTTTCACTTTCAAGGTTATTGTGAATATTTAATCAACAAATGTAAATAGCATAATAGCATGCTATATGTGATATAATAGGCACCCAGAAAATGTGAATTTTCTTGGGCATATTTTGTTGGTAGTTTATACTCTACTTATTTTTGAATCTACATAATTTATTACTCACCTGTGACCTAACAATGAACTTAAGATTTGATGATACTACAGGATAGGATTAGGTTTTCTGATTTATATCTTTTTTTTTTGGTAGGCTTCAAGCTCACCACCACTTTCTTTCAAGGCTTGACTAGATCATAGAATTTGTGCTCATGTCACTACCTGAGCTTCTACTCCTCAGGGTGAAGGGAGATTTGTATCTCTTTAGCTTTCCTGGCTTGGGCCTTTATAGTAAGATTTGTTCTGTTGACACAGAAAGAATAAAGTATCTCCTGGGGCAAAATATTTTAGAGAAAAGGTAATGAATATTTCCTCTTATGGATGGTGATCAGGAGAAAGATGAAGAAAATATGGTAGAAATATTGATTGGGGTGACCATTTAAAACTCAGAAGTCAAATCTGTTTGTGACAAAGTCTTCTTTTAGTTTTGAAAGTTTAAATTCATGTGAACGCTGAATTTAAGTTTGCATATTTAATAAATGACCTATATTATGAAGAATAATAGAAAGTGAAAATAATATGCTTCATAGAAGTATTAATTTAATACTTGCTATAGAGACATATGGTTAAAATAACCACACTCATAGTTAAAATAGATATTTCTGTGAATGGGAGACTCTTTGTATACAGTAGGTAGATTTTTTTTAAAGCAAATATACATTTTCCATTTTTCTTTGAGCATATTGCATTAAACTTACTTAGCATTAAAAGTGGAAATTCTGGGCTTACAAGCAAAAAATATCGAGATGCTTTCCTTTCCTCTCAACATGTATTCATAGTTGTTGCTACATACAAAACCATTAGAGGTAAGAGAATAGTAGGCATCAAGGTCAAATGTTGTAAGCCAGAAAGAAAATCAGATGACAGAGTATCTGATTCATAGTTGGATATGGAGCTGTAGGAGAGCAGGCCAGCATGTGGGCTTAGGGAACAAGTGTAGCCAAAGAATTAAACAATTACTGTTGGAAGATCTCCTGCCAGTTCTTCTGTCTCTACTTGCTTATCTCCCACTCTCTGTAGGTCATCCATGGGGTAGAAAGCATGGCTGCTGTGGCGTGTTCTGAGCTGTACAACCCGTGCTTCCATGACACAGTCCTCAGTCTAGCTAGGACTTCTGGAAGGGCAATACTGATGGGCCATCTTGGTCAGGCCATGTTCCTCACATCCTACCGGCTGATCCTAGTCTGGCCTAATGTATTCAGTCATGACCAAGGTCAGGAAACAGGACTATACTTTCCAGGTTGAGGGTATGAGGATTGCAAAAAAAAATTGTAATCTAAAAACAGACATATAGATCAGTGGAATAGAATAGAGGACCCAGAAAATGGCTAAGATAGCGCGGATCATCTGATTCTTTATAGAGATGTCAAACCATATGTTGAAGAATAGGATCTGTATTAAATAGTGTTGGGAAAACTAAAACTTCACATTTGAAAGGCTGGAACTAGTTGCCTGTCTCGCCCTGTACAAAACTGAACTTACTATAAATCAAAGATCTCAACGGAAAAGCAGAAACTTTGAAAATACTAGGGGAAAACCCACAGATAAAGGCATAGATTCCTAGATAGAGGCTTAATAGCTAAGGAATAAGAGAAAAAACTGACAAACAAGACTGCATCGAATTCAAGAGCTTTATTACAGCAAAAGAAGCAGTTGTCAGAGTGAAGAGACAGCCTCAAGAATGGGGAAATCTCTCCCAACTATTCATCTGACAAAGGATTCATATCTAGAATAAAATGTTAAAACTAAGAATAGCCAAGTGCCAGTGGCTCATGCCTGCAATTCTAGCTACTCAGGAGGCTATGCTATGAGGATTTCATTTGAAGCCAGCTTGGGTAGGAAAGCCCATAAGACTCATATCTTTTTAACCACCAAAAAGCTAGAAGTAGAGTATGGATCAAGTGGCACTGGACTAGCCTTGTGTACAAAAGCTCAGAGACAGCTCCTAGAATCTGAGTTCAAGCTCCAGGACCAGCACCAGAAAAAAAGAATAAATAACCCAGTTAATATCTAGGCAAATAAATCAAAGAGACAGCTTTCACAAATATGCATGGCCAATAAATATATGAAAAATTTCCAACATCTATAAGCAAAAAAGAAATACAGACCAAAACTATACTGATATTCTGTCTCACTGCAGGTAGAATGACAATCATCAGGGAAAAAAAAAACCCAACAAATCATGACAAGGATTCAGGAGGGGACTGCTTACTTACCGGTGGTAATGTAAATTAGTACAGCCTATAAGGAAACCAGTGTCAAGATTCTTCCAAAAGCTAAAAGTACAATTTCCCTATGATCCAATTCTACCACTCCTGGGTATATATTTAAAGGAAATAAAGTATTATAGAGATAGCTGCACATCCATGTTTACTATGGCACTGAACATGGTAAGTATCTTATAAAACCAACTTAGGTGCTCTTGTACAAAACAAAATGTCACAGAGAACGAGACAGAGAGAGAGAGAGAGAGAGAGAGAGAGAGGAAGGAGGAGGAGGAGGAGGAGGGAGTGAGGGAGAGAAGGAGGGAGGGAAGAAAAATGAAAGGAAGGAAGAGAAATTATGAAGGAGCTCAGTAGGAATTTGAAAATTGATCATTCTGGGGAATTTGAAATTGGTGAATTTTTCAAATGGTCCTAAATATGTGATCTTGTATGATATTTATTTCCCTGTTGATCATCATATAGTTTTTGTGGAGACTGACTAAAATTCCTTAACAGAAAACTTTGAGCTTAATGAATCTACAATATCTCAATATTTCTACTGTGCCTTTCTAAATTATTTATCAAAAATATGAATACTTAGTGGATGTGCAACAAATGAATTGATCATAGAATTATATAACTTTTTATTTATTTTCTTCCCTGATTGATTTAGATAGAAGTGATAAGGATTTTAGTAAATATGTTTTTCTTAGTACCCATCATTTTGTAACAGCCAATTAAAATTTGTGTCCTGTGAATCCTTAGGATATTGACTTGAAAAAAATGTTAATTCATGTTTTTTTAACACTACAGTCATAGTTATCTTTAAACAGAAGTAATTGTCTTCCCTCAGTGCTAAAAGAATAGCATATGGGGCTGGGGATATGGCCTAGTGGCAAGAGTGCTTGTCTCGTATACACGAGGCCCTGGGTTCGATTCCCCAGCACCACATATACAGAAAATGGCCAGAAGTGGCGCTGTGGCTCAAGTGGCAGAGTGCTAGCCTTGAGCAAGAAGAAGCCAGGGACAGTGCTCAGGCCCTGAGTCCAAGCCCCAGGACTGGCAAAAAAAAAAAAAAAAAAAAGAATCCAGGGACAGTGCTCAGGCCCTGAGCCCACAACTAACCAAAAGAATAGCATAAAAGTATGAGACATTAATACAAAATTTAAAATCAGAGCGGCATTTAGTGAACCCAAACTTGTATAAAAACAGGAAATAAGCTGCTTAAGGTGCTAGCAATATGATGCTACTGCCAAACTAAAAAATGTTATGTTCCTCTTGTTTTGAATTATGGATATGTGTCCTGGGTGAAGACTTGGTGAAAAAAAAAATCTGGGATGGTTCCCATGGATTCCAAGAAACATATAGTGAACAATGCTGCAAATAGTAGCCAGCAGAGAGGTGGCTGTCTCAGGAGGGTTAGAGAGATGAGGGAATTTATTGAGATAGAGCTGAAGGAAAATATCTTAAATTACTTTATAGATTCATGATGTGATATAAAATATTATGAGACTATAGAGTTCAATACAGAATCAAATGCTACCCAAGTCCTTAAGTATTTGCACTGGATGAGTAACATGGTGTCAAAATGTGTAAAATAAAGTTGTTTGGTCTAGTTAGGTCACCCAGGAGGGGCTATATACATTGTACCAAGTAAAGTTTTCCATAAATATCAAACTTTATTTTTCAACACAACATTGTAGTAAGAGTACTTGTGCTTTATAAAATCTCAGGAGTGATGAGGAGGAGGAATATGCCATCCAGCAGTATTCACAAAATTAATTACCCGAGGGAATCCAGGAAAATTTGTGCAGATGGATGTACTGCACAGGCAATAAGCTCTTATAAAAGATGAAGCATTATAATTATAAAGCAATTATTATAATGCATGACAATTTTAAATTCTTCTCATTTTGTGTGGCATTTGGTTTTTATAGAAAGCAAAACAAAGCAGATAGAAATTTGTTACCTATTTTTAGGTTAGTTTTACTTTTGGATTATTCTTCAGTCATTCTGGGTGGCTGGCACTCTATTTCAAATACTACTCAGAAATAGTTTTGCTTAAAATTAAACTTTGATGAATGCATATTTATCTTGTTTTGTAGACTATGCTATGGCATCTGACTGAGTTAATAGAAGTTGTTTCAATTATGCCCTGTGTATTTCTAAAATTCCTATTTTGTTTAATTTTCTTTCCATGCCTAAGGACACACAATGTTCAGCATTCAATGCATCATGTTAAAAGCATTTATTAAATATTGCATTGAAACGTTGCATAAAAATGTAAATGTTTGCAGAAACCATGTATCCTTTGCTTTTGTTATATTTTTCTTGTTATAAAGTCCACAACATCCTAAGAGACACAAAATAAATTCTATCTTCTATACTTATAAAATGAATTTGTTCTATAAACTTGGCTATGAAAAAATATTATTGGGAAGAACAACATTAAAAAGAAAATCAAAACTCATTCTTGGTAGTGCTGGCTTTGAATGTGTGCATTGTGTGTGTGTATGTGTGTGTGTGTGTGTTTGCATAAAAAGGTGATGCATGCAGGTTAGGTACTTTCATTTTAAACAATGTTTACTAAAATAATTAACTCAACTGAGTCACTTGGTGACTAAGAAACAGAAAGTTTTCTGTAGGTGTACAGAATTAGGGAATGGATCTTAAAAAGGATTAAAAATGACAGTGATAATATTCATTGATGATTGTTTATATGACAGAAGATTGCTGTTTATTCAAATGGGTAGAGCAAATAGTCTACACTAAACATTGCAAGTTCAAACTCTTGCTTTCCCATTGACCTTTATGTGGTGGCTGTTTTATCAAATTGTCAGTGAGGGCATGTACTTAGTGGTGGAGCCATATATGGCCCTGGACTTTTCTATATTACTTTTCTCTACTTTCTGTCTACCATGAAGTGAATCGTCTCTGTAAACATGCTCCCATCACCATGAGAATCCATTTTAGTACAGGCACAGAATCAATGGAGGACTATTGACCAAAACTTCTGAGCCAAACTAAAACTTCCATGAACCAAAATTAATCTTTCCTATCCTTAAGTTGTTCTGTCATATATATTGTTGCTAATGAAAACTTTCTTACATAGATATACTTTTCATTTCATTCAGCTCAACACATTCAATTAAATAAGGCACTCAATTGTTTAAACAATTAGAAAAGAAGATAACGTGGTTATAGTTTGTGATATAGTATATATATACATATATATGCTATATAGTATGCAATTTTGTTACTTGACTAATATCTGTAAAGTCACATAGCTTATTTTTGCAGTCCTGAGGTTCATAAACTTCTCAATACTTTTTAAAATTCCAAGGCAAGATGCTGATGCTGGTGGCTCATGCATGTAATCCTGGCAATTCAGGAAACTGAGTTCTGATGATTGTAGATCAAATCCAGCCCAGGCAAAGAAATCTATGTGACATATATCTCCAATTAACTACCCAACAGCTATGTCTCAAGTGGTAGAGAGCCAGCCTTGAGCAAAAAAGCTAAGGAACAGTGCCAAGACCTGAGTTGAAGTCCTAATATTGGCATGTGCGTGCATGCGCATGCTTACACACACACACACACACACACACACACACACACACACACACACACACATTGCAATTCCAGAATCCTGTTTTTCATCCTCTTCCAGAATCCTGTTTTTCATCCTCTGTATCACTTTCACCTCTACTGGAAACTTGTAGCCCCTTCTGTTTTGTATTTTAGCCTTCACCAGAATCTTTATTCTTTTGCCATCTCTGGTACTAATCAATACAAATTCCTCCCTTGGAGCCAGGTGAGTTCTGTCAGAACATGCCATGGTGTTGTTACTCAATGTGGCTTCTTCATTTCTTACATTATAATATGTGCTTGATCTCTGTTCAGACACAATGCAATGTAATCTCTTTTTTATTTTTTACTGTTACTATAAATGTGTTATACAGTGGGGTTACTGTTTCATAAGACAAGTATTGAGTACATTCCTTTGGGGACAATATCATCCCTTCCTTTGTCATCTCTCAGTTTTTCCTTCCTGCTCCACCCACAAAATGTATAGTTCAACCTGGTTTCTACTGAATACCACTGCTATATTTGTTCACCCTATGCCCTTCCATTTTGGTATGCTGCTTCTCTCCACACCCCAAAGATAGAAAAACAAACAAGACAGAAAAGAAAAGGAAAGGAAAAGGAAAAAAGTCCTCTTGTTTCCATTTCCTGGAGTTCATTTTGATAAATATTATTTTATATGATCAGAGGCTGTACTCCTTTGATCTCACTGTGTGTGAATGCCTGGAGTCCTGTGCAATTTATCATGTCTCAGTGTATTTTAGATCTAGCTTCTGCATGTGAGAAAAAACATGTGCTGTTTGTCACTCTGAGCTTGGCTTACTTCACTTAACATGATTTGTTCTAGGTCCATCCATTTTCCTGCAAATGACATAATATTATTCTTTATAATGGCTGTGTAAAATTCAATTGTGTATAGATACCACATGCTTTTGATCCATTCATCTATTGTAAGGCATCTAGGCTGTTCCCATAACTTGACTACTATGAATAGTGCAGCAATGAACATGGATATGAAGCGTTTTTATAGTCTACTGACTTGTAATGCTTAGATTTTTTGAGGAACCTCCAGACTGCTGACCAAAGTGGTTGTATTAGTTTATAGTCCCACCAACAGTGCAAAAGGGGTTTCTTTCCCCCCACATCCCTGCCAACATTTGTTGTTGAAATTCATAATGTTGGTCAATCTAATTGGGGAGAGATGGAATCTCAGAGTTGTTTTGATTTGCATTTCCTTTATGGCCAGGGATGTTGAGCATTGCCTCATTTATTTCTTTGCCATTCTTACATCTTCTGAGAAGTTTCTCCTTAGCTCCTTTCCTCATTTAGTGATTGGTTTATTAGCTTTGGGAGAGGCTAGTTTCTTGAGCTCCTTGTATATTTTTGGATACTTGGCCGTTGCAACTTAATCTTACTGATTTTAAAAAAATACACACACAGACTTTTTTGTGATCAAAGTTCCCAATAGTTACATGGTGAGTATTTTCAATATTTGGATATGATATCTCCTCTAAAATCAAGCATATACAACAGACTAATTCAGACAACTAATACAACAGTATATCATAACCACATGCAGTAGACAAAATTAAACAAATGGAATAGACTATCTTTGTTTAGGACTCTGTCATGAAATTTGAAGTATATAGTTGAGTGACTGATGCATAGCAACTGACAAGGGGTTAGTTAATATCTAGACTACTGATAATATATTAATTAATTTTCTCTCCAATAAAAATTATTCATTAAGCCATCTAAAGTATGTTCATGTAGGAAATTAAGGAACTGAGGACAAAAAGAGTAAGCAAAAACTATTAAGTCTTAACCCAAAACAATATAGTTGACATTTTGATATTTCATTATTTATTTATTTAGTCAGTCATGGGCCTTGACCTAGGCATTGTCCCTGAGCATTTTTGCTAAAGGCTAAGATTCTACTGCTTTGAGCGATAGCATCACTTCTTATATTTTATTTTTTGGTATTATTTCTCTACAGATATTTGTGTGACTTTTTGTAGGTTCGCAGCTAATGCTAGTCAGATTCCTTCCTGAGCTCCTACTAATTGTGAAATTATGATTTAATTTCTTACTATGCTCACAATGATAGCCTTTAGTCTCAAGATCATATAATTATAAGGCAATAAGTTTTGTTTTTGCGATAGGGACCTACTTCAGAAAAAATAATTAAATCTGCTTTGTTGGTAAGTCCTAAAGCTATAGACCTGGTGACTACATCTGATGGACTTCAAAGTAGTTATACTTTTTTAACTCCTGTTTTCACCTGATTATTGAACAACAGAATTAGCAAAGACGTATAATTTGATTCTAATTCTTTTATTTTATTTTGTGTAGGTGTGTACTTGAGCTTGAACTCAGTGTATAGGCACTATTACTGATCTACCACTATTAGTGTTCTACCACTTTGAGCCACAGGTTTACTTCTGGATATCTGGTGGTTAATTGGAAATAAATGTCTCATGGGTTTTCCTACCTACACTGAACCTCAATCCTCAGATCTCCTGAGTAACTAGGATATTACAGGCATGAGCCACCACACCTAACTGACAATCCTTTCAGTTTTGTAAATTAGTCCCATAGCTTTCTTTTAAGGACTTCTTGTGTCATCTGTTGTCCAGTTTTCAGCCTCCGTATGCCTTGTTTCCCAACTACATGCTCAGTGCTGGGCACTAGACATAGCTTCCCAGGGGATGTGATCCAACAATCACTAGGATTCTAAGAGTTTGAGGTACTCCTGGAGAAAAGATAGACTATTTGAATTAATTTACCCTGCCTAGGGTGCCATCCTCAAATGCAAGATAACAGCAGCATCCCTCTAACCCTTTAAATGGGATGGTAGAGGATAGCAGAATGATTCTAAAGGCTGAAGCTGAAGAGGGTAGCCTGAGACTGTTCATTAGATGTATTTACTTTTTAAAGCTTCAATCATGATCAAAACTGGACACAGCTGTCCTGTTTCAAGGAGATTTCACTTCTAGGCTCAGTGTTTGGATTTCAGCTCATTGTTTAATAGGTCTAGAATTTAAACAGTCACCTTGAGGCAGGAAGGTTAGCACTCCATTAAGATGGATGGGGAATGTTCACATCTCTCACTTTTGCTGTATTTCTTTGCTTTTCTTTACATTGCTCTGCAAATTCAGCAAAGCTGAAGCACATTCATGCCACAGTCTATTTTTAAACCCACTGGGCTAAAAAGTTGATTTACTGAAGAACATGAATTTCCCAGGAAAAGGCAAAATCCAGAGAATTTTAAAATCTGCCAACTAGGACAGGATTATCAGAGGAATAAGAGATCATAAGCTGCATCCTTTGGCTTTTAAGTCAACCTCCAAAGAAATTTAGAATATCTTTGTACTTTTTAGGTGGTTCTTCTGAAATTCCTTAAGAGTGAAGAAAGGAAGGGGAGGGAGAATGCAAGCACAAAATTCAATACATATCCTACAAAATTAAGAAAATTGAGGGGAGGAGTAGGGTTGGGAAGGATGGCAGAGAATAATGAAAGGGATGTCATTGATAAAGATATATTGTATTAATAAACTACTTTGTTGATTAGCAACTCCTTTGTATAACTACTTAAAATAGTCAAAAAAAGAAGAAAAGAAGAACTACAAATATATCAGGACAATCTTTATTCTGAGATTGGGATTTGAACTCTTGATCTGACACTTTCACTCATTGGCTGATGCTCTACTACCTGACCATGCCTCCAACAACAGAACAATCTTTTCACTGTAAAATGAAAAAAGTTTTTCAAATAAGATCTGTTAAGACAGAGTGAAAACAAGCAGCACTTCCATGAAACATGGTGCATCTTTGTTCTGTTAGCTTTCTCAAAGATATTAGAAGGCAGTGCCCACTATGTAAATGCTTTGTGCTGGACACCATGGGGAATAATACATGTTCTAGTCCCTTTCTGCTGATGTTGCAAAAAGATACATGATTTTGTGTGATACATGCCAGATTCTGATCATCCAGAAAAGCACACGTTTATTATGACTACGGCTTTTAGAACAGCTTGGGGTTGAGACACAAAATCAGTTTTGGGGACTGGAGGTGTGGCTCAGTGGTAAATCTCTACCACTGGCTCATGAGGTCCTGGGTCCTGAGTTCAAACTCTAATATCACCAAACCCTTTTCATGAAGCTCTTACAGATGGCAGTCCAATCAAGTAGATTCTAGAATCAAGCAAAGACTTCTGATGAAATACCCTGTCACATTTCAACAGGAATAAAATTTGTTGTGTTAAGACATTGAAAAGAGACTTCCAGGAAGACGGTAGAGGAGCAGCAGAGCCCTAGCTAAGCTCACTCTGACATCCCACTTTTACCAATCCAGAGAAACTTTTACTCTTAGTAAGACAGCCAAAGTAAGTTATAACAGTACAGGGATTCTGGCCAGGAAGGAAAAATTGACTTCGCTGGCCTAAAAACACAGATTTGAGCTCCAGATGGCATCCCGCCACCACGCCAGTGCTGGCACAGCGCCTGGCATTCCGTGCACCTAAAGCACACAGTGGTGACCAGGAAGAAATCCTCCAGACGGTGGCAGACACACGCGGATTGCAGGCTGAGCACAGATGGGCCGAAATCGCAGAGAAAGCGTGCGTGTAGATAGGCATTCCCAATCCAAATGGGCAGAAGAAGCACAAGAAAGATGGTGAATAATGGAGTCTCATCTCCCACTCAAAACAAGCAGGAAGCAAAGCAGTCAATCAAAGACCTAGAAGAGAACCCTCAAAATGCTCTACAAAGTTTACTGATAAAAATGTTAAATGATAAGTTTGAATTTCTTCAGTCAACTATTCTAGAGCATGAGGAGGCAAACCAAAAATTAGTAGAGAATTTCATGGCCTCCACAAATAGAAAAATAAATGAACTTCAAGAGTCCAATGAAAAGATAGCTACCCAGCTAAAAGATTTGAGAGACAACACTCAGAACCAAATTAATAAAGTAAAGAAGTCCATGCAGGACCTAAGAGAAAATTATAGCAAAGACATGGAAATCATCAAGAAAGACCAGTCAGAAGGAAAAGTGATTTGAAATCAAGTAGCTAGCCTACATTCCAGACTAGAGGAAGCAGAGGATCGAATCTCAGGAACTAAAGATTCCCTAGAATCTACGGAGAAAGATAATAAAAAAAAAAATACAAAATCAATCCAATTGACAAAACAGATGACTCCAGGAGCTCCAAGATACAATCAGGAAGCCCAATTTAAGGCTAATGGGTATCAAGGAAAACCTAGAGAAAGAAGTTAATGGAATAGGCAATCTATTTAACAGAATATTAGCTGAGAACTTCCCAAATATCCAGAAGGATAGGCCTATCCAGATACAAGAAGCATTTAGATCCTCAAACCGACCAAACCAGAATAGGACATCCCACTGACACATTGTGATCAAAACAGGATCAATAGAGTTCAAGGAAAGAATCCTTAAAGCTGTTAGGGAGAAGAAAATAATCACATATAAAGGAAAACCAATCAGAATTACTCCAGACTTCTCAGCAGAGAACATGAAAGCAAGGAGAGCCTGGAATGAGGTATGCCAAACCCTAATTAAAAATAACTATCAGGGCTGGGGATATGGCCTAGTGGCAAGAATGCCTGCCTCGGATACATGAGGCCCTAGGTTCGATTCCCCAGTACCACATATACAGAAAACGGCCAGAAGCAGTGCTGTGGCTCAAGCGGCAGAGTGCTAGCCTTGCGGCCAGAAGCGGTGCTGTGGCTCAAGCGGCAGAGTGCTAGCCTTGAGCCGGAAGAAGCCAGGGACAGTGCTCAGGCCCTGAGTCCAAGGCCCAGGACTGGCAAAAAAAACAAAAAAACTATCAACCAAGAATACTGTATCCAGTATTCTCATTCATAGCCGAAGGTCAAATAAAAGTCTTCCACAGTAAGGAAAAACTGAAACAATATATCTCCACCAAACCAGCTTTACAGAAAATCCTTAAAGATGTACTATACAGGGAACATAATCAAGATCCCAATACAGACAGAGAAATGAACCCTAAGTAGTAAACCAGAATATCAGATCAACAAATGGGAAGACACAGCTTTTAACAAGATAGGGATAATGAAAGGAACAAATGATCAGCTCTCAATCCTAACTCTCAACATTAATGGACTTAATTCTCCAATCAAACGACATAGGCTCATAAGTTGGATCAAAAATCAAGATCCATCTTTCTGCTGCCTCCAAGAGACACATCTATCCAGCAAAAGTAAACATCTTCTAAAAGTGAAAGGCTAGAATCAAATCTATCAAGCAAATGGCCCCCATCAGCAGGCTGGAGTTGCAATTCTAGTATCAGATAAAATTGACTTCAAATTAAAAAAGGTAAGAAGAGACAAAGAAGGTTACTACATACTAATAAAGGGATCTCTTCTACAGGAGGATATAACCATCCTAAATATCTACACACCAAATAAAGGAGCACCCAACTTCATCAAACAAACACTACTGACTCTAAAAACACTCATAGACCCAAACACATTGATAGTTGGGGACTTTAACACTCCACTATCACCTCTGGACAGATCAGATTACCTGTCTTAAAATACCTTAATTTATGTTGAAAAGTAGCAGTAAAAAGTTCTCTATTGGGGCTGGGAATTCAGCTCAGCAGGAGAGTTCCTGCCTGGGAAGTTCAAGGCCCTGAGTTCAGTCCTCATCTCTGGAAAAAAATTTTTTTAAAAAGTTCTCTATCATTTTTGTAGTTTCCTATAGGTCAGAGATTCAAGAACAATAAAATTCATAAAGTGTTGGCAACCTATTTGCAGTTGACAAAGTAGCTGTCTCCTCCTGAAGTGGGTATAAGTGTTTCATTTTAAGGACATTTAGGAGTAGTCTTGGATAAGCCAGTTGTGATAGGAACTGAAGGTCACTTATAGGTACTTTTGCCATTCATGACTGCTGTAACATTGAAAAGGGAATATAATAACTCATTTATTTCCTTTATATATTTTTTAACCTGGGACATAAAGTCACATGCCACACAGACTTAAGGGCAGGAAACAAAGACAAGGTGCTCTATGACCAGGGAAAGACCAGATAATACTTAGAAGACAGCTTTACTGACTTTCACACTTCATTGACCTTTGAGGAAGGACTGTGCTCATAGTTAACCAAGTCACCGGTCATTCCTAGAAGTGTTGCTCGGCATTCTCCTGAGCTTCTAAGACCTATTGTCAACAGACTTTGGCCTTCTGCTTGCTGTTGTATAGTCTTCTAATTAAGATTTTTTTTTTTTTTACATTTTAAAATGTTGGAAGAAAACAATATTTCATGTAATGTGGCAATTATACAAAATTCAAATGTGTATCCATTAAAAGTTTTATTGGAACACAGCCATATTTACTTAGTTATGGACTGCCTATTGTCTACAACTGGCTTTCTGCTACAGCCTCAAAGCAAAGTCACAAAGGAGACTATGATCTCATAGCCTAAATACTGACTGCCTGACGTTCAAAAGAATTGGCCAATCCCTGATTTTACACATGTGCCTTAGGAAAACCATGCTCATTTCAATACAGCTCCCCCCATCACCACTTGGGACATGATTATTTGCTAGATATTTGAAATTCAGCTAATTTGTTTCAAAACAAAAAATATTTGAAAAGAAAACTCATGGTAGATGTGTATAGTAACAAGGGTTATGGTAAAGCCATAGGTAGAAGAGTGTTCAGAATTGAGAGCGAAGCTAAATGGAGCTGAGATCTGAATGGAAAGCCATTTGGAATAATCATAAGTTTGTTTGAATTAGATATTGCAGCTACAAACTGGCCAGATGAATTTCTTACCAGGACTTTTCTCCTCCTTGAGGATACATCATATTAACTTATCCAGTGTTTTCCCAGTCAACCTGGATACAAACATAAACCCTCACTGACTCCTGCTAAAATACTTACATACATATATTTATGCCACAAGAAAAACTGGCTCCTCAAGTAGAAGAAAACACTCCAAGTTGGCCATCCACTTTCCCAGCTTTTTCTGCTGGAAATATTTCACTTTCAACTGTGACTTTTTTACAAAATGATT
The DNA here is from genome assembly GCF_023159225.1 of Perognathus longimembris pacificus. NCBI lineage: Eukaryota > Metazoa > Chordata > Mammalia > Rodentia > Heteromyidae > Perognathus > Perognathus longimembris. The sequence continues at coordinate 120,029,417 of NC_063161.1, read as the reverse complement.
TGGATTTTTCCTCAGAGGCTTTATAAGTATTTAAATAAAGTTGGCTTTCTGGGTAACTTACCAGCTGTGCTGTGTGGGGTATTTAGAAAAATAATGTGTTCCATCCTCTGTCAACATATTTCCTGTGTTAATACAGGGACTTCTAAAATAAGATGTTGATCTAATGACAGAATACTATTTCTCTTGCTTAAGTGTTCAGGTATTACTACACCAGTTAGTAACACTAGGGCTGGAATGAGAGATACATTACAGGCATATTCCAACTAAGGTCAGAATCTATTCTTTTTAACTGTCAGAAATGGCATTCCTTAATACCCATGTATATAAATCCCATTTATTTATGCACTGAAATGATCTCTTTAATCCAGCTTCCTCAGCTGTCAAAGACTTCCTGTGAAAGGCATTCTCTTCTAAACTAGTCATAATTCACATCTAGCCCTACTCAGAGAGATGCCTTTCTCCACTTTGTACTTTAGTCAAAAGTATGGAAGCAGACTTTCATCCAGTTTCAAAGATAAATTTTACTTGGTTTGGAAACAGACACTTCACTAGCTCTTTGTCCATTTACTTTGCATTTCCTTTACTTTTGTACTTGGTCATTTCTAAAATAAAATATTTTAAATTATTGATCATTTTATGCCGTGCCAACTTATAAGTTAATACTATTTGCTTATAGGCATAAGTATGATATATACATACACATATATATCCTCAAGAGCAAAATCTATGTAAGAACCTACTATTTGAGAAATATACTTAATCTAGATCATCTGGAAAAAAAGAAACAGGACATATAGTTGTTTTTGCCTCTATAGCATTTGGCTGACTCTAGAACACAGGAGATGATTTTAAATTGAAAACAGAAGTTATGCTATGCAGCTAACAGAAATGCTATGACATGAAGACAAGTTTTCTCGTCTATATTCTATGAATAGAAAAATTAAAACTCCAAAAGACTAAGCAAGTTTCAAGAAAACCATCACCCAGGAGAAACAAGGTCCAGGTCTCTTTGCCACTGGTCATTGGTACTTCCAGATGGTTCTGTCTCATGATAGGTAGAATCAGTACTGTTTGGCTTCTTAATTTGTGAATAGAGCTTTTCTCCTCTCTCCCAAACCTTACTGAAAGAGCTCCTGAATTTCAGTAATACATTTAACTTTCTTTCTTACAAATATGCATTAAATTTCTTAAGAAAAGCACAGTGGGAATAGAAAAGTAGCTCCTAAAATACTAGTAATAATAGCAGAGGCCTGGATATAAGAATGAAGAGATGTAGTAAAACATGGGATTGCAAACTTTTGATAGTGCAGACAATTTTTGTGTTGTTAACAAAAAGGCAGGACTTTTGTTTGTATTCAAAGAGAATGAGATTGGAGATGACTAAATCTGTTATGGTTAGTACTTCTGTACTTGATATCAATAACCTGGAGGATTGGCATTGGACATACAGTGTGAGAAATATGAAGGATATTGAGGAATTGGATAATAGAAGCCCACTCTGACATTGTCCTCTAGCTTTGGGAATAACAAATAGAAAAACTTAAATTATGGGTGGCCCTTGCTTTCTAGGAGCTCACTGGCTAACAGAGTTTAGAACTGAGGATTTGTAGTAGGGACATGTTGACCACACAATGTCAGGCCTCAAGATGTGGTAATTCTATGGGCCCCGATTAATTTTATCCTGAACTTGAGCAGAACAATGTAGTGGTAGGTACATATAGTAAAGTGAGAAGTGAGAGAATTCATGTCTCAGAGGAAGATTTACTTAAATGCAAAACACAGATTGGTCTCTGCTGTTGAATAATTGCACATTTCCTCAAATTTCTTCTCAACATTTCTTCAACATTTCCTCATCTCTCTTGCTCTCAAGTTAAATACTCAGGAAAACCATATTATATTGTGTTGTACTTAATGTTGCATAATCAACAGAAAATCTGAAGTTACTAGAATTATATATTATTAAAACTATTTATTACCTAAGAATGGAGGCACAACTCCCCGCAGAAGGGTACCTGGTAGCAGGAATTAAGACTTCTTTCTCTCAACACAATATGAGTGGACCCCGTCAATATTTGTCTTCTGTACTCTGTTTCTGTTGTTGCTAGTTCTGTTTCCTCCAATTCCCAAGTCCTTCTTTAGATACGTTCATAACTTCAGGCAAATTTCTTTGTAAGAAATCTTGAAAAAATAATAACACAAATAGATTAAAAAATGCAAGTTAACTGGAATGTGTTTGTAATACAAAATTGATGAATACATTAGTCAGGGGACTGGTTAAAAAAGTTGTTATGGGGCTGGGAATATGGCTTAGCGGTAGAGTGCTTGCCTAGCATGAATGAAGCCCTGGGTTCGATTCCTCAGTACCATAGACACAGAAAAGGCTAGATGTGGGACTGTGGCTCAAGTGGTAAAGCATTAGCTTTGAGTACAGAGAGGCTCAAGTACAGAGCCCAGGCCTGGCCCAAGTTCAAGTCCCAGGACTTGCAAAAAAAAAAAAAAAAAGAAAGAAAACAAAAAAGAAAAAAAGTTGTTTATTGCTTATCAATGGTGGTTCATTCATGTAATCCTAGTTCCTTGAGAGGCAGGAATTGTGAGGATCAAGGCCAACCAGAGCAAAAAATTCATGAGGACCATCTCAATTATTATGAGCTGTATATGGAACATGTCTGTCATTTCAACTACATGGGAAGCATAAATAAGAATATTTCAGTTCATGCTGGGTTGGGAATAAATGTGACACCTTATAGGGAAAAATAATAAAATAAAAAAAGGCTAGAGACATGGCTCAAGTTGTAGAATACTTTCTTGGCAAGCATAAGATCCTGAGTTCAAACCCTATCACCACAAAAAAAAGATTTAGTTTTGGAATGTAAGTATAGACACATCCTTTCATGTACATGTATATGATTTAGAAAAGATACAAGCACAGGAAAGATATAAATGCAGGAAGAATAACTTTAAATGTTAATAGTGGTTAACCCTAAGGAATGGGTTATGTTAGAAGGGATCTAAGACTTTCATTTCTTCTTTTATATGCACACCCACACACATACACACAGTGGGATCATGGGAGCAATTTAATTGTTTTTTTTAGACTCTTCTTTCCTTCCCTTACCCTGAAGCCAGGTAAAATCTTGTAATCTCAGGGAAATTACTATATTGTAAGATATTACTGTTCAATGCTATAATTGGTGATGATTATATAAGAAGTATGAATTGATCAAATGGGCTTCTAGGAAAATGAGACATTGCTTCTAGCTGCATGGGAGTGAGAGTGGGAGATGGCTAAGAGACAGGAAAGTTTATATCCTTTGTAATGACAAGCTTTGCTTTTGGCAGAGTGATGTGCTCACTTCTGAATTGGCTTTTAACATTTCCCCTGCTTATGTCATCAAAGGGCCTGTTAGTTTCATAATTTGGGGCAACCTCAGTTGAGGGCAGTGTGTGCCCCAAATAAATGGAGCAGCTTTCAGCTTTCCTTTTGAGTTACAAGCTGCCCCAGTTATTTCATAGAATACAGTGAATTCCAATTTTTGGCCCGCCAAATATGTTTACTATATGCAGGTACAACATTATGCATATAACAATTACTTGATAAATGGTTGTTGCTTGGTGCATTATCAGGCTCTTTAAACCAAAAACAATACTATCAGATAATCACCTTTGAACTCAAAAGTCTATGCTTCCCCTTCTGTAGGTCAAGATGGTTTTTTTAGGTCTTTTCTAGCTATCCAATCAGCAGTAGTAAAACTATCAGTATGAAATGAACTGCCATTGAAGATTTTAAGTTTTGTTTTATGAATGGATACAGACAGTAATGTCAAATGAGGCAAAACCTTTCCTCTGAGGACTGCCATGTAGTTAACTCTAAGGACACAAGATTAACCTTATCTGGAAACCATTGCACTTGGTTACAAACAAGTGGGACCAGGAGTATGGTCTATGCCATTTTCTGGGAGATGCCTGAACCATCCCACATTCCCCACCCGACATCATTCATCTCCTCCTTCTCTGATTTGTATGTGTTTTGTTAAGCAGTGGGTCTTGCTATGCTTCTCAGAAAGCTGACAAGAAGCAAGCTTAAAATTAAAAATGGGTGCCAGGAGGCTTTACAGGAGTCTAAATAAACAGGCTGGCAGGAAAGACGTGTGGCAGGCTAAAATTTCAGACCAGTGGTCAGAGCGAGTTAACAGACATCCGTATAACAGAAGGCTGTGTTTGTTTTGCTTGTCCCTGCTCTAGCAAATTTATTGGATTATCTGTCTTATTTTGACACTTGGGTGTTTAAGTTTTCTGTTCTAGGTGTCTAAAGACATAAAAAAATTATTGTACAGTTTACATTCCTGGCAAAAGCTTTGACATGTGCTAACTGAGAAGTTTCTATCTGTAGTAACTTCATGGAATTAAAACTTTGAAGAGTTGGGTTTTCATGGAGGCCAAGAAACCTTTGTGAAAAGCATTAAGAATGAAGGGTTGCTATTTTTATTTTTGTTCATATCATCGTAACATTTAGTGAAGTACCATGTTCTTCCATGGTACTATTTTTACTTACCATTTAACACATATAAAGAGCACTACCTGTATCTTGTAGAAGGAAAGGCTATTTCCATCAGATTGACAGCCTGTCTTGCTGCAGTTAGGAACATATACCAGTGCTGAGTGAATACTAAGTGTTATGGTAATGCCCAAACTATCAAGTCATATATGCAGAAATATTGACTTTTTAGCTGCCCATAAGCAATGTTGATTTATTTCTTCCCTTCAGAACAATGAAATAATTTTATTACTTATAAGCTCATACTATATTGTTCCTTGAAGTTTGTGAGGACATAGTGACTAATTAAGGGATGTTGTGGAATTTAAGTAGTTGTCTGACATAAACAAATTTGCATCTATTCATTCTAAATTAAAATGACATTCAGTAAACATTCATATACTTAACTGTGAGAAAGTGGGAAATGTTTGTGGTAGAAAACTGTAAAACATGATTCATAGCTCTGAAAGAAAATTCTGGTTTCTTCAGTCCTTAGCTCCTGTAAAAAAAGCAAGAAAAACCAATTAAAAAAAAAAACCCAAACTTTTTTTTTTTTTACCCCCTAGGGAAAATTGCTTTTCTGTAGCTGAGAAAATTCAAGAATATTACTGATTCTTTGTCCAGTCTTCTTTCTTTTTGGTGACTATTTCCTCCCTCAAGATTAGCAGCTATTAGTTACAATTCATGCTCTCATACTACTTTTGGTAAAAGGTTCACATCAAAACTACTGGGTAAATGGTTCCCTCTTCTTGGATTCCCTTCTCAGCATCTATATTTCCAGGTCGCTTGCATTCACCCCATGACTGGTGAAAGTTGACTCATTTTGTGCAAAAAGAAATACTTTTTTTTAGAAGAAATTCATCTGAATTTGAATATATACTCTGCCCTTTCATCACTGGGAAGTGCTGAGCCTCAAGTTTCACCAGCAGAAATGTGTATAGTGTATTTCATAGGATGAATAAAACTAGGATGGTCAGATATATATGATATGGAGGACTGGAGCAGCCAGGAAAGGCTCCTTACTCTCACGAATGATTTGAAAGTCTTCAAGTCATGTAGGATGTGGAGAAATGAGGCATTTGAAGGAAAAGTTTTGTTTCAAAGACTTTATAATCTGTTACTTTACAGTTGGTTTTTAAATACATGTCACAATGAGAAATAATTATATTTGAGTTCCAATTTCTTTGTTTTATGATATTAGTAGTATCAGCTAATTTAAGTGAACAATTAATGAAATACTTTTTAGAAAGCAAAGGTCACACTTATCATGGTACTGTAAAGCTACAGGTTATTGTCCAGATTATTGTGAATTCTATGTCCACCTCTAATAACCAGCCTTTGGAGGGATACAAAAAAAAATAAATACATAAAACAAGATGCTAGAATCTTAAGAACAAGTTGAGGAGATAAACTTTATATAGTAAAATGCAAGTACTACCCAAACAAGTAATTTATGGAAATAGACAAGAAATAGGTAGTATTTATTAAACATGATTTCTTTACCTTTAACATCTTTAACATATAATAAGGATCTCTAAGAAGGGGGAGAGAAAGTAGTGTTTTTATAGTTATTTGAGTATAAAATTTTACCTGTTATCTCTATAACTGTATTAGAAAGATAGATTGGGGTCATGAAGAGCTTGAATATTAATGGAAAGAAATCAAGACTTTATCCTGAAGGTACTGGTCTTTCAAGGGATCAGCATGATCCAAACTTTGATGTGGAATCACAGTCCTGGTTGTACACTAGACCACTGGTGAAAGTTGTGACAAAGGACTTCCTTTTTAGTTGAATATAAAAGCCATATGACAGTTGATCTAATTAAGGAGATTGCTATAATCCTAAAAGCTGGGATTGTTCCTCTTCTGCTTTCCTTTGTAACTCCTCTAATTCTTCTAATTTTTTGCTGACCCTACCCTAACCAGATGAACCCTGGGGAAAGTGAGAATCCTCACATCTTTGATACCCTATCTCTTACTCTTTTTGGTTTCCCTATATAAGAAAGTAACACTGTTGTGGGAAGTTTTGGTCAGAGTTTTCCTCAAGTTCAACCTCCTTTTCATTTATTTATGTTTCATGAGCTAGCCCTAATAAGATGGTTAAAATCACTTACCAAAAATATATTCATACAAGTATTTGTTTAGGCATATCTAATGCATAATGGTTGAAATTACCAGTATTTTCAAATTCTCAGTATTAATTAACGATTACATATGAGGGCCAAAAAAAAAGCAAACAAATTGGCTTGAGTTGAATACAACATAATTCTTGTACGGAGAGAGATACAGTTTTGCAGGGAAATAATGCCTATGAAAACAGGAGTGTAGGATGTTATTGAAGCTATTTTGTATAGCTGACTCTAAAGACTGAAGGCAACCAAAAATTTGCCCATGGACTGTTGAGGCAGGAAGGGAGGCAAGGAGTGGGAAAAGGATGTCCTCAGTCCAAATGGGAAAATGGATGAGGGTCTAGCTGTGGATAAGAGAGAAGGAGTACTAATACCACATCTGAAGACAAGCATATTGAGAAATGGCTTAGACTAAGCATGGTACAGTTCACAGCTAAGATGAAAGGACACACAGGTGTGAAGAATAGCAGGGTGAGAAATTCTGAGGTCAGAGTTTTGCATGACTGCCTACCAAATCTGAAAATAGGGAACCCGAGTTTGCTTTTTACCTGCCCATTGGAAGTGTACAAAGTAGTTGTCAGTACACTGAAGGATATTTTCCATATTCCTTCATCTCTACAAGAGAATAGAAAGGCAACCAATGGGAGATGTCAAATGTGCCTAGCTGTGAGTTCACCAATTGCAGCAGCTATCACAACCTATGTCTCTTGATCATCCTTTGTTTGAATGCTTTCAGTACAAGTAGAGGCAGATTTGAATGAAATGCATTAAGTCTGCCTACAAATATGGCAAAAAAACAACAACCCACAAAGAGACAAAAACTCAGAAGCACCTGAGTCAGCATCAGTAGCTAAGAAATGTAGCATTTTAACACCAAATAAAGTCCTGTCCAATGGCTGATGAATCAAATTAAATTCTGAACAAATAGCTCTCCAGCTGCATCTCAGTCAGTTTTAGAATCAATGCAGGTGATTTATGATTCCTTAGGGTTGTATTCTGTTTGCGATGTGCTGGGATTTCTACACGTAGCTCCCATTTGCCACTAATGAGCAGCACACATCAGTCCCTGGGCACCTGGCAGGAAGGAACCACGTGGTTTTGTTGTATAGCATAGGTTCTTCCCATGCAAAAAGGACTCCTTCACTGGGTCAGGAGTCCAGGATTGCTGGGTGGAGCTGTTAATGCAAGGCACTGACAGTCTTTTTTTTTTTCCTCCCAGAAGCATCAGTGCTTTTTAATTTAATGGTTCTCTGGTGTGTGAAGACCCTTTTGGACAAATCTGGTTCTCCAACCTCAGCATGCTGATTCAGGCAGGAGTTGGAAGGAGACAGAGAACATTTGGTTTCCTGAATGATTTATTTTGTTACCGATTAGAGTGAATCGTGGGCCAGTGCTTTTATGAAAACAAAAAATGATTCCACTGCCTAGCACAATACCTGGCTTCTAGCAAGATCTCTGTAGATATTTGCTTAATAAACAGCAGGTGGAGGCTCACAGAAAGCATGTTTTTCTTGCAAATATCTGGGAGATCTTGGAATTGCTTTTGCTAGCACAGGAGGATGCTAGTCAGAGTGGAGGGATCACCAGTCACGTGACTAGTGATGTGAAGCCATATTCCTTAATTTATTCATTGCTGAAGGTTGAAGTATTTATTGTCATCCCCACTTTACAGATGAGCAAACTGAGGCACAGAGAGACTACAGTAACTTGCCTAAGGTCAGCTAGTCAGTGGTAGTGGGGTTTTAACAAAGGCAGTCTGCCTCCACATTCACTATATCCAGTCACTATGTCATTAAGAATTCTCTCAGGCTGTTTACATTTGAGTAGCAGAGCCATCCCCCCAATACTGTTAAAGGAGTAGCCCTACTTTTTACAATGACAAGAAAAATGCCGACGTAGCTGCTGTGTTTGAATTGTGGCTCCACTGAAATCCCAAATGTCCACGTGAATTCATTCAATTAGTTCTAGACAAATGAAAACAGAGGGTGAACATGAGGTGTCCGGACGTATCAGTAGGAACAGATTTCACTTCCTGAAGCAGATTGTAATTTTAAAGTTTAAAGAAGGAGAAAAGGAAGGTGGAGAAGTAGGAACTTGAGCCTCAGCCACTGGGGTGACTCCTCCAATAGGAGGAGGCTTGGCACCTCCTGTCTGCATAGAAGAGTTAGCTTTCCAGGACAATAGCATGCTGAGAACTCTGATTTTCTAAAGGAACCCCAGTGTCCTGGGAAATTGTGGCTCCTACAGGACAAAAGACAGAATCTTTTCTTGCGCTCTTGAGACAGAACACATATGATATGTTCCTGAAATATTGAGCATTGTGATTCATCCAATATTGTCTGCATTGTTCAGCAAAATCTCTTCCCCTAAAAATGATTTTCATTGCAAGTAGAGATAAAATAACCACACAGACTGACCTCACAAAGAGGGAAGGGCACATGACAGAGTGAAAGCCGTCTCTATTTGCCTCTGGGAATTGGAAAAGACAGGATAGGTAATGAAGGAGAGAGATGAAATTCAGAAGAAAGAGTATCTGGAACCATGAAAGTAGGACAGAACAACTACAAAATATAGAGAAATAGGTTACAGAGTAAGTTAGGAAACAGGCAGCAACTTTAACCCCAACTCCCAGTGAGGTTGAAGGTATGGTGGAGACAAGAAATCAAAGCCTCAACCACAATGTAAGTTAGGTGGTCTTAGCAACAGATTGGAAGGACTTGTTGTAGGACAGATTCAAACCTCTCACAAAATCTAAAAACGATATAGTGATTCAGTAGAGCAGTGATTTTCCCTGTGAGATAGGCTAGCATCAGACAGGGAAGACATTTTCTCACTCCCTACATCTCATCAAGCTATAATGAGGTGCCATCTTGAGAAGGAGCCTTCTCTTTAAGAACAATCTTCTCTGAAGACTTGAAATAAAAAACCAATCACAGCTTAGGGGGAGAGTTCTTAGGATACCCAGCCATAGTGTAGGGGAGGGGGAGGGATTTGTAGAGTGGAAGAGGGTCTGAGAGATTTAAGCAGTGGGAAGCTTGGACATTGAAAAAGGTATGATGATTGGTGATATCACTGTCAAGTGAGAGAAAATCCTATTACCTCAAGATCACTCCAGATTCAGAGCCCCAAGCCTAGGGTCAGTGGAGTGTTAGGCATCGTGATCTACTGTTAGCTGTGGTTTTCGCTGCTGTGGGGCTACAAGCTCCTCTGAGCACAGGAACAGGGCATCACATGATTGTTTCCCATGCCATCTCCCTCTTGCTGGGTATTGAACAACCTCTGAAAGCACTAAGCCCTTCAGTTCTCCACAGCTAGGGCATTATCTGTCATAAGTATGCGACCCTCTTAGACTTGGATGCTTGCTGCCCCTGGAGGCACAGCCAGATGGGCCTGACTGGCCAACATGCTACAAAGCTACTTGCTGCTGGCAAGAACTTCTAATACAAAAAGAAGGAAAGTGTGTAAGGCACAAGCAGCATAGAAGTGGACAGCTGACATTATATCAGCTCTGATCTAAACACACATGTAGCACTAGCCAGTATACTAGGAATACAGAGACTCAAGCTAGCTTCTGTCTATTTGCTTGATGCTGAGGATGAGACCTGACTGATCCAAGTGTGTAGGTGAATGGCTAATACGCTCCATTTCCAGACCAGTAATGAGAAACTGTGCCTTGACCTTACCACTACATGGTCATGCCTAAACACTGAGAACACGTGCATGAAAAGCTTACTGGTTATAGACAAAAGAGATAGTGAACTGGATGAGGTCTCTGATAAAGAATTGAAAAGAGTGATTATCAGAATTATCAGTGAATTAAAGAGGAGACAAATTCCTGCCTGAATTCCAAGAGGGTAAAAATAAATAGCTGAATGAAATAAAGAAGAAAATTCAGAGTAGGAGAGAGGAATTCATAAAGACATAGAAACTCTGAAAAATTCTTCCTGAAATTCTAGGAATGAAGAGCTGAGGAGTCAAATAAAAAACTAAGTTGCAATTTTTATGAATAGACTGGATCAAGTTGAAGTCAAGAATATCAGGGCTTGAAGACAAGGTAGAGAAATTAGAACATTCAGGTAAAGATAAAGGAAAAATGAAGTATGAATGGAACAGCCAAGACATATGGGTCATTAATAAAAGACTAATGCTATAAATTATGAGCAAAGAAAATGAGATACAAGCTTAAAGGAAGAGGACATATATTCAGAGCAATAGCAGAAGTTTAACAAATCTTGAGGAAGAGATGCTGGTACAAGTTCAAGTGGCTTTTAGGACACTAAATAGATAAGACCAAGAAGTTCTCCAAGACAGAATAAAACACTAAGTATGCAGAATAAGGAGAGAAGATCGAAATCTGCAAGAGAAAAGGCCCAAGTAATTCATCAGAATAACAACAGATTTCTCAACCCAAACTCAAAGAGCAAGGAAGGAATGGCATGGTATATTCCTAGGCCTAAAAGAAAAATCCCTGCCAAACTAGATTACTGTATCCAGCAAAATTATTTTTTTAGAAATAAAGGAGAATTAAAGAATGTCCATTATTAATAAAAGCTAAAGGTATTCATGGCCAGAGGCCAGTACCTTAGCATATGCTTAAAGGCATCATAGCATAGAAGAGAAAGACAAACACAAACAGGAAAATGTGTGAAGGAATAAATCTTCCTGGTGGGGTAGATAAGCAAATGAGGATTAGGAAAGAATCAAGCATTTCCAAACTGACAAAATGTCAAGGATTACTTCCTAACTTTAAAAAATAACTCTTAATATTAATGGTCTCAACTCTCCATTAAAAGACACAAGCTGGCAGTATGTATTAAAAGACATATGCAGCCATTCAATGCCTAAAAAGAAACACACCTCATTGACTAAGACAAGCACAGATTTAAAGCAAAAAGGTTAAGAAAGATTTTCTAAGTAAACAATCAGGAGTGCTTATACTTATGTCTGATGGGACAAACTTCAAACCAAAATTAGTCAGAAGAGACAATGAAGGTTATCACCTTTTAATAAAGGAAACAATTGCCTCTAGCAGTTGTAAATAAATATGAACCAAGCATTGGTACATTCCATTTCATAAAACAAACACAAGTGTACATAAAATGAAATTATGTCCTTTGCCGAAAAATGGAGATTGTAATTTAAGTAAGATAAACAAAGCTAAAAAAAAATCAGTTTTGCAAATCTTTGCTCAAATGTAAACTCTAAGCCACTAATAATTATAACAACAATATAACGGTTACAAACAGAGGACTGTTTGGTATTGGGAGAAGAAGGTATGAGGAGAAGGAAATGAGAAGGTGATACTAGTGAATATGATTAAAGCAAACTATAAACACACATATCACACATATCATCATGCACTCAACACACACAGATATATATGTATATATACACATATGTGTGTATATATATGAAAGCAGCATAATAAAATTCATATATGTATGTGAAATCAGCATCATAAAATTCACTAAGAACAGTTAGAAACAGAAGAGGAGGAGAGTTCAATAGGGTGAATTTGATCAAAGCACATTATACGACTTTTCAGGAACATCACAATGAATTCTTTTGTGCAATTATGGTAAGAAGATAAAAGAACTGGGCATGGGGATATTCTCTTGTAATTCCAGCTACAGAGGAGGACCGTGGAATGAAGCCAGGCAGAGCACCAACTTCAAGTCCGTATTTGAGTAACAAAAGCTAAAAGTACTAGGGGAATGCTCAAATATAAAGTGCCTGCCTGGCAAATACAAATCTCTTAGTTCAATCCCCAGTATATCAAAAAATCAAAAGACCAATAAGATCAATCATACATGAGTAAAATAATAGGCAAATCATTTTTAGAATTTTTGTTTTCTAGATGCAACCTAAAATTTCAGGTTTCTAATTTCATGAGGAAATGAGATCTGCTGGTTTTGAAATATGACTTAAAAATAGTTTCGAGAAAAGTGTTAAGTAAGCCCCAGTACCTCCTAGGAAGACAAGTGGCTCTTAAAAATCTGAAACTGTATTGTGCAGATTTTTATGAATGAGAAACATATGGATTAAATTACACACTTTTGAAAAAAATGCAATGACAAAGTACACTTGGCAGTTTTATTGAGCTTGAATTATTTGGAAAACAATCCCAAGATACTTTAGAAATCCCAAATGGGGCCTAGTTTACTCACCATCTATGGAAAATCAAATTTAGTCATTTATATAAAAAAGGTGGTCTCCATTACATTATGTAGAAGTTAGGATTTAACCAAAAGTTCTTATTTTCCTGCATTCTGGGGGACTCTCCAGATGAGTGGGCCTGAGTGACCATGAACATAATTTTCTGTGGCCCTCAGGGCATGGCTAGAGGCCAAGACTCATTCTTAGTTCTTCTGTCTCTCAGTCTACTTTCTTGCTTTATCTTATTACAAGTTTTGACAGATGTCTAAAACACATACCTATTTATTCTGTTCCCTGATTTTTAAGTTCAGTTACTACCAATGCTCTATGAGACTTGTTTTCCATAAAATAATCTGTGGCCAATTGGCTGTATACAAAATGATTCTTACAGCTATCTTGTATTCAGTATGTGATGTTGGGTGGGTGGGTGGGGGGAACGGCTTTAATTCTGTTTAAAAATAGCTCTAAAAGTAATTTCAAACACTTACTGAGCAGTGAATAAGAGAGTGAAGGTACTCAAGGGAAATAAAAGCCCCTTTATTGACTGTTACTTTTAAGTATAGAAAAGGATTGGATATCTTGACCATAGATTCTTGGCCAAGAGGCTCAAGGTTATTTTTCTCTTATAAGTAGTATAATACATAAAATGCTAAATATATGCACAAATATTTTCTAAGTCTTTCTTGGCATTTTGGACAAACACTATTAAATCTTGGACATTAAGGTATCTATTGAGGTTTGTAATTACTTAAGCCTCTTTTAAAAGAAAACCAATAAGTGACCATCTTGAACCAAGGTATTCTGATTTTTTTTTTTTTTTTTGGGGGGGCCAGTCCTGGGCCTTGGACTCAGGGCCTGAGCACTGTCCCTGGCTTCTTCCTGCTCAAGGCTAGCACTCTGCCACCTGAGCCACAGCGCCACTTCTGGCCGTTTTCCATATAAGTGGTGCTGGGGGATTGAACGGAGAGCTTCATGTGTAGAAGGCAAGCACTTTTGCCACTAGGCCATATTCCCAGCCCTAACCAAGGTATTCTGATTCTCACTCTGGTGTTCTCTTGGATAGAATTTTTTTTCCTGTCTATAAAATGTCTTAGGCTCCTTAATTGGGATTAAAGCAGAGACATATTTAAGGTTTTAGATTCAACTCTACAAGTACTCATTTTATTTTGGATATTTCCTATTGGCTATAAATTTTTATGAATGTGTGAATTATGTATTTATATACACACATTACTGAGCAGGGTTATCAACACAAAATATGTGTGTTATTCTTTGTAGATGGCTTATGGAATGTTCATTATGATATACCTTATAACTCAACTTCAGACCTAAGTCCTATCTGAGATGAGACCACATTTACTCTCATCTCTATTGACCAGGGTATTCTCTCTTAATTAATGTAAGGCACATCTCTGTTTACTAGTCACTCCCAATTTGCCCACTCCTACCTCTTGACCTTAATGCAATGAAGAGTCTACAGTAAAAGGGGGTGAAATGGCAAGAAGGATAAAGGAATGCAGATACCTTTTGGGTAAAGGCACAGTACTGTTGGTAGCTCCAAAGAAGTCCATTTTCTGCTGGAGTAGAGTGTCAGGAGAGTATCTATTTAAGTAGTGTGCTATCTCTTTGTGCTTTGAAAACATTGCTGTGTTTCTGTACTTCTTGGAGAGTGGTCATGATTAGAATGCAAAGTGGTGAATATTCTGGAATAATTTAGTCATGTCTTCCTTTCTTCTTTTATGAGAAAAAAATTAGTCATTGAGAAAAGTGATATAAATGAATCTGAAGAACAACTCCAACAATAAGATGACATGTTAAGTGAGGAATGATAGTTTGGGCCTACCCATGACCACTCAAGCCATTTCTTTGCTTTTGCAAATAGTTGACTTCCTTCTTGGCCTGAGTCCTCTGTGTTGTGTCTGGCTCCTCCTCCAGGTGATTTCTAACTTTGTTAAGCTCTCTTTTCCAGGAAGCCCTCTCTAATCAATACATTTAATTTAACTGCCTATATCTCAGGATCCCAATGTAACACTGGGAATAATGCTGTGATAGTATTTACTTGTGTTGCCATGCAAATATGCCATATAAAATATACTTCTTGGACGTGAGGACTTCAACTCTGAATGCCCAGCCCTGAGCTCAGTGTCTGGGTCATAATAGATCTTCAATAAATGTTTGAGTGCTTTATAACTAAGTAGCTAAGTGATGCTACTGCATACCGAACCCTTACCACAGACAGAAATATAGAAGAAGCATTGCTTTTTCCTTATGTTTCAACATGTGTCTTGCCTTTGCAAAAAGAAAAATATGCTTCCCAACATAAAGAACTATCTGAATACGTTTTGGAATTTAAATATTACAGTTTTGTGTGTTTCTTTTGCCATTCCTGGGTCTTGGGGCTCAGTGCCTGAGCACTGTCCCTGGCTTCTTTTTGCTCTAGGCTATCACTCTACCTCTTAAGCCACAGCACCACTTCTGGCTTTTTCTGTGCATGTGGTGCTAAGGAATAGATCCCAGGGCTTCATGCATGCTAGGCAAGCACTCTACCACTAAGCCATATTCCCAGCTTTAAATATTACAGTTTTATTCACACACACAGGTTCTAGGGAATGAAAATAATTGAAGTATAAAAACTATTATGTCCTTGTATAAAACTACTTTGAGGAAATATACTTTAGTCTCCATGATGTGTTTATAGATTTCTATATAGAAGTAACCCTCTGAGATGATCAACTAAGTGAAGACATCATTTTCTATTAAGCCACTTCCATGTACCAATTACTACATATATTAACATGTTTAATGATACTGTATACTATCATCACTCTTGGTATTACAGATAGTACAGCCCAGGATAAGCTATGTGATCATTCTTAACAGCATTTGAACTGACATTTAGCATAATAAAAGTAATTAAAATTTTAGATCTTTAAATTAAAATGTGAATCAAAATTTAAAATCAAATTAAAAATCAGTTCAATGGGTCAAATTTCTTTGAATGATTTTCTTTTAATAGCTATGGCCAAATCAATTACCAAAAAGATTTGCAGAACAAATTTGTGGTATTCTCTACCAGGTGGAAAATTTCTTGGAAGGATGTGGATTTATCTTTCCAGGCTTTAGCACAGTGCTGGGCACACAGAGGATTCTAAAAAGACATCTACTCAATGTATTATTAGATAAATGGATGTTGTCACCAGTATAATTCATTTTCTCATAACAGATGCTATACAAGCCTACAAAAGCAGGTAGGTATCTCTTCCTGAATACAAAAAAGTAAAAAAGTCACTTTGGGGAAAACATGAGATCTAGATTACCTATTAGCTGAGACATTGTATGTCTCTCTGCAGTTTGACAAAGAGTCCAACAAGCAAGAAAAATTAAAATGTAGTTCTAAACATGGTGTTTTCCAAGGAAAATTAAAAGGAATCTATTATACTTTTGAACATTTTTCTCTTTCTGTTTTCTTCATCTTTGTTGTGTCTTCAGCTACTCTCATCCCTACTGGTCTCTAAGTCTCCATCTTCAACACCTTGTACAACATTCTACTAGAGATTTGAACTAAGTGTTCATTTGGCTTCCTTTCTTGGGTTTCCAGTGGCCCCTGTTCTGGAAGGAATTGTGGGGTCTTCCAGCAGAGGCTTTGGCCCTCCATTATGCTAGATCCCCCCTTCCTTCCTGCTCACCCTTGGAAGTGTATTTCTTTTGTTGCTCCTCCCTTTTAACAGAAGTTCTTTCAGATAGGTTCTGTTAAAAGAAACAACCTATAAGTTCATGACACCCAATTCTAGTAAAGTTGGGTTAGACACAGGGTTTGGATTTCACTGATAGATCTGAAGCTCTGCTTGTTCAACATATGCAGTTTTCATATGCAGACTTGCAGTTTTCAACTGTTTGGGCCTTTTTGTTGTTTGTTTGAGGAGGCTTCACTGTGTACCCCAGGTTGTCCTTGACCTGACTATCCTTCTGCCTCAGCCTTCTGACTTCTGACTACCAGGATTGTAGGTGTATACAACAATGACCAACATATTTTGGTGTTTCTGGGTGTGTGTGGGGGGGGGGGTGGCTGTACTGGGGATGAAACCAGAGCCAGGGCCACATTCCAGACAAGCATTGTACCCCTGAGCCCTCTCCAGCTCCTCCACAGCTTGATGCTTCCGGGGGTATTCTGGCTCTCATCCCCATAGCTTTAGCTCACATTTACATTACAGTTTTCTTCTTTTTGTCCCTCTCAGACTTTTCCAGATTTTTGGCAGTTTTCTCTCTGTCAAAACAGGAAAGATTCAAATAGAACTTACCTTATTATGTTAAATTGAAATTTATATTTAGCTATATCTCATGACTATTTGTCTTTAAAATCTCAGATTCACTTGTGAAATGCAAACTGTTAAGTGTATTTTAGGCAGGCTGAGATTACTGATCTGTTGTTTGTATCATTTTCCTAAGCTACAAAGTCACTCACCTGATTCAACGTCAGTTTTATGACTTGGGTAAGAGATATTGCAGCTTTGACAATGTGCACAAATATGGAGAGAGAAAACTGAAGTAAATGAAGTTGATAATTATACTTCTATGGTATAAAGACAAAATTTAAATACTTATATAATCCTGTTATTCAAAGCATTTGACATAAAATAAATTGATAATCTGGAGAAATTGCATATTAGCTTTTTAGTTGTCATTCTTTTTTTTTAAATGTATTTATTTAATTTATTTATTAATTGAATACAAATTTTTTGACAAGGTGTTGTGCAAAAAGGGTACAGTTACATAGTAGGGCAGTGTGTACATTTCTTGTGATATCTTATGCCCTGTCATTCTTAATATTTATTAAATTTTTGACTTTTAATTAGGAAGAAAATGAATATAATTAGTTTTATAAACAAGGTTGCATATTAAGACAATTTGATATAGTTCTCTTGAAATTTCTTTTCTTTTTATAAGGCAAGATCTTGTTATATAACTCAACCTGGCCTCAAACTCAAGATCCCTCTGCTTCAGCCTCCAGAATGCTTGGATTATATGCCAGTGTGTTATATGTTATATGCCAGTGTGCCTGGCTTGAAAGACTGATATATGTTTAAATTTTAAAAAATTAGATTTATAGAAGTTGTGCTTGTCAGCCTTGATGGTCTACCTTTGTCAAATGTTTGAAATTTGTGGAAGGGTCAATTTCAGCAAATTTAAAATGTATAAAAAT
This sequence comes from Perognathus longimembris pacificus, assembly GCF_023159225.1. NCBI lineage: Eukaryota > Metazoa > Chordata > Mammalia > Rodentia > Heteromyidae > Perognathus > Perognathus longimembris. Next base: position 120,011,398 of record NC_063161.1, on the reverse strand, counting down.
GTATCAGATTTCAGTCTAGAAGCAGATTCAATAGGAAAGGAGGGGTGTGTGTGTGTGTGTGTGACCAAGGGTTGGTTTATGCAATAACAAGGGCTGACTAAGCAAATCTGCAGTCTGTAAGGATGCCCAATAGAGAGGGAGGATGGTGAGTAGGCCGGACCTCCATAGACCAGGCCAAAATCATTGTTCATTGAAGAAATTTCCTTTCTTCACTTTTTTTTTCCTTGTGAAAGCTTCACTCTTACTTTTATGGCTTTCCTAAGACAAAGCCAGACTCACTAGAAAAGTCTTTCTTCATTAGAATGAACTGAATAAAGCTTCTAAGTCTGTCATAGCAACAACTGACTATGAGGGTTGCTACCCAGGTTCTGGTTAATAAAAAAAGAAAAAAATCAGCTGAGTACCAGGGGCTCACACCTATAATTCTACCCACTACTCTGGAGGCTGAGATCTAAGTATCACATTCAAAGCCAGTCTGGGCAGGAAGTCGTGAGTCTCTTATCTCCAATAAACTACTCAGAAAAAGCCAAAAGTAGCAGTGTGGCTCAAGTTGTAGAACACTAGCCTTGAGCACAAAGAGGCTCAGGGAAAGTGTACATGCCCAGAGTTCAAGCCCTAGGACCAGCAGAAAAAAAGAATACGTGATCCATTTTTCTCTTGAGATCCAATTTCTAATGTTCTAACAGAATAACAAAATTCATAAGCTGAACCTAAAAGATATATTATCTGTAGTTACAAAATTATTTATAATTGTTATTATAAGTAGGTGTGATAAACTTTGCATATATGTGAACAAAGAAAATCTTCACTTGAAAGAAAGAGAGGAATTGTGTAGTAAACAAAGGAAATCACCTGAATATTAGAAAATATAGCATCTAATCCATTGGGGAGTGAGAGTGGAGTCCTTTAAAAGATATTTAGATCAGTGTTGGATGGTGATCACCACTAGAACAATGGATATCTATGACCCATGAGGCCCTGTCTTAGAGCTGTATTATGGATTTAAAAGGAAAAATCAGCAATCAATATACATTTCAAAGTAGCAGGGCAAGGTCCTGATTGGATGTCCAACAGTGGAAGTAACCTACAAGTCTTGTCTGAGGTGTTCAAAAAACGGATCACAATGACACTCTTCTTCCAGCATCTCCCTCCTTCCCTGAACATTTCAACAATTCTCTTTGCACATTTTTCTCTAGTTCTCAGCAAGTCAGTGTATTGGATTTCCTTTTCCCATATTTATCCTCTGATATGATAAAGCTCCAAATAACTGTTTTAACTAAGGAGAACCAGGGAGATCTAAACATTTAGAAGCAGGCAGAAGGGAGTGCTGTGTATTCATAGGCTAGTAGTTTGGGGTCTGTCTTCTGTGATGGTGGTCTCAGGGTAAGTCCCACAGAAAGTCAGCCACATGACAGGAAAAAAAAGTTAAAATATGTTCAGTTATATAAAAATAAAACAATTACATCCAATTATGTATGTTGCATACCTTTGATGCCTAATTACTACAATGAACAGACAGAATTATGCACATTTGCTATGCCTATCAGTGTAACTTGGAAATTGATTCCATTTAAAATAACATTAAACCTGTGCATTCCATTCTCGAAACAGCTTCTTTAACTCTAAATACACTATCTGATTATATGCTTATATGTTAGCCTCGGCCCACTTCCGGGGGTTCAGACTCCTCAGAAACTCGGCCCACTTCCAGGGTCCAGTTGCCTGAGAGCCTCAGCCCAGTTCCAGGGTTGAGCCTCAACCAACTTCCTGGGCCAAGACGCCTCGAAGCTCCAACCCACTTCCGGGTTTGACCCTTAATCCACTTTCGAGGTCAAGACTCCCTGGAGCCTCCGCCCAGGACAGAAAAGTTCGTTTAGAGGATAGTTTCTTCTGGGCTAATCCATGTGAGAACCCGTCACGCGTAGGCCAATCCACACAGGCGTGGGCCATCCCACATGAGAACCTGTCACGCGTGGTCTAATCCACATGAGACCCTGTCACACGTGGGGAACCCATACAAAATCCTCGACACACGTGGGCCAACCCACACAAGACCAACTTCCGGGGTCAAGATGCCTAGGAGCCTAAGCCCCGTTCCGGGGTTGAGCCTCAACCAACTTCCTGGGTCAAGATGCCTTGAAGCCTCAGCCCACTTCCGGGGTTGAACCCTAACCCACTTGCGGGGTCGACTCCTCAGAGCCTCAGCCCAGGACAGACAAGCTCATTTAGAGGATAGTTTCCTCTGGTCTAACTCACGTGAGAACCCGTCACACGTGGGCCAACCTACGCATGAGATCCCTGCACGTGTGGGCCATCCCACGCGAGATCCCTGACACGCGTGGGCCAGCCCCCGTGAGACCCACTTCCGGGTTCGAGACATCTCGGAGCCTCAGCCCAGTTACGGGGTTGAGCCTCAACCAACTTCCTGGGTCCGACGCCTTGATACCTCAGCCCACTTCCGGGGTTGAGCCTTAACCCACCTCAGGGGTCAAACTCCACGGAGCCTCAGCCCAGGATCCACGTGAGATCCCCGACACCCGTGGGCCAGCCCACGCAAGAGCCCGTCATGCGTGGTTCGGCCCATGCTAGATTCCTAACACAGCTCAGAGGAAATTCTCTGCCCTGCCGCAATGGGCTGTGGAAAGTCTGTCCACCCATACTGTCAGGAACGTGTTTTCTCGCTCGGGTCCATCCTCACAGGTCTGTCCACTCCTTTGTTTCACCTGTTGGCGCTAGTGGACCATTGGGCTGGACTCCCGGCCTATATATTTAAGTACAATATCTACGCTTAACATAGATTACGATAAATATCTCTGATTTCATCTATAAAGAGAAGCCTGCACTTTAGATCTAATCAACTTCGACTTTTTAAGAATTCAGAGGGCCCTTTGTTTAGGATGAAACGGTCATATATCTGAACTGTGGTAATCTACTGAATCTCCCCAGCGTTCTGCCTTTTTTCTTTCTTTTTTAACATTGAATTCATTTATTGCTTAGGTATCAAAGCCACAAACATTTAAATGTAATATTTAAAAATAAAATCAAATGAAGAGTCTTTATGTATCAAAATCAGATCTCTGGAGTAAAGCAATATTTTAAGTGGTTATGTTAAAAGCTGTTGTTCCAAGTGGAAAACATTTAACTAAAAAGAAAGGGAGAACCCCTCTGTATATCACCTTTATAATAACAATAAAATATTTTTTTAAAAGAAAAGGAGAGAGGGCTGGGGATATAGCCTAGTGGCAAGAGTGCCTGCCTCGGATACACGAGGCCCTAGGTTCGATTCCCCAGCACCACATATACAGAAAATGGCCAGAAGCGGCGCTGTGGCTCAAGTGGCAGAGTGCTAGCCTTGAGCGGGAAGAAGCCAGGGACAGTGCTCAGGCCCTGAGTCCAAGGCCCAGGACTGGCCAAAAAAAAAAAAAGAAAAGGAGAGAGTTTTTGCAAGCTAAAATATTTCCAGGCAATTATAGCATTGCCATATAGGTCCTTTGAAAGATGAGGGCATATGCGTTCTAGAGTGTCTTTTTACTCCTTTCTTAGTTCTTTATTGACCCCAAAGGAAAAGCTACTCTAAACACAATACAAAGGGATCTCTACATTCATGTCCAATATTCTACTTTTGCTTCACTCTGATTAGAGCCAACAAGCTTGAGCCAATTACAAATAGAAACTGGAATCATACACTTCTGTGAAATGTTACTTTACCTTTAGGGTTTCATAATTAAAACATTCACCTTTTATTTGTGTTCCTGATACTTTTTACACTGACACTGTCATCATGTTTCCTATGAACTATTTGTGAAAAACATCAACAGTAATCTGTGAAAAAGTTTAGCTGAAAAGCTAGAAGGGTGAGGGGAAAAGAAAAATGATACTGGCAAGGAGTGAAGATGGCTTTCTCAGTTTGAAATATTTTGCCTTTTTTCTTTTTCAGTTTATTCTATCTACTGGACTAAGAATAATCAAGAGCTATTTGCAACTCCCTCATTGCATGAAAGTCCTGCTTGTTATATTTTGGGGGCTTTTGACTTCTCCCTCTACTAAATTGTTCTATAATTAAAGAATCTGAGGTACCTTCCGGAAGTACCTTTCCTGAGGAAGCCCAAGTGTAAAAGTTTTATTCCACTGTAGTGTGTATTGACGAGTGGTATTTCCCTCTGTTCAGATTCTTTGTCTGCTTTAGATTTGTTTACTTTGTCTTCATTGGGTTTGGTACTCTCTCTAGGCCTCAGGAACAGAAGGAGCCAAAATTCTGGGGACTTAGTCTGGATTCACTGTTGGTAAAGAGTTAAACAATCTGTTCTCAAGATGTGGGACAGTGTCCAGGTTTTAAGGAATCACCTCCCACAGTGTAAGGACATGGGGCAAGAGACTGCTTTGTGTGTGTGTGTGTGTGTGTGTGTGTGTGTGTGTGTGTGTGTGTGTGTGTTTCCCTTTCAAGTAAACCAGACTTTGAACTGAAGGACCCCCTTTTGTAAACATGAAGTATCTGGACCAATGTAATTCTAGCAGAACCTACACTCTGAAAAATAGCAGTCTCAGGCTGCTGTTGGTATTATTGTCCTCAAGTCTGGCCTTGTACTGTGGTTCTCTCTCTGTCTCTGTCTCTGTCTCTGTCTCTGTCTCTGTCTCTCTCTCTCTCTCTCTCTGTCTCTTCTCCCCCCCCCCCACCTTGAGTCTCATTTGCTGATAATTGAAGATGACACCTCTACAATGTTTATTTGGCTGTTTATAAAGTAGGTTGTTTACCCCTTCTTGTTGTTGTGTTATTTTTATAGTCTGACTATAAAACCCTTATTAACTACATGGTTTAAGCATCTTTTTTTCTTTTTTGCTGACTTCTTCCTAGTCAAATCCTTTGGAGCACAAAAATTTTTAATTCTGATGAATTCCATTCCACTTAACCTATTTTTAATTTTATCATTCATATTCTTGGGGTCATACATTAAAAAGAACCCTTTGTCAAAACCAAAGTCATGAAGAATTACTCCTATGCTTTCTTCTAAAAAGAATTATATTTTTACATATGGTGTGAGGTTAAAGTCAAACTTCATTCTTAGCATTTTTAGTGGATGTCTAATTGTCTAAGCACCATTTTTGAAGAGATTATTCTTTCCTGTTGAGTAGTCTCAATTTACCACAGATGTATGGACTTGTTTCAAGACTCTCAATTTTGCTTTACATTACACATACATTTTGAAATTTTGAGGAAAGAGTTCTTTAAAAGCCCTAAGCAGCCTTTTTGAATATAATTTTTTCTGTGACCAAACCCACTGAGATGATATTAGTATGATTATTTGTAGTAACAATAATGGGAATTCTAGGTACATTCCTATTTTAAGATTCAATAATAAATATTAATTTAATGATTCTTCCAGGATTTTTTTTGCAGTAATGGGGCTAAGAGTTACTGGGATAGGGGCTGCTTTACTTATTTCTTACATAGGGTTTTGTTCTTTTTGCCCAGGCTGTCCTTGAACTATTATCCTATCTCTGACTCCCAAATAGCTGGGATGACAGCAATATGCCAAGTTTCCTCACTTATTTATTGAGATGAGGACGTCACTTTTTGCCCAAGACGGCTGCAAATTACTGTCCTAAAAGAGTCAAATAATGTTGGTCATCACAAGAGACTTATGAAAAGAGCATACCTATTTGAAAATTTTATTTATCAAGCATTTACTATTATAATGGCTGAAATTACTATTTACTAGCAAGGAAGTATATGTTACATCCTTCATACACATTATCCCATAACTATATTTTATATTAAAGAAATGTCTTATTATGGTTTCGATTTGACAAAATCTTAATCTTAGAGAATTAAAGTGTCTAGTTCAAGGCCATATCTCTAACTACAGACCCAAGCCTTGAATCTGCTTCCTCTAAACCTATAATCCACATTTAACTACTAAGTCAATATTTTTCAAAATTTTTGCTGCAACTAAATTGGCAATTATCACTTAATAAATAGAGTTAAATATTTTAAATATCCACATCCAATACCTAATGAAGCTAGTTGTTGTTTTGTGAGCTTCTGCAGCTGGAATTGGGCACATGGATATCCAACATTAAGGTGAATTTGGGCTGGAGGTGTTCTGGTAGAAGGGAAATGTTTCTTAGAGGTGGTATTTTTATTGAAATTCTAAAGGTGGCAAGGCTTGGGTAGACAGAGAACAAGGTCATCCTGAGTGAATGATTCATACTAAGTGGGTGTATCTCTTGAGTATCATCCTAGGGGTGACATTTTAGGAAGTTAGGGACTGAACTCAAGAGCTCTGATACAGTAGGCAGAAGAAGTTGAGTTCTGGTAACTTAGTATCCACTTTCCCTTCCTCAAACAATTTCTAATTTCCTTGAGATACTAGCTATTTGCCGGTTGGTGGAGGGTGGGGAGGGAAGCTAGGTATTAATACAGTCAACAGAGCTTTCATGGGACTAAAGCTGGCAGTGGAGTTGAGTTTGTTCATTTCCACAGCAGCTACTAATGTTGCTACTCTACAAGTTGCTTCCTCAGCCTCCTGGAGGGACTGGCTGGTTTTCCACATTCCACATGTGCCTCAGCCTTCCAGCTCTTCTCTTATCTCACTAATTCACAGTCTTGGTCTTAACTTAGAAATTCAACTGCAGCAATGACCTTTCTTTCTGTCTGATATCTCATTCAAAAATCTCTAGAACGAACACACACACACACACACACACACACACACACACACACACTAATATATTACAGAGAAGGAAACTGAGGCTCCGAAGGGTGCCTTGCTCTGGGAAGACATTGAGCTGAGATCTGAACCTAGGTCTTACTAAAGACAAAACCTTTTTTTTTTTTTTTTTTCCTCCACTGCTTCTCCAGGGCTGAATAAACTTCTGTGCTTAAGGAGCTGTTTCAGTTGTTGTTAAAATGACTAAGAAATGTAAATGACTGCTTTAATACAAAAAGTATGTTTTCCTAATAAAAAAAACTTAGGTTTAAATTGAAGTTTCCTGGTCTAAAATGAAAAAATCAAAACCACTCAATCAACAAGCCTAAGCCGCCTTCCCCTTTCAGAATGTTTACTAGGGATTCGGCTGGGGCTTAGATAATTGAGAGGATTAGAATGAAGGAATGGAGGAGAGAGGAAACGTTCCCTCAGGCAGAATGGGAACCAGAGCCAGGGGAAAATGTTTTCTGAGAAAGCAGAAAATGTGGGCAGAGCAAAATTATTTTTTTAAAGACATTAAGAGAAGAAGGGTTAGGGTGGGGTAAAGAGAAGGAGGAGGAGGTAAGGAAAATCTATGGAAGAAAATGCAGAGAGAGATGGAATGAAGTTTGGTCTGTTTTTAATTTATGTCAATTGACAAATCCATGAAAGCTGTTCTAGGCATGGATATGCTCTCTGTAATGGAAGTAACTGAGACCAGCTCAAAATGCATTTTCTTCCTCTTCCCAAAATATGATACACCCTAAAGATAGAGGCAGAACCAGTAAACTTCCCTGCCTCTGGCTCCACATTCCCCATCTTCTCCCATAATTCCCAGTTCCTGCCTACAGTTCAGAACTTTCATAATTAGAGGAATTAAGGACATGCATGAACACAGAATGAATGTGTATAACAGTGTTGTCAAACCAACTAGATAAAGACAAGTGGTGAAGGAACAAAATTCCTCTTTTAAGATTTTGTTGAAAACTTTTGATCCTTAAAGACTCACCCATTTTTCAGTACTTTCCTCAACCATGGGGTGAGGAAGAAAGAAAAAGTATGTTCAATTATGTCAACTATATGTTTAAATAGATTTTTAAAGTGATCTTACTTGCCCAATTCTGTGAAAAGAAAGGATTGATAAATGTTCCTACAGAGAGTTAACTTTATTGGTTGACTGCACCAATAAGTTATTTGAAATGAGAAGCTTATTGGAAATGGGATGATAAAAGCAAAAATAATTTCTACAAGACAATGGGAAAATGCTTAAGCCAGTCAAAATATTACAAACTAAAACCACAGAAAGATATGTTTTCATATTGTAGCTAGGGAAAAGTGTAAAGTTCAGACAATATTCAAATTTGATCAGGGTGTAAAACTACAGAACTCTCTCATAAGCTGAGTTGCTAGATGTAAACAGGTCAGATCACTTTAGGAAAATGTTTGTTATGTTTTAATGAGGTAAATGTATATAAAGTTCCCAAATTTTAGAAACTGCTCAATAGTAGGAAATACATAAAAATAGAGAAAAAGAAAACTGCACGCACACACACACACTCATACACACACTTATTTGTAATGCTTAAAATAGAAACCAAACCTGTGAATTTGTGTTAGTTACCTTCAGTTACTGTAATAAATACCTGTGACAAATCAACTTAAAAAGGTGAACAGAGTTTGTTTGTTTAGGCCTATGGTTTCGAGGGCTTCCATCCTTGATTAAGTTGTCCTGTTGCTTTAGAGACAGAACATCATGGCAGGAAGTACATGTTTTGAGAGAAGCTGCTCACTTCAGTGCAGCTGCAAAGAAAATATAAAGAAAAAGACGAACAGGCTACATGGCATGTCCCCTTCAAAGACACCTTAAAGTTCACAACTCCTTGTAATAGTGCCAATCTAGGAACTGAGGCTTTAACACATGAGCCTTTTCATTTTGGGGGGACTGTTCTATGTCCAAACTAGTTGGACCATAGCAGAGTCCAATTTAAGACCTATGGGACTGGATATTTTACACTTAATATTCATTAAAGTCTTGTGGCAAACTTACAAAAGAACCTTTACTACCTCACTGAGGCTTAGAGATGAAGGTATTTTTCTGTTGTTGAGTGGTTGAATTTGAATCTAGACCTATGTATTTGTATTCTTTTTGCCATCTCTTGACATGACCTCCAGTGGTGTTCAGCACTAGTTTGTTCAGTGCACTCATTGGTCTTTCAATTAATGGTTCTTCCCATGGGCTACCCAAATTCTTCCCTTTGGAACATATCATCTGTGAATGGAGTATTCTTGCCAACCATACACATTTCCATTGCTAGATTAGTTTAGGTAGAGGGCTGTGGCCTTAGGAAAGGAGGTCCAGGGCATGCTGAATTCCTTTGGAGTGAGAGGACTATGAGAAGTGGGGCATGTGGAGTACAGATGGGAAGGTCAGATTTTAGTATAGAGGCAGAGCACATGGGGAGTGAGTAGAAGAGAGTAGAGGAGTTTGTGGGAGCCGTGAAATATCCTAATCTTAATCTCATCTCTCTTAGCTACGAATCAACCTCGAACCCACTTAGTATACACAGAACATTCTGCCAAACGTAGGGTGAGTAGATAGGAGTTATAGCTGACCAACAAATATACTGGGAAGGAAAGTATAATCATCAGAGATACAGCAGGGAACAGGCAGATTCATGCCTGTAATCTAGCTACTCACGAGACTGAGATCTAAGGATTGCAATTTGATGTCAGCCCAGGAAGATCAATCTGTGACACTCAGTACCACTTAATTACCAAAAATCCAGAGTAGGCCTGTGGCTCAAGTGGTAGAGTACCATCCTTGAGTAAAGAAGTTAAGGACAGTTCTCACTCCCTGAGTTCAATGCTAGTACTGGCGCGCGCACACATGCACATACACATAAGTGCCTACCACGGCTTCAAAGCTGGGAAGACAGCATTAAAAGCTGTCAATTCACTAAAGTGGGTCCACAAGCCAATTACAAGATAATTGGTTAGTTATGCTACTCTATGAGTTAAAGACATTTCTTATACTTTATGCTTACAGATGAGGAAAAGGGGAGACTGTAAAGTTTTGAATAGTTTGCTTGGCATTTAAAAAATACTAGTTAGCACTGTATTTTGTGAATATTATCACCGCTCTTTGCACTCATAATTTCTTGTCTTGATCTCAAATGGAATGAGAAGTTGTGCGATGTTCCACCATTTCTTTAATCCACTTACTTTATTAAGTGAGAGTAGGAAACTTGCCAATGCTATCTTCAGATGAGAAAGAATGTAGCACAAAGGCTCCTTGTGGCAGTTGTGACTTGGATAACAATCACCACCAGTTTATTGAGCATTTTCTTTGTACTAAGCATTTCCCCTTGTATTACTGGAATCTACCCAATAATCCTACTAGATAGAATTTTCCGTTAAAAGTTCAAGAAATATAGCAGGATTTGGGTACTTTTTAATATTCTGTGCAAATAGTTATAATGGGAACCTAGATTTGCTGGCACTTGTATTTTAACTAAGAACCTCAATACTCTTGCTCAGCTTTTTCACCCATGGCTGGCTTTCTACTACTTGAGCTATAGCTCCAGTTGTGACTTTGTGGAGATAAGAGGCTCAAAGATTTCTCTGCCCAGGATGGCTTTGAACTGTGAACCTCATATCTCAGCGTCCTGAGTAGCTAGGATTATAAGCATGGACCACCAGGTACAGGTCTGTACCTCCTCCTTAGACAGTTATTTTCCCTTGTGAAACTTATCATTGCCATTTAAGAAGTAGAGAAATGATCAACTTCATAGTTTTTTTTTTAAATGGGGAGAAAAATCAGTAAACTGTGGACTAAATATTTGTCCCCTTAATATTATATGATGATATCCCAACCTCCAAAGTGATAGTTTGGGAGAGATTGGTCTTTGGGAGGAGATTGGGTGAAGACACAAGAAGATGCCCTTTATGACCAGAAAATGTGCCTCACCAGACACCAAATCTGCTGAACCTGTTGTTTCCCAGCCTCTAGAATTATAAGAAATAAAGCTATATTATCATAGCAACAAATGGACTGTAGTAAATATTAGCAAGTGATGGTGCTTGGTCGATGTTCTTTCTTCTTAAGATGAAACTAAAGATATAAGGATGACATTTGGTGACTCTCATGCAGGTTAAAAGGGAGCTAAACTTTAGGTCTTTCGGTTAGTGAATTGGTTGCTATGAGAAAATATCTGACACAGGTAACTGAAGGGAGGAAAGATGTGTTTTGTTTCCTGTAGTCTCAGTTCATCATGGCGTGGAGGACATGGAAAAGAAGAGCAAGTCACAACACGGTGGCCAAGAAAAAGAGTGAGAGAGCCTATTCCTTTCCCCATCTGGGTCCTCAGACTATGAAACAGTGTTGTCTGCATTCAGGGCAGCTCTTTTCCTTTTATTAGTTAATTTTGGGGGGACACACTTAGAGGTAGATTTTATAAATATAGAGTTTCTCAATGAAGTCAGATTAATAATGGAGATGAACCATGTGGTCTTTAGCTAAGATTTGTTTATGTTAATTGAGATTAGTCAATAAAGAGAAAAAAGCAACTCTCAATGCTAAAAACGAGTATACTTATCTACCATAAGAATAAGAAGACAGATGATTTACATCTCATATGATTTATCTTGGAGTCCAAAGAGGGAATAAAATTAAGAAACCAAGGTGGAGTTTAACAAACACAACAAAACTGTGACCATTGGGATAAAATTGCAATCAACTGCTCTCTTTATTCTTCATGATTATCAACAAATGTTTAGAACATCTGAATAGACAGAGCATTCTGGGGTTCAGAATAAGAGCTGGATTCATGGACCAGTCATCTTCACATTTTCATGGTGCCCCACATTTAGAAGAATGCTGTGCTATTGTTGTTTGGAAGAAGGGACTCATGATTCTGTTTTGCATATATCCTACCAACTTATGTAGCCACTCCCATTTGGAATCTTTGGTAGCCCTTCCTCTCTGAGATTCCTTCATCCTATAAACATCCCCGGGAGATCTCTGAAATGCTACCCTGGCAGATTTTGATTTTTTTTTTTTTTTGTTAGCAAGAATTCTTTGTAATTGTATATTGTTGTATACAATTAATATTATGTATAAAACTCTAGGTGTGTAAGAATAAAAGAAATATAGTCAAAGGAGGCCTGAGTATTATTTTGAGAAGAAAAAAATAACAGTACCATGGCCAAAATACATGTGTTGAAGACAATAATACTTTGGAATTATTTCCCAACAAGTTTCTGCTTATGAGTAGATTTAAGTAGAATCTGGATTTTTGTGGGGTTTTTTTAAGTACAGCTAGATCTTTTTAATATGGAGCTGAAGTTGAGAACTACTGAAATATAAACTTACTTCAAGAAATGGACAATCCTGGCAAGCACTTATATAATATCTTTTAAAAATCCTTTAGAGTATTTGTATGTGACTAACTTGGTATTCCTGGGGTAACTAGAGCTTAGAAGCCAAATTTTATTGACATATGGACATCAAATATATCCTTTTTCAAAGGACACTGTACAAACTATCTATGTCTATGCCTTTGGACTTTTTCTTTTAAATTGGCAATTCCTAGACAACAATAAAATAACTTTCTTTAAAAAAAAATCCCATTTGGGCTGGGGATGTGGCTTAGTGGTAGAGTGTTTGCCTCGCATACATGAAGCCCTGAGTTTGATTCCTCAGTACCACATAAACAGAAAAAGCCGGAAGTGTCCCTGTGACTCAAGTGATAGAGTGCTAACCTTAAGCAAAAGAAGCTCAAGGACAGTGCCCAGGCAGAGTTCAAGCCCCAGGACTGGAAAAAATAGTCCTATTTTTATTGACATCAAATAGACCTAACAAAAAATTTATAAGACTTCTAAATACTGGGGAAAATTTTAAGAAAGTTTAAATAAGTGAACCTATACAAAGTTCTTGGAAAGAAGTTGTAATGTGAATTGTATTCATCCCCAAATTGACTTGTATGATTCTTGTTGGAATCTCAATAGGCTTTTTATGTTTTTGTAAAGATTAGTATGATGAGTTTAAATGTAACCAGTATGTCCAAAGCAATTCTGAGGAAATACTGAGAAAAAAGAATAAAGTTAGGAAGCAACACACTACCTACTTTCAAGATTTACTATGACATCAGTAATCATTACTATATGATATCAGCTAAAAGAGAGGCAAATATATGAAGGAAATTTGCGGATTGGCCTACCCATATACAATCGGTTGACTTACACTAAAGATGAAAGGTAATTCAGTTGGGAAGAAGTGATAGATCTGGATCATTTGGACAACTAATCTTGATCCCTGTCACTCCCATGCAAAGAAAATGAATTTGCAATGGATCTGAAAGTTATCACATACTTACACATAAAATTTAAAACTATACAATTTCTAGAAGCTATGCAATCTTAGGTTAAGCAAGAATTTTTGGTAGGACACAAAAATGCACTAACAATAAAGGAAAAACATGAGAAAGTAAATTAATCAAAATTTCAAATTTCAGTTCCTCAAAAGGAGAAAACATTTTTACAGAACTAAAAGTTAAGTCACAGACTGAGAATAAAAGTATTTGAATGAAGACTGGCTAAAGAAATGCAATGGTGCTGCTGTTGAAGATGAAGAAAGGTGTTGAAGGCAAGGAATGCAGATTGTCAATAGAAATAGGAATAGTCAAGTAAACACATTTTTACTTGGAGACTTCAGAGAGAAATAGATGTCAGCTAACACCCTTGGTTTCAATGTAGTGAGTGTCTTCCCAGAGTTTTAAACTATAGAACCACAAGTAAACAAATCTGTGTTGCTTTGAACCACTACAGTATGGGAATCCTTACAGAAGCAATATGAAAGAAATACAAAATTTTGTTGAGAATTATTGCATCAATGTTCATTGGAGAAATCAGTCTATAGTTCTCTTTCCATGATGAGTCCCTGCCTGGTTTTGGGATAAGGGTTATACTGGCATCATAGAATGCATTTGGTAGTGATCTTTCTCTTTTAATGTCATTGAAGAGTTTGAGAAATATTGGTGTAAGTTCTGTTTTGAAGGCCTTGTAGAATTCTGCTGTGAGGATGGGAGATCTCTTACTGCTGTTTCTATTTCAATGCTGGATATTCATATGGAACAATAAAAGACCCTGAATAGCAAAAACAATCCTAAGCAGAAAGAACAGTGCTGGAGGAATTACAATACCAAACTTCAAGCTGTATTAAAAAAACTATAGTAATAAAAACAGCTTGGTATGGGCACTGGAACAGGCCTGAAGACCAATGGAACAGAATTGAAGACCCAGAAATGAACCCACAGAAATATGCCTACTTAATCTTTGATAAAGGAGCTAAAATAATAGGATGGAAGAAAGATAGCCTCTTTAACAAATGGTGCTGCCAAAACTGGTTCAACACCTGCAACAAACTAAAAGTAGATCCTTATATATCACCCTGCACAAAAATCAATTTCAAATGGATCAAAGACCTCGAGATAAAAACAGATACCCTGAAAACACTAAAAGAAAGAGTAGGAGAAACACTTGGGCTCCTTGGCACAGGACGAAACTTCCTTAATAAAGGCCCAGAAATGCTACAAATTAAAGAAAGGTTGGACAAATAGGACTGCATCAAACTGCAGAGCTTCTGCAGGGAAAAGGACATAGCTCACAAGATAAACAGAAAGCCCACAGATTGGGATAAGATCTTTACCAGCCATACAACAAACAAAGGCCTCATATCTAAAATATATGGAGAACTAAAAAAATTACATTCCTCCAAAACAAAACTGCAAAGAACCAATAGCCCCCTCAACAACTGGGCTAAAGACTTAAAAAGAGACTTCTCTGATGAGGAAAAGAGAATGGCCAAGAGACATATGAAAAAGTGCTCTACATCATTGGCCATAAAAGAAATGCAAATCAAAACAACATTGAGATTCCATCTCACCCCAGTAAGAATGTCATATATCAAGAAAACTAACAATAACAGTTGTTGGAGGTGATGTGGCCAAAAGGGAACCCTACTTCATTGTTGGTGGGAATGTAAACTGGTTCAGCTACTCTGGCAAGCAATATGGAGATTCCTCAGAAGGCTAAATGTAGAACTCCCCTATGACCCAGCAACCCCACTTTTGGGTATTTATCCAAAAAACCACAGTAAAGCCACCAGCACAACAATGTTCATTGCAGCACAATTTGTCATAGCGAGAATCTGGAACCAACCCAGATGCCCCTCAGTAGACGAATGGATCAGGAAAATGTGGTACATATACACAATGGAATTTTATGCCTCTATCAGAAAGAATGACATTGCCCCATTCATAAGGAAATGGAAGAACTTGGAAAAAATTATACTAAGTGAAGTGAGCCAGACCCAAAGAAACATGGACTCTATGGTTTCCCTCATTGGGAATAATTAGCAGAGGTTTAGGCTAGTCACTGCAGAGGATCACAAGAGCCTAATAGCTATGCTCTTACAGAAGTTGATGCTAAGTGAAATGAACTCCATGTTATGGAAATGACTGTTATATCACTGTTGTAATTACTTTCAACATGCCATGTGAAACAGTAGCTTCTTTTCTTGTTCATCCTCTTGTATCTCCTTCCTGTGGTTTTCCCCATGCTATCACTGTATATTATCCTAGTACCCTGGATACTGTATATACTGGTATTAGAACTAGGAAAGTGAAAGGGAATATCAAAATTGAGAGACACAGGATAAAAAGACAAATGACTCCCAAAGCAATACTTGCAAAAGCATTTGGTATAAACCAACTGAACAACTCATGGGGGGAGAGGGAAAGGGGGAGGAGAGAGGAGGAAATGAGGGAGGCGGTAACAAACAGCACAAGAAATGTATCCATGGCCTAACATATGAAACTGTAACCCCTCTGTACATCACTTTGACAATAAGTAAGTAATAAAAAAAAGTAATACAGAGCCTAAAGATGTGTTATGTAAACATCATACTTCCACTCATACATTCCTTCACCCCAGGAAGAAAATTGTATCTGCTTTAAGACAGTCTTTCTTCTTTTCTAACTTCATGACTTTTACTTCTTTGATTATCTTTTGGTACAATATAGGTACACCAAAATAATATTACACAGAGAAGGGGGAACAGACATTGTCGTTTTGGTCCTCACCATAGGAAGAACATTTAGGATGATCATTTTAGGTATAGGATTTTCATAGTATTATATACCAATCAAGGAGGTTCTCTTCATTTCCTAGTATACTAAGAATGTTCATTGTGGAAGTGTTTGACTTTGCCAAGTGTTTCTTCTGCAAGGATTGACATGATTTATATAACTATAGCCCTTTTATCCCTACTCATGTAGCAAATTGCAACCAAATATTTGGAATTAACTGCTTTTGTTGGGTACTGATGGATTTGAAGTGCTATACTGAGAATGCATCTTATTCATTTCAGAATAACCAATTACCCAAAATTTAGTGTCATAATACATGTTATTATAGTTTCTGTAGGCCAGAAGCTTGGCACACTTAAATTCAATCATCAGCTTACAATATTTGAAGATTGTATTGAAGGTATGACTTCTACTATATTTTTGGCTGAAGACTCAGCTGAGAAAGAATCTGTGTCTAAGTTTTTCTGAGGTATTTTGAGAATTTATTTCCTCATCCTGGTACAATGGGGGCCCTGGCGCCTTTCTGGCTCTCTGTTTTTTGAAATACCCTCACTTTTTTGCTCTGTAGACCTTCCAACATAGCCATTTCTTCATAGCCAGGTAAAGAACATCTCCAGATGTGTCTGCTAGTGAGAAAGTATCATTCTTTATGACCATGGGAGTGACATCCCATCATCTTTGTCATACTTTATTGATAAGAAGGAAGTACTGGTTCCCACTTGCACTTTGGTAGGAGGGGATTATATAAGGGCATTGAATACCAGGAGATATTCTAGTGAGATGACCTAGATCTGTCTGTCACAGATCTTTGTTCACAAGAGCTGACAGACTGTCATTTTCTTATCTTTGGATAGCTTCATCAGATATTCATTATAGATATGACAATCATCTTTGAAAATGTTTTTCCAACGTATTTCTATTCATCTTTCTTACTTTTAACTCACTCCCAGAAACCAATGCCAGGTTGAATTGTTGGTAGGAATATCTAAGCTTTTGTTAGTAGAATGCATTTTTATTTTTAAAAGTAATGTATTTAAAATCAGCACCAGTGGTTTTTGTGTTGTTTTATCTTTCTGTTGTAAGGCATCCTAAAAATGGCATCCTAGAAACTATTAGTCATCTCTCTAGCCTTACTTTAGAGTGCCAGAAAGCTTCAATCACATCTCTTTTTTTTAATCAGTTATCATTTCTATTTTTCCTAGTTCCTTGGTAGAATCTAAGCAGAATTAAACTTGAATAGTTCACAACATATATAACGATATTCTTTCAACTTCTGCACAATGACTACTTGATCTGGCTTGGAAAATTAACAGCTGATAATAAAAGGTACAATATGCCCACAGATTGGGAAAAGATCTTTACTAGCTATACATCAGACAAGGGCCTTATATCTAAAATATACTTAAAGCTCAAAAAATTTAAACCCCCCAAAACAAATCTTCAAAGAAACAACAACCTCACTAATAAGTGGGCTAAAGACTTAAAAAGAGACTTCTCCAAAGAGGAAATAAGAATGGCCAATAGACACATGAAAAGATGCTCAATATCTCTGGCCATAAAAGAAATGAAAATCAAAACAACATTGAGATTCCGCCTCACCCCAGTAAGAATGGCCATTATCAAGAAAACAAATAACAGATGCTGATGTGGATGTGGCTTAAAGGGAATGCTACTACTCTGTCGGTGGGAGTGTAAACTTGTTCAACCACTCTGGAAAGCAATATGGAGGTTTCTTAAAAGGCTAAACATAGAGCTCCCCTATGACCCAGCAATCTCACTCCTGGGCATTTACACAAATGACCACAAGGAAGACCACACTAAAGCTACCAGCACGATCATGCTCACTGCAGCATTATAAGATATGGAACCAACCCAGATGCTCCTCAGTAGATGAATGGATCAAGAAAATGTGGTATATATACACAGTGGAATTACATTCTTCCATCAGCAAGGATGATACTGCAGCATTCATAAGGAAATGGGAAGATTTGGGAAAACCATATTAAGCAATGAAAGCCAGACCCAAAGAAACATAGGTTGCATGGTCTCCCTCATTTGTAACAACCAGAATATGTCTAGGATAATCTTAGCAGAGTTTCACAATTGCTTAATAGCTATGTGCATACAACTGTATAAAATGATTCTTATCAAAATGAACTCTAAGAAATTGAAGCAAAGTTTTTTCCTAGTGTACTGCTTGCAGTTTTATTTTTATCCCCCCCCTTTCCCTGTTGTCAATTGTTTTGATTTCTGTACTCTTTATTTTATATATAAGTTTATCTGATTTGAGAAAGGTCAGAGAAATCACAGAAATGGTGGGACAAAGGGTGAACCAAGCAACAGTGATACTCACTAGACTGTGTTGGGAACTTCACAACTTGAGGGGAGGGGTGTTAGAGGTGGGGAATGGGAGTAAAGGAGGGAGGGAATAACACTGTTCAAAAAGAAATGTACTCATTACCTGACTCATGTAACTGTAACCTGTCTGAATATTACCTTTACAATTAAAAAATCTAAAAACATTTAGGTTCAGAAGTCTGTCACTTGTCAACAAAACAAAGATTGGGCACTGGTTTCTCCTGAAAAATACATTCACTAAATGTTAACATTTGATCTAAAGAAGAGCTCACAGTTAGATAAGCAGAAAAGGGCGTGGAACATGGAGCAGGAGAGTCAATCAGACCCTGTTTAAACTATGACACCACCTCTTTCTAGCTTAGTGATTTGGGGAAGAAGTTTAACAACTCTAAACCCACCTCCTTTGTAAAAATAAGTACAAAAGTGTGACTGATTTCAAAGTTAGGAAAATTAAATGAGATAATTTATGCAGAATGCACAGCACAGGTTTTGACACATAGTAAGAATTTAACAAATGTTGGCAATTACTATTACTGTCATAAAGGGAAAGAGTTTGGACTTCGCAATTATACATACCTGGCACCATAGTTGACTTTTCTGAACTTCAGTGCCCTTATTTCTGAAATGAGGAACATGAAAATTACTTTCTAGGCTTGTCATCCTACATAGTGCCTGTTGCATAATAAGTACTTTATAAGGGTGAATTTTCTTCCTCTCTCCTGTGCTTTTGAAGTTTTATCTCACACAAAGGTGGGAGGTGACTTCTAGTTGTCTAAAGAAAAGTATTATTAAAGATAAGGTCTAGACTTCAGTTACAAGAGATCCTGAACTAAGGAAAGATCAATACTACCTCCTTCATGTGAAAGGCTAGTATATATGTAGTTTGACATTAGTGACGGATCTCCATCTGTGCTATCTGCTCTGCACTCCTCTTGATTGTGGCCTCTGGGATAGGAAGTGAAGGAAGGAGACACATGCTTCCTTCTTTTGAGGGGAGCATACCTCTTATCTGCTCACATTCCATTGGTCAGAACCTAGTTTTTCTTTTCCTACATTTCACTTCAGGGAATGTTTGTGTTGTCTTTGGCTGAGTATATTGATAGGGAGATAGGTGGGGCTAGGAACCACTGCCAAAATGCATTTCTAGCTTCATTCTGCCAGATGAAAGGAGGGTGAGAAAATGGAATTTTCCCCCAAGTGATGAAGGTATGTTTCCTTGGAGATGAGAGGAGGAAAAAAAAACCTGTTTAATTGTTCAAAAGAATGAGGTTGGTATGCTTGCAAAACTGACATTATAATTTGGAGATTAGCAAGGTTGAGCTTGACTGCAATTGCTTTTTAAAAATTATATTTTTATAATCTTTAGTTGTACCAAGTGAAACTGCATTTGCTTTTCATGTCTCTCTAACACTTGGCTAGCCTAGATGACCCAAATTACCTATTATCGTCAGCTTCTATTAAGGAAAGCAAGTCCATCGTCTGCAAGGAGTTGTTGGACTTGTAGAATTATTTGCTTTTTTTGTGAATACATGTGCTTGTTTGCTCAGTTCTTCCCACTCCAAAGATATCCATTGAATTTTTTACTTTGCAGTGTGTTCTGGGAATTTAGTGCATCTTAGACATGATCTCATTGCTTAAGGAAGTCTTATTTACTCTTTGAGAGAATCTGGCACTGCAAAGGTCACAGTACAGTAAGAGAGGGGCCAAGAACGGATTAACTGCAGAGAGGATATTTGAAGAGCAAACCCTGGAGGGAGTGGTTCCATGAACCAAATCTATTGCTCTGCTTGGTAATGTGGCAAATTTGAAAGAAACACAAGACCTAGCCATTCTTTCCAGATAACTCTCTATTAGAATACCCAGAAAGAAATGCTTGCTCTTTTTGAAACCACATCGTATTAAAGGATTAAATATTCTATGGTCTGCAGACATTCAGAAAAGAAGAAGATTTATAAAATTTGGAGTTGACAGTAAAAGCTTTTAGATAAGTGGAATCTCAGACTAGGATTGGATAGATTCAGAGAAGAATGGCATTCCAGAAGGGTGCAATTTAGGCAATACCTGGTGAGTGCTGGGTTGCTGTGCACTAGGTATTATCAACAAACTTCCTTCAAGCAAGGCATATAAACTCAGGTTTAGGCTTTGAGACAACTTCAGAATAAATCCCAATAACTTCAACCCTGTCCCATGTGATTTCTCACCAAATGTGGGGCATAAGAATAAACAATGGGAGAATTGTGTTGAATGTTAAGCTTTCCATTCTGAGTTGGCAGCCTTGGTGTATAATTTTCTCAGATAGAAAAATCTTTTGACTTGGGATTTTGCCAGAAGTTACTTTCCTCCAATTAGATTCTAGTTTGATGCAATCATTGCTTGAAAATTGTCTTAAATTGAAATCATCTAAAAGGCAATTTGGGATTGAAGAAGATGGGAGAGATTCAACACACTAAAGACAGTTCATTCACTGAGTATGTGATCCAAGAACAGAAGAAAGTAGAACTCTCAATTTATTCTGACACAGAATGTCAGGGAGTTTCTTAATGGGATATTTTCTACCAGCAAGTCTTTTCCATTGGCTTAGCATCAATGTAATCAACCCTTCAGAGAAAGCTCAAGTTGATTTAGGAACCATGGTATGTGCATCAGCTACTTCTCTGTTCCTTCAACATGATATATTTCAGAAAGGTAGACCAGAGTATACTAGGAATCAAATTATATTCTGGTTTCCAAAACTGAATCAAGATCATCTTTGGGAATGGACTTGTGGTGGAATGGTGCCTCATGGAACTCTACCACTTTAGTCAAGATTCTGTCCCTTTTTTATATTGGTTATTTTTACAATAGGATCTTGCATGATACCCAGGCCTGCCTCCTTTGTCTCTGGGGATGGCAGACATGCACCACTGGACTCAACATTCATCCTTCCCCTGTAGCTGAGATAACAGGCTGAGCCACCAAATCCAGCCATTGATTGAGATGAAATCTCAAAAACTGTTATGACTGGGTTGGCTTCAAAGTGTAATCCCTTGATCTCCATATCAGTAGCTAGGATTATAGGCTTGAGAAACTATACCCAGCTAAGTGTTCATTCTGTATTTGAATAAATGCATGAATAAATATTACTGGACCAAATATCTCTTTATTCAAGGTGTAAGGTAAGCTTCTCTTGGTTAAATGTTTTTCCTTATATGTAATGTGAAACTATTTTGATTGAGTAATAATGCATTCTTCTAAGATTCCCCATCCTTTATCACCCCCCACTCCCAACTTTGCCTGTAAGAGAATACTGATAGCTAAAGATCCATAAAAGTGACTTTCCCTTCAGTTCTTAATTTTAGGCTTTGTTAACTGGGACAAGAGCAGCAGTGAACTGTAGGCCAGTTTTGCTCCACAATTAAGATAGTTGTATCTGAGTACATTGGAAACTGTATATACTGGTATTAGAACTAGGAAAGTGAAAGGGAATACCAAAATTGAGAGCCACAGGGTAAAAAGACAAATGACTACAAAAGCAATACTTGCAAAAGCATTTGGTGTAAACCAACTGAACAACTCATAGGGGGAGAGGGAAAGGGGGAGGGAGGAGGGGGGAATAAGGGAGGAGGTAACAAACAGTACAAGAAATGTATCCAATGCCTAATGTATGAAACTGTAATCTCTCTGTACATCACTTTGACAATACATAAGAAAAATAAAAAGATAGTTGCCTTCTCAGAACCCTTCTCATACCCAAGGCAGGATTACCTTATGACAGGGAGAAACAGACTCTTCTGACCCTGTGTGAACTTGCATGCATGATTGCATTGACTCCTTTAGACTGGCTTTTTCCTTCATCTCAGAGCTTCCTCCTGTACATGCACTGTTTGGGGACAGGGTGAGGTTGCTGTGTAGAGCTCGGGCACACTCTTCCTGTTTAGTGCTCTCATCTCTGGTGTACTCTCTTGCACACTTCAGTATCTGAGCCTTACTGAAGTTCTGCATCCATTTCTCCAACATAGGGAAACCACTGAGCTCCACCTGCATACTCTCTTCCTAATATGCCATCTGGAATCTCTTCTCAAGCAACAAGCTGCAACACTTTTAAGGCCTACTTCATTCTGTTCCCACAGAGATCATTCTCATAGGTTGCCTGCAGTCGTGTGTCTGAACCTATTGTTTTATATTCTCTTGATTATTTTAGTTGTTTGTTTGATATGGAAACAAAAATCTGCTCATGTGTCTGATGCCGGTGGCTGGTGCCTGTAATTCTAGCTACTCAGGAGGCTACGATCTAAGGATTGCCAGTCCAAGCCAGCCCAGGGAGGAAAGTCCGTCAGATTCTTATCTCCAATTAACCACCTAAAAACTGGAAAGTGTAGTATGCTAGCTTTGAATACAAAAGCTCAGGGATAATGCCAAGTCCCTGAGTTCATGCCCCATGACCAAAAACAACAAAAACATCTGGTCATGCTTAGTTTGTCTTGACTGAAAAGAGTCAGTGCGGGCTGGGATATAGCTCAGTGGCAAAGAGCTTGCCTAGCAAGTGCAATGTCCTGGGTTCGATCCCCAGTACCAAAAAAGAAAAGACACACAAAAAAATACAGTTTAAAAAGAAATACCCGGGCTGGGGATATGGCCTAGTGGCAAGAGTGCCTGCCTCATATACACGAGGCCCTGGGTTCAATTCCCCAGCACCACATATACAGAAAATGGCCAGAAGTGGCGCTGTGGCTCAAGTGGCAGAGTGCTAGCCTTGAGTGGGAAGAAGCCATGGACAGTGCTCAGGCCCTGAGTCCAAGCCCCAGGACTGGCAAAAAAAAAAAAAAAAAGAAATACCCAACCATAAAAGGAGTCAGTGCATGAAAGTTTATGTAAAAGACAATTCATGAAAGCATTACTATGTATGAATAGCAATTGGAAATAAGCAAAAAGCAAGACAAAACAACAGGAATTGATATAATAATATACTATGGTATCTATATATTATTATATACTGTGATACTTCATATTATACAATAGCTATTACAAATTATATTTTCACAGATTCTTTACTGACATTTAATTTTAATAATATTTACATTGCATTTAATTTTAAAAGTTATATGTAAAGCTAATATGATTTGAAATTTTGATAATGAATATATTATATCCATTGCAATGGATATATACTCTACATCTAATTTATATAACATTAATATTTATTAAACTAGGAGGCCAGTTGGATTACAGGAGTGAGTTAAGAGTGCCCAGCTTGAGACCTTACTTAGCCCACGAATCTTGGAATCTTATTATAAGAATTATTACATTTATATAATAAAACATAAATATACATTTATAGAATAGGAAAAGATCACAATAGCTATACCTGTATGAACACACAAGATGATGCTAAGCGAAATGAACTCCATGTTATGGAAATAAGTGGTATATCATTGTTGAAGTTAATTTCAACAATTTTGTGAAACCATACTTTTTTTTCCTCTCGTATTCCCTTCCTGTGGTTTTATTCCTGCTATTACTGTAACTGATAACTGATCTTAATACCCCAGATACTGTGTATGGGAACTAGTTAAGGGAAAGGGAATACCAAAATCAAGAGACAAAGAACAAAAAGACTAACCATTGCAACAGTGATACTCACAAAACCAAATGGTATTAACCAACTGTACAACTCATGGCGGGGGAAGGGTCTAAGGAGGGGGGAGACGAGGGAAAAATGAAGGAGGAGATAACAAGTTGGATAAGAAATGTATTCACTGCTTACATATGAAACTGTAGCCCCTCTGTACATCACTTTGACAATAAAGAAGAGGAAAAAAACATAAAGATGTGCAAATGTTTTACACAAATGCACAGTAAATAATATATAACAAAATGTATATTTATTATAATAACACATACAAAAACACATGTACTTGATGTACAAGTATATTTATATATTAATGTATATAAATATGTAGTTCTTAATATAGTGTATATACATATATGTGCATTTCTTGAACATGTTCAGAGAAAAAAATTGGAAGTAATATACTTAGATGCTAATAGTGTTATATTTTCAAATTTTTACAGCTAATACAAAATCATCATCTAATAAAATTAATCAAAGTTTTAAAAAGATTTTCAGTAAAGAATTTCAATGTTAAAATCTTCTTAGCATATCAATATACTTATTGGGAAATCTATTCTCAATGAACATAATAATCATCAAATAAAATATAAATAGATCTAATTTATTTTCCAGGAACTATTCTAAATGCTTTTTTTTTGTGTGTATTAACTGTATTACAACAACCCTCTAAACAGTAACAATTAGGTCTCCACTGAGAAACTTGGGCAAGAGTGTTTAATTCATGTAACCCAGCAAGTAAACTGACCCAGTAAATAGCAAATCCAGGATTTAACTCCAGGCAGTGTAAGTGCACATTGTTCTTTGTATCATTGCTTCCAAGATTCGTGGGCTAAGTAAGGTCTCAAGCTGGGCACTCTTAACTCACTCCTGTAATCCTAGCTGGCCTCCTAGAAGGCTGAGGTCTGAACTAAAGCCCTGGAAGGAAATTTCATGAGACTCTTATCTCCAACTGACCACCAAAAAAGTCGAAGAAAGAAAAAGTTTAAAAAAAAAAAAGTAAAGCTGTGGCAAGAGTGTTAGAACACTAGTCTTGAGCATAAAAGCTCAAGGATAGCTCCCAGGCTTTGAGTTCAAGCCTCAAGACTAGCACAAAGTAAAAAGAAAAAAAGGTGGATGGGGGAGGAAATTTCAAATAGTTTCTTGACCAAGCCTGAGGAGAAAGCCTTTGGTCACTGGTAAGTAATGGCATTAAGAAGGGAGCTGGGAGATTCTCAATGGCAAGCATGTATTCTTATCTAGAAGCTCTGGGAATTGGACACAGGGTAGAAGATGCCAGTCTTGTCATAGGCCAAACAGCCAGCTTATCAAAGCCAGAGCAAAATCCAGAGCTATCTGCTTCACCTGAATTTTCCCAGCTGCAACCATGTGCCTCTCAACATGTGATTTTTCAGTCTGACATCCAAGTGTTGAAGCCCCTTCCTTCCTTTTTCCTTTTTTCCTTTTTTCTTTTCCTTTCCTTTCTTTTCCTTTCTTTCCTTCCTTCCTTCCTTCCTTCCTTCCTTCCTTCCTTCCTTCCTTCCTTCCTTCCTTCCTTCTTTCCTTCCTTCTTCCCTTTCTTCTTTCCTTTTTTTCTTTTAACTAAATAGAAGAAAGATGTAGTGGGGGATGGAAATGTACAGGAGAAGTGTATTCCCAGCATTTAAGCTGAGCTGCAGGAGGGTCCTGAGTCACTAGCCAGCCTGATCTATGCAGCAAGACTCTGTCAAAAGAAAAAGAGAAAGAGAAAGAGAAAAATAGAGAAAGGAAGAAAGAAAAGAAAGAGAGAGGGGGGAAGGAGAGAGAGAAAGAGGGAGAAAGGGAGAGGAAGGGATGGGTTAGGAGGGGAGAGCCAACCATCGTGTCTCCCATGTGAAATCTTAGTTACTCCATAGCAGGAGTCAATCATAGTTGAGGTCAATTTTGGCATAGAGTTGGAAATGCCAAATCAGTAAAATGCTAGGTTTAGTGACATGACCCTGTCATCCCAGTTCAGGAAACAAAAATTGGAGAATTCCAGTCCAGGCCAACCTAGGCATAAAAGCAGGGAGAGGGGGCTACAAAATTGTTGTAGCCACTCAGAAGGCTACCTAGCAAACATGAGGCAACCCCTAGTACCTCCCTCCAGCCCCCCACCCCCCAAAAAGGTGACTAACCTTGAAGTGAATCACCTTTAGCCACGCCTTCTCTTGAAGTCTCAGCAAGTCTAAGAAGGGCTGATATACACTACATCTAGACAGGGCTTCAAACACACCCTGGGGTTGTTACTGCTTTGGCTGCATGAGATCACTCAGAATGGAATGCCTCATTAGAGGCTCAAATCCAAGCTACAAATCAAACATTTCTCCTCTGATATAGGGAAGTTTTAGATTATTTTTGAAGAACACCTGGTGCAAATTGAAGTAATCTTATGTAGTAAGAAGGATGAATAACTGAAACTTTATTCTCATAAATGTCTTTATCCTGGAACGAAGCATTTATGTCCATTTGCATACATAGCATGTCTGATTTTCCCTCTGACGAATGATGAGGTGTTTTAAATGGACCAGCAAATGCACAGGATTCTAAATTCCCCCTTGGATTCTGTCTTGCTCACTGCACTGGATAAGTGTCAGAAATTACTGAGGATTGTGTTCTTAAATTGACTAAATGTTCTTCTTTCTTTTATCCAGACAAACCTTGTTTACAATTATTTTCTCATTCTACATTCCAAACTTCTAGTTTGCAGAGGTGGAAAAATCAATATGAATAGCTTAGTGCTGAAAAATGAGCCTCCAATTACCAATACTTACTTGCAATATGGCAGAGATTCTCATTCAGTCAGTTCTACATTTTTCTTTTTATAATGACACTTGGCATAGGTAGACCTAGTTATTATTCATAACCATCTCTGTAGGCACTATTTTTCATATTTATGCTACTGGTTTTTAAATGAAATTAATTTGAAAATGGATATCATCAACTTTTAAAGATTTTGTAGGCTTGTCAAAGAATATTTTCATTTTAGATTTTGTATTATGTATTTGGTTCAAATAATCAAAGAAGAGATAAAGCATCCCCCAATGGACAATGAAGACCAGCTAATAGTTTCTTAATAAGCCATTAACAGGCTGATGCTAGATCTGATTATATCCACTGATGTGTTAAACCAGTGCTTTTCAAACTTTAATGTATACTCAAGTCATCTGGGGTCCTCTTAAGGTTCAGGTTCTGTTTCAGTGGCGCAAGGTGGGGCTGAGAGTCTACCATCCTAATAAGCTTTCTGCTGATGTTGATGCTACAGGTCCATGGAAAGTGAGGGTTACATAATTTTTGTGTCATT
Source organism: Perognathus longimembris pacificus (assembly GCF_023159225.1). Classification (NCBI taxonomy): domain Eukaryota; kingdom Metazoa; phylum Chordata; class Mammalia; order Rodentia; family Heteromyidae; genus Perognathus; species Perognathus longimembris. Next base: position 119,984,299 of record NC_063161.1, on the reverse strand, counting down.
TAAGGTCCAGGTAGAAACAGATGGCATGCTTAAATGGGAAATTTGAGGTGAGATTAGTAATGGACTCATTTACAAATGAGGACATCTTTTAGAAAAGTAACCAAACCAGGTGCTGGTGGCTCATGACTGTAATCCTAGCTACCCAGAAGGCTAAGATCTGAGGATCAAGATTCAAAGTCAGCCCGGGCAAGAAAATTCATGAGATTCTTACCTTCAATTAACCACTAGAAAACTGGAAGTGGCTCTGTGGCTCAAAGTGGTAGAGCACTAGCCTTAAGAAAAAAGCTCAGGGACAGTGTCCAAGCCCTGACTTCAAGTTCCATGACAAAAAAACAACCAAAGAAAAGAAAGAAAGAAGGAAAGGAAGGAAGGAAAAAAGGAAGGAAAGAAGGAAGGAAGGGAGGGAGGGAGGGAGGGAGGGAGGGAGGGAGGGAGGGAGGGAGGAAGGAAGGAAGGAAGGAAGGGAGGGAGGGAGGGAGAAAAGAGAAGAAAAGAGGACAACCAGAGGGTGGTACAGCATCTTTAAACCAGTAACACCTGAGAGGCAACAGTAACCCTAGATCTCCAACTTCTGATTGTTTAATGTGGGTTTGATATTTGGTCAAGCCCTTGCAGGTACCTGAAAAGTATAATCTTAGGAAAGCTGTGGGGGCCTGGCCTTTAACTCAAGCACATAAAACAGTTAGTCTTCATATCATCCTGCTGACACCTACTTTTTTTTTCATTTGTTTGAGGAGTTTAGGGATTTTATTACAATTAAAAGGCTTTCTGAGATATATATGCTTTTATCAGTCAGGTAAATGAAGAGAAAATCCAGTATCAAGAAACAATGTGCAAAGAGATTTCATCTCCAAAAGGGTAATGATTTCATTGCTTAAGGGAGAAGGAAATAAAGACAAGTGTCCTTTTCTAAGTGGATGAATTATTCTCTTTATATGATTTATAATCATTGGATGGCAAGAATGGGCAGGGGACCTTAGTACTTTCCCCTATTTCCTGATAAAAACTCTATTCATATATTTCAAGAAATAGCACTGCCAATCATTTCTTTTTAAAAATGTACTAAAGAGGCTGCACTGTCTCCTTTGGGAAGCCCATGCCATGTTACTGCCATCTTTTGATTGGTAGTGTCTGGTTTCCTCTGAAGTCAAACCTAAATTTGTCTGTTGTTATATATACACCTTAATTTCTTTGTCTGTTGGCAGTGGAAGCAGCAAATGCATTACCATCTGTATAATGACATGCAATAAAGCTTTTATTCCTCATTTGGCTTTCTTTTCATTAAGTTGTACATATCTGAAATCCATGTTTGAAAGGGAGAGCACTTTCCAAACTCAGTGGTAGGGGATATAGGACTATAAGGTTGGAGCATATCTAAAATTAGAAGAGTGTACGCTAGGAGCTTGCCTAAAATTACCAGGCCAGAACCACTCTTTTTATACATAATGAAGTTATGAGAAATAAGAAATTATGAGAAGTTTTGCCCTAAGGACACTTGACTTATGATCTTTCCTTTTTTTCCTGTCTTTTTACTAAGGGGCAGTCACAAATTGAACGAGGGTTCTCTAGAAGTCACATACAGACAGGCGGGCAGTCACAAATTGAACAAGGGTTCTCTAGAAGTCACATACAGACAGGCTTGTGCTCTGGAGTGTGTATTCAAGGAATATGATAGGACCTGATGATTTCCTCCTGCTTAGGGACAAAAAGTGAATGACATGTCAGTATCCTCAGAAAGTTGACCAGACTCGATGTTGATTTCCTTGTATTTGAAACAGAGGTTCAGTGTCTTTACTGGTCAGGGCTCATAGAGTTGTAATGACTTAGATTTAATATAATCAAGGATCTCACAGTGATATTTACTTATGAATTTGCATGGTATTGTCTCCCAACCACCCAGATACAGTATTTATAAAGACAGGAAATAGAGGAAAAGCTCCTATTAACACTAAAACCCAAATTTGTGAGGCAATCTAGTGCTGCTATTTGGTGGTAAATTTTGACTATCCATGTAATAATGCATGTTTAAATACCCAGATTTTACCCCAGTGTATAATGGTTAATCTAAGTACTCTAATTCTCATCCTTGCTTCCAATTATCAGTTTATATTTCTCAGAGATGAAGCAAAAGAAAAGAATTGGATGAACAAGAGGCAGGTGGGGGATCATGGTGAAGGCAGAATTAATTTTCATAACTCTCTTCCCTAAGCCAAGGTTGTAGATAGAGCGGACTGTGGAAGGAATTTATTATTATAAGTATACACCAAGGCTTCTAGTTTTCATGAATTATATTAGTTCACAGCGGCTGTTGTGGAAGAAAGAGGAGCTACTACTTTGCCAAAGTAGATTTTAACTAGATGGAAGCCCACAAGAAGCTGAAAGTGGATTAACATTCAGCACATATAATTCTATCTTCCAGATGTAAGGTTAGGAAAACAGTGGAATTGTTGCATGAGAAGTACTGATGGGGTCCAAAGCACCTCACCCAAACACAATTTTTTCCTGGCAACAAAACAAAAGGGGTGTGTGTGTGTGTGTGTGTGTGTGTGTGTGTGTGTGTGTGTGTGTGTGAGAGAGAGAGAGAGAGAGAGAAACTTCTTAAATGAAACAATTAGTAAAACATCAGAAAAGAAGAAGAAACGCCAATATGAGCAAAAGAAATAAACTATAAAATAAGAAAAGCCTAAAGGAACGCAAACTTCCAAACAGATGTTTTCTTGTTAAATCCAAAAGAAACCACTAGGAAATCATCTGGGAATAACAGTGAATAAGAGGAATACATTTCTTCTAAGTGATGAAAACAGAAAGATACAAGGAGGGGGGAAAAAGCCAGGATAGAAAGAATAATTTTCATTAAGAGGAGTATAAAAGCTAGAAGGATTAGAATAACAGAATTTAAACCCTTAGGCCAAAGTACAAAGCAAAACATATAACACAATAAAGGAGATGATGGACATAGAAGACCCAAAATGGTGGGTGAACATGTAGAGAGTTGGTCTTCCCAGATAATTGTATAATTAGCAACATACACTGATGCCCACAAGATTTATCTGAATGAAAGAATGACTTACATAGATGCAGGCACCTCTCCCAGACAAAGTCAGTAGAAGGAGAAACTTTTCATTACACCTTGGCAATACATATTGGCATGATCTGTAATAATAATTTTCAGTTTTGGTCTCACAAAGCTTATATAGTCTTTTTTTATTAAAGACCTTGTATTAGTCATGGATCTCTAGAGAAACAGAATGGAATGGATAGGTAGACGAACAGATAATAAACATTGCTTCTACACAATTGCACATGTGAGAAAGTCCCCAAATCCATAGGCTGGGTTAAGAAGATGGAGACAAAGGAAGACCCAATCTTTCAAGTTAAAAGAGGGGGAGAGAATTTATGTTCTGGCTGAAAAGTAAGGGGGAAAAAATCTCTCCCTCAGGAGAAAATTCACTATTTTTGTTCTCAGATATTCACCTGACTGGATGAAGCACATCTACATTATGGAAGGCAATCTTCTTTACTTGGCTTATTGATATAAATTTTAATTTCCTTCAAAATCTCTCTCACAGGGGCTGGGAATGTGGCTTAGTGGTAGAGTGCTTGCCTAGCATGCATGGAGCCCTGGGTTTGATTTCCTACCACCACATAAACAGAAAACCAAAACAACAACAACAACAACAACAAAACCCAAAAAGCTCTCTCACAAAAGAACCCAGGATGATGTTTGATCATACATGTGGGTACCCTGTTGTTCAGTCAAGGTGACACACAAAGCAATATAAGCTCAAAGAACTTTTTCTAATATAAAATTTATTAGTGTTTACAATATTAAAAATTAGAGTTGAAAATTCAAAGAAAATGTTTATATATTCATTAAAATAAGCCCATTTTATGTTAACATAAATATATATTTATGAAGGGACTATATTTTTCAAATAAAAATTGAAATTACATTATATTTTTGTAAATTTCTTCAATGTCTAGCTTAGTAGAAAACAGAGAAACTCATATCTACTAAATTCAATGTGCTTAAAAATATTATTATGACTGAAATATATGGAAAAATGTCATCACCACATAAATAAATCATAGGAAAAGAGAATGTGATAGCCTTCCAACAATTATGGGTATTATTAAAACTATACTAATTCTTGATGCTGCACACCAGTGCCTCAGCCTGTAGTTCTAGCTATTCAGGATAGTTCAACGCCAGTGTAAGCAGGAAAGTTTGTGATACTCTTATCTCCAATTAACCATCAAAAAATGGAAGTGGATCGTGATTCAAGTGGTAGAGCACTAGCCTTGAGAATACATGCTCAAGGACAGTGCTCAGACCCTGAGTTCAAGCCTCAGGGCCAGCACAAAAACAAGAACCCCCCCCCCAAAAAAAACCCCTGTATTCTAGCACTTAGAAATGGTCTTTAATGTAATTGTAATATGAAAACTGAAATATTAAGTGTGCTTTTATGCTCAATTACTGTAAAATACAACAGTTAGAAGAGATTTTAAAACAAAAGAATTCAAAATCACTTAGTTCCTTCTGTAGTACTAAATATGATGATACAACACAACAACAGAATGTTTGAGAGACAGGATTTATGATTCAAGATGTCTTACATATTCTTACTGGATCAATTTCTCTGCTTAATAAAAAATATCTTATGCTAATCAAAAACAAAATTTATTTATATACTTTAAAGAGATAGACTTAAAAATGACTTAAAAACAAAACTAGGTTATGCACACGTGTCTTTAAAAAGGTAAAAGACAAACAAGATAGAATCAAAGTACTAACAAGGTAGAATTTACTCTGAAATCAAGCACTAAATAAAAGTACAACGGTGGTTTATATTGACTATGATTTCATCTTATAAAAAAATGTTGCTATTTGACCAACATTTTCTTATTTCCTTCAGTAGCCAGCCCTGACAAATACGATTTTACTCACTGCCTCTACAAATTCAAATTGCAGTTATAGAAAAAAAAAAAAAAGTTCTGGGTGTCTAATGTACAACACAGTGAAAACAGTTAATAATATTGGATTGTTGATTTGAAATTTGTTAACTGAGTTAACAAAGATCTTAAGTGTCTTCATCCTCCATTTCAGCTCTCCTGTGGAAACTGTGCTACTATTAACTCAACTACACTTCTCCGAAGACAATTTCTATCAAATCCTTGTACTGGGATTCTTGAGTATATAAGTGTCCCTTTGCCAGTTAAATATTTAAAACTACAAAAAGAAAACAAAAAGTGAAGAAATTATTGTGTAAAATATGCTACACACTAAAAACTGAAAGCTAGCCAAAAAAAAAAAAAACATTGAAACATGAGGAGTCAAGTTACACAGCTCTTTCTATCTTTCTTACATAAAGGCATGAAAAACATTAGCAGGTTGTAGAGCATCCTGGTAATACATGTTGACTTTACATAAGCTTTTTCTTCACTCTTGCCTCTAGGCCATACTCCCAGCCCTAACATCTACTCTTATAGAAACATTTTGTTCTGGTGTCAGCTGTACTATAGGAAACCTGGAGAGTATCACTAGCCAGTATCACTAGCATTTATAATATCTAACATTATAATAAGTACTCAACAGATAATTTTAAAATGAATTAGTGAATGAATGAATGAATATCCATCTTGGAAAGAAGAATGAACAAATGGTTTCTAACCAGTGACTTCTAATGCTCAAACTAGCATGACAAGGCAGGCCTGGTCAAAATTCTGCCCATATGTGGACCAGATAACAGTCTCCATGTACATATATGGAGAAGCTGAGCTGTAGTATTTTTGGCTAGGTGACCATTTTATCACAATCTTGTTCTATGTAAGAACATACATGGAAGCTATGTATAGAGGCCCAAGTACCAAGTATTCAGATAAACTTCTACAAATGTAATTGAGGATAAGACAAGCATATGAACCACAGCCTCCATGCCTCTTCCTAACTGCTCCCTGAGGCTCTGAAATGACAGGACCAAAAAGACTAATTAACATCATACACAGGGTAGGATTGCCCAGGATTTGGAAACTGCAGGTACAAGGAACTGAGTGACACAAAGAAGAGGAAGGGGAAATGGAAACATAAAAGTTAAAAGACCCTGAAGTACATCTCTGTAGTGAAGAGACTTGGCAGTAAAAATAAAAGTTTCAGGGCAAGGTCCCAGAGTCACAGAGGTATCCAGCAAGAAACATGGGCACATCCACTTCTCCCCACAGGGAGCTGCTCTGAGGCCCATGGTGAAGCCAGGGGATCCAGAAATGCCATTTGAACATGAAGACTTCTTCCTTTTCCTTACTAGGGGAAGCCAGAAACCAGTAAATGAGAAATTGAGCATAGGGTTCGTGATGCTGGGGCAGAATGAGTTCAGCATTTTGAGATAAATATTAAGCTTCAGGACGTTGAGAGACAAGAGTGAGAGCCCCTGAAACAGGTGTCTGGACAATATGGGTCATGGAGTCCCATTAATGAAACAGTGGGGAGAAGAAGGATGAGCTGTCTGGTTGTGAGGACACAATCAGGGAATCTGCCACTGTTATTGCTGGAGAGATGTCAGAGGGCTGCCATTGTTAACATAAGAGATTTGACCATACATGACAGCCTCTTAGTCAAAGAGGGAATGGGTGGCAATGAGTTATGATAACAGAAGGCATGGGACTCTAGCAGGACGTAATCTTCCAGGACCTTTTGGACTTAAGTTCTACAAGTATTGAAGTCAGCACTGGATTCTTGCTTTCCATGCATTTTTCTCTTTTGTTTTTAGGTTAACTTGAGAGTGGGAAGGACTTCCAAAAGGAAAGCAGAAAAAACACTGATTTTAAAAATTAATGCAACAAAGGAGCCAGATTTTTAAATATTAATGAGCATTGTTTGATGTCTGTATGTCTGAGTAAAAACATATTTAGGAAAGTTTTGGAAACTATTGTGTTCTCATAATGAATATTTCATAATCAATGGTAATAGTAAACTTTGTATCCAGATATTTTAAATTAGAAGAAGCATAGTTTTTTTTGCTGTTAATTAGTAATAAACAGACATGGGGGAATGAATGGATGAGGAATTTATATTCCACTTTTTACTTTTTATGCTACTTAAATACCTATTGTTATTGTTAATTGGCAGTGTTTTGGTCAAACTGAGAGTCTCAAGCATGCTAGAGAAGTGCTCTACCACTGTTGCTTCTTTAGAAGTACAGTCTTGCTATATAACCCAGGCTGGCCTCAAACTCATGATTCTCCTTCTTCAAAATCCCAAGTACTGGGGCTGGGGATATAGCCTAGCGGCAAGAGTGCCTGCCTTGGATACACGAGGCCCTAGGTTCGATTCCCCAGCACCACATATACAGAAAACGGCCAGAAGCGGCGCTGTGGCTCAAGTGGCAGAGTGCTAGCCTTGAGCGGGAAGAAGCCAGGGACAGTACTCAGGCCCTGAGTGCAAGGCCCAGGACTGGCAAAAAAAAAAAAAAAAAAAAAAAAATCCCAAGTACTGGGATTATATGTGTATGCAACAAAGTCTGGCTGATAGTGGAATATTTGTGAATTTTGTGCTTGTGTTAAATTATTTTTATATAAAACGAAGTAGGAATTGTACAGAATTCTTTAATATATCACATTTCTTAAATGTAAACATATATTTTAATGCATATTTACTAGTATGCATTAGGATATAATTGCAGTGTTATGTTGTCAATGAGAAAAATAAAATCACTTCGGTGGTTAAAGAAACATCTTTTTAGGGGCTTGGAATATGTTCTAGTGGTAGGGTGCTTACCTTGTATACATGAAGTCCTGGGTTCGATTCCTCCGCACCACATATATAGAAAAAGCCTGCAGTGGCACTGACTCAAGTGGTAGAGTGCTAGCCTTGAGCAAAAAGGAGCCAGGGACAGTGCTCAGGCCCTGAGTTCAAGCCCCAAGCCTGGCAAAAAACAAAAATAAAACATTTTTTAATGTGGGAGCTGTATTCTTGTAAACCATTTTTCTAGATGAGAAGCATAGATCAACAGGAGAGCATTTTATTAGCAAGCATGATGCCCGGAGTTCATACCAGTACCACAAAACAAAACAAAACCAAATCTTCTGTATCTTTCACATTCACAGACTCTCCTAAAGACTTTTATTTTCTGAGCCAAGATAACTCAGTGGCATACTGAGCAAGCCCAGCACCAAAGCAAACAAACTGTAAACTGTTCTCATTCACATTAGAATATAAATACTGATGAAAATTTAAATAATGAAATTTTCCTTCATTAATAATTAAAGTCCTAAGCCAAAGGAATTACAAAGCACAATTTAAGGCTTTGTCTACTTTCAGTGCTTTAGCAAATCAGTAGACATAAGAACAGAAGCAGTACTTCTTAGTCTCTTCTACCTCTCTAACCATCAGCATCTTTCAAAACCAAATTCTTAAAAGTACCATTTTTTTCCCTCTTTTACAACTGAGTAGTATACTTACACTGTGGAATTTCCTCGGTATATCATAAGGGAATATATGAGGAGATGAATTTGTAGGGATTGGACTGAATGAGAGGCCCAGAAATGACGAGCCTTGGGTCACATGGGTGGTGCATTCAGCCTTTATCAGTGAATGATAAGTCACTTATTAGCCAGCTGTTTTATTTGGGAGAGTCCACTGAGGTGCTGAGATGTAGTCGAAGTCTCATAATAAGCTTTCTGCAAAAGAGAGGAGTAAAAGAAAGGATATTCTGATTTACAGCATTTCCCAATTCTCATGACCAATTTCAGGCTACCAAGCTGACCTCAGAATGCTGTTCTGATCCCATCACAATCTGGAATCGGGAAGAAATGCATACCATTGGCTCTTTCAAGGCAGCTTTAGTACTTTATTCTTTTTCAGAGATACTACTTGAATATTTTAAGCAATATACTTACATAATTAAAATATTAGTTATTCTACTTCCAGCTTTCCAATACTGTTGAGCAGTGCAACATTATCTCCCTCAGGTGAGTTATAGGCCCTTTGATCCATAGGAAGTGAGGCCTCTTATGAGAGCTGCTGTTCCATAGTGAAAAGCTGAGACCTAATGAGGGATTATTTTTGGAGCAGAGCAAGTGAGCTCTGACCATTGGTTTATTATTTACAATATTGCCCTGGAAACCCATTAACAAAGGAGCAATAGGTATATGGAAAGGAAAAGAAATTAGTTTGGCTCAGAACAAACAATATAGGAGCAAGCACCAAACAGAAGGAAATGGGGTGTGGGATCTTGTGCATCAGTTGGTAGGTAATGAGAGTCTGAACTCCTAAAGGAGAAACCCACAGCAGAGCCCTGCATTAGCATATGCCAATTTATCTCAAGTTGTAATGTAGGCAGAAAGGCTCCTAAATGAATAATTGCTGAAGGGGCAATTGTGGGAGTCATCTTTCAAAGAGATGAGTTTTATTTTTTCTCTCCCATGCCACTGTAACTATGAGCTTAATAATCCTTTCATTGGGTATTGTGTTATCATAAAATAATCTAAATGCTACTAAATGGTATTTAAAATGATTTCCAGACACTAGCAGACTCAACTGAATGGCAATTCAACTGCTAATGCATCTCTAATACAGCCTGTGAAAAGGCAGGGTAATGAAGCCACATCATTGGGATCTAAATCCCTCTCCATGATTCGTTCTATCTTTGACTCCTATCCAGTTTCTGGTTCTCAGCTTCATCATTTACTTGTCTATAATTTTTCAGCTCCTTCCAAGTCCTGGACTGTAGTCCTGAGAAGGATGGTGTCTACTTACCATTACTTCTGTTCCATTGCCTGCCCAGGTGTGAGATGCAGTGAGATTCGAGACCAGAAATTTGCACAGCTGTCCTTGAAGTCCCAGAGTGAGTGGCTAGATTGAGAAACTCAAAAGTCCTGATAATATACGTTAGGGATATTCATTCCAACTGACTGAGGGCGCTCCAATCATAAGAGAACTATTTTCTTCCAGTAAGTGAAAATATCCACTATTCCCTGAAAAAAAAGTTTCAGAAGCCCAGTACTCATGATCTCATTATGAGCTCTCAAGTGAGATCTACAGACAATATGCTAATGACCCCAGCCCAAGTAGAACATCCCTGATTGGCTTATCTATAGACAGGAAGTCAGAGAAATCTTATCCAGACCCAGTAGCCCTTGTGTTTCTCTATTAAGATAAATAATGCAGATAAAGATTATACAATTTTTGGATTAAAGCATGCTTTGAGTGACTTTTCTGGAAGAAAATAATTGAAAGTACTTCTTGCTCTTAATTTGGGTTAATGTTCCTGTTTACTTATCTTTTGTCTGAGACAAAAATAGATATATAAGACCTGAAATGTGTTCCTAGAAAGACTGTATTCTAAGCAATAAAACCAGCCTCCTCCTCTCCCCACTCCCACCATGGGAAGTAAGGGTGGGAAATACAGAGCATCATCTATTGCCTTTTCCAGATTTCAGCAAAATGTCAAGACGTGGGAAAGGAGGGCTGGAAGCACAAGGACATTTCCATCTCACACTGCTGACAGGCAGGCAGCTGGTACTGGTGCCCCTGAGCAGCCATGCAGAGAGAAAAGCAGTGCGGAGCTTGTGAGGCTGGTGGGATGGCAGGCTGTTGTGCTTCTGGCAAGGAGGTGTCCACAGCAGTGGGGTTGCAGAACAGCAAATCTGTTGCCTGGGGTGTCAGTCATGGAATTCTCTGAAAGCTCATGATGAATAAACTGGTAGAAGGAGGAGGTTGGCTAGGTTCCTTTAAGGTACTTTCGCCACATGATTTTCCTGTAAAAGAGATATTACCCAAACAAGGTTTTAGCACCAAGAAGCACTAAAAAATAACACCCCATGATCTCAGAATTTGAATCTTCCATGCAATGAAGACCAAGTACACAAATAGAAAACCGGGGTTCGAAAGAGGTGATACATCCAAAATAAATACAGCAGCCTTCTCAGACAACTACTCTCTTTGAGGGTATCAGATGTATAGCCATAATTTCTGGAATGTTATCCATTAATGTCAATCACTAAGTAAATGAGTTAACTAGAACAGAGACCTAAGCTACACTATGCTACCAACAAGTTTATCTGCTGTAAGATTGATGGGGCAGCATGAAATTCATTTAATCCTAAAACCAAGATTTCAAAGTCACAATACTCTTTAGACCACCGTTGAGAATTCCCTGAAAAGGAATGAGGATAGCTGGAATTCATCCAAAAGGCAGAGCAAGGATGAGGGAGCAGAGCTATAATATGACTCATCTGAGGAGGATATTTTCCCTTCAATGAGGGCTGTAATAGCAATCAGAATTTTTATTTAGGGTATAGGCCATAAACCCAAGCATAAAAATTTTCTACACCCTCCCAACTCAATTCTATCTAAGGAATGTAAAAAATATGGGCCAGTAATGATTAGAATTGTTGGTAACATCTGGTAAGGTCAATGGTGTGGTGAAAGGAGGCCTCTCAAACCCTGTGAGGGTACAGTTAATTAGGTAACACACACCATTTGACTTCAGTCAAGTCAAGATAAACTTGCCAACCCCACAAAGAGATAGTTACATTGCACTCATTGTTCAAAATAGCAAAACCCCAGATACACACCAAGTGTTCTTCAATAAAAAGTAGACAAATTGTAGCAGAGCTGTACAAAGATGACATGGAAGCCATCCAAAGGCAAACCATTCTGTGTCCACTGGGCAATCTACCTATGATATATTGAAAGGAAAAACAGTATTGGAAACTAGTGGCTCATGCTTATAATACTAGCTACTTAGGATGCTGAGTCCAAGAAATTGAAGCTCAAAGCCATCCCGGGGAGAAAGCTACATCTCAAAATAACCAAGTTCAAACCTCAGTACTGGCAAAAGAAAAATGGTGGTGAGGGTGGGCAATATGAATGACAAAAGAGAACAGGATTATTCTACTTGTGTTAAAAGAACAAGTAAAGATCCAGGTGCCAATGGCTCATGCCTATAATCCTAGCTCCTCGGGAGGCTGAGATCTGAGGGTCGTGGTTTGAAGCCAGCCCAGGCAGGAAAGTCTGTGAGACTCATCTCCAATCCACAGAAAAAGCCAGAAGTAATTCAAGTGGAAGAGCAACAGTCTTGAGCAAAAGGATCTCAGGAACAGCACCCAGGTTCAGAGTCCAAGCCTCAGGACCAGCAAAAACAAACACAAGGAAAGCACATATATGTTTATATTTTCACACAAAATTACAGGAAAAATTAATACCAAAAAAAAAGTTAAGCATATTTATACTAGTGAAGATAGTTACATGGCTGTTTATTTCACTCAACACAAATTTTTCTTTCATTTAGTACTCCCTCTTCTGTGAAATTCTACTGTTTTCCTGCCACATCCATTTTAAATTACACCTAACAGGCAGCAATATTATTTTGAGTTAACAAATATGTTCATGTTCTAGAACTTTTCTAAGAAATTACTGAAAACTTTGTGGCTTTAAACAATATCATTCTATTTTCTCAGGGTTTGGATGTTTACAGAAGTCCAAAACCAAGAGCATAGTAGGGCCTTACTTCCTTTGAGGGTACCACTCTTCCAAGTCTCTTTCAGCTCCTGGTAGCTTTGAATGCCCCTCGTCATATAATTGCCACATTCTAGTCTCAGCCTCTAGGTGTAGGTTTCTCTTGTCTGATTCTAGGAAGGATATGTGTTAAATTTAGGGCCTTTCTGGAAAATCAGGATGATGTCACCTTGAGGTCTTTAATTTCACTATATTTAAATAATGTCACATTCTGGATCCAGGGGTTAGGATTGGCCATTTCTTTGGACAGCTACCATTCAATCCACTACACAAGTTATTAGTTGTCAAAGGCCTGAGTAGTCCACACAGTATTAAAATATTGAGCTTCCTGGAAAGTCTGCATGCCTGTTAATTTCAGTGAATCTCGCAGCTGTTGTCCTCCTGAGTACTAACCTTGGCTACCATGGGGTGAGAGTGCTTTGGGCTGAAGATGGGGGGTAAGGAGGGACTCTTTGGGGCAAAGAGTCTCAAGGTAGGGCAACCAGAGTGGGATCAACTGATGGCCATTCTTACACTGGTTATAGCCAATGAGGGGATGTACTTGGGGTTCAGACCAATCTAGAAGCCCCAGAAACCTGTGATGACCATAGAACCAAGTTAATTGCAGCAAGTAGAACCAGTTGAGAGGTGCTGTGACGCTGCCTTCTGTGCCCATTTTATGGGCAAAAGTTGGAAGTAGTGAAGACAAGAGCACTTTAAGAGGAGTAGAAACATCATCCTATCTTCCAATCAGAGCCATTGCCAAAGCCTACAGCATCTGCAGAGCACACAGGACTGGTGAATTCATTTTGGAGCCATGATAATATGTATTCTAAATGTTCCACAGTGCTAAATGTTGGCTACAGAAGGTACTGAGGGAAGGTGGCAGAACTAAGTGGAAGAAAGTTAGGTCATTGGAGGCATGTCCTTGTAAGGGATATTGTACCCCAACTGCTTCCTCCTCCTCTTTCACTTCCTGGTTGCGAAGAGAATTCTTCCCTCATCATGTCCTCCTACCATGATGTAGTTCAATACCACAGGTCCAAAGCATCAGGACCAATGGACTATAGACTAAAACCTCTAAAACTATGAGCCACAACAAACCTTTCCTTCTTTTATCAGTTATTTATGTTGGGTATTTTGCTGTAATCATGGAAAACTAACAGAGAAACTCTCTGGGAAGTCCTTGAACTCTCACACAGAAAGGATGTGGCAGCCTATACACCAAGAAAACGTTTCCTCCCCAGATGCTACTGATAGATCCTATGCGATCTGAGGACTGAAAGCATCCTCCTCCCCATATCACAACTGTGAACCCCCTCAGCCCTGTTCACCTACATTTATTGTTTCTCTACCTAGTCTGTTCGAAAGGATCCAATTTCTGGTTATATTGTTCTTTTATCTGTGACACTGTGTTTCGTTGGTGCCAGAGGAAGGATATTTCACTGATAGACTTGGCAGGAAAATTAGCTGTTGTTTTTCAGTTCTGGGTTATTTGAGAAGAAACAGCAACAACACTTAGAAAGGATTCTCAGGGAGGATTTGAGAACCACAGAAGCCAAGAGTTTGTAACTCTTAAAAACCCTTGGGAGCCTTCCTGGGTAAATAGAGATATTTTTCTTTCCCCACATCCTTCAGCTATAAAAGATGCTTAAATTCTTGGGATTGGAGCATCAATACATATCTCTGTGTGACTGAGAATAAGCCTGGAGGATGCTTCTGAGCTTTTCTTATCTGACAGTTGTGGTCAAGCAGGAAACAGGACTTCTCAACTGAATGCTGCTGCTCTTTCCTAAAGGACCAAAGTTGGGACCCTTGTACTGCAGTGACCAAGGGTGAAGTGAAAAACAGTGTCTTTGGAATTCCAGATACTTTCTCAAAACGTGTGTGATTTATTTTTAAAAACAAATTTTACTGTGCATATTTGAGGTTTAATTTAATAGGAAGCCTTGGATATAGGCTTGTACAAGTATACAACGGTTACTATAGTGAAACAGATGAGTATCTTCCACCTCACATACTTGTCTGTGTGTGTGTGGGGGGGTATTATCCACCTTGATTCTTCAAGCCCAAATATACCAGCCAAAATTCTACACATTGAATTTTTAAAATCCCCAATTTTCTGTATTTCTCATGTTGTACATAGAATGTCTAGATTTGCTCCTTTTACACATCTGTGACTTTGTATCCTTTAACCTGTATCTTCTGATTTCCTCCTGAGGCCCAGCCCCTAGTGCCACCATCTTACTCTCTGTGCATATTTGAATTCGTTTGATTGGCTTAAGGTGCCATAAAAATGCTATCTTCCACTGGATGTTAATGACTCGTGCCTGTAATCCTAGCTCCTCAGGAGGCTACCTTATGATGATTCTAGTTTGAAGCTAGCCCTGGCAGGAAAGTCCTTGAAACTCTTATTCCCAATTAATCACCAAAAAACTAGAAATGGAGCTGTGACTTAAGGGGTAGATTGCTAGCTCTGAGCAAAAGCAGCTCAGGGACAGACCTCAATCCCTGAGTTTAAGCCCCAACAGTAGCACACATGGAGTAATGGAATTATTCAAGTAATTTTCTTTCTTTCTATCTTATTTTCTGTCTCACTTACATAATGTTCTGCAGGTTCATCTTTGTTGTGACAAACAGGAAGATGTCCTTCTTTTTAAGGACTAAGTAATATTACATTTTTTATATGTACTACAGTTTATCCATGTACTCACTCACATTCTTTTATTATTATGCACAGTAGCCATGATATGGGAAAAGTTAAACCACCTGTCTTTAGATGGTTTACCATTCTCCATCCTAGGGGCCAACTCTTTTTTTGTTAGCTCCCCATACTCATTTGTCAAGGCTGTCATAACAAGTTGAGTGGATGAAACCATAGAAATGTATTTTCTCACCATTCTGAAGGCTAAAAGCCTGAAATTAGGAGATTTCCAGCCATGCACCCTCAAAACTCAGAGGGAAGAATCCTTCCATGACCCTTTCATCTTTGGGTAGTATGCAGCCTTCTTTATTGATACTTAGCTGGCAGTTTCGATCTCTTACCTCTACAACAGGTATTCTCCTCTTAATGAATTTGCTTTGTTTTCTTTAACCAAAACTTTCTGATAGTAGGAAATATAGTACACCAGGTAAATTTCTATCAGTAATTCCAGATTAATAAAGGGCAGTATTTTGGAAGGCAATAAGTAGTACAAGTGACCCTCTAGATCTCAAAAAGGAAACTCTATGGTGTGTGTGTGTGTGTGTGTGTGTGTGTGTGTGTGTGTGTGTTTTAAAAAAATCTCCTCTGAGTTTTAAAGCTTTCTTGGGACTGAAAATAAGGCAAACAGAGACAGTAGGGAATGGAATATATAATATTCAAAAGCACAAGAGAATGGCCTGCTCCTAGTTATCAGTAGAGTGATGGAAAGGAGAGCATGAACCATGTCTGTATTAAACCCTTGTGTTACTCCACAGTCTAGCATCTGATTGGTGCATTCACAAGTAAGGGGCCAAGAAAGTCTACAGTTTCAAAGCCTTGTCTTTGGAGTCTGGTGACAAAAGTTCAAATTTGAGCTTTATTGCTGATTAGCTTTGTAATACCACTTAAGAGAGGTCATCTAATCATACTAAACCTCTAGGTACTCATCTGTAAAATGGAGGCAATAATCCTGTCAGAGCATTTTCTTGAGGATTAACTAGAATGTGTACTATAGTTAGCATGGAACCAAGGCACATGCTAAGTACTCATTAGAAGGCAGTTGTATCATTATTTCTGCTCTGAATTTTATTTCTGTTTTGCTGTTATAGTAAATATGAGTTATTTCCAGGCTATTAAAAGGCAATAAAAATAGTAATACCAAAGTAGTGGCACAAAATAATGTTTCATTTAAAAAGATTGTGACTCTCATTTGGATTTAGTTCGACTGAGAATCATATAATTTTAGAACTGGCTCAGGCTTACAATCTCTCTCTCTCTCTCTCTCTCTCTCTCTCTCTCTCTCTCTCTCTCTCTCTCTCTGTGTGTGTGTGTGTGTGTTTTCTTTTCTTTTTTCTTTCTTTCTTTTTTTTTTTTTTTTTTTTTGCCAGTCCTGGGGCTTGGACTCAGGGCCTGAGCACTGTCCCTGGCTTCTTTTTGCTCAAGACTAGCACTCTGCCACTTGAGCCACAGCGCCACTTCTGGCCATTTTCTGTATATGTGGTTCTGGGGAATTGAACCCAGGGCCTCATGTATATGAGGCAAGCACTCTTGCCACTAGGCCATATCCCCAGCCCATGTGTGTGTTTTCTTTTTTACATATGGGAGCCAAGGTCCAATGTAGCTTGTCAAAAATCACATAACTCAGAGACAAAGTTTAGA
The DNA here is from genome assembly GCF_023159225.1 of Perognathus longimembris pacificus. NCBI lineage: Eukaryota > Metazoa > Chordata > Mammalia > Rodentia > Heteromyidae > Perognathus > Perognathus longimembris. Next base: position 119,967,464 of record NC_063161.1, on the reverse strand, counting down.
CTAGGAGCCTTAGTTTATGTCCTAGGATTTTGTCCATTGTAATCAAAATGATGATTTACACAAGTAGGCAAATGAGAAGAGAAAATTTTAGTGATTATTTGAAATTTGAACTGTTAGAGGAAATACTAATCCTATTAGATCTTTACTAGGGCTGGAGGAGTAACATATTAAATAACAGTTTGGTCTGTACTGTTCTATGGCTTCCACCAAGGGAAAAATAAACTGAATGAAAAGACTACAAATGAAAGTACTTTCACTCCGTCTCATTTACCCTTTGCCCTTCTTTTTCTATCTTCCTTTCTTCTTCCTTCATTCCTCCCTTCTTCTCTCATCCCTCCCAGCCTCACTCCTTCCCTCCCTCCCTTGCTATCTTCCTTTTCTCCCTCCCTCCCTCCTTTCCTCCCTTATTCCTTCCCTTGTCTGTTTTTTCCTCTTTCTGATGATTTCCATGAGAACAGTGGGAATGAATTAAGCAGGACTGCCAAATTGTAGCTGCTGAATGGTTGCTACAAAAAATTCCATTAGTTTTCTTAAGTAAAATGGATAATAAATTATTTGATTCTATGGTTAAGTGGCAAGGACATGAACCTAAACAGTATGTGTGCATTGAGCAATGAGCCCATTTCAATTTCTTAGGCACACACACAAGGCAATAAGAACATAATATTAATGCTTAATTCATAAGGTTGAAAAATTGAAGCCTCCCTGGGGGTGTAAAGGGAAAACACCAGCATTTGTGAGAACTTATGTTACAGTCTCCTGTGGGAAATCATTGACATTAATGGCTATAAATCTGAATTCTGACAAGCAAATACTGATTATTTTGTGGTTCACTCGGTAAAATTCCAACAAGAATTCTTGAGATTTAGATTTTGATGCCAGACCTACATTTACTTATTGTTTCATAATTCTAGGTATCTTTTGTATCCAAGAGTGTTGCTCTGAACAAAAGAACTTCCTCAAAGATATATAGTCTATTGTTCTTATTTCATTGGTAATCTACATATGCATATAATCACTGTATACATGTATGTATAAAAATAGTAATTCCCTCAATTAGATGTTTTCCAAACCTTAGAAGTATGAAAATTTTAGTTTAGAAGCATAAGAAAATATGGCAAATAATTGGAGTGGTGAATCAAACTTATAACTACACTGGTGGGGGAAATATATATATGTATATATATATATGCCAAAATGTTAAAGTGGCACATTGTATATAATCAATGACATTTTATGTGTCCTTTCCTATTTCTACCATGAGCATGATTAGGATCTTTGAGTAGATAAGCTATCACTTCCATATGAGGTTATGTCATATTGCCAGTATGAAAAGATTTTGAAGATGTAAATAAAATCCTAAATCATCTGACTTTTGAGTCAGTTGAGAGATTATCCTCAATGGACTTTATTTAGTCAAGATGAGCCTATTTCAAAGGGAATTTGGAGGTAGGAGTTAGAGAAAGTCAGAGATTCTTTCTCCAGTGTACTATAAATTCTAGAGCTTCAATAAAATGTATTCTGTTAACACCATTTTAAAGAAGATCCCAAGACACTAATGAAATGAGAGCTTCAGCCAACACCTTGATAAAAGCTATGTGAGATCCTAAACAGAAGAGTTAGACAAGTTGTGTTTGAGTTCTTGACCCATGAAAACTGAGATGATGAATGCATTATTTGAGCCATGATACAGTACTTGTGATAACATTATTCCACAATTTAAAAAAAAACAATGTAGTGTTTTTATTTAGCTAGTGAGGCTGTGCATAATATCTGTATAGTAGTTAATAGTATGTATGCATGTGTGATTAATTGGAGATAATATCTCATAGACTTTTCTGTTTGGGATGCTTTGAACTGAGATTCTCAGATCTCAGCCTTCTGAGTAGCTAGGATTACAGGCATGATCTGCCAGTACCTGGCTTTCTGTATTGGCTTCTTATGGATGCTGTAGCAAATTGCCATAACAAATAGAGTGGTTTAAACAAAATTGAATTTATTTTCATATTCCTGGAGGTCAGAAATTCAAGTTCATTTCCCCTCAATTAAGATTAAGGCATCAACAGGGTTGCCCCTTTCTGAATGCTCTTCTGAGGAGAGAATCAGTCTTTTTGCTTACTTCAGCTCTCATACTCCTTGAATTCTTCCATTTACGGTAGTTATCATTCCAATCTCTTCTTATGTCATCAGGTTATATGATTATATCAGGACATCCAGATGATCATCTAGGATAATCTTCCCATTTCCAGATCTCTAACTTAATCTTACCTTCAGAATCCATTTTGCTTATAAGGCAGCATTCATAAATTCTGAGGCTTAGTATATGGACACCTGTGGAGGATGTTATTCATCCTTGTACAGTCTACCCTCTAATTTTCAAATATTCACATCAGGTTCACATATGAAATACATCCACTCTATCCTGAAGCCCTCTAAAGTGTCACCCATATCCACTGCTGTTTTGATCCTGAAATGACTCTGAGATCTGGGTGAGGTAATGTGGATGGTAGTTACTGTGGTTTGAATACGGATAGTATCTCTTCATAGGGTGGTATACTGGGAGGTAATGTGGACCTTGAGATGTTGTGCTATTATGGGAGGTCCTTAATTCTCTTCTCAGGCTCTTTTCTTTCCTTCCTGGCTCAAGATGTGAGCAGTTTATTCCAGAACACACACTTGTCAACAAACACCCTTAGAAAAGTCCCCAAAGCAATGAAATCACCCAAATTTGGACAAAGACCATCAAAACCGTGAGTTAAAGAGATATTTTCTCTCTGAAAATTAATTGCTGATGGTGTTTTATTATAGTGATGCAAAGCTGGCAATCAAGGTAGTAATGATGGCAATGAATGTGAATCTCCTTCCTCTCACTAATGGAGCTCCAATTTCTCAAAAACTGCTTTTACAGCATTTGTAGGTAATTTTTTTGGCCATAACGCATATTTGTTCAGATACTCTGAACATTTTTCTCTCTAATACCCATAGAAAATAAAAGTATGATCTCAGCAGTCTTATTCTGAATGTCTATTTGTGACTCCTCATTGAGTTGCTTGAATTAATTTATACCTAGCTCTGGTAGTTTATCCTTAGATATTCCCAATTCTCTTTAAGCACCAGGCTTTTTGAAATTGATGTCTGCAGAAGGTTTTGCCTTCCTCTGTTATTCTTTCCAAATATTGGATGCCATAGAAGTTAGCAGTTGTACTGTATAGAGCCAAAGCACATTGCATGTCCAACCTTGCATATTCTGCCTGTGGATTTTTTGGTTCATTTACAAACTCAATCAAACATGTCATGGTGCCTCCCTGAAACAATCTGCTAATCCAATGATGCTGGGTTTGTTCTCATCATGACAAGGGTAATATATAGGCTAAAGCAAATACTTGTACAATTGCCACTTTCTAGTTTGACAGATTCTCAGATGGGAGACGGCAAAATCTAAATATTTATTAAATTTTTGAATCTGGTATGGCTTTTCCATATAGGCTCTTGACTAGTATTGAGTAAAAATTGTGATGTAATTGCTAATGATTGGTGGAGACAACAAAGATTTAAGATCAAGGATTCCCAAACAATCATGAAAATTATTTGAATTGCTTGATGCTATCTATGGAACTGATGAACAGTTTAATGTTTATTTCGGTGGCTTTCATAAATAAACAACTTTTGTCTTTCTGGGGACTGTATTCCACAAAAAAATTAAGCAATGATAATGAAGGCAGGGGCATAATAAAGTCATATTAATATGGATGCTAAGTTGTGTGGTTACAGATGGTTTTGATTTTAGAAAAAAAATACTTTTTGAGAACATACTCAGGGAGTGGTGACCTTGAACATGAGCATGAGGCTGAGAGTCTGCTGGGGTGAGAAACAAGTTAAAAATCAATTTCACAAAGCTTCAGTTGTACACAACAATATAAATGTGTCTTACCAATATGATGCTGAGAATGCAAAACAACACACACAGTATAATTCCATTTTTAAATGTAAAAATCTACCAAAGTAACTAAATTGTCTTACTTCTGGATGCATTCATGGATGGATAGGGGAAACTGAAGCTATTGTCATGGAAATCAGAATGATAAATAATTTAGAGCAGAGAGAGAACTGTGATCTGGAAGGGACACATGAATGCTTTGGGGATGCTGGAGGTGTTCTAAGTATTTCTTGTGTTAATATATAACATATATTGAAATATATTAATATAATTATACAATATTGGCTTAAGGACCATTTAAAAATGGAATATATATTTTTTCTGTTTTCAGTTTGCATTTCGCAAAAAGGTATTAATGTTTATTAGTATTATAGTGTGTATTATCTGGTATGTACTATGACAAACGGTGCTAAAAGACCATTGGAAACTAAAACAGTATTTTATGGTAGATTCAATTAACATCAATGTGGAAATCAAAACTTTACATTTGGACATGCCTTAAAAAGTTACTAAAATTATGTAATTTTGTATATGCTTAAATGTCTCATTAAATTCAGCAAAGTTCATGGAGTTGAATTTATATGCTCATGATGTGTATATAACATGATTCCCCTAAATTTACTGGTAAGGGATGATGATTTGCTTGATTAGAATAATATCTGTGAAGCTTGAGAGAGATCAAGAAATTTTTATTGATATTTAGGAATTCCATTATGAATTTTGGTGGTTACTGAAAATAGGAGATGAAAATGTCCCTGATAATGTATCTCCCAAATGAGATACACGTTGATCTTATTGCCGGAATGGAGAAAAAAAGAGTGGGCTTTGGAGATGATGAAAAATATAATTGGGGCATTTTGGACTTTGGAATGTTCAAAGTTTACTAAGAAAAGTACCTTACTTTTTCAGGTAGCTTTAAAAAACACCTTAAATATGCAGAAAAGTTTTGAAAATCATAAAAAGAACTCTTTTACATCTTATATCCAAATTTACAAATTGTTTTATTATTTGTGTTATTATTTCTCTGTCTATGAGTACCCTGAATAAGTTAGACACTACATTGTGTTTATCTTAGATGAGGACAGTCTAAGTAACCCCAATTCAGTTGTCTACATTATAAAGTGTAACTTTGATATGATACTATTTTAATCCATATCTGTATTCAAATTTCATCAATTATTCTAATAAAAGCCTCTATATCTATTTTGTGAAGATCCAAATGCAGAGTTGCACATTGCATTTGTTGTCATGTCTCTTTAGTCTTCAGTCTGGAAGATTTTGTCTTCCTTGACCTTGTTATTTTGAATAGTATAGGTCAATTATCCTGTAAAATGTCTCTCAATTTAGAGTTGTCTATTTTCTTATCAGTAGATTTAGATTCTTCATTTTGACAGAATTTCCTTCAAATTGAAGACCACGGTTATTTTTGTAAGTAGAACTAAAGAGTTGTTCCTATTTCTGTGATCTTCCCCAATGCTGAATTTTTTACTTACTCTATTCTTGGTTATGGAGTCAGCTATTTTTACATGGTATATTCAATAATCAAAAAGGAATTTTAAAAGAGCATATGCATCAACCAAATCCAGGGTGTATTATCCAGGTATGGTAGATTTTGGTGACACTGACTTGGTTCTATGGTGGAGGTTGGTATGTATGTGTATGCAGTATGTGTGTGTGTGTGTGTGTGTGTGTGTGTGTGTGTGTGTGTAAGAGAGAGAGCAAGTGTCATAGCAGAAATTCTGACACCTAACTTGTACCAACAGAAGCATTTCCTTCCCAAAGGGCTATTAACCTCTGCTTCTTGGCATTCTCTTTCATTAAAGCCAAAACAAGCCAGGCCAAGCTAAAATGGAAATTCTAATAGCCATTCTGCAGAGTAACTTCAAAAAATTATGTATCCTAGAAAAGTCAATATTTGAAACTTGTTCAATGAAGTCTCTTTAAACAACTTCATTAGCAGAAAATAAAAACTATGTAAACGCTGACTTTTTTTTTTACTTACTCTATTCTTGGTTATGGAGTCGGTTATTTTTATCTGGCATATTCAATGATTGAGAATAAAAATGCCTATGTGCCAACAATGTAGGCACAAGAACATTAGTGCCAGTAAGGACAAATTAGGAAAACAGATTCCAGTCTAACCCAGAGGATTCTTTTTTAGCCACACAGGGTGTTTACATCTAAAAGCAAGAAGCCAGGGATTTACACAAGATCTCCGGGGAGTGATCTTTGTAGTATATATATATATATATATATATATATATATATATATATATATATATATATATATATATATATATATATATATACTATAGGGAAAAAGTGTATTCTTTTTGAAAACTGTGATTATAGTCATCTCTTCAATAATATTTTTGTTGGGCGAACAAGGGGGCGGGCGGACATCCGGAGAGCGGCCGGACTGTCCAGGCAGTGGGCCAAGGACGCCAGATCTGTTCTCAGAGCGATGGGCCGAGGAGACTGAGCTGCAGCCATGATTGGAGGCTTATTCATCTATAATCACAAAGGGGAGGTGCTTATCTCCCGGGTCTAGCGAGATGACATCAGGAGGAATGCAGTGGATGCCTTTAGTGTCAATGTTATCCATGTGCGGCAGTAGATGCGTAGCCCCATCACCAACATCGCTCGCACCAGCTTCTTCCATGCTAAGCGCTCTAACATCTGGCTGGCAGCTGTCACCAAGCAGAATGTCAATGCTGCCATGGTCTTCGAGTTCCTCTATAAGATGTGTGACATAATGGCTGCCTACTTTGGCAAGATCAGTGAGGAAAACATCAAGAACAATTTTGTGCTCATCTACAAGCTGCTGGATGAGATTCTCGACTTTGGCTATCCACAGAACTCGGAGACAGGCGCCCTGAAAACCTTTATCACCCAGCAAGGCATCAAGAGTCAGCATCAGACAAAAGAAGAGCAATCCCAGATCACCAGCCAAGTGACTGGGCAGATTGGCTGGCGACGAGAAGGCATCAAGTATCGCCGGAAGGAATTCTTCCTGGATGTGCTGGAGAGTGTAAACCTGCTCATGTCCCCACAGGGGCAGGTCCTGAGTGCCCATGTGTCAGGCCGGGTGGTGATGAAGAGCTACCTGAGTGGCATGCCTGAGTGCAAGTTTGGGATGAATGACAAAATTGTCATTGAAAAGCAGGGCAAAGGCACAGCTGATGAAACAAGCAAGAGTGGGAAGCAATCAATTGCCATCGATGACTGCACCTTCCACCAGTGTGTGAGACTCAGCAAGTTTGACTCTGAGCATAGCATCAGCTTCATCCCGCCAGATGGAGAGTTTGAGCTCAGGAGGTATCGTACCACCAAGGACATCATCCTTCCTTTCCGAGTGATTCCACCGGTGTGGGAAGTGGGGCGCACCAAGCTGGAAGTCAAGGTGGTCATCGAATCCAACATCAAGCCCTCACTCCTAGCCCTGAAGATTGAGGTGAGAATCCCCACACCACTGAACACGAGCGGGGTGCAAGTAAACTGCATGAAGGGGAAGGCCAAGTACAAGGCCAGCGAGAATGCCCTTGTGTGGAAAATCAAGCACATGGCTGGCATGAAGGAATCACAGATCAGTGCAGAGATTGAGCTTCTTCCGACCAATGACAAGAAGAAATGGGCTCGATCCCCCACTTCCATGAACTTTGAGGTGCCATTTGCCCTCTCTGGCCTCAAGGTGCGCCACTTGAAGGTGTTTGAGCCTGAGCTGAACTACAGCGACCACGATGTCATCAAATGGGTGCGCTACATTGGCCGCAGCGGCATCTATGAAACCCGCTGCTAGCTGCCACCAGGCAACTAAGCCCAGCTCCCCTCCCGCCTTCTTCCACAGGTCTAGCTACCCCTGGCCACCACACATCAATGTCTCCTCCCCACTGCTTTGCTGCCTTCCCCTCGCGCCAGCCCCTGAGTCTAGGTCTGGACCAACGACACTGAAAGTGAGACTGGTAGAGCAGTCCCTCAGCTTCCTGTGCAGGGTGGTTTTTGAGACTCCTGCTCTTCCATCCATCTATCCTGGCCCAGTACGAGGCTCTGAGTTCTGTGACCAAAGCCAGGTGGAGTCCTGTCCCTTCTCCCCGACCCCCCTTGCCACTCCTCTGGAGTGGCAGGGTTGGCTACCTCTCTCTTGCCTTGGAGCTTCCCCAAAGGCCAGTAACAGATCCCCAGCCTCCAGCCCTTCCCTGCTTTGGGATAGTGTGAGCTTCATTTTGAACATGTGTGACTTGTCCAGTTATAAACCCAATAAACTGTAGAACAAAAAAAAATATTTTTGTTGCCATAGTGTTTGGGGTTAAATAATTAGAGATCTGGGGATTGCAGTTCAAACCAACCCATGCAGAAAAGCCCATGAGACTCTTACCTCCAATTAACTGCCACAAAACTGAAAATGGAGGTATGGCTCAAGTGGTAAACAGCTAGCCTCAAGCAAAAATGCTCAGGGACAGTGCATAGGCTCTGGTTAGTTCAAGGCCCAAGACTGTGTGTGCACATGAGCACACATACACACACACACACCACACACACACCACACACACACACACACACACTCACACAAAGTCTCCAGGAGCCATCGAGTAAGTCAATTGTATTTAGCCATGGCAATCAAGAGCCTGAATGACTAGAGTAGACTGAAACAAGTAGAATCTACACCCCCTGGATAGTAATGACAGAGCTAGCAAACAAAAATACAGAAATCCACTTAGATTTAAATTCAGATAAACAGGGAATAACTGTTGAGTATAAGAAAATCTCCAATATTGGGTCCTGAGTTTCATCTGTCAACCTTCCTCAGAGAAAATGACTTTATCTTGCTTTGTAATGCCTTTCTCTGCTACTCTGAAGACCTCTGAAGTATATGTGAATCCATCTTAGTGAATCCCCTCTTGGGATTTTACTTAGTGCATTTTAATTCTAATGGGTCATCATGTTTCCAAGCTTATAAAATATTAGGAGCACAATTTGGAAAGGGGAGGGGACTTTCAGAGGCAACCCTGAAACATGAACAACAGAGATTGCAGTCAGGGAAGAAAAAGATGAACTTTGAAAATCAGACATAAGAATTAAAACAGCATTGGGTCCCCACAGATTGAGAGAACAAAGTATTCTTATCTCCCCAAGGCTATCACCTCATTGTACCCCCACCTGCCCACACCCTCATCACTGAGGTTGATATGAACATTCTGGGACATCAAAAAGAAGTCAGATCATGTTTAGAATATCATCGAATACATCTTTGATCCTTTTTGGAAGTATTAAGAGAATACATTATAATTCAATAAACACTGTCTCAGAAAGCAAAGCAATGTGTGACATATTTGACAAAGAGTTTAAAACTAGCTAAAATTGAAAATGGCAAGGTCTGGATGTTTAATAACAGGAAAACCTTCAATGTAGGGAAAACACAGCCTTCTCGAACAAATTGTTTCCTGAGACTTCCAAAACTGTAGACATGTTCCTGTTTCTAGTTTTATTACTGGTATTTTTCAGGTGAGTGTGTTACCCAAGTTGGGATTAAATGAATACTTTCCTTAATGTTTTATTTTTCTTGGCTCATGGAGATCCAGTTCTCTCCAAACCATTAGCCTTTGAGGTCATAATTTCAACTAACTCCAGTCATACCTGTTGCTTTAAAGAAGCATTTGACAAGCTTTTAGAAACCTTGGGATTCAAAAACACTGTCTAAGCATTTTGATGGGGGCAGGGGAGAGGAGGGAGCGTGGAATGGTTTTATTTGCAAAAGAATATGTCTGTACAGTAAAAGGACTGATTCCTAAGAGTCCTTTTAAAGCTGTGTAACCTTCCTGAACTAAAATGCCATTTCATTAATACTCATGTCCTCAAAATTTTATGCCTCAACTTTACAAAGAAAGATAAATATGTCACAAATCTAGGCTGTGCAGATGGACAGAATTCTCTTAGCATCGGTCCTGGAAATGCTGGAATATGAATGTGGATGCAGAGTGAGACAGTCAAATGTCAAAAGAAATCTGTTGGCTTTCTAGCAGTTGAATAATTCAGATGATGTGCATTAAGCCAACTTTCTTAATTTCCCCTTTCCCCCAGCCCCCTTTCTAGTTCTTTCCTTTTCCTCCCGTGATCCTTCTCTCTCCCTCAAAGCTATTTGTTACAGAGATCCTCTGGAAAGCAGGTAGTCTTCTTTCCATGAGAGCATCTGCTGCTCAGAATGAGAGGCAAAGATCTAAAGGCAAAGGAAATGAATCCCACAGTCCCATAAATGACATTTTTTTAAAACCTTGTTTATTTAAAAAAATTTCCATTGAATCAATTGAAACATTTTTATCATTCACAGTTAAACAAACTGTCTAAAGACAATGATGTTCCTCCTTTTATATTTCTGATACTGAGATTTGTTTCTTTCTGGGTCATGTTTCTTCCCCTGGAATTTTACAAATGGTGTGGGTGGTTGCTGTCACACTAAGGGTTGTTGTTGGTTTTTTTTTAAACCATTTGTTAATAATATTCTCTCAGCACTGACTCCAACCTTTATAGTTGTGACTATTAGTGAGGCTTCAAGAGCATGTGGTGTGTTTTTATTCTTTCAGCCCTAAAGGAAAAAAAACTCCCTGGAGGACTTGAGGCTGGCTTATTATTAGCTAGAAAGAAGGAATCAGAAAGCTTAAGCTGGAAGGCTAAAAAAATGTTTTTTAACTAACCCTGAGTGGATAATATGGTACAGCAGAAAGAACAAGGGCTCGAAGCTCCTATGAGCCTGAATTTAAACTCTAACCTGGCCACTTAGTAAATCTGAAACACCAGTCATTCCAGAGTTTACGTGGTAGGTTTTTAGGTATAGGTTAATGTGTGATATCACCTACAATACTGGGGGAAAAGATTTTTGACAATTTCCTCAAGTAGATATATTAAAATATACTCATTTCACAAGTTTTCTGGAGGGACTTTATAAAAGTTCCTCACAATGTTTGTCCTGTGGTCCTTTGAATGTCAGCTTCATGTGAGGATCATTTCCCATTTCTCTCCTCATTCCTCCGCCCAGCCCACGTAAACCCCCATAAACACCTACGTGTGTGTACATGACAGGAGGACCAGGATTCTTATTGTATCCTCTGCTTATTAAGGGGGAAAAACTGGGTAAGATTGGAACTTGTCCCAACCTGTCATGTTGTTGCAGTAAATTTTGATTCTCAAATAAAACCCTTTGTCAATTTCAGGAGACCACTAAGGGTAGGGCCTACCTGAGACCCTGTCTTGGCAGCCTATGTATAGAGAGGAAATGAAGTGACCCAGCTTGGCAGCAGACATTTCCCTGTGAACTTCTGCCCATTCTTTCCTTTCTTTGTTTTCCCTCAAAGCTATGAAATGTGATAGTACACTGCCTGGATTCACTGTTTTAGGACCATGACACAAATGTTTTCAGTTTGTCTGACAACACAAATGGCTCTAGCAGCTCATCAGTTGGAGACCATTTTGGAATAACAGAAATTTCCAGGAACTAAGAATGTTTGCCAACATTGTGCTCTCCCTTCTTACTTCCCCTGTCCTCTTTCTCCTTGTTTCTCCTCTAAGCTAGTTTCCCTTCCTGCCCCCAACCCTCTGGCAGGCACAAGTGAAATTCTTTCATCTCTTTGGAAGCCTGTGGACATAAACTCTTTTGTTCTTTAGTGTCTTGATTCTTCCCGATTTCTACAAAGTTCTGCTTTTGGCTTCAGTGCCCGATGCTCAAGTTGTCTGTTGAACAAGAGAGATACATTCTATCTAGAGATCTAATGAGGAGTAATGTCCTGAGCAGTAAAGGCTGGCTATCAAATTAATGAGTTGTGCTTGTGTTTACATTTCTAATGGGGGAAGTCAGAGAATTAAAGAATGAATAATATAATCAAGTACTGAACTAAAAGTAAACACAGCAAGCTTTGTAAGTAAAGAAAAACAGCCTAATTTCAACGTATTTGCTCCTGGTTAGCTTTTTTTCTTAAAAACATTTTTTTCAGCTTTACTGTACTATAATTTTGTAGCGCAAGTAAAAACTACAAGGTATCATAACTTAGCCTATGCAGTAAAAGGAATTCTCAGAGAGAAACTTATAGACAAATATTTCTTTAGTCAATAACCTCATTTCATTCCTCAAAGAATAAAGTAAAAGAGAGAGTAAAGCAAAACCCTTATATTTATTTCAAGTATTTCTAACTGCCCTGTGATTTTTTTTTTTTACCAATTCACATTAACTACATAGTCTTAGGTTAAATACTACTGTTCACACACCTAAACATAAGAAAACACCTCTAACATAAGAAAATAATAACTCACAAAATGCAAATATCATAACATGTGGCAAAAGGAAACATCACAATTGAGTGGTTGTAGCTCACACCTGTAATCTTAGCTACTTAGGATGCTAAGATAGGATCACAATTCAAAGCAGGCAGGAAAATCTGTCAGACTCATATCTCCAATAAGCTGGAAGTGTAGCTGTGGCTCAAGTGGTAGGGCAAAATAGCTCAGGGATATCACCTTGACCCTGAGTTCAAGCCTGAGAATGTGCACAAAAACAAAAACAAAAGCAAACTCACCACACACACACACACACACACACACACACACACACACACTCAGTATATGACTCACTCCAAAACTATCAGAAAAATAGACTTCAACTTTGAGAACATGGATCAGGCCAGTCAACTATAATTATTTATTCTTTATATTAATGTAGTTAATGTAACTGTAAAAGATTTTAGAAAGAGAGCCGGTTCCCTCATCATCTAAGTGAGAAAAAAATACTAGTCTTAAATATTTCTGGGTTTGGGGAAGATAAAAAGGACAGAAAAATGAGGTAGACAAAGAGAAGGGGGGAGAATGTAGTCAGGATTTAAGAAAAGTGAGGGAAGTGGTGGGTTTGGAAGGATGGGTGAGAGTATTGAAAGGGGTGACATTGATCCAGATTCATTGTACTCTTAAATTCCTTTGTTGAATGCTGACTCTTTTGTACAACTACTTAAAGATTTTTAAAAATACTTATTTATTGTCAAAGTGATGTATAGAGGGGTTACAGTTTCATACGTAAGGCAGAGGGTACATTAGATATTTTTAAAAGATACTTAAAGTATTTTTAAAAGGACATTCATTTGTATCTGAGTTTCTAAATATGAATTTTCATGACCTACATTGTATAATACTTACAGCTTTATTCTTTTGCATATTACACAAAACATGTTTCAAGATGGGGAAATTTTAAATTAATGGTTATGTTCATTGGAATTTTTTTCTGAATTATTTTAAAGTTGTGTTATCTTTATTTGTGTGACTCATATTATGTCCAGCAAAAATGATCTTGTTGGACTTCTGTTCAATTAAATTTTACTACTTTGTACTATTACCATAAACATACAAGACAAGCTATGGATGAAAGACAGAACACGGCAACATGTTAACTGCCTCTTTCCATCATTTAGAAGTCTCTACTAGTGAGCAAGGAAGCTAGCAATCAGTACAGTACATCCAATGTTAGCTGTTGCTGCTCCTTTGTTAGATTTTACTATTGTTTGTTTACCAAGGGTAGGACTTTTGAAGGATAACCACAAAATCCAGTGATACAGGGACTGTTTTGATAATCTACTTGCATGTAGTCAGATGATGTAGTTGAGTGTTATGGTCCTAAAATTTATAATTTTCATAACCTGGGGGAGTCAATATGTTTCAACCTCAGTTTTCTCATCTATAAAGTGAAACAAATTCCTACATCTGACAGTTTGAAGTTACTAGACCAAGCTTTGAAAAGTGCAATTACTAAATAATTGAAATGGACCATTACAACTCAAATAGAACTACTTGCATCTTGAACAGTAATAATGTGCTGGCACATATATGAATTGTCATTGTCAAGAGTGAATGTGTCATGGGCTCAAGTATTCCAATCAAAGGTACAATAGATTTCCACTGTCTAGGTTATGAGGCTCACAAAACAAATATATTTTGTCTTCATATAAGCAAATGAGTTTTCCTTTGCTTCTCATCCACAGCCATGATTCTGTCTGGCCATCTCATTAGGACTGTTTAGACAGATAGGACTGATCTTTTGTATTATAAGAAAAAAATACTGAAGAAATAGCTCCTTAATTGATGGGTCAGATATTCAAGCTTATGCTAGTAAAATAAAACTCTTAGGCACAAGAGCCTAATAGCTATGCCTTTATGAATGCATAAGATAATGCTAAGTGAAATGAACTTCATGTTATGGAAACAACTGTTATATCACTGTTGTAATTACTTTCAACATGCCATGTGAAACAGTAGCTTCTTTTCTTGATGATCCTCTTGTATCCCCTTCCTGTGGTTGTACCCGCACTATCACTGTATCTTATCTGAGTACTGTATATACTGTATATACTGGTATTAGAACTAGGAAAGTGAAAGGGAATATCAAAATCAAGAGACAAAGGGTAAAAAGACAAATGACTCCAAAAGCAATACTTGTAAAACCATTTGGTGTAAACCAACTGAACAACTCATGGGGGAAGAGGGAAAGGGGGAAGGGGGAAGGGGGTGGGGGGAACGAGAGAGGAGGTAACAAACAGTACAAGAAATTTACCGAAGGCCTAACGTATGAAACTGTAACCTCTCTGTACATCACTTTGATAATAAATAAGGGGGAAAAATGATTAAAAAAAAGGAAATAAAATCAAATGGCTCCAGTCTTATGTACACCCTAAAAAACAACAACAACAAAAAAAAACTCTTAGTGCTAGCCAGCCTTGAGCAAAATAAGAAAGAAAGAAAAGGCTTAAGGAGAACACACAGGCCCTGAATTCAAGCTCGAGGACCAGCACAAAGAAAAAAAATAGAGTCAAGTTTATGAAGACTAGTGATTTGAAAGAAAGTTCCAAATCAATGTAAATTGAATGAAAGCAGGGCAAAAATTTTTGTATAAATCATAATCTCATTCCAATATAATATTTTATATGTTAATCTCATTTATCTTTGGAAAGAAGAATTGTAAATTATTTTTATCTTGTCATTATTTTCTTTTTGTGTAACTTTAACAACTTTTGTTGTATAATATGAGGCATCTAATAAGAGAGCATGTTGAAAAGGAAGGGCTTTAATGATTGTTATATCACAGTTGTAACTACTTTCAACATCCCATGTGTATCTGTAGCTTCTATTATTGATGATGTTCTTGTATCACCTTCCTGTGGTTGTACCTACACTATCTCTGTAATCTTATCTGAGTATATTGGAAACCATGTATACTGGTATTAGAACTAGGAAATTGAAAGGGAATACCAAAATTGAGAGACACAGGGTAAAAAAAGGAAAACAACTACAAAAGCAATACTTGCATAGCTGTTTGGTGTAAGTGAACTGAACACCTCATGGGGGGAAACGGAAATGGGGAGGCGGGAGGGGAGGTTTGAGGGACGAGGTAACAAACAGTACAAGTAATGTATCAATGCCTAATGTATGAAACTGTAACCTCTCTGTACATCAGTTTGATAATAAAAATTTGAAGAAAAAAAAAACTCTTAGCCAGGAACATAAAAAAGACAAGAGTATGTCACTACTATTTAGAAATAATTATTTAATAAATTTTATGGTAGGGGCTGGGAACATGGCCTATTGGCAAGAGTGCTTGACTTGCATACATGAAGCCCTGGGTTCAATTCCCCAGCACCACATATATAGAAAACGGCCAGAAGTGGCACTGTGGCTCAAGTGGCAGAGTGCTAGCCTTGAGCAAAAAAAAGCCAGAGACAGTGCTCAGGCCCTGAGTCCAAGACCCAGGACTGACAAAACAAAACAAAACACCAATAAATTTTATGGTAACAGGTATCACTCTCAAATTCTTTTAAGAAGAATGGTATTAGAAGTAGCATGAGTAATTTAGAAGGAAATTCATGGACATTATAAACCTTCTGGTCATGTCATATGTATGAGTGAGATAGAGTTCAATTGAGTGAGCAAAATATTACTTAGGATATTTACTATAGCTTTAGTCTCTACTATTGGTTCAACATTACCTAAAACAAATTATTTTAAATGATTTAGAACATGCAGTGTATTAGACATGTGTTTATTTTTACATTCTTATTTAGAGAAAGGAGAAACAAGTGTGAAAATTTCTTTGCTCATTAGTGTCATTCAAGCTCATGGAAGTGAACATGACTTTCCTTCACTAAAATGCTGTCATATGTCCAGATCCAGGTTGTGTGAGTGAGTGTGTGTGTGTGTGTGTGTGTGTGTGTGTGTGTGTGTGTGTGGAGATGTAGCATACTGCTTTGTACATACTAGGCAATCAATATACTACTGACCTACACCCTCAGCCCTTCGATTTTTCCCACATTTGTGTGAGTCATATGATGGAAATTTGGCTTGAGCAGCATCTTCTTACATGCTCTCTCATGAGAACACTTGATCTGTAGATGTCTTCCTAGATCATTTTGGGATGATAAAGGATTTGATGCAGCAAGGAGATAAGTAGGTAGAAAGCAATAGCTTCCTAAATCCCTGAGCCTACTTTAATGTTCATAACTGTACGTAAATTTCTGATCCTTATGTATCTGCTTTCTGGCCTGACATATTCATAACAGATAAAATTATATAGCCCTTTTGCAGAATCCTTCAAAGTGTGATACAGATGAGCAGAAATGACACTGTTCACTGAAGTAGTTAAACACTTACAGTATTACCTCCTGATGTATTTTTTATTACTTACCATTATCACTAAGTTCATGAAATTGTGAAGGTCAGGAAGCCAGTGTTAATCAGAGTACTGATTGTCCTATGGGCTGTGACTGTTAGGAGTATTTATTTACATAGGTAATTCAGCACTTGATTCTGTTGTATCACTATGATAGACTTTCATCTGCCTTATAAAGTCATGGCTGCATATACTATACAATTGGAAATCCCATGTATTCACTCAGCTTATGCCTTACTAGGATCTAGCTCTGCTCTCTCAAGGCCAACAGTTAACTAAGGCAGTCCAAGATCAATAAAAGGAGATTCAGATGGTGGAGGTTCTGCAATGGATAGGAATCAAGAGGAGGAAAGCACCAACCCCTCATACATATGCAGCACCAGATGGAGAGAGAATTTTTACAACAGGAAATTGGAAAGAAGCCAATGTGGCTGTAGAAATTCAGATGGGGGGTGTCTCAGTCTGGCCAGGCTGCTGTAACAAAACATCAGATGTTGGACAGCTTCTAAACAACAAAAATTCATTTGCCACAGCTCTGGAGGCTGGGTGTCATGAGATCATGGCAAATTCAAGGTCTGGTGAGGGCCTGGTTCAAAGGCAAACCTCATTTTTTACTTTGTCTTTACATGGCAGAAGTGAGGGAGTTTTCTGTTTCTTTCATAGGATACTACATTCATGAAGGTCTGCCCTCATCTCCTAACCACCCCCAAATACCATCACATTAGAGGATGAGTTTTGACACATGAATATGGGTAGGAGGGACACAAATATTCAGGCCCTATTAGGAAGCAAAAGGATTAGAAATGGAGGCCAATTTACGGAAATTAACCTCAACACAAAGCACCTTCATGAAAGGACTAAGAAGGAGAACAAAAGGTAGTACAATGCAATACTCACAAAAAGTTGTTGGTTTTTTCCTCCAACTCCCTTGCCCTTCTGTTGTGACATCTTTACAATGTGCTGGAATTCACTGGCTTTGTAACCCTCCATCACCTGTATAGGACATGAGGCAGGCAGGCAAGGCAGCAGCCAACAGGTAGCTACTTAGTGGACAGATGAATGAGAGAAGGAGAGGATAAATAGGGCCTCACAGTAAAGAAAGAGTATCTAAGGCAAAGAAGAATAGAGAAAAGTTGTGCATAAACTAATGAACACACATCAGACCTCAGATGATATCAGATACATTACAATATTAAGAATAGAAAAGTCTGTTTTGCAATATCTTAGTTTCAAGCATTTTAATTCAGCAAAATGTACATGCTGAGTTCCTGCTTTTAGAAAAGTAGAGGTAGCTAGGGAGGATGAAATCCATATGTTTCTGATTCATTTACACAAAACTCATTGAAATTCAGCTTAGTGTAGGGTGATTGAATGTCATATACACCAGTGCACAGCATAGTAATCATTTTAAGCCATTTTATGACGCTCCAGGAAGTCTCCAAGAATAAACAACAAGAAAATCCAAAGGCCTACCAGTGCAGTCTGAAAGAGAAAACCAGAAATAGCTCAATGAGCATCTACATTTCCAAATTCAACAGTCTGCTATGAAAGATCCAAGGATATTTTATGCTGTCCAGGAGCCAAGGAAACAGCAGTTACACATGACAATTGGAGAAGAGGTAGAGTCCTCACTGATAAACATTATAAGAGCCACGAGAATGAAAGGACATGATAAAAAAATTTAAATGGAGGAGAGAATGAGGCTGTATCCAGAACTAAAGGTGTAGAAGAGAAAATTGAAAAAATATACAAGAAAAGACAGAATAGAAGAAGATCAGAAAGTTAGAAACAAATCTCACTTTTAAAGAATAGAATTTTGTGACTACAGTGTTAACTGGGCCCAATGATTCATACTTTCAGTGCTTAATTTTATTTTATATATCAATTCAGCAGCAGAGAGACATGTTCCCATAACCTCAGGGGAGAAAAGAACAGAGAATATTTTTGTCATCTAGCAACTTCCATGGTAGCTAGGGACAAAGACCCTGAGTAAATAATGGGGAAGAATCCGGATGAAGTGCACTTCTGGCTGGAGCAACTACCAAGGAAGCACGATTAATGAGATCTGTTGGGCTTGAGATTGCTAAAATATAACTATGTGACCATATTAAGGAAATGATTATAAATAGCCATTTGGGCATATGGAATCAACAATCTTAAGACCTCACCACTGTTGAAAACTTTGAATAAGGATAGCGAATGTATATTGAGTGTTGCAATGTGTAGGGTCTACTTTAAGAGTTTGAGGTGGATTATCTCATTAATCCTTACAACTGCCCTGTTAACTAGAAACAGTTATCATCTTTTTACATATAAGAAAACAAGAGATTAAAAGTTTCTTCTTAGTTAAACTGAATCCAATCAAACCCCACACACCAGGGATAGGATGGGGCTCAGGTGAACAATTAAAGGTCAGCCTCCCATACTTGGAGCTTAAAATTAGATCTGTCGTGTTATACGCATATATAATAGCAGACTGCCAAAAATGATCATACAGGCTTTTAAGCCTCCAAAATGAAATACAAAGAGGAAGACAAGTAAAAGGAGGAAATGCTTTAAAAATATTTCATGGTAGCTAGGCACCAGTGGCTCATGCCTATGCACCTAGCTGCTCAGGAAGCTGAGATCTGAGGATCATGGTTCTAATCAGGGCTGGCAGGAAAGTTCATGGGACTCTTTTGTTGTTGTTGTTTTGTTTTGTGCCAGTACTGGGGCTTGAACTTAGTGCCTGGGCATGGTTCCCTGAGGTTTTGTGCTCAAATCTAGCCCCCTACTTGGGCTGGGGATATGGCCTAGTGGCAAGAGTGCCTGCCTCATATACATGAGGCCCTGGGTTCGATTCCCCAGCACCACATATACAGAAAATGGCCAGAAGTAGCGCTGTGGCTCAAGTGGCAGAGTGCTTGCCTTGAGCAAAAAGAAGCCAGGGACAGTGCTCAGGCCCTGAGTCCAAGCCCCAGGACTGGCCAAAAAAAAAAAAAAAAAAAAATCTAGCCCCCTACCACTTTAGCCATAACTCTACTTCTGGCTTTTTTTTTTTTTTTGGAAGGGGAGGTGGAGTTAATTTGAGATAAGAGTCTCACAGCCAGCCTTTCCTGTCAAGGCTGGAATTGAACTGCCATCCTCAGATCTCAGCCTTGTGAGTAGCTAGAATTACACATGTGAGCCAACAGTGCCTGGCTTATCTCCAATTAACTACCAAAAAGCCCGAAGTGGAGCTATGGATCAAGTGGTAGAATCCTAGACTTGAGCAAAATTGCTCAGGGACAGCATCCAGGCCCTGAGTTCAAAAGACATGAAGAATGCCTTTGCTAAGACATCCCCACATTACAATTGTTGCAGCATTGATCTATATATGTCTACTTCATTAACTTGTTTCTCTATTCATACTGATTTGTTATCTGTTCTATCACTGGGAGCCATACATGATTATTATTTGTTGTTTTTGTAGTTCTGTCATTTTCCTTCATATGTTATAGACGTTTTGTATGTGATGTACAAACGTTACACTGATTACATTGTTAACACTATCGGAGCTTTATCATTATGAAGTGACTGTCCTTATTCAGATAAATTTTTATATTTAGCTGTTACATTTAGTCTATTTCACATAATTATTTATGTATTTGTGGTTGAATGTAACATTTATGTATTTTCTAATATTGTTTTTCTTATGTATTCTTTTTGTGTTCTCTTAGGTGAGTTATTTGTGTTTTCCTCTGTTGATTTGACAGTGTTACACAGAGATAATATTTCTTAATTCGGGCTGTTTATATCCCTTTCCAATCATGCCTTGTTATAACAGAGCAATTGCATGTTTAGGAGTGAATTTCTGTGGATTGTTTCTTACCTTAAGGACTGGAGCTTTTCATGCACGGGCCTAAAATGCTAACAATCAAGCTATGAATTAAGTAAATACTCCAAGGAAAAACTTTATTGAAATCACTAACTTTATGTTCTGACACAGTAAGCTGTAACATTATGAATTATATGGATATTTTCATATGTGTTTAAAATGAAGTTGCTGATTGATGGAATAGACCCCTTCCCAAATAAGCACAGAATAAAAAATTGTTCCCTCTCTACTTTGGCTATTTCCCTCTTTTCTAAAAGAATAAAAGGTCTTCAGCCCATCATAAATCTTTCCATTGCTAGATAATCCAATGACATCCTTTCCACATGGAATAATTCTTTAATGATTTGTCCTCTTACTGGAAAGGAGAATCCCAAAGACCTAATAGCTGGGATTACTGATAAAATATAATCTGAGAGCTAAAATAAGATTACAACGAGGGAATTGAGGTAAATGATTCTAGAAGAATTTTAAACCTTAGTTTGGCTACTACAAAATTGTTGCACATTAGAAATATTGAGATCATGTTTCAAGAAAAATGTAATAAGAGGAATTACTTTAGAATAGTCCTTGTTTTTAGAGACAGTTTTATTAATCTGTATTTCCTTTCCCAGTTGAAGCTGTTTCAGTGCCTGTTTCACATTTTCACTTCCTTGTTTTGAATGTTGATTGCTTTAATTACTTTGTTATACATGTGTCAAGGAGAATATTTTTCAGTCTAACTCTGTGGGTCTGGAAAACATGAAGCAATTTCTCTAAATAATTTCCATTTGACACATTATTGGCCTGTGTTCCTTCCCTTCTATTTAGGCCAAGGTAGTTTCACATCCTAACAGATCACATCCTAACAGATGTGATCACATATGTATTTTACTATGCTGCAGGTAGTTAAGAGTCAGATACTGATAATGTTGAATCTAGGTTTGGGTTGCTAATCAATTTATATGTCTTCAAAAGAGATAACCTAGGAAGACTCAAAGTATTTTAATCAACAAACACTGAGCACCTACTATGTGCCAAACTCTTTGCTAGGCAGTTCAAGGATATAACAACCAAACCCAAAGCTTTGTGGGGATTATGCTTAAACAAGTTTACTTGAAGAAGTGAGCATTGTTCTAACACATAGTAATATTCAAATAAATGGCATTCATAATTACCAGGTCCTTGGTTTTCCCTTCTTTAAAGAGAAGCTATGATAGAGGTATATGTCTCATGATTCTGACTCTGCCTTTGTTTGCTCCCCTATTATCTACTTTAACCTATCTGTTTTATCCATCTACAACTACTAGTATGTATCTGCTCCTAACAATTTTATCTACTGTAACCTTGGTTCTGTGGTCTGAATACATGTTCCCTAAATTCATATGTTTCAATCCCAGCTCCCAAGAGGACAGTATTAAGAGGTATTTAGGAAGGGATTAGGTTAGGAGGACATAGCTTTTATAAGAGACTCCCACAGAGCTCTCTCCTTCTATCATGTGAGCTTCTAAGAATATGACTAGATGTAGTGGTTTAAGTCTATAATCCTAGCTACTTAGGAGTCAGAGATCCGGGAGATCACCATTTCAGGCCAGCCTGGGCAAAAAAAAGTTTATAAGACTCCATCTCACTCAATGGCTGGGCATAGTGGCACACACTTGTTATCCTAGCTATTAGGCAAGCACGATGATTAGAGGCAGTGATATTTGCCTGTTAGATCCAAGCAACACAGGGAACATAAGTAGAATTCAACTCAGGCCATCCTTGACATAACTCAGGGCCTGCAACCCGAAGGGACTGGTGTTATGGCTTAAGTAGTGGAATGCCTATCTTGCAAGTGCAAGAGAGCCTTGAGTTCAAACCTCAAGACCACCCCTCTGAAAAAAAGAATATGGTGGTCTATGAGAAAGTATGTCCTCACTGGAAACTGAATCTGCTAGGACCTTGATTTTGGACTTAATAGCCTATTAGAAATAGATTTCTATTATTTATAAGCCACCCAGTCTATGGCAATATTTTTATAGCAGTTTAAACTCACTTAGCTTTCTACCTACTGCTTCTTATCCCTGTATCTGGAAAACAATGAGCTAGTATTGACTTTATCCAGGTGTGTTAAGTGCTGTTTAAGTATTGTCTCTTCAAATCCTATTATATCCCCCATTTCACTTATTAGTAACTAAAGTACAATAAGAATAAGTAAATCATGTGCACAACTAGAAAGTGGCAAAACTTGAATTTGAGAGTAGGCAACTTAGCTCCAAATCTATGCTCCTAAGAGCAACATCATGTGACCTAAGACCATGGGCCATCATGTCATTAATCTGTCATACTCAAAATCAAGCTGATGACATTTGGAATCTATGGTTCTGATAGACTTTTGTAAGGCTTGGCTCTTTTCCTAGCTAGAGTTCAGTAATTGGAGAGGAGCCACTGCTTATAAAATATACTCATTATCTTACATATGTAACTGTAACTCCTCTGTACATCACCTTGGCAATATAATTAAATAAAAAATAAGAGCTAAGGGAACTATGAGGTCTTCTTGGTTTTCCACATGTATGTTGAATGTGATCCCACATGGATGCTGAATGTGGAACTGCCTGGAATCCCATTAGACAAGAGGCTGAGGCTTCTTAATAGTAATGTTCAAAGAGGTTGGGAAGTTACAGAATCTATATCAAATAAATAGATAGATAGATAGATAGATAGATACATAGATAGATACATACATAGATAGATAGATAGATAGATAGATAGATAGATAGATAGATAGACTAGTTTTATGAGGAAGTAGATATAAGCAGTATGTGGTTTACTGGGGGAGAAACACATCTTAAGAGAAAAGATAAATTTTGATTTAAAATTTGAAAGGCCATAATAAGATCAAATAGCAAGTAACATTCTCTGATGAACTATGGGAGTAGAGGTAGGGCATGACCATGGACCACTATATAACAGTGGCCAACCTCCATTGAAAAGTGACTTTGATTTCTGCCACTCTTAAGTAATTTGCTACTTCTCAGCTTCCAAATTATCTCTCTGAAGATGATTAAAGTTCAGTTGAATTGTGACTCTTGGATTTTTTTTTCCTTTCCTTTCCACTTTTTGCCTTGAATATTATAGTGTGTTTTCAAGCTGTAACCAAGTAAACCCTCAGTTTCTAGCATTCTCAGCAGGAAAAGTATTGTTTGTACCTCAGAGGACATGTGGCTTTAGGACAAAGATGAACCCAATTTGCATTTCTGTTGACAATCAATTTTAACTGTCCATGACCAGCCCTTGGTGTTGCTATTTTGGCATAAGGTTGGGCTTTGTCCTCCTAAATACTTCCTTACACTAGAAAATCCACCACCTGCCAGATGCAGTAGAGAAGAATGCTAGGTCAGCTTATTCCTTTATTTTTCTTTCATTTCTTTTTTAGAAGTGTTTAGATAGTATGGACAATGGATCCCAGCACATCTCTTTGTTGAGATACATGCTGGTCACCCCCAACACAGTGGACACTTGTCTTTGATCCTTCATTTGGGACTATTCATCTTGAGTACCTTGGTACTCAAAGTATGTACACATTAGCAGCACAAAAACCAGGATTGCTCACCAGAGTTCTTCTTTGGAAAGGAGAGCTGCCAGTATTTGGGAAGGCTTTTGATGTAATAGCCACTGCAAGCTTGGCCAGCTTGGGTGCAAGTGGATCTGTTCTTTACTGCCTCTTTCCACAGCTGTTTTCTCCATAATGTAGGGAGCATGACTCTAGAGACAGCCTATCAAGTTCAACCCAGTTACCAACTTTGTGACCTTGGGCAAGTTATTTGATCACTCACACCTTGACTTTTCTCTCTTGTATAATTCAGTATAATAAAACGAGTTCTATTATAGGACTGTGAAAATGAAATGAATATGCATGGAAAGCCAACAGAACAGTGTGAACACACCGCAATAACATGTAAATGTCTCCTTTCTATGTCTTTAATTTACATGCCACATTCTCAGGAAAACCTCCTCATCTTGTAGATGAAATCAATTGCTTTGTACATGCTGTCAGAGACATCTGTGCTTCATTTACCTACCATCTTCTGCCTATTCATCCTGCCTTCTTGTGATCCAGAAGAAGGGCTGGGATAGAATAGGATGGCCAGTGTGGTAACTGCCTGGCGACAATCTTGCCTCTCACTGTTAAACGTGTGCAATCATCATAATGGCCCTCCCTATGAGGATTCTGTCTCTCCAAATCTTGCTTCTTCCACAGCATGTAGGCTTTCTTCTTTGTGATTGTAGCCCCTTTGGATTCACAGGTCCTTCAGATGAGTGTTAGAATACATCCCCCATCCCTGAAGTGAATGTATTAGAAGGCTGAACATGCATGTTCCTCATTTATGGGTCCTGGACACAGAAGAAAGGTAATCTCACAGCTATTAAGGAGTCTCTTCTCTGAGCTCCATTTATAAAGATTAAATAACTATGGTTTCCACTCTTTTTCAGGAATCTTGGTTCTAGTAATTTCAGGTTCCATCTGTCTTCTACGTAAGTCCTCTCCACTGTTTCTTTCAGAAGGCTTAGATAGCCTTATAAAAATGAATTTCAAAGCCTTCTAAGATATTGTAGAGTTCCTCAGGGGACAAGGCTTAATTCAGATTTGTCTTATAACTGTCTTTAAATGAGGCTGTTCTTTGCTTCCTTAAGTGGCATCTGTTTCTACCCTGTTTTTCTTGCTTATCATATAATTTAGAGGCTGCCTTCAAGAAAGTGCTGGACTAGTGGCAGGCTGAGGACCTCTGGAGCTCTACTTGCTTTTTTTTTTGGTGCCAATCCTGGGGCCTGAACTCAGGATCTGGGCACTCTATCTGAGCTTCTTTTGCTCTGAAGCTCTCAGTTCTGCAACTTTAGACATAGTCCCACTTCCATTTTTTTATTTTTTTGATAATTAATTGGAGATATGAGTCTCACAGACTTCCCCGCCTGGGCTGGTTTCAAGCAGCGATCCTCAGATCTCAGCCTCTTGAGTAGCTAGGATTACAGGCATGAGACATCAGCTCCCAGTCAGAGCTGCATTCTCTTGACACCATCCAGTTCCTGCCACACTTTACCCACCAGATTCAGTGTTTCCCTGTGCCATGTTTTCCATGCCAGGAAGCACAAAACAAATGGCACAAGATGACAGGCTCCCCACTCCAAGGCCTAGCCTGTCCTCTTTTGTCTCATGGCAGGACTTAGAACTAGTACAGCCACAATGAAGTGTCTGGCACCCAAGGGGGTGGGAGTGGGGGGCTCTCAGCCACAAGCCTACCTGTCAAGTGCTTTGGGGATTAGAAGTATCCATTGCCAGCTCCTCACTCTGGAAGATCTTGATGGGTGGGCATCCTGCCAAGAGGCAGTGCTCAAGACCCTTCTGTGCATGTACTTCTCAGACACCCAACTGGCTACTTAGCCATTTGGCCACATACCAACCTTTCCAGCAGTGTTTCTGAGCCCTACCCATCTTTTGCTTGGCTGATTTGTGCAGCCTCACTATCAAATACTAACAATTTTCCTTCATATGTATGAGGTAGACCTTGAAGCAGGTTGTTGGGTGACGTCCATTTCTTTCCTACCCCAACAACTGACCCCTCTTTTTCTTCCACCAATAATTGTGGTGATACAAGGGTGGTTTTGTTCTTTTGAAATAAAGCCCCTGTTCTGGGTGGATGTTCCAAGTCAGAAAGCTTGGTCGTGTTTATCCCAGGCCATTGGCTGGGCATTCACATGCTTTTTGTATTTGGTAAATGACAGTATTCGCAAAAGCTGATTGCCACAGCAGGCAGAACAGAGACAAGACTAGCGAAAACATGTGTCGGCAGCATATGCTATAGGCTTTTCTTCTTTGCTTGGAGGGCCAACACTTCCTACAGGAAGAAGTAATTGTTGTACATGTGCAGAGATTACACTTGAATGAAAAAGAGAAGGGAGGGGTTGGTACATTCTCCATGAAAGAAAAAATACACACAAATTCTGTCTGGCCTTCTTACAGACTGTATGACCCACAGACTTCAATTAAGTCTCTAAACTTGGCCACAAATGGACAAAGGATCAACTCTTGGGTTTGTTTTGAATACTGACATACAAAATGCATGTGAGATGGGATACTGAAGACTCAGGCCCGTAATCCTGGTTACTCAGGAGGCTGAGATTTCAGGATAACAATCGAAATCCAGCCCAGTCAGGAAAGTCCGTGAGACTCTTACCTCCAATTAACAGGCAAAAAGCAGGAAGTGAAGCTATGGCTCCAAGGGTAGAGTGCCAGCCTTGCATAAAACAAGCTAAGGACAGTGCTCAGGCCCTGAGTCCAAGCCCTAGTACTGGTGGGAAGAAATTCTTGCAGACTCTGGAAAGGCAATCTCCTTTCTCTTCCCCAAGTCAGCTTGCCAGCAGGGAAAAGATTGTAGGTAGCCATAGCACTTCCCTTTATTGACAACATCTTTGATGAAAGAAAGCCATGGTGATTCAGGGCAATTCAGGATAGTTCTGGAACCTCTTGGAACCTCAGCTTTTACTTCACATATTTTCATGCTGCCACATAAAATGAATCCGAAAGTAGGTCTTGGGGAAGCAAAGTGAAATGGAATTCAGATTCCTGCATTATAACGAATGTTTCCTTGGTCATTGGTGGAAGTTCAAAAGAATTGGATGACGCACTTTAAGATGGAGCTGGCAACGACCTCTAGTGCCTTGCTATGTGCTCAGAACTCCCAGGAACAGCACAACTGCTGTTTCATTCATTATTCCATCTTAACCAGCTTTCCTTTCCATCCCAAAGTGGGAACCATTGTGTCCTGTATGCACTTAGTATGAACTTCTCCAGCTGCTTTCCACATTTCTCAGTGCACAATCTCCTCAAAATTTCTCCCACATACCTGTTTCTGTGGGTAGTTAGGACCAAAATTGCTTTACAATAAAACAATCAAAGAATTGTTCTGTTTCTCTTGACGTACACTCACAAGATGGTACATGTTGAATAAATAAATGATGATAGCTTCCATATATTGAGCACATACTTGGTAATTGGGATTGTGCCATGGATATAATTTTAACATAATTTACAACAATTTTAGATATCCTTAGCTTTTGTTTTTGTGGGGGGGTAGTACTGGGGCTTGCTCTCTGAGCTTACCATTTCTTTTTTCACTTTTTTAAACACCATCTGCTTATACTGAGAGAATGGTAAAGCTTGAGAAACCATCATCACCATCCTCATATCTGGTACCCTTACTCCTTGATGTCTGTTCTGTACAGCTTTAGCTTTGCCTCTCTCCTAAAATAAAGGCTATCTTTTAGCCTTGTTTCTACAAGCTTGTTACCTACCAAATTCTCCAGTTCTTGTAGCTAGATATTTATTTTCTTCCTCTGGGCCCATTCTTTTTAAGTTTTTAGCATTGAGCTCCCCATTACCTGGGCAGGCAGAAATTCTGAGAAATAAAGACATGTCCCCAGTTCTAAATCCTGAAATGGCAATCTTGCTGCAGATTGCCACAATGCCCAACCTCCTATCTTCCTGTTTGTCTCTCCTGTCCTAAATTCTCACCTCTCTGCTTGGATATCTAGGAGGAAAATATTCTTATCATAGTTTCTGTCCTCCAGTGTCCATCCCTGTTCTTGCACCCTCCAGATATTTCCTTCTGCCCCTTCATTTAATTTTGTGCTCAATGAGTAGATAGACCTGATGCCAGGTTCTAACTTCTCTAGATCTGCTCCACGCACCTTGTGAAGCAGGATAGGACCAAGATGTCTCAGGCAAAGCAGAAAGTACCTAGTCCAGTCCTAAGTAAGGTTGTCTGAGGACAGGGAAGTTCAGATCATCTTCAAGGTCACAGACTTATACACACCACGGTTAGGTACAGGGCCAGACCCTGGTTCAGCATCTTTCCACTACTCCATGCTGCCACCTTTCCCTGTATGTCTGTATTTTCCCCTCACTTTTTTTTTCATTCACCCACACCTTTTTAATTTAAGTTTTAACATCTGTTCTCTCTTAGCCCATTATTTCTGTGACATTTCGTATTATGTTGAATTTCCATTTAAGACCTATCCATTTTTCTTACTTAAAAAACACATTGAGTCTGCTTTTTAAAATTTTTATGTAACTTAAAAAATTCAGTGTGATCCTTTCTTTCTAGCACCTTTCTTGACTTCTCTTTCCTGCCTCCTTAGAGGCAGAGACTATTTTCTGCTTCCATGTGGCTTTGCTCCTTCTATGATTCATGCACTATAACACCAGGCCTGTAATCTAACAATCCATTTTGCTTCTTATTGATGAAACTACTGCTTTTAAAATGCAAATGAGATGATTGGTGGTGTTACTTTAATTCTTGAATTTATCCTGGAGAAAGAAGGCTTTGTTTTTTTCTGTTCCTTTTATTGACTGTATTAAAAACTAGTCGTAGAAAGAGAAAGGGCAGGAGAAGGAATGACACAGAAAGTGACTCAGGCTCAGCATTTCTTCAATGTGTTGGATTTTTGTTTTTGAAGTCACCTCCAAAGAGTGCAGCATTCAGAGCCAGGTCTCCAGTCTTGAGCTTTCCATTGTTGCCACACAGTATTATATGAATCATTGTAGCCTTAGATATAATTAAGGAGCACTAAAGGTCCTTACCTGGATTCTAAGCACAAAGACTCAAGTCATCTGAGAGGAAGCAATAGTAACAATGAAAAGGGCAATTGTGACTAAGGAGCACTTACATGTACTAGGTATCAAGTCAAGCATTTATTTAGGTTAGTTTCATCTTGTATCTCTGTCTCTTGATTGTCTCTATGTAATAGATGAAAATGTGGAAGATTACAGGTTAAATGTTTGTTGAAGCTTACACAGACAGTAGGCAGCACCACTAGAATTCAAGCACAGAAAGCCCAGCTCTGGAGCTGCTCCCTGGAATTATAGAGAAATATTTTTGGAATATTCAAATTTTAAATAGTTTGTCCTACTCTAGAGTTCAGATGAACCCAAAGGGCTGAAGCTATAGGGACCAGTCAGAAAGAATTATTAAATTCCCTCTTAACTCTGTTAGTAATTTTCATATATGTACACACATACACACACACACATATTCAAGTTAAAGATTTGCATTCTGGATGGTCAGAAAGCTTACATAATTTCCCCAAGTCAGTAAAAAACCAGTATGGGATTCCAGGTGTGGTCTTTAGCATACCATTACATTAATTGCTCTTATTGTCCCTTAATTTCTATACTAAGACAGTAGGTTTTTTTTCTAGCATATATGTTTCATATAAGTACATAGCATTTTTTAGCTACATTTTAGTGAAATGAATATTTTTTTGAAAACCTGGGAAAGGCCATAATACATGACATGCCTATGGAAGAAATGCAGTTTGCATTTAAAACACCCATGTCTACCAATATAACTTTATTTATTTTTTATGTAACACTTCAATTTTCTTTTCTTTTTTAATTTTTACTATCAACTGATGTACAGAGAGGTTACAGTTTCATATGTTAGGCATTGGATACATTTCTTGTACTGTTTGTTACCTCCTCCCTCCTCCCCCACTCCTCCTTCCCCTTGCCCTTTCCCCCCACGAGTTCTTCAGTTCATTTACACCAAACAGTTTTGCAAGTATTGCTTTTGTAGTCGTTTGTCTTTTTTACCTTGTGTCTCTCAATTTTGGTATTCCCTTTCAGTTTCCTAGTTCTAATACCAGTATACACGGTTTCCAATATACTCAGATAAGATACAGAGATAGTGCAGGTACAACCACAGGAAGGGGATACAAGCAGATAATCAATAATGGAAGCTAGGGTTACACATAGCACATTGAAAGTAGTTACAACAGTGATATAACAAACGTTTCCATAACATGGAGTTCATTTCACTTAGCATCATTTTATGTGTCTCTTGTGATCCTCTGCTGTGACTTGCTTAAACCTGTGCTAATTATTCCCTATGAGGCAGACCATAGAGTCCATGTTTCTTTGGTTCTGGCTCACTTCAGTTAGTATAATTTTTTCCAAGTCCTTCCATTTTCTTGCGAATGGGGCAATGTCATTCTTTCTGATAGAGGCATAAAATCCATTGTGTATATGTAGTACATTTTCCTGATCCATTCATCTACTGAGGGGCATCTGGGTTGGTTCCATATTCTAGCTATGACAAACTGTGCTTCGATGAACATAGTTGTGCTGGTGGCTTTAGTGTGTTCTTGTTTGTGGTCTTTGGGGTAGATGCCCAAAAGTGGGGCTGCTGGATCATAGGGGAGCTCTATGTTTAGCCTTCTGAGGAATCTCCATACTGCTTTCCAGAGTGGCTGAACCAGTTTACATTCCCACCAACAATAAAGTAGGGTTCCCTTTTGGCCACTTCCCCTCCAACAATTGTTATTGTTAGTTTTCTTGATATATGACATTCTTACTGGGGTGAGATGGAATCTCAATGTTGTTTTGATTTGCATTTCTTTTATGGCCATAATTTTATAATGAAAATTTCTTTAAAGTCATTATTTTCCTCCTGTATATTCACAGACAATTGAGAGGTTGGAGCTACCTATGTTTTAAGCATTGTTTACTGGTTCTTGAGTTGTAAAAGGCAAAGATGTTCAAGAATGAGCATATTTTCCATAGTACCTGAGTCTATTTGTAAACGTATCTTAAGCCGGGCGCTGGTTGCTCACACCTTTAATTCTACTTACTCAGGAGGTTGAGATCTGAGTATCAAGGTTCAAAGCCAGCCCAGGAAGGAAAGTCCATGAGACTCCAATTAACCACCAGAAAACTGGAAGTGGCACTGTGGCTCAAGTGGTATAGTGCAACCCTTGAGCTGAAGAGATCAATGACAGTGCCCAGGCCCAGATTTCAAGCCCCACAACCAGAAAAAAACAAAAAAACAAAAAAAAGAACCAAAACAGAATATCTTGAAGAATGAAGCAAAGGACTTAAAATATGACAAAGTTCCATATAGGAGTCTTTAAGTTCATCTCAGATTTAATTCACAAAGAACATTTGTGTAGAATGAATATTATTATACTAATATCTGTTACCAAAATTGAAGAATATTCTTACAGTAGAAAAAATAGAGAGAGCAAAGGGTTAAAATGGAATTGAATCGAACAAGGGGTTAATAAAAAAAATGCATAGGGAGTTCAAAAACGGAACTTCCAAACAGTAACAATAAATAAATGGGCAAATAAACTAGACCAACAGTTCTTGAAAGAAATGTATAAATGACCAGAAAACCATGAAAACATCCCTGGCCAGTAAAAAACTCAAAATGACTTTGAGATTTCCAGAAAGGATCACGACAAGAATACAACAAACAGCAACAAATGCTGTTGAAGATTTGGTAGCGGGGTGGGGAAGGAAAAGGGTGGAACCCTTACATGCAATTGGTGAGAATGAAAATTAGTGCAAATACTATGGAAGTAAGTATCGCGGTTTCGCAAAAAAAAACCCTGAAAATTAAATTACCCTACAATCCAGTGATACTACTCTTGGGCATATATCTGATGTGATGCCACATAAATCAGGATATAATGCTCGTGCAGTACTATTCACAATAGTCATGTGATAGATACAAGATGCCCTACCACTGATAAATGGATCAAGAAAATGTGGTGTTTATATATATACAGGGGTGTAATATTGTACCATTAAAATATAAAAATTATGCTGTTTTCAAGGAAAAAGTTGGAACTAGGAAATTATCATGTTAAGTGAAGTTAACCAGTTTCAGAAGGACAAAGGTCACACAGTATCTCTCATATGTGGAAGGTAGAACTAAAAATCAAACATATGTGTAATTGTGTG
This sequence comes from Perognathus longimembris pacificus, assembly GCF_023159225.1. Lineage (NCBI taxonomy): Eukaryota > Metazoa > Chordata > Mammalia > Rodentia > Heteromyidae > Perognathus > Perognathus longimembris. The sequence continues at coordinate 119,935,222 of NC_063161.1, read as the reverse complement.
ACTATTTGAGGGAATTAGAGGGAGAAGGAGAAATAGAGAATGTCAGAAGATGAACAATGCTGAAATACATTGTATCTGTGACTAATAATAGAATGAAACTCACTGAAAGCTGTTGAATAATAGGAGGGATAGAGATGGGAAAAATGAAAGGAGGGGATTGCCTGATTAAGGTACAGTTTATTGTACGTGTGAATACCATGGTGAAGTTCTTTTGAACAATTAACATATATCTAAAAAAAATAAGTGAAAAGGAAGGAGTAGGAGAAACACTTGGGCTCCTTGGCGCAGGACAGAACTTCCTTAACAAAGACCCTGAAAGGCTACAAATCAAAGAAAGGTTGGACAAATGGGACTGCATCAAATTGCAGAGCTTCTGCACGGCAAAGGACATAGCTCTCAAGATAAACAGAAAGCCCACAGACTGGGAGAAGATCTTTACCAGACATTCAACAGACAAAGGCCTCATCTCTAAAATATATGCAGAACTAAAAAAATTACCTTCTTCCAAAACAAAACCGCAAAGAACCAATAGCCCCCTCATCAAGTGGGCTAAAGACTTACAAAGAAACTTCTCTGATGAGGAAATGAGAATGGCCAATAGACATATGAAAAAATGCTCTACATCACTGGCCATAAAGGAAATGCAAATCAAAACAACATTGAGATTCCATCTCACCCCAGCAAGAATGTAATATATCAAGAAAACTAATAATAACAATTGTTGGAGGGGATTTGGCCAAAAGGGAACCCTACTTCATTGTTGGTGGGAATGTAAACTGGTTCAGCCACTCTGGCAAGCAGTATGGAGATTCCTCAGAAGGCTCAATATAGAACTCCCCTATGACCCAGCAGCCCCACTGTTGGGTATCTATCCAAAAGAACACAAACAAAATCACAGTAAGGCCACCAGCACAACAATGTTCATCGCAGCACAATTTGTCATAGCGAGAATCTGGAACCAACCCAGATGCCCCTCAGTAGACGAATGGATCAGGAAAATGTGGTACATATACACAATGGAATTTTATGCCTCTATCAGAAAGAATGACATTGTTCCATTTGTAAGGAAATGGAAGGACTTGGAAAAAGTTATACTAAGTGAAGTGAGCAAGACCCAAAGAAACATGGACTCTATGGCCTCCCTTATTGGGAATAATTAGTACAGGTTTAGGCAAGCCATAGCAGAGCATCACAAGGCCCAATAGCTACACCCTTAGGAACACATAAGATGATGCTAAGTGAAATGAACTCCATGTTATGGAAACAAGTGATATATCACAGTTGTAACTACTTTCAACGTCCTATGTGTATGTGTAGTTTCTATTATTGATGATGTTCTTGTATCACCTTCCTATGGTTGTACCTACACTATCTCTGTAATCTTATCTGAGTATATTGGAAACCGTGTTTACTGGTATTGGAAGTAGGAAATTGAAAGGGAATACCAAATTTGAAAGACACAGGGTAAAAAAAGAGAAATAACTACAAAAGCAATACTTGCAAAACTGTTTGGTGTAAGTGAACTGAACACCTGGGGGGGGGAGGGAAAGGGGGGGAGGGAGGAGGGCATGAGGGACAAGGCAACAAACAGTACAAGAAATGTATCCAATGCCCAACGTATGATACTGTAACCTCTCTGTACATCAGTTTGATAATAAAAATTTGAGAAAAAAAAATAAGTGACAGGAATGTAAAACAAGTCTTGTTGGAGGAGTGGGTGTTAGGGGGAGGGGAAAGAATCAATAGAATAGATTAAGAACAGTGAATATGTTCAAAATACTTTATATACATCAGTGAAAATAGACCAATAAAAATGAAAATTGAAAGAAAATTGGCCAGTTTGAAAACATCTTGTAAAAAGGGGCCATCTCTGTAACTAAGCAGGGAACTGAAAGTACTTTAGCCATGATCTCAACTCTTTTCAGATCTTTGACAAAATTCTCCTATGTCTATAATTTTCTCTGTTTAACTTTGTCCTGGTTGTTCTAGTCCAGTTGTGTAAGGCACCTACAGTAGTAAGCTGTTTCCTGAATTCTTTAGATGGATGTCCTTCCTTTTTGGCTTAGGTATTTTAACTTATTAGATAAGATATGATAATATGCTTTGACAGCATTTGCTATCCACAGATAATAAAAATTAAGCATCTCTCCAGTAATTTTTAAGAATTTTAGACTGAATCTATCTGTTGTTGCAGATTGCATCCATCAAGTCTCTTGTATACTAAAAACTAAAAGGGAAGTCACAACCAATTCTTATGACTGGCATTCTCCAATTTGTGTTTTTTTTTAAATTTCCATTAATAACCCTGTAAATTCGACATCATATACATTTCATAATTAAGAGAATTGAGGCAACTAAATGGCATGTGCAGTTATGAAGTAGGAAGACGTAGGTTTAAAACCAGGCTTGTCTAAACCTAATGCTCTTAAATTTTCTCTCTATTATGCTGTTCAAGATATTTTTAAAAATCACACTAAGAGGATCTGGATCTTTATGTAGGAAGTTTCAACTTATGCCTAGGAGCCCTAGTGTTTATCTTATCCCTTTCTCTTATATTTCCATGTTATCTGGCCTTACATTGAGGTCTTGTATCTATTTGGGACTGATTCTGGTGCATACTGATATATAAGGATCTAGCTTCAGTTTTCTGCACATGTACAGCCAATTCTGCTGACACTACTTGTAGAAGAAACTGTTTTTCTTCCATTCTGTGTTTTTGGTTCCCTTATCAAATATTATGTGACTATAGGTCTGTGGGTGTATTTGTGGGTCTTCTTTTCTATTTCATTGGTCCTTAGGCCTATTCTTGTGTCAGGCCATACTAAGATATTTTTATTGCTATGGCTTTTTAGACTGGATAATGGGATTGCATCATACTGAGGAGTTTCTACATGACAATGGGCATAGCTAACAAGATAAATAGCCCACAAAATGGGAGATTTTTACTAGTTATGCACCAAGCAAGGACTTCATATCTAAAATATATTTAGAGCTCAAAGAATTAAAACCCCCAAAAAGCAATCCCTCAAAGAAACAACAAACAATTAGTAGTTAATGGGCTAAAGACCTAAAGAGAAATGTCTCAGAAAAGAAATGAAAATGGCCAATAGACACATGAAGAAATGTTTAACATATCTGGCCATAAAAGAAATGCAAATCAAAACAACACTTAGATTCCACCTTACCCCAGTTAGAATATCCATTATTAACTAACAATAACAGAGATTGGTGGGGATGTGGCCAAAAAGGAATGCTACTACACTGTTGATTGGGATATAAACCAGTTTAACCACTCTGGAAAGCAGTGTAGAAATTCCTCAAAAGATTAAACATAGAGCTTCCCTGTGACCCAGCAATTCTACTCCTGGGCATTTATTGAATAGAACAAAAACAAAGCTACCAACACAACTATGTTCATTGCATCCATAGCCAAGATAATGAATCTATCCAGATGCCACTCAGTGGATTATTGGATCAAGAAAACGTGGTATATGCAATGGAATTCCATGCTTCCACCAGAAAGGATGATATTGCACAAACATTCATAAGGAAATGTAAAGACTTGAAAAATATTATATTAAGCAAAGAAAGCCAGACGCAAAGAAACAGTTTGCATGGTTTCTCTCATTTGTAGGAATTACATAAAACAAATCTACAGGTAAATATAGCTAGTAAAAGATAAAAAATTATACTTGAACATGATAAATTAAACAAGACTCTATACATTTACACAGTAAGACCAAAAGAGGATATTCTTAGGAGGGGATCACAAAGGCTCAATAGTATGTGCACATGAACATATAAAATAATGTTTATTGAAATGAACTCCAAAACATGGAAACAAGGTTTTTTTTGTTATTTTGCCTTTTGTATTTGGCTTTTTGGTTTTTTTTTTCTCCTTTGCTACTGTTTTTGTCTTATATGTAAGTCTATCTGTTTTGGAGAAGGTAACAGGGAGCATAGAAATGGTGGAACAAAGGGTGAATTAATTCAGCAGTGATATTCAGTAAACACTATGTGGGAAATAAACTGCATCACTTGGAGGGGAGGTGGGTCACAAGGGAAAACCTGGGAGAAAAAGAAGCAAGAGGTAACACTGTTTGAAAAGGAATGTACTTATTAACTGACTTGTGTAACTGTAGTCCCCTGTACATCATTTTTGCAATAGAAAAAAATTTTAAAAACCACTGAGAGGTTTCTAACATTCCAATTTTCAGGATCATGTTTCTCAGGCACGTAAATATTCTCTTAAGAGCTTTTCAAACCTAGGAAATCCAAATCTATGGCTTCATGAATGGACTTCAGGGGGCCTGAGAACTCTGAGATAACATTCGACCTTTTGTACAAGTGTATATACATCATTTAGTGTATTTTTCTTCAGATTCTCAAAGGAGTCTCTAAAGATGGATAAGCTATAAAAAAAAAAGACATTTAAAAGTATACCTTGTCATTTTCTAGTTTGGGATCAGTTGCTAGAAATGAGAGCTGATGGGGTGAACTTGATATAGAAACCATCTTGCCACCTATGCCTTCCCAGCTTCCCCTTTATTTTCTCCCCTCCTGCCTGAAGTCATTCCTGTTCCCTATCAGCACCGGCAATCATCACTGTCTCACTGATTAAAGACTGTGCTTGTAGACATAATTCCTTCTCCTACAAGTGATGAGGACTCTCTTCCCCTATGTCCACATTAGTTGCAGATCAAATTGTCTACCATTTTACTGTAAACAGGATATAATTTATGTGAAAGAACAGTTACCATAGTCTCTGATGTCTGAAATCAGCAGAGAACAAAAAACAAAGGTAACATGACCCTTGGGCAGAATGCTAATGGCTACATAATTGACTTAGCAGATAATTAGAAAACAGTTCCGTATTAAAGGACAAAGATGTAATTATTGCACTTTATAAACTAATTAATGAGTGCCAACTCAATTCAATAATTAATAATTAATTATTTAACCTCTAATTAAATAATCACCCCTCCTTTCCCTGCAAACTTTGCTGGTGGTTTAATTGCTCTGGGCTAAATATACAAGAGAACACTCCTCTGTTAATTAAAGAGTGGAGAGATTTGAAATCATGTCTGCGAGAATTGGGGAATTTAGATGGAAGTATCTTCTCTTGAAAGAGATATGTGTATCTCCTAGCTTTAACTCCCATTCAAAGCTTTAATCAATTAACATGGATTGAGTTCAAGATAACTTGGATTGAAGAACCCTAAGAGATGGTGGGTTAATACAAGGGTGTTCATGGAATAAATCAAGCTTTAGGAGCCACATGGAAGTCACTCAGGCTGAACATAGTCCACCCCTCCTGGACCACCTGTGGACTGAAACCATCAATGACCTATGTGATCTGATTGTGCATAAGTAGTTTAAGTCTTAGGTTCTCTGGCATTCATTAGTGTCTTGAAATCAGTCATCATGACAGCATTTACACTACAGCAATTGATGCACACTACAAATCAGAGCTTGTTCTTGTATCTTCCTCCCCTCCCTTCTTTCTTCCCTTCCTCCCTCCCTCTCCTTGTCTCCCTTTCCTCTTGCTTTCCCTTTCTCCTTCCTCTGCCCCTTCCTTTCAGAAGTTCTTTTTTTTTTCAGTTTCAGAATATGTTTATTTTTGTGGGCAAGATGTGTCTTGAAGACAGCAGAAAGTTGAATCTTGCTGTTTTATCCAACTAGTCACTCCCTAATTGGAGAGTTAATTCCATTAATATTGAGATTTAGGATTGCTAGTTCCTGCCATTTTATCTATCTTTTTAGTGACTGTGCCTTGCCAATTCTTTTTTTAATTTTTTTTCTTATTTATTGTCAAACTGATGTTCAGAGAGGTTACAGTTTCATACGTTAGGCCTTGGGTATATTTCTTGTACTGTTTGTTGCCTCCTCCCTCATTCCCCCTCCCCACTCCCCCTTTCCCTCTCCCCCCATGAGTTGTTCAGTTGGTTTACAACAAATGGTTTTGCAAGTATTGCTTTTGGAGTCGTTTGTCTTTTTATCCTTTGTCTCTCGATTTTGATATTCCCTTTCACTTTCCTAGTTCTAATACCTGTATATACATTATCCAGTGTACTCAGATGAGATACAGTGATAGTGCGGGTACAACCACAGGAAAGGGATACAAGAGGATCATCAACAATAGAAGCTACGGTTTCAGATGGCATGCTGAAAGTAATTACAACAGTGATATAACAGTCGTTTCCATAACATGGAATTATTTCACTTAGCATCATCTTATGTGTTCATAAGGGCATAGCTATTAGGCTTTTGTGATCCTCTGCTGTGACCTGTGCTAAACCTGTGCTAATTTTTCTTTATGAGGGAGACTATAGAAGTTCTAATTGTCAAACATTCACCAATTTACCACTAGCTCTGTACAACACAGGCAATTTGTTCTTTGAGTCCTATGTTGTCTGGCTAAAAGTTCCAAACCCTCATATTGAAGCTGACCAACAGACTGAGTGCTATTCTGGGGGAACCAGGTAATGGAACTGATGTTTACCTGGTCTGTGCTCTGTGTATCAGTCTTGTGCTGACTTTGTATAGCTGTCTCTGTGAATTCTCAAACATTGATAGATATTGTTATTATTTCTAATGACCTTTTGATTGATTTTTTAAAAGAAAAAAGCACATCCCTTGTCATTATTGCTCACTAATTTTAAACTTATTTAAAATCATTTACCAGCTTACTCTTTAATTAAAAAATAATAGACTCAGCATGTCAATGACGAATAAGATTTTCTACTTGTCAAGTTTGTATATGCATATATATGTATTCTGAATAAAATAGTAATTTTGGCTTCTTTGTTTATTGGAGGCAGAGGGGGATTTTCATGGCAAACTTGATGTTTTGTGTAGAGGCCAAGGAACAAGGTCTTATATTTTCCTCACAGAAAGGGTTTCTCTGGCAAAAAGTGCTAGTAGGAGTGGGGAGTAGGTAGTGACTGGTGAAGTTAGCATTTAGCTACACAGCATCTCATAGAAGATATTATACATCTGCTTCTTTGTTGTTGCTGTTGTTCTTTTCCTCCTCTTCCTCCTCCTTTTCTCCCTCCTCCTCATTTTCCCCTTCCTCCTCCTCTTTCTTCCTTCTTTTCATTTCCTCCCTCCCTCCTCCTTATCCCCCTTCCTTCTTTCTCTTTTTCTTCCTTGCTTCTCTCCCTCCCTTCCTCTTCCCTTCTTTTCTGAAAGAGCTCATTTTACTTACTAGTAGCTTCCTATCTGCAAAACTATAGTCATGCTACTATTCATTCACCTGTGTTTATCTCATACAAACTAAATGAGTGGATATTCACAAGGCTCCTACAACAGTTCCAGGCATGTACTGAGAAATCTAGAAGTGATGCCATCCACAGCAGAATAAGAATTCAGCATAAGAAAGACACGAACCAGTAAAGGGCAGTCTTTGTCCAGGTGGGTATAGTTACCAAAGACCACTGGCTCGTGGGAAATTTAAGGAGAGTCTAGAAGATGGGCTGCCCTTTGTGTGCAGCCAGTTGGGTCCCTCTTTATCTCAAACACCCGTGTGATCACAGGACTCTTCTGCTGGAAACCCTTCACAGCTCCCCATATCTTTCAGAATAAATTGCTAACGTGATAGAACAATTTAAAGGGCTCTTCACTTCTGTCTCTTCTCTACTGTAGTGTGACTTTGTGCCATACTCCTTTCCTAAGGAATTAGTGCTTGTTGAAATCCTACCATGCCTTTGAGGTCTTTTCATTTGCTATTCCTGGTGTCTATATTGTGCTCTTTACAGAACTCCATTAAATATTGTAATGTGGTAAATTTTCTACTCCATCGAAGTTCGCCTCCAATTCACTTACTCAGACATGCCAATGCAAATGCCCTCAAGTTTAATTCAAGCCAAATCTGTGCCCCCAGACTATGCTTTGAGTAACTTATGCTCTGGGTTGGCCACACAATAATGAAACTGTTTATTTGTTTCACCCTGCTCTCCCAACCACCCCACATATGCACAGGTGCGCGCACACACACTCAAGCAATTTTAGCTAGTATCAGGATTAAAAATCCAATGACTGTTTGAATTCAAGTTCTGTCTTGGAATCACATTTCTACAATTGTAAACTAGAACTTAACAATCACAACTAGTTCCATAGTTGTTGTGGGGTTAAATGCAGTAACTGCTATAGTACCTAAAGAAATGCCTAGAATTTCTTAAGTGCTCAGTAAATTTGACTATGGTTTCTACTCCTTATGATCAGGTGCCATTCAGCATTGCAAGCTCAGGGCTCAGCAAAGAGAAGAGATTAGATACCAGATCATGAATTCTGTGGTCTGTTGGGATCAGGTTGGAATGCTTAAGCTATGGAATCTCTAAAAATTATGTTAAAATGTTCTTAACTCAGCTGGGTGCCAGTGGCTCACATCTGTAACCCTAGAAACCCAGGAGGCTGAAGTCTAGGGATCACTTTCCAAAGTCAGCCTAGGCAGGAAAGTCCAGGAGACTCTTATCTTCAATAAAGCACCCCCCACAAAAACAAAGCTATAAGTAGAACTGTGGTTCGAATGGTAGAGTGCTAGTTAAGCACAAAAGCTCAGGGATAGCACCTCTGCCCTGAATTCAAGTCCCAGGGCCTGCACTAAAAAAGAAAAGAAAAGAAAAAAAAAAAAACATGTTCTTGTAAATGCTTGTTGTAATGAAAATAAGTAGTCCACTTAAGATGTTAGATATCACTGTTAAAAATTGTCACCTACTGAGTGTTGCAAATGATGTGTGGGTCATGAAGGACACAAGGTTCTATTACCAGTGACTGCCTGGGACATGAGCAGTGGCTGTTCCCCAGGCAGGCATTAACCGGGGGACTCTACACATGCACAATGCTCAGCTCTGACACCAGGCTGTTAGGCCTCTTTCAAATAGCTCCAACAACAAAGATCTGGCTCTGACTCCAGTTGTACCTCAAGTCCCTACACTAAATCATAACAGGTGACAATGCCTGGGATGTGGGGACCAGAGTGATGGAGGGGCTGGTTTGTCTAGCCTGAGAGGCTCACTCAAACTTTCAAGTAGCCTGCACAATAAATCTAGGACTGTCGCTTGGTGATTAGCTAGAGGAAACAGAAACTGCAGGACAAAGCCAGGAAATGACCTTAGAGACTAAACACGGTGCATTTTATTTTAGGGCTTTTTCTCACTTAGAAGTGCTGCCAGGTTGTTTAAAGAGAATGAGTGTTATCAGGAAAGGATTTGGGGAGATCTGCCAGGGTTTTGACAACATGTGCTAAAAGATTTACAAAGCCAGGAATCAAAAGAGGAGGGCAGACAAGAGGATGTGTACTGGAGATGCTGCAGGTGGGCTGGACTCTGACAGCACTTTTTATTGCTCTCCGGGGAGCTTTCTAGGAAGTGTGATGGACCCTGTGAAGTGGGGGCAGAAGTCAAGCAGAATGTCACATTTCTATGAGAGACAAGAGATGGAGAAGTGGAAAGAAGAGTGGGAAGCCATTTGGACCATTTGGAACCCATGGGAGTTCATCAGGGAAAGGAGTAAAGGTATGAGACACCAAGCAGGACAAATGAGATTGGAACCACACTCTTGACCTGATTTTAAAAATATTTTTTATTATCTTTTAAGTAGTTGTACAAAAGAGTTGCCATTCAGTGAAGGAGTTTATGAATACAGTGCCTCCTGATAAGTGTCATCCCTTTCAACATTCTCACTTATCCCTTACCTCACTTTTCTTAATTTTTAGGTTATGTTATTGAATTTGTTTGCTGTTTAACAAAACAGTTTATGTGTACAATGCATGTGGATCTGTGCCATCCCTTCAACATCTTCACCCCACTTCAACCCATCCCTTTCCTTATTTTTCTCAAAGCTGTGGTAAATGCCATGAATTCTTGCCTACATTATACCCTTCCCCCCCCCCTTCATCTTTTATTCCTCTCCTTTGGCCCCTCCCCTCTTGCAAGTATGCATTTCCTGGTACTTACTTTGTTGGGCTTTGATGTAGTCTTTCTAAAGTATTATACTATTTGAGCTCTCCTTAGAGTCTATTATACTTCAGTAAATTCATTTATAATTGCCAGTTGTGCCCCCCCCATTGTGTTTACTAATAGATTTATAGGCACATTCTAGCTCCCACAAATGAAGGAACCCATGCAACCTATGTTTCTCTGGGTCTGGCTTACTTCACTAAATATTATTTTTTCCAAGTCTTTCCCTTTCCTCACGAATGGTACGATATCATTCTTTCTGATGGATGAGCAGAAGTCCATCGTGTATTTATACCACATTTTCTTGATCTGTTGAGGGGAATCTGGGCTGATTTCACATTTTGGCTATAGTAAATAATGTTGAAAAAAACACCTGGTTGTGCTGGTAGGACTAGTGTATCCTTGTTTGTACTCTGTTGGATAAATGTCCATGAACATAATTGCTGGATCATAGGGTAGTACTATGTTTAGTTTTTTTTGAGGACCCTCCTGCTGCTTTCCAGAGTGTTTGAACAAGCTTACATTCCCACCAACAGTTGGGATTACAACAAACTTAAAAGTTTCTCTGTGGTAAAGGATATAGCTCACAAGCTCAACAGAAAGCTCACAGAATTAGAGACAAGGTTCTAATATCCAAAATATACTTAGAGCTCAAAAAAATAAACTGTCCAAAAATAAATCCTCAAAGAAACCACAACCTAAATCATATGTGGACTAATGACTTAAAGAGAGACTTCTCAGAAGAAGTAAAAACGGCCAATAGACATATGAAGAAATGTTCAACATCTCTGGCTGTAAAGGAAATGCAAATCGAAATAACACTGAGATCCCATTTCACTCCAGTTAGAATGGCCATTATTAAGAAAACTAACAATAACAAATGTTGGAGAGGATGCAGTCCTGATTTTTAGACAGATGGAAATCAGGAAGGTAGATGACACAGAGGGAGGAAAGGCACTAACTTGAAAGCATGGGCTTGTTTGGTGAGAAGAAGGGTGTACACTGCAGAGTACTGGTGGAAGCCTCCATGGTAACTCATTACCATCTCAACACTTGAAGCCCAGGCTGGTTAAATTTACCTGTGTGATGCCAGTGTATGAAACGAATCCTATGCCCTGGACAGGGAGTGTTTAATAACTGCAAGGAATCTGTTCCTTTCTACTTCCCTAGGCAATTGCCTTGCTACATATCACTGATATGGTATAGGGATTCCTTGAAGCCTGCACCCAGGGGTTTCTCCTAAAGTCTTCCAACTAACCAACACAATTTCTGGTTTACCAAACATGAGATTATTCATATTACTCATAATTCTCTCATTTGCAAACAACCTCCTGCAGCCTTCTCTATTTATTGCTAGATTGGCCCAGGCTTGTTTACTTCTAGTGATATCATTAACTGAGGCATGTGAAGAAATTGTTCTGAGACTACTGATTTCCTCTATTAAAGAGAATCTGTGAATGGTTGCAGTGACTTTAAAAAATATGATGAAATAATTGCTAAAAATAGCTCTAATTTATGGAATACTCACTATGTACTGAGCACTGTGAGAGGCATTTTACAATTTCTGACTTTATCTTATTTGGTTGCAAGGTGGTGTGCATGCAAGCAATGCTCCCCTTCAGATTTGAACTGTATTTTCAGAATTCAAATTTGAATGTCCTGAAATGGAACCATCATTTCAGTCTTTCCAGTTCACACAGCTCCTTATTGTTTTAGACCCTTAACCGATTGCAGTTATAACTGGCACACTATAGGCAGTTATATGTGTAACCTCCACTTTAAAATGGCCTGATAAAAATAGATCCCCATTTTATTGCAGAGGCCAAGAAAGAACATGCAACTTGACCAATGCCATCCACCGAGAGCTCTCACAGCATGACATATTCTCTGGCAGTCACAGGGACTTTTTCACAGGATGATACAGTATCTTCCATTAGGGACAAAGGGGGTAGTCCTGCATAACTTTTTAACAGCTCTGATGTACTTTCTATCTCCTTCCTCTTGCCTTTCTTTTCTGTTCCCTGAGTATCTATTTGATAGATGTCATTTTCACCTTTCCCATACTAGCCAAAATGATCATTGTACCTGGCATTATAATTAAGGACCATTTGGTCATTTCAGGTCCCTGGGAAATGAGAAGAGTACTCTAGCAGAAGCTTTTCAACAGCAGGGCCTAGCTGCACCCCCTTCATAACTCCTCTGTTACACCAAAACGACTGGCATATGAGAACTGATTAATAAGTAGTAGGGGATATTATTGTTGTTCTGGTCAAAGCTGTAATGTTATTACACTACTACTACTACTACTACTACTACTACTACTATTGATCAATAGGCAATAATCTTCCCCAAGTACCTAAAATTACCTACAGAAGGGTGATATTAACTTTTTATTTTATGATTGCATATTTCCTGATTGATTTTTAAATATATCATTTATCCAGGTTGGAATATAGTCTTGTTTTACATAAAGAATATAGAGTATTAGCTTCAACTCATTCATATTCTCATTCACCATTCATTTGTTCAGCAAACTCTCATTGCATAACAAAGTGTTAGTAGGGATAGAGTGATTGGAATTCTTGCCCTTACAGTTAATACATTCTAGTATAGTGTTTTCAACCAGCAGGACACAATTCATTAATGAGACATAAAAACTAATTTAGTTACTCATGACAAGTGATATTTTTTTTAAAAAGAAAACTGAATAGACTAAAAGAACCAAAGGGAACTTCAGGTAAATATTATTTCACAAATATTTATTTAATAATCTCTGTGAACGTATTGCAAATATCCTGGGTGGCCTGGTAAAATAGATTTCCTACAATAGGCAGGGATCAGATAGCAGCAAATGCCACTGGCCTGGTGGTCTAGGGAGGAAGGGTAAAGAAGAACAGATGCTGGAACAAGAATATGACCAGATGTCTGGATTACAGGAGTTTTCTTTGCCCCTCAGGTGTTTCCCAGTAAGTAAACAGATGTCCACAGACTGAAAAATGCTTGAAAACATTATTCCAAAATCTCATTGAGTGATGATGCTTCATGGCTTGGGACTAGACCTCTTTCTTGGCCTTAAAAACTTCTTGCTCCACTATTTCTTGTGACTCAAATTAGGGATTTGTTCTTCCTGAGAGCTGGAGACACACACACACACATACACATATAAGTGTATATAATATATGTGTGTATGCATATGTGTACAAGCATATACACACATATAGGCAAATATATTTTCACACTCTAAATTTCCAAACTCCAAGTCTTTCTTTCTCAGAGAATCCAAATTCTTATCACATAATCACATTCTCAATGCCACAGATAGCTGAATATTTACAGGGTTGAATGGGAACCAATGAGTATAGCAAGGCTCTCAGGCTTGGCAGCCTCCACAGAAATTCAGGAGTGAGTAGTTTATTTGCTGAAGGACAAAGCTGAGAATACCAATTCCTATACCAATCATAGGTTCCAATAAAGTTTACATTTCTATTCCAGTCTCATTGCTTATATTTATTGGTGGATGTGACTGATTGTTTTGGATTTTTTTCCTAATCTCATTGTGAAGTTTCTCACAAATCACTGGGAATTTTCTGCTGCACATTCTCAATATTTTCATCCAAATCTAGGCAACACAGTCTCGTTTTGTTTAGATTTGTTTTCCTTTAAGTAGTCCTTCAACTAGGCTTTGAAGCAAGCACCCTCAGATGATAAATGAGAGAAACCTCACACCTCTTTGAAGGACTGTGATTCCACTCTGTCTGCCTGGAGCCGACACCAGGCAGCTCTAAATTGATTTACAGAGACAACTGGGAAAATAGGAAAGCATTTTGGTGGAAATGTGGCTAATTACAGGCTGACTTCAGCAGCTCTGTCTTTTGCTCTCTTCTTATGCTCTCTTTTTTGTTTGTTTGTTTTTGAGAACCATTGTTTCTTTATAGTACAGAAGCTCCATTGTGCAAGAATGCCCTCCGGACATTAACTCATGATAAAATATATTCCTAAGTAGTATAGTAAGCAATAATTAGAGGCATCACTTTTTGAACCATTTGCCTTCCTGGAGTGGAGGAGGGGGCAGGAGAAACAATTGTTTTCCTTACTATTTGTTTTGGAAGAACAACTGCTTCTCTGGACATTTGGTTCTATTCTATGCCTGAACAAAATCACTAGAAGCCAAAAACTGGGTACATTTTAGTTTATAAAGTATGTATCTTAAGGCTAAACAGATTGTGCATTGTCTCCTACACCAGAGTACTCTTTCTAGCAAAAGGTACTTTGACATTTCTTGGGATTACTGGAGTAGGGTAGGGGCTTTCTCAATGCAAGCAAAATAAACCAAAGCATTTGATTTCCAAACCAACTGAAATCTGAAGCCACAGCTGAATGACAACAACAAGGATTATGCAGTTTCCAAAAGTAATAAATGCTACCCTGGCAATTATTAATAGTAACCACAGCTGCTAATTCTTCTCTTTTCTATTACCTCCTGCAGAGTTCCCTTTGTGTTGTCATGGAAATACAAAGTGGTTTACATGAAATATTCTTTAAAAGCAAAGCATGAGAAACCCATCCTCTGTGTATTGATCTTATTAACTAGACTGTCACACCACTTTGATATCACATCAAATAGATCATGTCAAACCTTCAGACCATGTATTATGCTCCCATTTCTTTATTCAGATTGACTGTGAAAATACATTCTGCATGTGAATTGAGAGTCCCTCATAGGTTTCTTAACTAAGTGGACAGATTTATCAGAATTCTCCATATCGACATGACAGTAGGTTTGTGGTATTATTTTCTCTTATGTTTGTAATGGGAATGATAATTCCCATTTAAATTTAATTTAATATTCTCTTTTTCATAATAACCCAGCTGTTGACTCTAGTTCTCAATCCTCTCTACAGCAATACCTCTCTGTGTTCATCTTCTGGCAACATGTACTTTTTATGACTAAAATTTTTTAATTACTAAACTTGTACATAGTTAAATTAAGAAAATATAGACAAGTAAGCAGAGAGAAGGATCAAACAGAGGAAGAGGGGAAGGAAGAGAAGAGGAAGTAGAGAAGGAGGCAGCCAAGGTGCAGAAGAAAACACATTTGCAGAAGTATGGAAGGAGAATGATCACCTGCAATCTATACCTAGTGGTGTTCATGCTAAATTGTAATATATGGAGCATCCTGGGGCAATTCCTCTGCACACATGTACATTCCTAGATAGATAGGCAGATGATAGGTAGATAAATAATTTTACAACACTGTGACCTATCAAACACACATTTTAATATTCTTAGTTTTTAAACATAAAAATATATGATAGCTGGGTACTGATGCTTCATTCCTGTAATCCTAGCTACACAGGAACTGAGGATCATGGTTTGAAGCCAACTCAGGCAAAATCCAAGAGACTTTTATTTCCGACTAACCAGCAAAATGCCAAATTGAAAGCACAGCCAAGTGACAGAGTGCCAGCTATGGGTAATAAAACTGAGTGAGTGCTTGAGGCCCTGAGTTTAAGCCCCAGTACAGGCCCTACAAAAGCAAATATATATGGTAAATATCTTTCCATGCCTAAAATGTAGATTTCTTTATTATTCTATAACTGATACGCATACAGGATTATGAATGTCTCTAATTGATGCCTTTTTTAATGAAGATCTATGTATCTTTTTTATTAATAGGAAAATAGGTTTATTGTTATCACATTTCACAGAAAAGTAGGACTCTTTTTTTTAACATCCTTCCTTTAATAAGCAAACAATAAGTGTTTGTGGAGTACTAGATATCTGTCCAACTTTATTCTAAGCTACTGTCAAAAATTAAACATACTATTATTAACACTAGTATATTTGTTTTGTTTTAATTTTTTTGTGTCAGTCCTAGGGCTTGAACTCGGGGCCTGGACATGGTCTCTGAACATTGTGCTTAAAACTAATAATCTACTGCTTTGGGGTCCACTTCAGGCTTTAAAAAAAAATCTTTATTGTCAAAGTGTATAATGAAGATCTATGATATCTTCTAACTAAAACTATATTTGTCCAAATGCATAAACAAATTGTAAATACATAATCAAATAGCTCATATTCATCATAGAAACTACAAGTGGAAGCTGTCTATCTCCCCTAATACCCAACTATACTCCTACTTCCTGCCTTTTGTGTTTCCCATTCACCCCTTCAGAGAACTTCTGCTAACAGTTGGGGGGTTATATTCTCTCATACTTTTTTCTAAACATTTGTGGGGGAAGAGGAGAGGGAGTGGTTGAAGGTTTTTGTACCATTTGCTTTCAACTTTCAGTCTCTGAATTTAAATATATTCTCTGTGATTTAGAAACATTTAATACTTAAGAAAATATTTGCACAGCTTTAGTCAAAGACTAAAATAAATCATACATAGTTCATAGTTTATTTATCTTGAATTATGCATAGGATTAGGTTAAAGCTAGAAAATAAGCCACCTCAAATATGTATTGGGAGTGGACAGATATGGGTGAGTGGTACATAAATTATGAGCAAAAATATTGAGGAAATCACTTATGAATCAATGCAGAACATTTTACATGCAGCTCACTTAACCTCATGAACTTTTTCGTAAGTTTTACTGTTATAACCTACATTTATATTTTGAGTATGTCATTCTAATCCAAGCCCTGGCATTAGATATTGTACATATAAATCATAAGGGATCCATTACATTTTCATGATTTTCCTAGTAACAATATCCCATTGAAAGCACCTTAACTTCTTTAATATGATGATGGAATCAAGCTGAAAAATAACATGACACAATTTTTAATATGATATGTCTAAAAAGGGGGATGGATTACATCAATAAAATAAACAGATCTACCCGATGCTGTTTTATATACTTCTTTCATAGTTTATATAGCACTGGTCTAGATTTTGCAATCTGTAGTACAGATCTGAATTAGCAAAATTGTCATGTACACCCTAAAATTAGCTATTACATCTGTGAAGCTTTTCAGGTAATGATAAAAAGAAGTGCTTAACAAGCTAATATTGCACTAAGATGAATTAATACCAATCCCTTTTCTCTCTGAAGATTCATTTGAAATGTAATTTTATGTAATCTGCGTTATTGAATGAGACTTTCTAATGCCCAGGAATTGGGAAGTAAGACCTAATGCTGAAAACAGAAAAAAAGGAAGGAGCCCAAAGAGCATTTTAAAAAAGATTCTTTAAAACTACATTACATGGCCCAGAGCTACTAAGAAGTTATCTCTGTTCTCACTGTCTGCTCCCTTCAGAAACCACACAAAATGAGCAGAACTGGAGAGAATGAAGAGTTAGACATCTCAGGCTTTGTACTATATAGATACCGGTGTCAACCTAGTTAGATATGAACTGTTCCCCAGATTTTGCCTTCTCCACGTCATGAGGTGAGGGGAGGCCACAAGAGGCATTTGCAGGGGAACTGGAAGACAGAAGTGTAACAGCAGCCATGTTTATTGTCAAAAGGTCAGAGGCTGTGTCAGGTCAAGCATGTGGAGCCGAGTTTACGGAGCCGAGTTTACAGACCCAAGACAAAACCAAGCTCACTCACATGGTTCCCTTCAGGCTAGCTGGGAGTCAGTTAGCTCCATAACAGAGGGCACCGGCTTTTTCAAGATTCTCCCCTGTTCCCTTCCAAGAGATCCACAAGTGAGTGAGGCTGGGAGAAGTTGGTGTCCCCAAAACAAGAGGAAAAGAAGAATTAAGTGCAGCCTTAGGTTGGGCCTGTTGGTTCATGCCGTGCCTATAATCCTAGCTACTCCTGAGGCTGAGATCTGAGGATCACAGTTCAAAGCTAGCTCAGGTGACTTTATTTCCACTAAACTACCACAAGAAAAAAACATGCTAGAAGTGGAGCTGTGGCTCAAATGGTACAGCACTATCCTTGAGCACAAAAACTTAGGTACAGAAGCCAGGCCCAGCCTGGGGTGGGTGGGGTGGGGGAGCGAGGACACCTACTTACCCATTTGCACACCTCTCTTAAAATAATTATCAGGCCTGTGCCGCAAAACAAAGAGGAGATTTGTAATGAATTTGTGGATTAGACTTTCAGCCTAGCTTGAGCTAATTCTTTCTTAAGTAAGTAGGTTTTAACATAAAGGAACTTCTGCTAAGAACAATGATTAGTGAAATACTAAACTGTATCATGCTGAAATCCATACTGCATTCTAGCTTTCCAATAAAATGGATACTTTTATACATGTAAATGTATAAACATAACTGATTGGAGAATTTGAGAACTGAGATTAAACTGAAAAAAAAATGTGGTACACACTTCATCGTGGCACCCCTTGTATGCTTAAAGCAGACATTACTAATTGATCACTGCAGTCTGTCACAGTAAACCAAGACTCAGATGTGGAACCCTTTTCAACTTACTATACCATCTCTATTCAAGATTAAGGAACACAACTCAGAAACCAAGAGTCTGATATTAACCAGATAAAAATGATTTCAGAAAAACTATGCCTTTCATTTGGTCAGAGCCTATTTATTTGTACTATGAACAAAATTCTAGTACACTTGGTGCTGGGACTATGGCTTAGTGGTAGAATGCTTTCCTAGCTTGCATGAGGCTCTGTTTCAATTTGTTGGTACCAAATAAAATAAATTAAAAAATTTTTAAATTCTAGTATACTTCATCAGATACCATCTGCTTCATCAGTCCCCAGCATAATAAAGTCACTTAATTAAGAGTTGGGATTTTAAAACTGTGGAAAATAACACTAACAGTAGGAAACCATGATACTGACAAAAAAGGTGACATAATAAAAATAATTTCCACTTACTATGCACTTAGTTACATTCCAGGCCTTTCATGTGTATTTCCAATTTTCCTCATAATGCTGCTTTCTAAGAACACATGGAATGTATTTCCATTTTATCAATGAGAATCAAGCCCATAAAACTGAAGTAATTTCTATAAGAACACATAGTTAGGAGTTAATAGTTAATAGATAGGTCTTTGTAGGGCCATAGCATAGAGTATTTTGTGCTCTTTGCAATCAAAGATGACCTACATAATTGTCTTTGGATTTCAAAAATTATAGTAGCCTGATGTCATGTGATGTAGACACAGAATCATTTGAATTTTGATACAACCTAAAGGTATATATTTTAGAACAATATATAAGGTTTCTAATGATTATCTTGTCAGTAAGAAAATTAAATTATTATGTCCTGTAAGTAGGGAGGATAAGTTGATACATTTTTATTTTTAATTGATGTTTTACAATGTCAAAAGTAGTCTATGCATATATATATGTAATAACTTACTTTATATATCATCTAATAACCCAGGTAAATTAAACATTTCCATTTGTGACTATGTTCCATGTGTCGTGGAGAAATATCTACACAAAAATTCCCAAAAAGGAGTTATGAAAATGTTGGTTACCAGCTGACTCTGCCTCTAACCCTATCTTTCATTTTCTGGAAATAAGCAACCTTAATATATTTTTCTTAAAAAAAAAAAAAAAGAAAAAAGCATCAAATGAGCTTTTGGAGTTCTTTTTTTTTTTTTTGGCCAGTCCTGGGCCTTGGACTCAGGGCCTGAGCACTGTCCCTGGCTTCTTCCCGCTCAAGGCTAGCACTCCGCCACTTGAGCCACAGCGCCACTTCTGGCCGTTTTCTGTATATGTGGTGCTGGGGAATCGAACCTAGGGCCTCGTGTATCCGAGGCAGGCACTCTTGCCACTAGGCTATATCCCCAGCCCAACTTTTGGAGTTCTTGATAATTCCTGACTTTGTATTTGTGTGTGTGTGTGTGTGTGTGTGTCTTTACTTTTTATTAGCTCCTGCATGAATCACTGGTCCTTGATTTTATAGACTAATTACATATTCAACAAGCAATATAAAATCACTTTCCTTCATCTCTACCTAATAGAGCTTTTGGTGGAGGAGAGGATCATCTGTTGATACTCTTAAGAGTACACATTGCTCCCCATTGCTTAGATAGCACAATGAGCTAATAATAGTTAATTAAAAGTTTTAGTCTCAAAGACCTGGATTCACCTCTGCTTAGCACCTTAATAACTTGGTGGTTTTAAGCAAAATACTTGACTTGTTACCTGATCTGTAAAATGGGTATAATATCATTGTCTATTCCTGGGGCTATTGTGAAGATTAAATAAGACAGCATATATAAAGCTATTGGTACACTATTAGGCACAGAGCAAGTTCTCAAAACATTTTTTTTTATTATTATTCCCTAAACCTACTTTTTTAGTGTTACTACATGGTTTAATGTCTTTGTCCCAGTTTTTGATAAAGAATAATTTCCTAGTTCCAATAGTTTATTAAAAAAGAAAGAAAGAACAACAACCTTCAGAGCTGCTGGACTTTGTGATCAATTTTGAATGAAGGCAATGATAATTTATTTTGGAGGTACTTATCAGATGTATGCAGATTAGAATTAAGCAGACATTTCTCCAGGCTGTCTTCTTGTTATGGGTTTTATACTAAAGTTTTCATGTTCAAATTTGGCCATTACAAAACTATTTCCATGACAACCTGTAAGAAGAAGTATAGTTCAGGAAATTATTTCATTGTAATAACCAATGGACTAGAACAGTAGAGAAAAAAAAGTATCTTGTTTAATATCAGATCCAGCAAGGCAAGAGCAAAACTATATTCTTTTTATAAAAAGTGATATTGTTTTCAAGTTTGTCTCATTCAGAAATCTTCTCTTTACATCAATTCAGGTTCCATTATAAAATTCCCAGAGGAAGAAAAGAAAACTCATTGTCCACACAGCTCATTGTTAGACCTGCTTCACAAAAAGCGGTATCTGCTTTGTTTTGTTATAATCCCTCATTCTTTGGGATTTAATGAGACAAGATACTGTATTTTGAAATGAACACATATACAAAACCAAGTTGATTTCCTCTGAGGATAAATCCCTTATAAAAGTCCAGCTCAACAAATTTAAGTATAATAATAGATTTAAATAAATCTGTTCATGGTGAAATCCACTGATGGAGACCACCCCACAGTTCAATAAAACAAAACAGAACAAAACAAAAGAATTTTTCAGGTAGGTGGTCTTGTACACAAATTCATAGCAGCTTATATTCAAGTATTAACTGAAAGAATCCATGATAATACAGAGTTAACACTTCTTTCTCATTCTTTAAGGAAAAAGAAATTTCAGGGTAATTTCACATCCCTTTCTTCATCTCCCTACTGCAGATTCTTAGGTGACATGTGCAGCTTCCTTGGAAAAGCCCAACCAGCATGGTAAACTCTGGTCAACAAAAATATTCTACCCGTCTCTGATATTAGCATAGTGAAATGAAACCTCCAAAGACAGGGAGCTAAATATTTAGAAAGCAAGGCTACTGAATAAATGAACATTTCAGGAATATTACCCATGCTTTTTTTTTCTGAATCTTTGCTTGCTAGAGATACCTGGTCTCTGTTATGTACATATTCAACATTATCTATGAAAGAATATCAAAGCTAAACAAAAAAATCTCTTTCTAAGAAAGGAAAAGGTCACCCCGAATCCTGGCTTATCAACCCAACTACTATTTGTGTTTATGTGTTTTCTTTCCAGATTTTTCCATTTATGAAGACTTAATTGTAATGATCAAGAACAGCTTTTTATCCTGCTCATTTTCATTCAACACCTGATGTTACTTCACAAGGATCACTTAAAGGATGGTAGAACTATTTCTCCCCAGCCCAATACAGCTCACAGCCTATTTTTGTAAGTAAAGTTTTATTGGAATATAGCCATGTCCATTCAGTTTTACATTGCCTACGGCTGCTCTCATGTGACAACAGCAAAGTTAGCAGTTGTGACAGAAACCCTATGGCTTACAAAAGCTAAGATATTTACAATCTCTTTACAAAAAAAATTTATGAAGACCTGGCATACATTTCATCAAGTAGATTCTCCATAATTTATTTGACCACACTTGTTTTTCTGAACATTTAGATGATTTTGTCTTGTCTTCTTGCTAATTCCTCAATGAATTTCTAGGAGCATACATTTTTAATCTTTTAAAAATATTAGTATCAATTAATTGCACAAGACTTCATTTTAACATGTCATACATTTTGACATGCTTTCATTTTGGCATATGCATACAACATACTTTGATTAGATTCACTCCTTTCATCACTTTTCCTTATCTCTCCCTCCCATTCCCATCTCCACAAGCTTCAATGTTCCATTGTCACATATGTACATAAAACATTTTGACCATATTTACTGTACTTCACCCTCTCCATTGGCCTCACTCCTCCCACCCCCACTAATATTCCTATCCCAGTCAGGACCTATTTGATATTCCTGTCCTTAATTTTCTTAGTGAATGGTAATTGTTCAAAGGAAGGGGGATCATTCTGCTAATTCACAGATACAGATGTAGTTCATTAATCAGATTGACCCCTTACTTACTCTTGCTTTCCCTATCTCCTATATCACTGGTAATACATTTATTTCATCAAGTGGGTTCTCCATAATTTATTTAACTGCACTTACTTTTCTAAGCATTTAGGTGGCATTTCTTCTTGTTAATTCCTCCATGAATTTAGGGTTATTACATTTTAAAAATTGTAAGACTTCTTTAGTTTAAATTTCTTTAAGTAGATTGTCCCCAAACTCATGAATATTTGGATAGCCTGTAATTTCTAGGTAAAATTCACCAAATAAAGTTGCTTGTCCTATTGTGGGTGCATTGTTCTCTGACAAGAGGGTACTCACTGCACAGGTAGAGAACAAGAATTTACTTGAACCTGTGTAGCTGATGACTGGAATAGTGTCTTAGCAGCTTCAGACTATTTGCTGTCAGGGGCATCATTTTCTAAGGTGACTGTTTGCTTTGTGTTCACTTGTTTTGCTAGTTGCTATATATCATCTGCATTGATTATTCTTCCTATTAAGTTACCTTGCATCCAGATTCCTCCTTTGGGGTAGTGTCTTTCTTGCCATGCAGATCTGAGGTGGCATAGATGTGGATGCAAGCAAAGTTCTTTCCACTTACAAATAGTCAACTTTTCAGAAAGGTGAGTTCATGCTCTCTGCAGCACTCACCACGCTCATTGCTAGGATGGAAGGACCAGGTGTCTTGTCTACCAGGAACCAGGTAGAGTTCACCATTAGAAGCAATGGATCAATCCTCTGGCCTTCAACTAGTTCCGTTATGACTATGAGATGTCTTACCACCCTTCTGTTTGTTTTATGTTTTTGTATAATTTTTGTTGAATCTCCCTCTCTTTCTCTATCTATCTCTCTGTGTCTCTGTCTCTGTCTGTCTCTCTCTCCCTCTGTCACACACACACACTTCTCTGTCTCTTCCCCATTTAAGGACAGGAGTTTGAATTTAAGAGCCTTACACTTTCTGGGAAACACTCTACCACTTAAGCTGCACACATGTAGTATTCATTTTAAAAGTGAGGTCATGTGAGCAATAAATGTGTAAAAAGAAAGGCTCAAAGTGTGATATCTATCTCTTGGATACCAAGATAATATTCATCTTACTATCTACTATAGTCACATAATCCTTTTGAACTCAAAAACAGCAATTCCAACCTATGTTCTCTTCCTCTATCCCTCATGCCCTTTTGTGCATAATTGATTTCCGAATCAACAATGACTCTGTTTTCCTCATGAAAGCTCTCTCTGTGTAGCAAGGAGGAAGACCCTCCCATTTTACTATTAACTGTCTTGCTGGCATGTATTTCTTCCTCTTTGCCTACACCAAAGCCAGGCTTCCTCTTTTAGTTTAAATTAGAGCCTTAAAATGATAAAGCATTGACATTTAAGAATGTAAGAGATGGAGACTGCAGGAGAAAGTATCATGTCTCCTGGGGCCAGTCTACAATCTTCCCCCTGAGCTTTTGTAGCAGTTTTTTGCTACAGTCTGTATTCGGTGCTATTTGTCTTTTGACATTTCTATCTTGTTCTACAATAATCCAGAATAAGATTTTTGAAGATAGAATTTTATATGCAGAATTTTGAGACCTAAAAGAGCAAGACTCTAAGCTTCAGCTGAGGTTATTGTTCCTTACTAAAACTTTTAGGGCCATATAATCCAGCCCACCTAGATGTAAATCCATTTCTGCTATTTACTAACCTTTACCAGCTGTGTAGGCAAGTTAATTAGCCCTTCTCTGTCATTCAGTTTCTTATATAGTAGTAAGTTGTGAGTAAATCCCTTTAACATGCTTAGCACACTTCCTTGTAACACTTCATAAATATTCACCTACATTAATACAAGATCAAATAATAACATTCACTAAGTATCAACCACTTTCATGCATATTAATTTAAATCTATCATGTAGAAATTATCACCCTTTATTTTATAGTTAGAAATATATTAATTCAGGGGCATGTAATTTGCTTTTCTTATATCACACAGCAAGCAGCAGAGATGGGATACCAATATAAGTCTGTTTACCCCCAAAGACTAGAATCTCTGTATTTCTCTGCCATCTCTACCACTTGAGCATTCAGAATCCTGAACTGAGGAGTTACAGACTAGTTCCTCTGTCACCTGCTAAAATTGCTACTAGTGACCAAAATGAGGAGATAGAAAATGGGTCACTTGAGGATGTCATTTTCCCATCCATGGACACTGACTGGCTCTTGTGCTCCTGGGGTCTCTCTAATGAACCCTCTCTGTGACTCTGGTTCAACAAGTCTGGAGCAGTAGGCAGGAATTCGGGTCTGTAATTCCATAACTGCTCACTCACTGACTGCTTAGTGAGAAGCCACATGACAGCAGAGATCCTTTCCTTGAGTAATTGCCCCATCACACAAATCTATTTAGACCACATCCATCTGGGGGTATGAACACTAGTTGATTTAAGAGGCAAACCTTTTGTAGCTCATTGCCAGAAGGATGAAATATGGAGTTTACCCAGACTTTTCTTTGCTGAAGTATTTATTGTAAATCATTACTTACTGTGTGTTGCTGCCCATATATCAAACAATTCCTACCCAGTTCCAAATGCTGAAAGAATTCTCTGTGCTTTTCTAGAAACTATACCATTTATCCAATGACATAATTAATGTATACTTTAAAAATCCTAAGCTCATATATTTGTGTAGAGAAATTCAAGCCCAAGGACATTTCACTTAACTGGGAAGAGCCAATGTGGTTTTAATGCAGGAACCACAAATCTTTGTAGATGTTTATGAACATGGATCACACATGCCATGCCTACTATTCAGGCTTGTAGCCACAGAGGGGAGCAAGTGCACAAGCAAAACAGACTTCTCCCTGTGCCAGGCTTTGCATTAAATACTTCATGCAACTTTAATCCTCTTTTATTTCCAAGTCCGGTTTTTAAAATATATTTTATTATCTTTTAGTAGTTGTACAAAGTACTTCCTTGCCTTTCAAGGAAGCAGTTTATGATCATTGTCTCATACCATGAACCAATTTCTTGCCATTCAAGGAAGCAGTTTATGATCATTGTCCCATACCATGAATCAATCCATATTGAACATAATTATCTTTCCCAAGTCACTTTTCTATATCATCAGACTCACAGCTCCAAGTAGTTTATTCCTGGCTACTGCTGGTTTGATTCTTTTGTAGGTGGCTTTATAACAAATAGGACATCCAAGACTTCCCATCATTAGGGCTGTGATTGAATGTGAAGGAGGAAACCTGCTACAGCTAGTGTTTTTATCTCACCACCAACAAAGGTCAAGTGTCTGAAATCTGAATCCCCCTAGGTGTGAGAGAAAGAGTGAGGTTCTCCTTTTCCCTGTCCATTTTGTCCAGACCCTGCAGCAATACAAGCTGCATTTACAGCAATACAAGCTCCCATTTGTGTGAAGGGATTTGAGAAAAAACACTAAATCTAATTGATACTGAAAACATACTCATGTGGGAGGACACAGAGGGATGGAGAAGAGGGGTGGTTGTAGGAAGCAGGGCCTGATTAGGAATTCTAATCCTCTCAGCTGTAATCCTGAGGATGTTGCTGAGGTGGTTTTTAATATTGATTTTTTGGAGACTATTTTAATCCTGATGAAAACAGCTTGTTCACAAGAAAGAAAGAGTTGTAATTAGAATGAATGAATGTTGCCATGACATTTAAAATAGCTCCCACGACTCATTAAAACCTAGTAGTGCCTACTAGGGGGTAGAGATGATCTTGAAATGAGTCCTGACAGGGCTCAGGCAGAACTACTGCCACAAGGAAGTTGAGCTCAAAAAAGGAAATATGTCAGTGTCAGTTCTTGTTGAGTTACTTTTTTGTATGTGGGGGTCCTGAGGCTTGAACTCAGGGCTTTGGTGCTGTCCCTAAACCTCTTTGTGCCCAAGGTTAGCACGCTACCACTTAAGCCATAGTACCACTTCCGGCTTTTTCTGAGTACTTTATTGTAGATAATGAATCTTATGGACTATAAATTTGTTTGCCAGGCTCCTCTATGCTTCAGCAATCCTGTTTTTGTTTTTGTTTTTTTAAATTTTTAACCAATGGAATCATTTGTACCCACTTAATACACTTGTTCTCACTCCATCCAGTAATACTTGGACCAGTGACTGGGGTTTCTTTATTCATTTTGGGGTGAGTCCTACCTTGGAGAGAGTGTGCAGATCCACATTGACCCCTCCTCTGAGTTGATCAGGCTTATGAAAGTGGGACTCAGCTTCCTGTCCCCAAGATGTTCCAGATCCTGGAAGGATATGGTCCTCCAATTCCCATGTGAAGGTGAAAATGAAAATGATATCCAATTATAAAATATAATTCCATGTGTCATAAGGCCAAAATATATGTTGCCATTATATCTTATTTTCTAATTTCTCTCTTATGCTTTCTGTGCTCCTGCTTTACTGATACAGTGACCTCCTGTGTAATCTAATGATTGAGAATCTAGCACCAAGATCAGATTACAAATACTGTTAAGAAGACGTGCTAAAGATTCTTTTCTAGATTAAATTATTGACATCTTTTCCAGTCTAAGATAAATACTCTGTGCCTCTCTCTGTTTATTAGTCTGAAAGAAAATAGTTGATGAACTCAGAACAGTGCTTGCTTTCTTCCCTTTTATGCCATTTCTTATCTATAATAATTTGCAATCTGATCAATTGTCTCCCTCTCTGTTGTCTTTCTCTGTTCCCTACTTTCCATGCTATTGCAAGTGATGGCACTGACTAATTTAATACTGTTCAGAGGTTCCTAATATGTAAAAGTATAATTCTTAAATCAGGGGAGATATTTTCCTTGGTTTAAGCAGTTACTCTTCATGAAGTGTGTGAATGGATTGGCTAACCATAACAGATTTTCTACAACATCAAAAATATTATTTTTATGTAGAGGAACATGACTATGTTATGGAGAGTAACAATTTTCTTGGGTGATAAGAACAAACAGGATTCAGAGGCACTTCACGCTTGGAAACCTTGGTTCCTGACCACATCCAAACAAATACAAAATTACATTCCTAGACTTCAGAATGAAAAAAAGTCAGACACCCTAGTGGATAAAATCAAACTCCTTGGTGCAAATAAAACACTCTGAAATCTGTAATCAGCCTTGTCTTTTCAGCTTCATACTTCTTCCTCAACATTCTCTTTTCCAGCTTTCTGTGCTACTTCCCGTTAGTGCACCATATCACTTATAAGCCTTTTTGTTAATGCTAATCTGTCAGTTTAGAAGAACCATGTGCTTGCTCATCTCTGGCATGAGGAAGAGCCTCGGCTGGGTTGTCTGGACTATGCACATGTGTTATCACTTCTCCTCAACATGAAGCAACAGTGAATAATGGAGATGAGGATGCTGGAGCCACACTGCCTAGGTTTGCATATGGATTCCTCTATTTGCCAACTACTTGATCTTGGATTAATTACTTAAACGTTCTTTTCTTCAAATTCCTCATCTATAAAATGCAGATTATAGTAATCTGTGGCCATCCAGTAAAGAAGTTCATGAGTTCAAGCCTGTTAAATACTTTCAAGAGCATCTGACACCTAAATGAACACTCGCTATTTACCATTCTGAGTCACTCCTTGGTGCTAGAAATGAGTTTCCTCGTGATGCCAAATTTCCTGATGAAAAAGGCTGTAGAGTCTAAGCATCATCACATGGCCTCTTCACAGCCCATATGCTGTGACTCGCAGGACGAGTAGATGCTGGAATGAACCTCACTTCTTTTTATGTTTTGTTTTTCCTGTGAGAAGGTCAAGGAATTTGAAGCACCCACACAAGTTTCCTTTTACTTCTTGAACCTATGAGTTGAAAAAAAAATTAAAAACTCTGAAATCAGAACATAGCCCCAAAGTAGTGGTCATGAAAGAAAAGTTTAATATTGAATTAATTGATATTATAATCTGAGTTGGGACAAAACTTGCATGCTATATTATGTACTTATGAGCTTCAAATTATAAAAAAAAAAGGGTATGTGGAGAAGAAGAAAAACAATGAAGGGATCTAGTGTTTATTGCAAGGAAATGGGTAATTTTTGGTCCTCAGTCCCATGATTGTCCCACACACAGAAAGTAATTATTCTAGTGAGAAACAAACCAAAGACCTGAGACATGAGCTCATATGGGTGTTAAATCTCTTCACCATACCCTAAACTCAAACATATTGGCATTAACAAAACCTTCACTCTCCTTCAATAAAATCTAATTCTATCCCTTTTCTGTATCTTGGAAGAGATTTTGAATTCAGGTATGCCTCTTTGTTGTTGTTGTTGTTGTTTTGTTTGCCAGTCCTAGGACTTGGACTTAGGACCTAAGCACAGTCCTTGGCTTCTTTTTGCTTAAGGCTAACACTCTACCACTTGAGCCACAGAGCCTACTTCCAGCTTTTTCTGTGCATATGTGCTGAGGAATTGAACCAGGGCTTCATGCATGCTAGGTAAGTACTCTACCATTAAGCCACATTCCCAGCCAGTATACCTCTTTTTACTGAGCATTCTGAGCATTAATGACATCAGCAAAATAGGCTGGTTCTAGAGCACACTGAAGGATGAGCCCAAAGTACTGGGATAGCTGCTGAGGTTGTATACCCAGGATCACACCATTGTCAGCTGATAACAGCCAACATTCCATCTCCACACAGAGGTCCTCAGAAGTCCAGGAAAGCCATTCTGCTCCCCTGTAGGGCATTACTTTATGGCATGTCGCTTCTTGGCTCTCAGTCTAAGGATGTTAAGTGGGACTTGAGCAGAGTCAATGCCATGGTCATTAGTTCCTCTGGGCATGTCTTGTTAATTCACTGTGGGTGAGCCAAGATGAAAACCTGTACAACAGTTATATCGATAGGTACCCAACCTACTGGGACATAACCCAATTGGCGGTGTTCTAGCTGGGAATTGTGACTCAGAATAGAGATGCAGAGCTTGGTTTTAACCAGCCCTTACCCCTAGAATTTATTGTGGATGGGTGATTACTCTGCTTATTCATACTGATCCTTTCTTTCCAGAGACTTTTGCCAATAATCACAGTTTGTGAGTGCCTTTTAACTTAGCATTTGGCAAAAGACTTATGTTTTTAGATAAAGAAAAATTATAGAGTGTTTCCCTGATGGAGATTATTTTCATTGCTTCTAAAGTATTCTTTTCCACTAGGAGCAGAGTGCAGTGGAGATGTGTGATGAAAATAGCAGCTCACTTGGAATCGGGCACACCTCCACTTTCCCTCCAATTCTGCCCTGTGCTGGGTGCACACACTTCTTCAGTGTAGTTGGCCTCCCTTCACCTCAGTTTCCAACCACATAAAATTGTGACTATTAATTACGAATTAATGAGATAATGATGAAAGGATGCCCACCAATCATGGAAGCTCAGTGACTGAATCTTTTTTCTCTTCCTATATTTCAGTCTGATTACTTTCACTATGATTGTTGATGAGCATGCTTTATTAATGACTAAGCATGGAGTTTAAGGCTGTATTATAGCTAGTGACAATGAATACCCTGGTAATACTCCGGAAGGCTTAAGGTCCTATGAGAGAAGATATAATTCAAGAGTATGACAGTCTACCCTAAAGCACTCATTTAACTTGTGTACCCTGTCAACCCAGGATAGGGAGACATCTGTATTATCAGGTTCTGATTGTTGAAGGAGGTGATGAGTAATGAAGAATTCAAATGGCATGCCACTCATTGCAGCAGCTATTTTAAGTGTTAATGGTATTGAATTATTACACTTATTTAATGCTTGGAATGATTAATTTCCTAGCTTAAAAGATTTCCTGTAGACAAATGAATATCCATGGAAAAATTTTTAAATAGTTACAAATTTATTTTCATGAGAATAAGAAGATTTAACTACCATGTCATGTCTGCAATATTATATATTCTATTGTTTGAAGAAAAGTGAATGTTTTCAAAGGGTATTGATTTGTAAAAAACATCAGTGTTGCTCTTGTTTCATCAGTGCTAGAGACTGAACCAAAAGTCCTGAACATTCTAAGTAAACATTCTTCCACTGCACTTCATCCCTAGCTTGATTTGTAAATTAACTAATGAATCAGTTGATTGATTAATAAACAAACAATATTAAAGGCATTATGTGGATATATAGTATGTTAATATTTCAGAAATTCCACTGCATGTCCATTTTGGACGTATCATCAAAGGAAAAGTCTATGCTGTCTAAGGCTTTGTGACAGTGTATAACTACTTCTATCTTTTTTGCTTCTTTTTCCACCATGTATTAAAAAAGGAAAATGATGATGCTACCATAAAGAGTGGGTTAACTTCTACAAGACATTTAAAATACCGCTTGGCATGTATTAAGGTTACAGTAAGAAAGAACACATGAAGGTAATATTGATTTTGAAGATACTACTGACCAAGTGAACCACAGTGACATTAGATGTCTCACAGGTCTTTGACAGCAAGAGTTAACCAACTGTCTACCACTAATGAAAACTGATAAGTCAACAAATTAGACTATGGTTTCCAGGAAGGGAATTCCAGAAAGGGATTCCTAGGGCAGACATTCAAACAATTATGGGTTATAAGGTCACAAATATATTTATTATGACCAAGGAACCCACACATTTGGGCAGCTGGGAGCATATTCCTGCCAATGTCAACAGAACTGATGTGACAACAGCATGGTGATTTTTTTTTCCTGTGGGAAAAGTCCCCAGTCGACCACAATGACTTTACTCTGAGCCTTTGAACAGGCTCCATTGAAGT
Organism: Perognathus longimembris pacificus; assembly: GCF_023159225.1. Taxonomy (NCBI): domain Eukaryota; kingdom Metazoa; phylum Chordata; class Mammalia; order Rodentia; family Heteromyidae; genus Perognathus; species Perognathus longimembris. The sequence goes on along the minus strand of NC_063161.1, from coordinate 119,904,132 downwards.
CTTGGATTCCTCTGGGTCTTTGAGGAGCATATGAACCAACTAACAAAACCTTGCCTCTGGTTTGTTATATGTACATTTTCTTGATGAGTAATTTCTTCTAACACCAAATACTAGCCAGTTCAAACGGAATGGTTCATAATTCGCACATAAAGCTATTTGATACTACTCAGAGGTAAATATAATTTAGTTCTCACCCATGCTACATTTTTACCTCATGATGCATAACCATGAAGTTTATAAGTCACTCTTCTAAACAGCTAATGAACTGTTTATCAAAATGAATACCTAGAAGAAGAAACATGTTTTGGAGGGTGGGCAAAGTGGTGGAGTACACAAATAGAGAAAGCAAGTGTGAGACCCCAATACAGTCATTATGCTCAATGCACATTATGTAAAAATTGAACAACATAACTTGAGGGTAAGTCTGAAAGGGAGGATAATGGGGGAGAATGATGGAAGGGATAACATTGATCAACATGCCTTGTATTCATAAACCTGATTTATAGAATTGTAACATCTTTGTACAATATGTTTTATTCAATAACAAGACATATCAACTGTATATAACCGAGAAATACAGACATGCTGCCATCAAGGATCTGATGAAGAAAACAATCCCCAAACCTCCATATCTAATTTGGCCTTCTCTGATTACTTCCAAACCCAGTGCATTTGGAGTTGTTTAGTAAAAGACTAAAGATATAATAGCATTTAAAGTTATTGAGAAGTCCTGCATCATCAAACAGTCCTATTCAGTCCAATCATGTTTTGGTGATGGGTCCTTTTTGTAAGTGATTACATTAATATTTCTGTTTCCTGAAGACATAATGAATCATACTATCTCAAAATAGATGATGTCCATCCCATTCACTTATTCATCAATTAATCAACTTGAATGAGTTATTCTACTTCTCTCCCTCATCCATCTAGTCCCCAAGGCTTGTTGCTCCTGCCATGGAAGTATTTCTTGTGTACCTCATCACCTCTCCATCCTTGCTCATGTATAATTTAAACGTCTAAGCTTTTCTCCCTACCTTCAACCTCTTGTCCCTAAAATTATCAGAGTTATATTGCTAAAAAAAATCACCTTTTTCTTCCTTGACACAATGAAGCCAAAATAAATATTACAGACACTAATTTGCAGGGCAGAGTACAGCATAGAAGTTAAAAGGATAGTATTGGAATCAAACAGTTCCAAACAGGCTCTGGGACATTTATTTAATCTTCCTAAGATTCAGTTTCCTCATCTATCAAATGGGCACAGTTCTATGCATATTCTGTAGGATTGTAGAAGAATTGAATGGGGTAAATGCCTGTATAGTGCTTAACACCTAAAACACTAAAAAATGCTTATACTTTCAGTTATGTTTGTAAGTATTTTACACTTGATCTTAGCCAAAAGGCAGAGAAGCGATTGTTAGTATTTTACAATTATCTGAAGACCTGTTCCATGATTTGTCACTATTTTCCATGTTCCCTTAGCTATTTACATCACAACTATAGCAAGTCTACCCCTTCTTCTGTGTCCTAGTCCCTCACCTATCTCCATAATTTCATCTCCTTCCATTTCTTTCTTTCTTCTTTTCCTTCCTTCTTTCTTTTCTTCCTTTCTCACTCTCCCTCATCCATCCATTCCTCCCTTTCTATCTCCCTCCCTCTCTCTCTCTTCCTTCCTTCCTTCTTCCTTCTCCAACCCCTCACCCCCATACTAGAATTTGAACTCACCATATCATGTTTGCTAGGCAAGCATTCTTTACCACTTGAGGCATGCTCTAGCCTTCAAAGATATTTTATTTATTTATTTATTTATTTATTTATTTATTTATTTATTTGGCCAGTCCTGGGGGTTGGACTCAGGGCCTGAGCACTGTCCCTGGCTTCTTTTTGCTCAAGGCTAGCACTCTGCCACTTGAGCCACAGTGCCACTTCTGGCCATTTTCTGTATATGTGGTGCTGGGGAATCGAACCCAGGGCCTCATGCATATGAGGCAGGCACTCTTGCCACTAGGCCATATCCCCAGCCCCAAAGATATTTTTTAAACCAACTGTTCTGTTGTACATCCTCATGGTAAAATTTCCTTGGTTTTGAAGAGATTTAGAAGGAGATCACATGCCTTTAATAGGATGTGTACAATTTGGAATGAGTGAAATCTGTATTCCTCTGATCTTGGTTTTATTTCAGACCCAGAGAAGTGTGTGTCAATTTGCTTCTCCTCTTGCCTGCTTGATTCTTCCACAAAAGCAGAACTACCTCTGTCAGGGACACTGCCTCTTCCCTGTCCCTTCAAGCTTGTTCTTAGAGTGTCATGTTTTAAAGCCATCATCCCTTGTCTCTCTTCCTATTCAAGCCAGATCCTCCCTCCCTTGTCTAATTCTTAACCAAGCATAGCAAGGCCAGCTGGTGAGAGTCTTGTGAGAAACAATGGCTCCAGTCCTGCTTAATGGAACCTGCCTGTGCTAGTCGAAACTTCCTGGATCAGAACAGTTGATTTTGAGTTGTGGCCCATCCTCTGACCCATATTGACTTGCTGTGTTTAGTGAGGATTAAAAGCCTGTGAACTGGAGTAAGAAGAGGTAGAAGAAAGAGGTCATTGTAGGTCTAGAGGGGAATCAATATTGTGTTTTTGAAAGCTTGTTTCTGTTCCCAGACTGACCATCTGGGCTGTATGGCCCCAAATCAGCTACAAAAGAAGAAAAGAGAGTGAAATTGGGACAGGGGAACTTTGCAAGGGCAGTCTGCAAGGTAGCTAGTTTGGAAAGAGTAAGGAGTAGCTGAAGTCATTACAGAGAGGAAGAGTTCAAGCAAAGGAGAAAAACCAAAATACTTACACATACCAGCCATTTGACTAACCTTCCTTGTGCTCTACCGAATGTTTTCCTCATCATTGGTTCTTGAATGCCCTTAGTAAACTTTTATAGTCATTATTTAAACAAAAAAGATAAAATGGACGTTTCCAGTGGATTCCAAACTCCAAAGCTTATGGGGCATGAATACAGAGTGGGGAGAGTTAAGATGCATAGAGATGGTGACATTGTTTCAATGCTTTCACAGCAACATTAATATTTTTTCAATGCCAGGATTCCTGGCTTCAACTTTCACTGGGCAAAGGTGGAACTGGATGAAGAGAGAATGGCCAGAAGAAACTGAGAATAGCCATGTGTAATACAAAAGAATTCTCAGGTTACACCTGGGTCTGCTTAGAGCAATGACATTACTCAGGCTTTGTGAGCACAATGAAATCTGCTCCAGATAAACTTCCTCAATGTCCAGTCTTTTAGGAAAACAGATAGGATTCCCCAGGAAGAAAACTATCAGACAGCAAGTATGATGTTTAAGTGGAAATGTGAGAGCTTGAGTGCTGGACCAACTCTAGCTTGGATTATCATGTCTCTGGATTAATCTTTGACACATAATCCTCAGTTTTCACTAGTCAATAACTTGTCAAAAACAAATCTACTAAATGGACTTTGTGTCATAGTAGAAGATAGGAAGTATTCCTGTGTTTTGTTTTATTACTCAGTTGAAATTGATGTAATTAAAACCAGAGTTATGTAGTAAAACAATCAGTGTAGTACACCCACTATGTTAATCTAATTCTAAGACATTTTTCTTACCTCAGAGCTTCCCCATGCCACAAGCAGCTATTTCCTATTTCCCCTCCCCCAACCTCAGGAAACTACCAGATTTTGTTGTTGTTGTTATTCTGAATGGATTTGCTGATTCTGAATATTTTCTGTAAGTGAAATCATGCAGTATGAACTCCTTTATGTTTGCCTTTCCTTTACATAGCTTGATGTAAATCTTCACATTGAAACATGCCTCATATTCATTCCTAATAAATAATACTATGTTGTATGTGAATACTCCAGTTTGTTTATCCATTCATCAATTGCTTATTGGGATTAATGCTGATATGAACATGTGTATATATGTGTATTTGCTTTAATATCTGTTTGTAATTATCTTGAATATATTTTTAAGAGTGGAATTTCTAGACCATATGATAATCTGTACTTTTAGAGGAATGGCAAAACTTTTGTACAGCAATTGAATCATTTATATTTCCTCCAGCAAAGAATGAACGTTCAATTTTTCCACATCTTCATGACACTTTTTATGTTCCAATTTTAAAATATAGCCATCCTAGGAGTAGAAGTAGTACACTATTGTGGTTTGAATTTTTTTCCTGTAATGACTAATGATATTCAGAATCTCTTCTTACATTGACAAATTGTTATCATTTTTTATATATTCTGGATACTAGACCTTAAACAGAGATATAATTTGAAATTATTATTCCCATTCTATTGGTCATCTCTTTATTTTCTTGGCAATATCTTTTGCTGGACAAAAGTTTTCAACTTTGAGGGCTCAACTTGATTTAAATTTGGTTTTGAAGCTCATGCTTTTCTGAAAATCTACTCTCAGACTCAGAACTGTGAAGTTTTACCCTGTTTTCTTCTAAAACTTTTGTAGTATTAGCTCTACATTTATCACATCAATCCATTTTCACTTTTTAAAATGCTTACAAAATTACTATTGTTAAAGTATAATTTGCATATAGTAATAGCCACCAAATTTTAGTGTACATCTTGCTAAATTTTAACAAATGTGAAAGAATCACGCAACCGTCACTAAAGGGCTGGTTTATAATGTTTCATTACCTCTTAGAAATCCCTTTTTATCTTGTTATAATCAATAATCTCCTGATCCCAGGCCTTGATAAACATTCAGTTGCTTTATGTCAATATAGTTTTGTTTCTTGTAGAATTTTACATAAATGTAATAATGTATTTATGGCATTTGTGTCTATTTTATTTATAATACTTTTGAGGTTCATACAATATGCATATCACCAATTCATTTCCTTTTTAATTTTGGCTAGTATTCCCATTGAATGCTTTTACAACAATTTATCAATCACTAGTTGGTGGGTTTGGGTACAGAGTCGATCTATTGTGAATGAAACTGCTATACACATTTCCTAACAAGTCTTTTTCTGGGCATTTTTTTTTTCTTGGATGAATTCCCAGAAGTGGGATTGCTGAGTCATATGTTAAATGTATGTTTAACTTTATGGAAACAAAAAGTGCCAAGCTGTTTTCCAAAGTGAGTGTTTATTTTCCATTCTCAAGAGCAATATGTGAGATTTTCAGATGCTCCAAATCCTTAACAAGACTTACTATTGTCTATCTTTTCTCATTTCAGTTATTTTAGTAATATGATTGCTATCTCATAGGGATTTTTCCTTAAACATATATTTTAGAGTTGTTTCAGTTTACGAAAGGAAAATTTCACAGAAAGTACAAGAAGTTACCATATGCTCCACTTCTCCACCCCTTAAATATTTTAGATGGTGTGAAATAGTGATACAGCATCATTAATTTTGATGTAGAATCCAGTTCGCTCTTGAATCTTGGTGGGAAGATAATACTTTCTGGCTATTAGTCTTGGAAACTTTAACAAAATTCAATCAGCTATGGATGTTTCCATTTATTTCTAGACTTTGAATTGTATTACATTGATCTATATTCCTATTTTTATGCCAGTGCCATGCAATTTTGATTATGGTAGCTTTGTGTTAAGTTTTGAAATCAGGAAGTATGAATCTTGTTTTTCTATTCAATTTTGTTTTGGATGTTTTGAGTTCCCTGCAGTTCTATACAAATTAAGGACTAGACTTTCTTCAAAACAGGATATTGAAATAGGTGGTACTGAATGTGTAGACTGCATATGGAGCATATGCAATCTTGTTATAATTCAATATCTGTATACAATATGTAATGAACTGATCTGGAAATTTAACATTTCAATTTTCTTAAATGTTGATCATTTCTTTGTCCTGAGAAAACTTTGGACTCCTCATATATATATATATATATATATATATATATATATATATATATATATATATATATATATCCCCTGCACAATATAGTTTATATATATAATTCCTCCTTGTATTTCAATCAATATTATCCAATCTTACTGTAACATTTCTCCCAGACCCTTTCCTCTCCTTTTGAAACCCCTAATCTACTTTCTATCTCTATGAAATCACCTTGTTAAGCTTCCACATATAAACAGAATGTTTATTTTTCTGTTTTTGTCTTATAAGTAAATATAATCAGTGCTTTCCAGTTCTATTCATGTTGTTTCTAATGGCTTTATAATTTCATAGCTGAATAATACTCATCCTCTTTCTCCATTCATTCATTCATTCATTCATGGTACTTAAGTTGATTCCATGTATTGGGCATTGTGAATAGTGCTGCAATACACATGGACATAAAGGCATCTCCTTGATAAGCTGATTTCATTTCCTTAGGGGTGTAAACTCAGTAATAGAATAGCTGAATGATATGGAAGTTCTATTTTTAGTTTTTTGTCTTGTTTATTTATAGTATTGGGGATTGAACTCAGGGCCTAGCACTTTACCTCATGAATCATAAGCCTAGTCTCTATTTTTAGTTTTTGAGGAAGTTTCATTCTCTTTCCCATAATGACAGTATGAAAAAAATGCAACTGATTTTTTTATCTTATTGTAGACTTCAACTTTACTGAAGTCATTCATTAGCACAGATTCATTAGCACAGTTGTTTGGGGTCTCTTGTGAATTTGTTGAGCATTTCTATAAATTGTATCCTATCATCTAGAAACAGAGATGGCTTTTTTCCTCCCATTTTTCTTCAATTTAGATGCCTTTTATTTCTTTTTCTTCCTAATTATGCAGCTAAATCTTCCAATATAATATTGAATAGCAATAATGAATAGGGGCATCCTTCTCTGTACTTAAGGACAGAGATTTCAATTTTTGTCATTCCCTATGCTACTACAACTGCTATGTTCCTAAATGTTCTTTCTAATGAGAAGGACATTCCTTCCTATTTTTAGTTTCCTGAATTTTCCCCTTAAAAGAATGCTGAATTTTGTCAGATACCTTTTCACATCTATGGAGATGCTCATGAGGTTTTATCCTCAAATCCTATTAATATGGTGTGTCAAGTTGACTGATTTCCTTATGCTGAATGACCCTTATGTTCCTGGAATAAATTCCATTTCATATGCTGTTGGATTAGATTTGCCTGTGGGTTTTTCAGTTTTTTTGCTTCTGCAACCAGAAGCAAAAAATGGCATATGTTCTTCTTAGTGTCTTGTTGTTTTAGTTTCATTTTGTTTTGTTTTCTCATTTTACTTCATCTTGTTTTGTTTTTTCAGGTTGTTTTTGTTTCATTTTTGTCTTTTTTTTACCAAGACAATGTTGGCTTCCTAAACTGAGTTAGAAAAAAGATTCTCCTTTTTTTAGTTTTGAAATCATTTGAGAATAATTGATGTTGGTTCTTTAACTCTTCAGTAAAATTCATCAATAAGGCCAGTCTGTGTGGAAGGATTAATTCTGTAATACTATTTTCAGTGTCTACCATTCTCAGTGACACTTCTTTTAATGCTTATTACAATTAAGAGCAGTCATGAGTTTATACACATGTAGTGCGTTATGGTTTATAAAGCTCATTCACTTTTGATTTTGTCCTCCTAGTAAGCATTTGCAAAATAACAAGCTAACCAACTCATTTAATGTAATAAGCAAACCAAGGAATGAGAAATAAAATGACTTGTTCACTTTCCATCAACAGGACATGATGACATCAAGATTTATTTTCAGCCATATGGCAGTGAGTTACATCTGTAATACTAACTACTCAGGAGGCTAAGAGCCAGCGGATCATGGTCTAAAGCTAACCCAAGCAGAAAAGTTCATGTGATTCCATCTCCAAAATAATCAACAAAAAGCCAGGGTAGAGGTATGGCTCAAGTAGTAGAGCACCACTTGAGAAAGCCAAGTGAGAAGGCAAGGCCCTGAGTTCAAGCCCTAGAACCAGCAAAATAAAGAAAAAAAATCCTATAGGTGACCCTTATGTATATTGTTAATAGTTTGGAAATTCTTTTCCTGACTTGTATCATGTAATAGTTAAATAGCCCTGTGAGCTGGCTAATATGTATTCTCTGTGGAAGAACCTAAAATTCTATACATTCTGCTTTACTGACAGCACAATGGTAGGAATAAAGTTACCAAATGTTTCCAGGTGGTTTTCTAACTACCCTTTATAGTATTCTGAAGTAGTTTTCAATGTTGCCTAAAATGAGCTCTTGAAAGAGCTCAGACCCTTGGGATGTTGTAAGGAAAATCAATTAATGTTTCAAAGCACAGATTTGTGTTTTGTTCAGAAAAGAAGATCAGGATGTTTAAAGGCAAAAGCAGCCAGGAAAGACTGTAAAGAGTACATAAGTACTTGTTGACACAATTTTGGGTCCAATTACTGAGGAAGTGACAAAAACTTCATGCTTGAGAAACTCATTGTAATATAGACCTTGAAAATGATCCATGATAGAGATTTTATCATTGTTCATTTGGAAAAATTCCATTTCAGGGTTTCAGTGCAAAGTCTCTTGAACTGGAATCCGTATTTCTACTTTCTGCATATTTCTACTTTATGCATACTGAAGAGTCTACAAAGTTAGTGACCATTGAACATAGTTACCTGCTATAAGGAAAAACTGGCCTAAAAATTATAGCACCTGTCAGAAAATAGGCTAAGGGTAAACATACTTATTTTTATCACATATAAGAAACTGTATATTATAATTTAATTTTCCCTCCCAACATCTATAGGAAAGAAGTTTATCAATAATCTGTAAAGATAAGTAAATCACAAGTTGAATGAAAATAGTTGAATGTATAATAAAGTAGAAGGCCATCCTGAATTATTAAGATATTATCTGCAAAGAAAAGTAGGCCAAAACAGTCAACTAATTCTATTTATAAAATTGAGACCAACCTTGATTATTCTACTTAAAAAGAGACCTCACCACCTAAATAACTAGAGAAAAAGACTTCTTAGTTATTTTGAAATTGACCAGGCACCACATTTGAAAGGATCTCAAATGAGCTAGCTAAATGCATCTGGTTTAGGGATTTCTTTGTGACTATCCTCCTCCTTCATATTTGATGAAAGCAGTTGAGTTGTATTAAAGATCCTCAAATCCTATGAAGTATGAATGTTTTACATTTAACAAATGAGAAAAGAGTTTGGAAACATTAACATAAGGCCAAGGTTTAGAGAGCATGAAAATGTAAAAAGCAGGACCCAAATCTAAGTACCTATTGCTCTGAAGCCTGCCTATCTTCCTGGCTGTAATGGCAGAAAGATTTTATTTTGACAGATGATAGAAAGAAATCCCTTTGAATTTTAGACCACAAAAATGATCTGCTTTGCTAGATGTAGGGCCTGTTTGCATGATTTTTCTTAGATGAGAAATTTTATGTATTTCCTATTTTGCTCCCTGGGGGAGCAAAGAAGGAGACATTGTTTCTGAATGGAGTTACATGAGTCATGTCTTAGGTAAATGCTATGGCTTTGTCTACTTCTGTTACTAGTGTGTCACTTTTGGTGTGTGTGTGTGTGTGTGTGTGTGTGTGTGTGTGTATTGGGTATCAAATGTAGGACCTCACACACATTGTAGAATGATAATGTGCTCCCTCCTCATCCCCCAGTGTTTTCGTGTTGAAGTCCTATGATGTCCTCACTGATCATCAATGGAAATAGCCAGTATCTACTGCTCTTTTCACTATGCCCAGAGCATGGTGACTAGGCAAGCCCGGCCTTAGTCAAACTGGATGCCAATTTTACTAGACGTGAATGATTTGAGACTTAAATTTGAATCTCACCAACCCTCTTAATTGGGTAGCTTTGGGAAGTTGGTTTCACTGAAAGTCGATTTCATTTAGAATGCTACTATTCAAACTATAATTCTTTGCATTCCATTTGAGAGAGAAAAAAAAAACACTTTTGAAGAACATCTTCCTTAAGTGAATTTCCAAGAAAGAGAAAACATAGACACATTTAAAATTTACGCTTTAAAGAAAAAAAAGATCATTAGATCCAAAAGGCAGCAAATTGCTCTGATCGCTAAAAGTTTCTGATCACCTAACTCAGAGTTTCTGTTTCATCTTCAGTTGGAGTGGAAAGAGCTCCAAACCTTTCAAACTAAAGATAAAAATACCTTTTTTCGTCCGAGAGTGGTTATTGAACTTTAGTGCATAATATATGTGACAAGCTTAGGAAAAAAATAGAAAGCATAAGTAAATGCCATTCTTGCTGATAAATGAAACCTAGAATTTCGAAGAAGTAATATAAATGCAGAATCTTCTGGGGAAAGCCTGTGACCAAAAGCATTTGACTTTGTTGCTTTATCTTCTCATTATGATTTTCTTCCTTCTTCCTCCTGTTGTGCCTCCTTTTTATTCTGGCGGTCTCTTCCCTTCCTGTTGTTTCCATAGTAGCCTGGAAATGTGGTAGCATGCTCACCCACACAGGGGCAGGAACAAAAGGAAATATCACCAATTCAACTTACAAAGTGTAAGGCTTTTATTTATGGGATCCTAATCCAATTTGTTTGCTGTTTGGTTCTGAAAGCCTTTTCTTTTCATTAGTGGGTATTGATTCTACAAAGAGGTTTTACTGAAATATTTCCATATCACATGTATGTCAATTGATTACAATACTCCCTTTATTTCTCCTCCCTTACCTGTTTCCTTCCATTTCCTCTTTTTCTAAGCCTTTTTTTTTTTTTTTTTTTTGGCCAGTCCTGGGGCTTGGACTCAGGGCCTGAGCACTGTCCCTGGCTTCCTTTTGCTCAAGGCTAGCACTCTGCCACTTGAGTCACAGCGCCACTTCTGGCCATTTTCTGTATATGTGGTATTGGGGAATCGAACCCAGGGCCTCATGTATATGAGGCAGGCACTCTTGCCACTAGGCCATATCCCCAGCCCTCTAAGCACTTATTAATGAGTTTCATTATAGTATTTTTAAGTCATAGCAAGGAGGTTCTTGAGTCACACTGGAGACCACTCACAACTCTTTTATTTGGCCTTGGCAAGTCACTTCATAGTTCTGGGCATCAGTTTCCTCAAGTATAAGATAGAAAGTAACAAATACCTAGTAGGATTTTATGAAGAATAAGTGTGCCAATTGCTGTCCAGGGTCAACTATTGTCATCATCATCTTTTTCACAGGGAAATTCCCTCTGGTTCTTTAATCCCTCAGTACAGCTCCCCCCACCTCCCACACTAGGAGTCATTCTGAGTAACTCCTTTTGGTAGCATCTTTCTTCCGCCCAGGAGAGAAGAGTCTATATGGTTAAGCTGACTAAGATGCCTACTCTGGATCACTTTTCATCTGGAGAAATACTTTTCCTTTTCCTTGAGTTATTGGTACCAGGACTAATTTTATTTTATTTTATTTTGGGCTGGTCCTGAGGCTTGAACTCAGGGCATGTGTGCTGTCTCTGGGTTGTGTGTGTGTATATATATGTGTTGTTGTTATTTGTTTTTGCTCAGGGCTGGTTGCCTTACCACTTGTGCTACAGCTCTACTTCTAACTTTTTGGTAGTTTATTGACAATAGAGTTTCACAGACTTTCCTACCTGGGTTGGTTTTGATCTGTAGTCCTTAGATCTTAGTCTCCTAAGTAGGTAGGGTAACAAGCACCTGGAATTATCTGTTAAATGAGAATCTTTCTCCCATTTGGAAGTAGTGTGTACATAGAGGTCTACTAGTCTGTCTTAACACATATCCCTACAATGGCTTTCATAATATGTGACAGAACTTCAGATATGTTTTGCTATCTAGATATAGGTGCTATAGCAGTTATCTAAGTAATTGCTGGTGATCACAATAATGTAAAAAGAAGCACGCACACACACACACACACACACACACATTTATTACTCATATATATCCTAGAAGGATTTACTGATCTTGGCTTAGTGAGAAATTCTTCTGGTTCCAGTTGGACTTGCTTCTGTGTGCGGGGAGTGGCTTGGCTGGTTGTTGACTGAGCTGGGGTGGTGCTATATAGTTGACCTCTTGAATGTTCTCCAAGGTATTGTGTGTCACCATTAGGAGGTGTTAGAATATTTAGAAGGTGAGATGGTGAGATGGAAGGTATTCAGGTCTTAGGGAACATACTTTCAAAGCGGATGGTGGGACCCAGCCTCTTCTCTGTCTCTCTTCCCTCCCATTTGCTTCCTTTCTTATTCTGGCCTTAAATCATAAAGAAACTTGTTGTTTAATTTTCTCTGTACCACCTGCTCCTGTCATGATGGGAGGTTTTCCCACAGATCTAAAAGCAAAGGGTCCAAATAATTATGTACTGTTGCAGCCATAATTGAGCCAAAAAATCTTTTCATTTTATAAGTTGATTATGTCGAGTATTTTGTTATCATACAGGAAGCTGACTGGCATAGGTGGTCTAACTGGAGTGGCTTAGGTCTGTTCTATGTGTTATTCATCTCTCAGAAGGTTCATTTAGATATGTTCTCACAGAGCACAAAGAGAAACTCATAAACACTTTTCAGGTCTTTGCTTGTACAACATTTGGTAATATCTCATTGGCCAAAGCTGGCTAACAGGGCTGAGCCAGAGTAGGAGGGAGAAGGTGTGACAGTGTTGGGTGGCAGCAAGTAGACAGTAGTCCCTTCAATTCTGCTCTCCATTTCCCTGTGTTCCTGTCCGTCATATAAAGAAAACCACTCTATTCAGATTACCAAGTCAGGGTCTTATCTGGGCCAAGATGTTATTGAATACACATTCTAGTCTTTGGTTTGTTTTCATGTAATCTACTTTTCTTCCTACTTGGCAGAAAAGTAGCAGCGCAAAACAGATCCAATTTTTAATAATGGATATTTTGAACATTTCATATTATAATCCCTATGATAGCTGATAATTCCTATTGGGACCAGTCTTTAACCCATGGTATTGTGGTATTCTCAGCAGATGATTTTGATATCCAAGGAGTAATACTAAAATAACTACTCATTAGAGTTGAGTACTTTCCTTGCAAAATATAATATGAGCATTCCTACTGGAGGTAGACTCTGGGTGAGATTTTCTGTTTTAGGAATTTGATATCTCCCTTTGGTTTTTCTTTCAAATGAGAAAAATCCACTGTATTTTTCTTTTCTGAATGTATTTCTTCACCAAATGGAAAATTGCTATTTGCATTTTCTAATGAGGAAAATGAAGGTCCTCAGGTGACATTGAAGGCAAAGGAAAATATGTCCTTCAATTATCAGCTAACTCCTCTGTTAGTGAGAGGGTTTCCCGGGGAAAGGGGGTGGGGTATGATTTCAGAAAGGGTTTCCTTCCAGTTCAAAGGCACACATCAAAATGTCTCCACCCCCTTGCAATAAAGGAGCTACCTGGACATACCTGTGACTATGCATGGAGTAATTATGTGGCAATGAAAAGGTTGTGTTGCTTTATTGGACCCGGGTTTGCTTGCAACTGCTTTAGGCCCATTATTTGTTCTGTATAAGAGCAGATGGGAAATTCCTTCTAAAAATGTGTGAAGCAAGTCAACAGGAGTTTATAAACATGGGAGGATTTACATACAGCCTGATGACTCTTCTCCATACTATGGGGCTGACTTCCCATTCTGGCACCGAACTCAGAATCCAGAATCAGACTACCTTGAGGTTTTTTTTTTGCCAAGTCCTTGGACTTGGACTCAGGGCCTGAGCATTGTCACTGGCTTCTTTTTTTTGCTCAAGGCTAGCACTCTGCCACTTGAGCCACAGCGCCACTTCTGGCCATTTTCTGTATATATAGTGCTAGGGAATTAAACCCAGGACTTCATGTATGGGAGGCAAGCACTCTTGCCACTAGGCCACATCCCCAGCCCCCTGCCTTGAGTTTTAAATCTCTGTCATCTTAAGAATATGAGCTGATTTAAAGCTCTACGAATTTAAAGTTACACATATATACAGATAATATATCCCTTTAAAAAAAATTTTGGTGTGATGCTAGGGTTTTGAATGCATGCTCTTGCAAGGCAAGTGTGCTATACTTACATTTTGGGGAAACATATTCCTAGCCCTTTTGCTTTGGTTATTTTTCAGGTAGTGTCTTGTGCTTTTGTCAAGAGTAGCCTCTCTATACCAGGGATTACTGGCAAGAATATCTTCCTTCTTTCCTTCCTTCCTTTCATCTCTTCCATCCTTCTTTCTCTTCCTCTTTCTTCCTTTATTTCTTTCTTTCTTTTTTTCTTTCTTTCTTTCTTTTTCTCTTTCTTTTTATTCCTTCTTTCTTGTCAGTACTAGGTCTCAAACTCGGGACCTCATACTCACTTGCTTTGCCTGCTTGAGTAAGGTGCTTTACCACTGGAGCCACACCTCTATTCTGGCTTTTGTTGGTTAATTGGAGATATAGTCTCTCAGACTTTTCTCCCTGGTTGGCTTTAAATGTCATTCCTCCAGGTCTCAACCTCCTGAGTAGCTAGAATTACAGGCATAGCCACCAGTACTCAGCTAAGAATATATTTCTTAAATGTATAATGATGCTGGTGTATCAATGTCACTAAATATGAATCTTCTTTCATCTTCACTTCATTATCACCCTCTTTCTTCCAACTTATTAGCTCTTTGGTTGATTGTTTTTTCTCCTTGTCATGGCATCAAGCGTCTTTCATAGGCATTGCTTCACGAGGAGAGAGAGAAACAGAGAGAGAGACAGAGACAGAGAGACAAATAGACAGACACACAGACGGACACAGACTGAGATAGACAGAAAGAGGAGCTGAGTTTGAAGGTGAAAATTTCTGAAGACATCTCTGCAGAAAATCAGTAGTGTATTTTAACAAAGTGAGTGAGAAGGAGAGAGAACACGGTTTCATCCTGAAAAGAAGGGTGAATACACAGTTGCATTTCACTGGCATAAGACCCTAGCTTTCAGAGGGAGACTGAAATGACTGTGGTTTGCATGGAAATTATCATTTGACTTTGATCTTGAGACAATGTCACTGAGCCAAATTCTGATGTTTACGTTTGGGGGAGGGAGGATAGAGATTATAAGAAAGAATACATGGGAAAAGCATTCTGGGAGGTATGTGTGTGTGAGAGAGAGAGTATGTGTGTGTGTAGGTATATGTTTGTATAGAACAATGGGATGGCAGATACAGAGGATAGGAAATGCCCTTTGCCTTCAGGAATTCGGGGGTTAAAACAGAAGTCCTAGGGTAGCTGAAAGATGACTGTTTTTAATTCTCTCAGCTCTGTGCTGGTTATAAACACTGGAAAAAAATGAGATTGAAGAATGTCTGGCAAAACAGACACTGTAACCCTTTTATTATCATATTTGTGGCTTCTGGGATATGACTTTAATGCCTTCTTTTAAGATGTTGCTTACTTAAAGCATGTGTTTAATTTTATTTAAAAATTTAAAAACTATTCCAAGTATTTCTTTTCTCCCTTCAATTAATTTTCCATTTAAGTATATGATTTCCTTGCTGAAGCAATCCATGACCTGAGAAGAATGCACAAGTTTAAATGTCTTCACATCAAAAAAGAACTAGGTCCATAGAGCAATTTAAAGAGAAACAGCAGAATACTTAGTAGAACTTCTGCAAATGTCCTGGCTCTGCTTGGTCCAAACTGTGTGATCGAAGGTAAAATCATTAACTTCTCTAAGCCTTCACTCCTTCAGGTGTGCTATTTGGAAGGCCAAGGCCATTTTACTCTATAAATCTGTATCCCAATTAGTCGAGGTCAATGTAATACCTTAAATAAAGCCAATGTGAAATGCAATAAGTTCATCTCTCTCTCAGCACCAGTGGATCTTAATTCAGTAATCAAATTAGCTACTGTAAACTATAAAAGCTATAAAATTGAAATTATATTGTCTATCTTATTAGGTTTGTTGTGAAGTTTTCCATCTCTTAAGAGGTTGCTTACTTAATGCCTGTATTTAATTTTCAATTCAATTTTTAAAAACGAACCCAAGTATTTCTTTTCTCTTTTCAATTAATTTTCCATTTAAGTATAGGATTTCCTTGCTTACTCAAGAAAGTGTTTGCAAAATGCTTAGCAGAGTGACGGGAACTTAGGAAGTGCTCCAAGGACATAATTTAAAAGTAAAGATTGAAGAAAAGCTACTGTGTCTCAGAGCCAGATCACTCTGGACACCTGGTGTGTTGAGATAAATAATGTAAAGCAGAATTATCAAAATAATAATGAAGATGATGACAGCTCACCAAACTCTGTTCAAAGTGCTATATCTGTATTTTAATCCTCATACCAGCCCTAGGAGTTAGATACAATTATTATCAATGTGACAGATGACAAAACTGAGACACAGAAAGAACAGGCAACCTGCTCAATGCCACAAAATGAGGAAAGAACACCCACTTTCCATTTCCGTTAGTGGATGTTGAAGCTTTCCCTGAAGTTTGGGGTTGGGGGATGGAGAGACCTCAGAAAATTACTTTTATTCCAGTCTTTCTGGTTTCTCATATAGTCTGAATGATGTCTGAATAAAGGATGGACAAACACTTGCAAATGTTCACATCTGCTTGTCCAACCCAACACCATGAGCTTCCACATTATCTGATGACATTCACCAGTGTTTTCCCCACATGGTGATTGTGAGTGATGGTATACTGTGACTTCAGCAAGCAGGCAGTGGAAATTTATCATGAAGATCACATTGAGATTGTAGCATTTTCTGTTTTATGATGACGTTGGCCAAGGGTTCAAATTCTTTTCCAATTGGTTCACTTATTCTAGGGGCTAATAGAGGAGCTTGACTTAAAGATGAGAAGCACAGGAAGACTTGAAGAATAGTTTTGTTAGAGTCACCCCCACATTTGAAGCCTAGCTCAGAATGGTAATGAAGAAAGCTTCTGCAGTGTTCTTTGCAAATGGAAATTGATAGAAGGCAAAATATGGACTCAGAAGACAAATTCTGACTAAAGAGTTCTGGCATCAATTATGAGACATCTTGTCCATTGGGGAATGAGAGACATGCACAGAATTAGGAACTATATGTACCTAGTTGTGTGTATAAGTGTGTAAGTGAACAAGCAAACTTGTTGAAAGATTAGATGTGTTCAGAATGTTAAAGTGCTCCCTGTACACTAAAAGGGGAAATGTATTTGTGCTAATGCTGAGTTGGACTATTAAAAAATGGTTCACTAACAGTGAAACAATTCATTATAAATTTTAGGGAAACAGATTAGAGGGGAAAGAAATATTTGTTCAGTTCTGCCTTCTATACCTCATATGGTCCAGTTAAATATAGACATTATTTTTTTACCTATGTGTAGTGTATATATTCAGGTTCAATTAAATATATCTGTGAAAAATAGTAACATAAGTCAAGCAGAAGAAATAAAAATCTGCTGCATCATTTTGGGGGGGGGACATTTATCCAAGTTCAAGAATTTGCTTCATAGTAATATTGAAAAAATTTTTTTTTGCCAGTCCTGGGGCTTGGACTCATGGCCTGAGCACTGTCCCTTGCTTCTTTTTGCTCAAGGCTAGCACTTTGCCAACTTGAGCCGCAGAGTCACTTCTGGCTTTTTCTATATATGTGGTGCTGAGGAATCGAACCTAGGGCTTCATGTATACAAGGCAAGCGCTCTTGCCACTAGGCCATATTCCCAGCCCTGTAATATTGAAATTCTTAATACTGCTATTTGTTTATAGTCACCTCTGTTCAGCTTGTTCTCAGTAATTTTTACTACCTCAGTTGGTTTGCCTTATATTTAAAATTCCATATTCTCAGCAACCATATTCAGACAGTTTTGATACCCACTTTTTGTTGGAATTTCGATGCTTGTTATTTTAACCAAAGCTTAATATTTTCTTAATGTTCATTCTTTTCCTAATAGAATGTTTAACCCAACCTCCTCATTTTCCAAAAGGATGGAGAGTAGTAAGAATGTGGCAATAAGGCCACCTTCCCTAACTCTCCAAAAAACAAGAATATTTAAAATCTCCCAGGATGTACTATGTTGCCTTTTTCTGCTCAAGATTTGAATTTCTCAATGACAAACAGTTTTGGGTAGCCTGAGCTTAATTAACATTAGTGGCTCTCAGGGTGTTGATGTGATTTTTATACTCATACCTATGTACCATTAGACAAGACTGGCTTTTTATTTGAAGCAAAAGGGTTAATTTATACCTTATTATATATGCACACAAATATTATTATGGCAATGCACACACAGAAATTCAACTCTTATTCTTTTTTTTTTTTTTTTTGGCCAGTCCTGGGCCTTGGACTCAGGGCCTGAGCACTGTCCCTGGCTTCCTTTTGCTCAAGGCTAGCACTCCGCCACTTGAGCCACAGCGCCACTTCTGGCCGTTTTCTGTATATGTGGTGCTGGGGAACCGAACCTAGGGCCTCGTGTATCCGAGGCAGGCACTCTTGCCACTAGGCTATATCCCCAGCCCTCAACTCTTATTCTTAATTATTCATGCTAGTAGAAAGGAAGCAGAGTTACATACAATAAAGCCCTTAAATATTTTGCCTTAGAATGTGCTGTTTTGTAAATTTTTATTTGGCACAGGAAATTTTAGCAAAATGATACAGAAGCTTGTAAAAATTCACTAGGCACTTGCTGTATGCAGAGCACTAGATATTAGCGTATACTTGTAGGGTACAAAAGGAATAGCTGGAAAATCATATATCTGCTGGGAGACCAAGGCAATTGGAAGGAGAGATAAATTTCACACTTATGATGCTATCTGAAGAGACCAAGCAATAATGGATCAATTAATATCAAATAACTAAAATTTGGGGGCTGAGACAATATGGTAAAAAAAAAAAAAGTAGGCTTCTTAGATGACATTTATTCTCATTCCAGAGTTGAAGGGCTTATGTGCTCTAGCTATGGAGAATGGAGGTTCATGCTAGGTCTTTAGAAAATTATATATAGAGAAGCTCAAGTTACAGCTTTTTGAGTCTAGGATAGGTCCTATTAAGTGTCTTATGAAGGTGTCTGTGTGACAGTACAGAATGGAGGCTAAAAATCTCTGTTTTCTGGTCCCTTAGACAATAAAGAAATAGGGCCCTCGTCTTCCATAATTGCTGTAAAATATCATTTCCCTTAAGAACAACTTTAATTATATTCTGGCTATGGCCACGTAAAATACAAATTAACTACAATGAATAAAGTAAGGTGTAGCCATATACCCAAACCACCAAGATCCCACTTACATTGAAATAAAATTTTGTTTCTTCACATACTCCACATGTATTTTTTCTGAGCTGGCATTTAACTGGAATCCATCAGTATAATAATACACGTTGTTAAAATACTGAAACATTTTTGTACCAGTTATTAAGTAGTCACATCTCTAATGTGGCATCTCAAGCCCATACTACCCACCTGAGCTACCCAGACTTCTCCCCTGACAACCCCTATCATTGGGGAGGTTAAACGGATATAGTCAGGGCCCTCCAATAGCCTGTTGTAGCACTTTGACAAGCAATTGTCCTAATTGGCTAGCCTTTGTGTAATTGGACAGTGTGGGATGCCATTCATTCTGAGTGTCCCTCAGAAGCTGAAGATCTTTACCTCAAAACTTAACATACACCCTTGCCCTGATGCTATTTCTCTTCTCCTATGATGAGAATCTCTCTTGTAACCCACTTTTACCATTTAAATATGAAATGTCTCCTGTAGGTTTGTTTCTCATCTTATTGCACTATTTTGGGTGATTCTGGATTTTTAGCAGGTAGAAACTAGTTGAAAGAAGTATGGCACGGAGAGGAGGGGGCATGCCTTTGAAGCATATACCTGCCACACTCAGGGCACTTCATCACTTTCTGCTTCCTGTCCACTATGAGGTGAAAAGCGTCTCTTTCCACATACTCTCACTACCATTTTTCTCCATTACCATGGGCCCAGATGCACTGGAGCCAAAGTATATAGACTGAAATGTTTGCAACCGTAAACTAAAATAAATAATTCCTTCTTTTGAGTTCTCTCAGGAATTTTGGTTATGAGAGTGCAGAAATATCTAATACACCTGACCTAAACAGAAACATACTAAACATATTACAAACCTTCACACCTTCAT
Source organism: Perognathus longimembris pacificus (assembly GCF_023159225.1). Taxonomy (NCBI): domain Eukaryota; kingdom Metazoa; phylum Chordata; class Mammalia; order Rodentia; family Heteromyidae; genus Perognathus; species Perognathus longimembris. Next base: position 119,884,208 of record NC_063161.1, on the reverse strand, counting down.
ATCAAGGCTCAGGTCAAGGGCAAGGTATAATAGTCATTACCATAATCCCAGCTACTTGGTAAAGATAGGTGAGTTAGAGGCCTGCCCAGACAAAAAAAAATTGTGAGACCCTAACAAGCCTGGCATGTAATCTCATCTATATGGAAAGGAAAGATGAGAGTATCATAGTCTTAGACTGCCTGATAAAAAGTACAACCTTTTATCTGAAAAACAAAGCAAGTAGGGCTGGAGTCATGGCTTATGTGGCAGAGTACTTGCCTAGCAATTTTGAAGCCCTGAGTTTAAAGCCTAGTACTGCCAACAATATTTTTAGAAAGAAAAAATTGGCTCACTCAACTTTAATTTCTTCCTTGTACACTACTCTCACTTGCCTAGTCTGGAGGCTCTCATTCTTCCCTGGTAATTGTCTAATAAAACAATACAATGTCATTTAGCATTCACCTACCACTGTAGTAATTAGCCTGACAATGGTAGAACCACCACTAGACAGAAAGCTCTTCAAGTTAGGATCAGAAAGTAGGATCTGCCTGATACACACAAGCAGTCCAATGTTATGGGTAAACAAGAGAACAAATGAAGGAATATTTAACTGATCTAACACAGAGATGTTTTTGGAAGCAATTTAAGAGCAATTGTATTTGCTATCTATTATTCAGTAACAAATTATCCCTGAAACCCAACAGCTCAAAAGAGTATCCTATCAGTTTCTGAGCAGCATGAATCTGAGAGTGGTTTAGCTGAGTTCTGTGTCTGAATAGCTGTTGATCCTGCACTCAGCTATTGGCAAGGTCTATTATAGTCTGAAGAATGGACTGGAGGATCAGCTTGTGAGCTCAGTTATGTGATTGCTGGCAGGAAACTTCAGTTTCTCCTCAAAAGGCCCCTCCATGCAGTTGCACACAACATGGTGGCTAACTTCCCAAGGGCAAGCTCCAGAACAGAGAGACAATGCTGTACTGACATTTATGACTTTGTCTGAGTCATACACTGTCATTTTCACCTTATTAGTTACAAGTGAGTCACTCAGTCCAGCCCACACCCAGCAAGAGGAAGACATTGTCCAGAATATGAATACCATGAGGCTTTGAGGGCCTTTTAGAGAGAGAGCCTTGCATGAGTGGTTAGATGGAAGGCTTTAGGGAGGGGCATGCTATAGAGTTCTTCAGCTGACCTCAAAAGAATTAAATTCACTTCTCACTACTTAGAATATAGACATATGCCCTTGCCCACTTGTTATACTATTTTATTTGTGTGTGTTTGTTTGGTAAAGCCTTCTCATTGAAAATAATCTTTCACAACAAGCCAAAGTTTGGGTTTGGTAGAAATATTGCTGAAGAGGAATAAGGAAAAGGAATCAGTCTAGATCTAATTTTTCTTTACCAAAATAATTTCCTTTGCTGCAGTCAAATTTGACTTGGCTTCTGGACAATGTTGATGTTCATAATAAACAGAAATTCTGGTTGTACACCTACACACACAGAGTTGTCCTCATGAAGATGGATACTGTAACCTCATCTAGCTGTAAGGGATTGTACAATAATAACAGATATATTTTCTGAAAGGCTGAAATAGATGATAATGTACTAGGCAGGTAATAAACACCAAAGATCACTACACTGAAACCATTATAGATTACCACACTCAATATGACAACAGAATGAAGGTGATACTACTGTTATCCCATTTTCTACAAGGAGGCAAAGAGATCACATGACTTGCCTAAGGTGATTATTGCTAGCATCACTACTCTATGCTCCTAATTACCTATTCACACTGAAATCATCATATCTCTAGAAGACCAACTAGTGGTAGATCCTCTTCACAACAGCTCTATGAGTTAAGTACTGTTATTTCCATTTTATGGATGAAAAACTGGAGTTCAAATACATTACTTGACTTACTCTGCCTAAAGAAGTGGTGCTGTGGCTCTAGTGGTAGTTAGCCTTGCACCCAAAGGGGCTCAGGGACAGTACCCAGACCCTGAATTTAAGCCCCAGGATGAGAAAGAAAGGAAGAAAAAGAGGAAGAAAGAAAGAAAAAGAAAGAAAGAAAGAAAGAAAGAAAGAAAGAAAGAAAGAAAGAAAGAAAGAAAGAAAGAAAGAAAGAATGGAAGGAAGGGAGGGAGGGAGGAAGGGAGGGAGAGAGAGAGAAGAAGGAAGGAAGGAAGGGAGGGAAGGAAGGAGGGAAAGAAAGAAAGAAGAGAAGAACAGAGAAGAGAAGAAAAGGAAAGAAAAGAGAAAAACAGAAGGGGGAGGAAACAGGAAATATTGGTAGTCATCACACATAGTGACAATAGTCACTGAGTGCTTAGTAAACATTTTATGTGTTAGGTTCATATGTGTATGTATGTATGTATGTATGTATGTATGTGTAAAGAGGGACAATGAGAAGAGGATTAGGATATAAGATTCATTTATTACTTTGATTGACATCATAAACAACTAAAAGCTCCTGCTCTAGTCATTTTTGTTCTTAAGGCCACTGACAATAGCTTATCCTCAATACATGTATTTACTTCAGGCCATAACAACTTAGAAAATTATCACAACTTAGGCAAATTATATATTAACTAATGTATATTGTATAATTCAATGAGTTTTATTGTGACATTTGCATACATGTCAGTTATAATTCTTTAAAAATTATTGTAAAGGAGATGTACAGAGAGGTTACAGTTAGATAAGTCAGGTATTGAGTATATTTCCTTTTGAACAGTGTCCCCTCTTCCCTTGTTTCAACTATAATTCTTAAGCTACTTCCTTGTACCTTTCCTATGAAAGATAATTATTAAAAGAAACTATATGCAATAGGTTAGCCTGATTTCGACTAACAAAGTGTGTGAACTTTGGCAAGTCTCTAAACATAACCTAAGATTAGACTCTCTAAAGTTGACTTTTCCCATTCTCAAAGATGGACAATTTTGTGCCATCTGATCATTGTAGGTGTTGGATGAGACTTATTAAACTTCTTAGCACAGTGTCTGGCCCACCAACTATTATGAAGTTTTCTGCACAGACTAGAAGAATCTGAAATCAAACCTGTCCAAACTGTGAAAATAAATTCTTTTTCAGTCCTGAATCTTTCACATCATGAAAACATAAATGGATATAACCAAGACTGTATGTCTTCAGTTTATCTATTCGTCCAACATTTATTGAATGCCTACTATGTGACAGAAACTGGGCAGAGTAATCCACAGTTACATCCAGTTTCTTTAAAGGTAGGACACAAAATTATAGATAATGCTTAAAGTTAAGGTATGTGAGAAGAGCAGACAATAAATCACTCTGGCACTTTATTTTATGATTGTGGACACAAGTTATCATCACTTGACTATTATGCCTCAGCTCAGTCAAATGGACATCAGCCATAATAGCCTCATTTTTTAAGGCTGTGTCTACCTGGCATCCGATTGATTGAATTTGAGGTCCCCACTTTCCATTTATATGGTTTAGTTCTTCCCTTTACATAGCACATAGGAGAGGATTGATTTGCTTTGTGTATTGTCTTTTCCCTTCTCAAATTCCCAGGTCCCTCTTTTTCTCTCCCACTTCTCTCTCCTCTTCCATTCATGATTCCCCTGTATTTTGCAGTATGGATTTACATTTTTTAAGCTGTACATGTTTGCAATGAAAGGTAGATTAGGAAAAGAAGCAAAGTATAGATCATCAGGAAAATGTATATTGTATACTTAAGGCACTGATTTCTAATTCTTTGCCACACATTATTGGTTTTTGCTAGTGAGTGGGATCATATACAACCCCCAAAATTGGCTTCAAAAAATAGCATAAAAGTGATACTTCACTCTGTTTACTATTTTAAAATAACAGTTTGACAGTTGTATATAGTAGTAAACTTTCTACAAGTGTTTTCATATGAATTGTCTTTAATTTCACACATGTATCTTATTCTTCAACGGATTCATAAAGTCAAAGAAAATGGTACTATTAGATGTTGCAAGAACATTGTAAAGTAGCCAGTATTTGATCCTCATTGTTCAAACAAAACAAAAATGGAGGATCAGAGACAGTGTGGTTTGCCTGATGTTGCTTAACTAGTTAAGAATTAGGTTAGTGATGGAATCTGAGACTTGCACAGCCTGTGTCCACCAGCCTATGCTTGATTCCCAGAAAATATCTGATGTCCAGCAGAGCACCATTCACACCGTAGTATCTCTGGCACGGTTCTCTAGCTACTGCGGCTGGAATCTCAGGCAGTCCCACATGGTGGAAAAGCAGACCTCTGGGCTGAACTTTCCAGGGGAGTTTGCTAATGTGCAGCATCTGGACAGTGTTTCTCATTAATATCTGTCAGCATAACTGTCATAGCATTTCATTGTGGTATCTGAGACTCATCTCTAGAGCATGTGGATCCCAGTCTTTCAATGGGTTTGAGGCAACTAGAAGTACTTAATGGGACTCAAGGCTCATGTCTAGCTGTATGAGCATTTGGCAATGACAATGCCCTCAGGGACCCTACATAATGACTTGCCTGTCTTTAATCAGACAAAAGCAGCATGTACTCTGGAAGCACTTTCAGAGTGTAAGTATCAATACCTCGGCAGTGGAATCAGGAGAGACTAGTGTATCCCCCTACTGTGGGGCACTGACAGTGTGGACATGTTCCCAATGGTGAAGGGCAGAGATGCACATCTCCTTGTGAATTCTCTGGTCACAAGACCCACCCAGGAGAGCATTCACCATTTTGAGCAATTGGCAAAGTTGAGATTGCCTGGCTACACATCCCACAATGATCTTTCCACCCAGGATATTAAGTAGCTTTGTGTGCGAGAGATACTCCATTAACTAACACTAGGTATCCATTTCAACTGCCCCCAGCATTCAACTAAACAGAAATGCAAAGTTTTTCACTTCTGATCTTCCACAGGCATACCTGGCCCACATTCTAGCACCTGGAGTTGGAGAAGTGGGGCTCAGGATAGAAATTCATCTTTCAACTATAGTCCCTTCAGGAGAGTGATTCTGGAGACTTTGCTGCCTAGACCTAAACTACAGCAGGGCCCAGAAGTGGCATTGCCATTGTACTGATTCATGACCAAGTAATATCTGACCAAGTAATATCACCTGAATGGTGGAGGATCTAGTAACACATAGCCCACAAAATAAACATCCCAGAGATAGAAGAGATAACTGCCACAGATTATAGCATGTAAACAATGTGCTCACACTTATGGGGTTTTAGAGGTCTTTGTATCCCAGAAGTTCAGATTCATCTTTTATTCTCTGTTCCTCTTTTATCTTAGCTCTGGCAAAGAAAGAAATAGATGTACATACACACAACAAGCATATACATATATATGTACATATTTAGCACATTAAACTGAACTTAGATATAATTGGCTTTTGAAAAACTTAGTAAAAAACTTGTCTTCATTATGTGGATAAAGCCTTTTGCTTCTGTTTCAATTTGGTCATGCTAAATTATTATGGCAGTGGTCTATGATATTTGTGTCATTTATCCTAGACAAGAACTTTTATTATTGCTGATCTGGTAAATAATTTTCTCTTAGTTTGGGGGCCTATTATAATAAAATACTATCAACTGGGTGACAGAAATAACATAAATTGATTTCTCACAGTTTTGGAGTCTGAGAAATCCAAAATAAAGACACCAGAGATTCAAGGTCTGGTGAGTAGCCATCTCCTGCTACAGACAGCTGTCCTTTTGCGGGAGCTTCATGCAGTAGAAAAAGGCACTAATCCTACTCATGCCTCAATCACTACCAAAGATCCCACCTCCAAATGCTTTCACATTGACTACTAGGTTTCTCCACATGAAAGCTGGTGGACACAGTCTATAGCACACATGTAAGCTGCTTCAAATCCCAGGCTTCCTGATGCCTTTACTGCTATCCAGGTGAGCACTCACGAATGGTGAAGTGTGAACTAATTCAGACAAGTTTAGCCCTTGACGTTTTACAGGTATTATTTTCTGGCCTTGTTTGTTATGGTGAGCAATGGTCTTTATATTTTATTCCAATAAAAAGCTAAACTTAGCAGAAGCTCTTCCTCTCTGCTGAAACTCTCCTGCTGGGGTATACTGTTCAGCAGCCAGATCTTACCATAGTGCTTCTTGGTCCAGGGTCATTCGAAGGATGCTTATTCTTCATGTGTTACATAGAGGAACATAGATTCATGAATTCTTGCTTGTTTTAATACCAATTTGCTAAAAACAATGTAAGGGAGAAAATTCAGTGCACTGTCTTGGTATAGATAAAAGGGTATTAAACTTATTTTTTTAAGTGAAGAATTTGATAACTACAGCTAGATTACAGTTTTGAGTTTCACGTAAAACATTCTGTTTTGAATATTTTCTTCATCCCTAAGCCTGAAACTCTCCCCCACTCCACCCCTGGGGAAATGGAGGAATTCAGATTTTTTCCAATAGAAAAGCATTTTTCCTCCAAAACAGCCTTATACCTCTATATGCATCCATATTTTACTGAGGAAAAGAAATGGGAAAATTTTATTTTTGCATATTGTATATGTCAGTCACGTTTCAAATCCTATTTTAAGTATCTAAGGGGTTTTGTTTGTTTGGCATAATATCTTAGCTATACAAAGAGTATACTTCCCATAAAGAGGCCTTAAATTATCAGAACAATTAGCTTACTTTTTCTTCTGTTGTACATCCTTGTGTCTCTTACTTGCTTAGGCAATGAAAATTGTTGTTACTTTTTGTGGAGGGTCAAAGGAGAACCTGAGAATTTAAATTCTTATCTCGCATTTTGATTCCTGTACAATATTTCCTAGAAGCTGACAAAGTTCCTCGTTAAATATCTATATCACTGCAACCTGAATATTATCATGTTCATATTACAGATGAATAACTTTATCTCTTTAACTCTAAGACAGCATTAATTATACATACATACCAGAATTAGATGTATCATTACACAGAAGTCAATGCAGCCAATTAATCTGTACTAAATTATTAATTGTGGGAAAGTACCCAGATTTCAGAGACAGCATACAGTAACTATGTGTCTTAGGATTGGTGAAATGGGCTAACTAAAAAGCAGAATTAGAAGTGTATTGGTGTTTAGAATGGTTAGCTGAATTCCCTCTCCATGTTGTAAAGATAAAAGATAAGATTACCACCCAGATGCCTGATTTTGTCACAATCACTCCAGTTTACCTTTTTATGGAACAGTAATAATTGACTTATAGGGTTGTCTGTTTCTGGTCCAGTTCCTCTTCTCCTAGATGTGAACTGGAGAACTTTTCCTGAACAACAGGGAGCAATTTTATCACAAAGAAGTGATGAAGGAGGATTCCTCACTGAGAACCTGAGAACCATTTGCCTTGTTTTCTCTAGAGAAGGTGGAACAAAGCCGAGAGAAACATTAAAATATCCATTGAACCAAAGGTAGATATAATACTGAGTTTCTAGGGTACCAAAATAAGACAGCATAAGAAAATCTAGAAAATCTGATGGAAAATATTATTGTTATTGGTTAATGTAATGTTCCCTGAGATAAAGATATAGATATGGATATAGACATATCATATATAGATAGATACACTATATTTCTTTACCATTCATCATTTGGGTACCTTGGCTGATTCTACAGTTTGGCTACTGTGAACAGCGCTGTTATAAACATGTGAATGCCAATGTCTTTCTTTCATATTGATTTACATTCCTTTGGATATCTCCCCAAAAGTAGTATGGCGGGGTCATAAAGTATGTCTACATTTAGTTTGTTGAGGAACCTTCACACTGATTTCCATAGTGGTTGTACTTGTTTATACTCCCAGCAACAGTGTATGAGGGTTTCCTTTTCCCCCCTGAATCCTCTAGAGCAAAACTCTTAACCAAAACATTACCAACCAAATCTACTAATAATACACAAAATGGATACTCAGAAGGAAAAATAAAATAAGTGATAATCTCACTATATAAAAAAGGGTTTTAGGGTTTAACTCAGAGATAAAGCACTTTTTCAGCATACATGAAACCCTGGGCCCAAACCTCAATATACAGAAAAGGCTTTGAACTAACTACATTATGCTCCCATTTATCGTTAAAAAAAATGGAGGAAAGTAAGAATACAAAAGATTTGACTAATCTGATTAAGGCCTTCTATAAGATAAAGTCAGACAGGCATTAGCAAGACTACAGCTAATATTTACAATGGCAAATATCCTATTAATTTATACTTCAGATAAAAAAGATACAAGTATGCTCACTCAAAATTTGCATACTATACTGTACTAAAATTTCTGTCCCATGCAATAAGGCAAGATTAAGTAACAAAGGCTTAGAGATTATAAAGAAAGAAGTAAAATTATTTTATTTGGGGATAATGTATTCATATACTTAAGAAATGCCTAAAAATGTAAAGCTACTGTAAACAACTGACTATGACAAGGACACAGTCTATAAAGTCAATGCACAAAAATCAGTTGTGGGAGACAAGCTCAGGTTTAGGCTAGTCAAAGCAGGGGATTAAAAGAGCCCAATAGCTATACCCTATGAACACATAAGATGATGCTAAGTGAAATGAACTCCATGTTATGGAAATGACTGTTGTAATTACTTTCAACATGCCATGTGAAACCATAGTATGTATCATTGATGATCCTCTTGTATCCCCTTCCTGTGGTTGTACCTGCACTATCTCTGTATCTTATCTGAGTACATTGGAAACCGTGTATACTGGTATTAGAACTAGGAAACTGAAAGGGAATACCAAAATCAAGAGACACGGGGTAAAAAGACAAACGACTACAAAAGCAATACTTGCAAAGCTGTTTGGTTTAAATCAACTGAACAACTCATGGGGGGGGGAGGGAAAGGGGGAGGGGGGAGGGAAAGGGGGAGGCTGGAGGGGGGAATGAGGGAGGAGGTAACAAATGGTACAAGAAATGTATCCAATGCCTAATGTATGAAAATGTATCCTCTCGGGGCTGGGGATATGGCCTAGTGGCAAGAGAGCTTGCCTCATATACATGAGGCCCTGGGTTCGATTCCCCAGCACCACATATACAGAAAACGGCCAGAAGTGGCGCTGTGGCTCAAGTGGCAGAGTGCTAGCCTTGAGCAAAAGGAAGCCAGGGACAGTGCTCAGGCCCTGAGTCCAAGGCCCAGGACTGGCCAAAAAAAAAAAAAAAAAAAGAAAAAGAAAAAGAAAATGTATCCTCTCTGTACATCAGTTTGACAATAAAAATTTTAAAAAATTTAAAAATAAAATAAAATAAAAATCTAAAAAAAAATCAGTTGTGCCCAGATGCACTCTCAGTGAAAAATTTAGGAAAATAAGATTTAACAGCAAGCCTACTTAAAATAGGATACTTAATAATAAATTTAACAAAAAATTGAATAACATCTGTGCTGAAAACTACAATAATTTTCCAAAAGAAATGAAATATATACGTAAATGGAGCTATGTCTTGTTCGTGGATTGGAAAACTCAGCTTTATTCAAGAATTGAGTTCTCCTCTAATTCATTTATGAGCTCCATGGAATCCCAGTTGAAGCCCTCATGGGCTTTCAAAAGGAAATTGATGAAATTCAAAAATGTATCTTAAATGACAAGGTACTTTGAACCAAAATAATTTTGTAAAGGAAAAATGTCTGGAAAATTTAAACTACCCATTTTCAGACTTATTGTTAAGAGTCAAGTCCAAAATTTGAAAAAGTATCCAGGACATATAAAACCACTAACAAAAATAAATCTTGAGAAAGTGGATTTTAGATTTCGACACTTTCCAGTGAAGTTATCTGAATCAGTTTCCATTATGTCAAGCTTCTCCATAAGGAAGTAATACTTCCTACTAGAAAGAAGCCCCTTGAAGGCTCCCTTACTTGCTCTTCAGCAATGGATGAGGCAGATCAGCGAACATAACTAGACACAAGCCTCACTCTACGCTTACTAGAGCCTTTGACTGCAAAAGGGCTTCCCACAAACTTTGGAATACTGTTTCCCTGAAGTGATAATGTCCACATTATACAAAATGCTTGCTGGTCTTGAAGATTTTGTAGTACTTACAACCTCATAGGCCCCCTGAATTTTCTAGGTGTCACTTCCTCTTGTTATAGCATTTAATTTTCCTAAACTAATCATTAGAAAACCTACTCTGAACAACAACCTGGTAATGACATCTAAACTACATGAAGAGCATTTTACCCAATCTTCCAATAGATTACAAACTTGTGAGGGATGAGAATTTTGCCTGTTTTCTACACTGATGTATGTATAGTACCTAGAAAAATTCCTGATACATAATACTTAACAAAATATTTGTTGAATTTTACTATAAGATCATCATGAAAAGAACCAACAGGCATGGAGATCATATCCATAAGCCTTGACACAATTTATCTGAATCTTCACCCAGATTCAGTATTTTAATGTGTCTAAAAATTGTCTAGAGATCTTTTTAAAAGGCAGATTATAATCCAGTAAGCCTAGGGTCTATATGTTTCTGGTAAATTTGTGGGTTCTGATGCTGGTGCAAGGAGCACTCTTTGATTAGCAAAGAACTCTCCTAAATACTTCCCAGAAGATGCAAGCCAGTAACTAGTTCAGGGGTGTAAGGTGGTTCCTTTCTGAGAGATGAACCAATGTCTTTCTCTTCTCATCATTCACTAAAGGTGGCTCTAATCCATGTGGCGGGGGTAAACCATCATCACATCTACACTCCAGCCTGTGGGAAGCAGGAGGAAAAAGTGAAGATTAAAAAGTTTTCGTTTTCATTTAGAGCCAGAAGTTACACATTACTTCTGTACACTGCTCAAGAGCCAGACCTAGCTGCAAGGAAAGATGAGAAATTCATTCTCCACCTGGACTCTCACCCAGCTAACATAGGAAGTCCTAGTACTAGAAATTTTTTTCTGAAAGGGACGAATGAAGTGAGACATCTACTGGTCTCCAGCACTGTAGCTAAGAAAACCTTGGACCGTTCATTATACCTTCTTCTATCTTTCCTCTTAGTATGATTATATGCAATTTTTCTCTTTCTTCTTTTGCTGATCTACACACAAGTTCCTTTGTGTATAAGATGGCCCATTTTATCACAGGACGATGTCTTTTAACTTGGTTCCTCCAAAGCTGTGACTAAATATAAATGGACAGATCATTTTTGCATACCCCAAAGTCAGTAGCTCAGGATGACAAATAAACATTTTAAATTTCAGAGACTTGCCTCTATCTTCACCTGTATTTCTTCAGTGTCCTCTCTACTCTCCAATCTCTATTGTTCTTACAGAATCTCAATGAAGTTGGTAGTACTGTCTTCAAAAAGATTTATTTTGCTTAAATTCCCTCTCTCCCTCTCTCCTTCCCTTCCTCCCTTCTCTCTCACCCCCCCTCCTTCTCTAACTGGAAACGTTGATAAGCAGTTTTTGTTTTATCTCTATTACATCCAGAGACGTCCCTGGAGAAATACCGTGAAGGTAATTCATTCTGTACAGATGTAATTTGAATCAAGTTTAGGCAAAAACTGAAAGACACTTTTATTGGAACATCTTGGCCTTAACCTAACAACTCAGCAGCATTTGCATTAGACAACACAAATAATACACTTAGCCTTCTAGCAGTCATGGCTGAGCTGTCTGGAATTGAAGAATACAGAGAGGAACCATGGTAGCTTAATATATCTAGTCACTGCTGCAAATTAAGAAAAGGACTTAGGAGTCCCAAATCTTACTTCTAGAACTGGGATATTGTTTTAAGAATTTTCTCTTTATACTTGGGAAATATAGTTCAGATAATTTCCCTGTTTACACACTTTTGAATTAAGAACAAAAGCAAAAAAGAAAGGAAATGGGAAAAAAGGAAGAAAGGAAGGGAGGAATGGAAGAAGAGAGAAAGGGAGGGAGGGAGGAAGGGAAAGAAGAAAGGAAGAAAGAAGAAAAGAAGGAAGGAACGAACAAATGAAGGAACGAAGGAACAAAGGAAGGAAGGAAGAAAGAGAGAGAGAGAAAGTTGAGAAAACAGAAATGATTTTTTTTTTGTGGTCTGGCACCATAGTCTATAAACTGGGTTTTTGAAATGAGTCAGCTACAAAAATATACCCTGCACAGTTTATTGGAATAGATTGTACCAATGCTGTGTGTGTGTGTGTGTGTGTGTGTGTGTGTGTGTGTGTGTTTGTTTGTTTTTGTTTTGTTGGCAGCCCCCAAGTGAGTACAAGCCTGCTTCTGGATGGGCTTAGAATTTATTCCTTGTAACTTTGGTTTTCAAAAGATGACACCCCATCTGTATGGTGACAGAGGTTGTGGCTATTGAATGGGCCTGGCAGACAGCACAGCCAATCCATTAGTTTTCACTCTCAATAATCAGTATCACTGCAGACTCGGTTGGTCTGGCTGATTGATTGTAAAGACAGCCAAAATGAACAGCTCGACCATCTCACAGTCTGATTTCTCCGCCATGTATTGACCCAGTTCAAGTTACATATGTTACAATATTTGCAAAGCTGTCACTGTTATAAAACACTTACTAGGAGCCTGGTATTGACAGGACCCTTATAAGAGCCCATTAAAATTAGAAACCATTCATCTCTGGCCTGCTTTGAATTTTGAAGGTTCTTTTATATAGGAAAGGGAAGCCATTTAGTATGTATTCTACACATTCATGAACCAGCAGATACAAAAATGAGGAAACAGCTTTTTCTGGAATTCCCTTTGCTGTGATTAACTGAGCAGAAATTGAGAATGAAAGTGGGCAGAGAACAATCATATATGTGTGTTGTTGTTGCTTTTAATCAGCCTTTATTAAAAAAAAAATCTCAGAATGTATGGAGACCAAACCCCCAGATCATTTCTTGTCCAAGAAAAGGAAGTGCTGGCATCTGCTGGCAAAGGTAAGGAGTGTTGAGCACCATGGTCTCATTAACTCAGGAGATGACCTGCACTGTCTGGAAACTGTCTGTGTTTCAGACCCCTTGGCTGATTTACGGTTAAAGCAAAATGGGTCGTTTGAAATTGTGGAGCCAGCGGTTTGCTTTCATTCATTTTTAAAGCCTTCTGTTGAATTCAGGATAGATCAGAGAGATCTCTCATTGCACTAAATAAACTTCTCAACGGGGCTGATTGAGCTCCTCAGACGGGACACTCGGGGAATGCGGGGAAACTCAAGGCCCATTAAATCACTGAGCACACTTAGTTGAAATTATGATACTCTGGTCACCCGTGGCTAAATGAAGAGCAGAGGTTTAATGAGTTTACCAGGTTAAAAATGAGCCAGTGTCAGGCAGGAATCAGACTCATTAATTAGAGCTCCACTTAAACTATTGAATAGTTTTACTTAACGGCAGTACTCCAGGGGCTGGGGGGAGAACTTAGAGATGACAATGTCTGCCTTTGCTTTGTAGCCAATTATGAACCACTAAATGAGGGATAAGAGAGGGCGGGAGGGGGGTGGCAAGCAGACAATTTTTAACCAATTTTTACCACTGACCACCATAAACTTGGCAATCCAAACTCTTAGCCCTTTTATTGTGTAACTAATTGGGACCTTAGGGTGGCATCCCCTCTCTTCTACTTGAGAAAGTATACAGACCATAGATGAGCCCTAAAATATCAGCTACTTAAAAAGCTACAGCTTGCATACAGTTCCCTTACAGTTCCCTTCCGAAAAGATAGACTTTCCTTACTGCCCAAACCCTTCAGACACGTGGGTGAGACCAGTCAGTCTATCCATTCAGGAATGGAGAGAAACCTCCATTGCCACAACCAGAAATTAATTGAACTTGAAGAAATTTTGGCTCTGCATCTTGCTGAAAAAAATGGAGGGTATTTTTTAAAATTTATTTTTGTTATTTTTTAGCTTTATTTCTTTATCTCAAAAATAAGGATAGTGGGGCTGGGAATATGGCCTAGTGGCAAGCGTGCTTGCCTCCTATCATGAAGCTCTCAGTTAGATTCCCCAGCACCACATATATGGAAAATGGCCAGAAGGGGCGCTGTGGCTCAGGTGGCAGAGAGCTAGCCTTGAGCGGAAAGAAGCCAGGGACAGTGCTCAGGCCCTGAGTCCAAGGCCCAGGACTGGCCAAAAAATAAAAAATAAGGATAATAACTCTTAACTAGAAGTGGGTAGTATAGGTATTTCACATGATGGTTTGCAGAATATTAAGTATTGGCTCTTACTTTCATAAAACAAAGGTGATCACTATGTTCCACCCTTTATAGCAAGGTGGGAAGTACTCTTTGGGGCATCTTTTTTCAACTACATATAAATGAATGTGGAAAAGAAAAGAAATATAGGTTCAAATGCTTTGGGGAGTTAAATCTGGTGAACAAATGCAGGAACTTGGTAATGTTTCTTACATAAAGAAAGTCCCTTTCCATAGGCTTAGCCTTTCCCTGCTCACTCCTATGTGTTCTCTCTGTTTCTCATTCACACACATACATGCACACACAGACACGTGCACACATGTATGCACATGTGCATACACATGCACACACACACACACACACACACACATACAATCTCTCTCCCTCTTGGTTTGAAACTCACCTGTAGCCTAAGTTTGGCCTTGAACTTAAAATCCTTTTCCTTTAGTCCCCTAGGTACTAAGATTACAAACATTTGCCACCATGTCCAGCATCTAACTTCTTCAAAAAAATTAATAAAGCCACTTATCTTGTCCCTAATTCAGAGAGATTAAAAACAAGATTTTCCCAGCCAGGTCTATAGCATGATGTCTTTTACGCTTGTTCATAACAATTCATTCCTGTGTTGAACATGTTCATCTTCTAATTTTACCATCCAGATTCTTAAATTCAAAGAAAAGCAGCTGAGCTAGATGTATCTGATATGAATGAGCAGGAACATTCTGTATGTACAAAAGGGATATTTGTCAAGAAAGACCAGTTCGTCCAAATTAGATAAAAATTACTGAGAGAATACAGAAGGATAGATTAAGTAGAAATTACCCAGTCTGCAAAAAGAAAACGATCTCTTCAAACCCAGTATTTCAGCATGGTCTTTTTTCCCCTATAACTATCACTTGAACATTTAGTCCCCTGTGCACTCTCTCATAGGCAGACTCACAAAGGCAAATACACCTTCAGCCTCTTGGTATCTGCACACTCATGATACTGGAGCGGACATAACATACCTTATGGCCTCATAGAAACAAAGGAATGCTAAATCTTCAGCCAGCCACTGGCCCACATAGAATGCTACAAAGAACTAATACTAATACAAATCTTGCATCTCTGTTTTGTAGTCTACTACTGCTAAAGAGGAGAGGATCATGTGATGATTCTATTAATACAAGTCTTTCAAACCCATATTAATCAATAATTTCTAAGTGGTACCCAAGTTTTGATAGGGCAAATGTTTTCCTTCTCAATTTATTCTTCTTCTTTGAACTTACTATTGTTCAAATTGATAGGAACAATATAGTGTTAAGATTAAGCTTCTTTTTTTTTCACTGTTGTAATTACTTTCAACATGCCCTGCGAAACTGTAGTTTCTATTGTTGATGATCCTCTTGTATCCCCTTCCTGTGGTTGTACCTGCACTATCACTGTATCTTATCTGAGTACACTAGAAACTGTATATACTGGTATTAGAACTAGGGAAGTAAAAGGGAATATCAAAATCGAGAGACAAAGGATAAAAAGACAAAGAACTCCAAAACCAACTGAACAACTCATGGGGGGAGAGGTAGAGGAGGAAGGGGGAGGGGGGAATCTGGGAGGAGGTAACAAACAGTACAAGAAATGTACCGAAGGCCTAACATATGAATCTGTAACCTCTCTGTACATCACTTTGACAATAAATAAGAAAAAAAATAAAAACAAAGATTAAGCTTCTTGAGAGTAGAGATTTTTTAAATCACCTATATATTCCCAACTCATAAGTCAATATCTTATTTCAAATAGAACTTAAACCTATGAAGGACTAAGTTGAAGTAGTTTGCAAATGCTTTTAACTAAATGTTAATACTAAGCAGGGTGCCTGTAGCTCAAACCGGTCAGTAATCCTAGCTACTGAGAAGGCTGTGATCAAGAAGATTTCAGACCAAGGCCAATCTGGGAAGAACATTTCACAAAATTTCATTTCAACAGAAGTAGGCTAGGCATGGTGGCATGCACTTGTCATCCCAGCTATGACAATGAGCTGGTTGGGATTGTGCAAATCCTAAAACAAGCAGATTGCCATCCATGTGTAGGGCTGGGCAAAAAAGCAAAGCCTTCAAAAATTTCCAGTGCAACCATGGCTCAGTGGAAGAGAACTTGCCCAGCAAATGTAAGGCCCTCAGTTAAAATTCTAATACTACAAAAACTAAAGGTAAAAAAAGAAAATTAGTGACTGGAATAGGACAATTTTTTGTCTTAAATTAAAGTATCTTTTTAAAAAATTGAGATACTGACAAAACTGTGGGAAATAGTGCCATTCAGAATCTCGAATCTCGACCAAAATATAGATCATACACATATATCAGCAGAAAATTATCTATAAAGTATTCTATTTAATTTCAGAGAAGAATCAGGAATGCACTCCCAAGCTTTCTTTTGATTCTTGCTTACAAGTAATAGTGTATTTTGGACAGTTTTGGGGTTCACAAGTACTGTATATACTGTAAAACAATAAAAAGATGTCTGAAACTGTAGGGGAAAAAGAAAGAGAGAAAGAGAGAGAGTGAGAGAGAGAGAGAATGAATGAAAAGGACCTAAGAAATATAATGAAAATAAATAGTCCTACCTCTTCCAGCTTTCCTCCAGGGAGCAGGTTATGAAAAAGAGCTAGAACAGCAGACTCTGGAATAAAATTATCCAGGGTAGAAAGCAATTAGGAGTGAACACGTGAGACCAAGTTTAATTGTTCTTTTTAATACAGGAAAAGAAAGCATTCATCATACAACTTCAATGAGTATCTCATTAATGGAGTATTCCTCAGTGGATTACAATAGATTAATATTTTTATATATACTGTAATTATTTTTAGTAGCACATTTGTAATATATTTTATTTTGGGGTATTGTTAAAAAGGATCTATCAAGTAAATGTCATTACTTAAAATACACCATAACTGTGGATAGAGCACTTAAACATTTCTTTGCTTTTCAGTATTCCAAGACTCTCATGCAAATGACCAGTAATTTCTTCAGCTTCTGAGATGTTTCCAATTTTAATTATAATTCAGGTCCTGGGATTCATGTCCAGATTTCTCTAGAAAGCTTAGCATTGATCACTTTAGGATCTGACTGGTAGATGAGATAATGAATTTTATTTACAACTTTAGCTCTCTCTAGGCTTATCAGTGCTAGTAAACTATACTATAAACATTCAAATTTCCCTACCCTGCTCAAGCGTATACAGTAGAATTCATCCTCTCTTACATCTGAATTTTCCCAGGTAATCTGTAGAGCTTTGTTGAGGCACATGCCATTTTCCTAGAACAGGTTTGGAGAACTGGTAATAAATATCATCTTTCTTTTAAATACTCAATGGATAAGACAATTGGGTTAACCAGATTACATTTAAAGCACATTGTATTATTTAATCATGTTAAGCTGTTGTTTTCCTTTCCCATAAGAGAGTCCTTCATTCTCTTGGAGTTAGTATAACTGTACCCACAGCCTATGTAAAGTAAAGTTTGTTCTCAAGTCCTTGCTAGGGCAACTGTGGCCTCACTGTCACCTGGATGTAAACCCCAAATCAGCCAGTGACTCTTCATGGAACTTTGCAAAAGTTGACTTCAGTTTCAGGGCATTTCAGTTTTCCTGTATGTGCAGAAAACCAGTGATCAAGGTAGTGCATCTCTGAGACATGGGCAGGGGGAAGAGGTGAGGATGGGCATGAGGACATATTTATTCTCTGCTTAGCAGGGAGCCAGCCACTTACAAATGCAATATCATAGTTTACTGTTATCTTTTCCCAAATTCTACTGCTGAAAATTCCTAAACAAGATACTTACTCTGAGTTTCAGTTCCTCAGAGGGTCGACAAAATGAGATAAAATATGTATAAGGCATGGGAAATTACTCGGGGATATATGCAGGCTTGTAAAATGCCAACCAAAGTAGAGACTGGAGTAGTAAATAAAACATAGAGAATGAGTTTTTAAACTCCTAAGGTAATTATTCTTTGTTTAAAATCCCTACACTTTCATATTTTATCATTTGAGGAAGTCCTTATTGTCCATGTATATGTATCCAGATACAAACTCACAAAATCCCAGTGAGGGGTTGAGTTTTCTAGCTATGACTCCTTGTTAGTAATTTCTATCTTTATCATGTGTTTCACTAGATAGATAATAAACCTTTATGGAAGCATATATCTTCTTAGGTACAACATCCTGAATAATCTCTACTTTCATAAAAACATTGAGTATGTGCTTCTGGTAAATATGAAATAATAAATGACAAGAATTTTAATCAGATGTGCTTGTAAGAGAGAAATCTATCCCCATTTTCTTAACACACCCTTTTTTTCTCTTTGTCTTCCTTCAGTCCTACGTACTGACTCTCCTTTCCTCTTCTCCCTTTCACTTCCTTTCCCTCTCTTCCCCTCCCTTCCTCTACCTTTTCCTCTACTCTTCTACATACACATTCATTCTCCTCTCTGCTCTCTCTCTTTTCTCCTTCCTATATATATATATATATATATATATATATATATATACATTCTTTCTTTCTCTCCTCTCTCTCCTCTTTCTCTTATACACACATTGTTCTCATTCTCTTCTCTCTATCATCTACCTCTCCCTTTACCTCTTCCTTTCTGCCCCTCCACCCCCACCCCAGGGTCTAAAGCATGGTTTGAGAAAGCAAAACAAGTAAAGGCTGGACAAGATGAAGGATATCTGGGGCTATGCCATCAGCCTGAGGTCTGTTCATCAACACTAAAGATGCTGATGAATTGAAAAAAATCAGAGAAGAGTGCAAGTTTCAGTCTCAAGGAATGGTTACCCTCAGAAATTTATCTTCTGATTTATTTTATTTGTCTCTGCTGCATAGTAAAACTTGGGTGGGCAAAATTCTCCCCATTCTGGGGAGTCTCATAGACTGTGGTGGGATTTTACAGGGCTGATATTCTGTTCCTTTTGAGAAGGCCATTTATGCCTAGTCTTTCCTCCTCTCAGCATGTATATACCAGTCTCTAAATCTTCCTCCCCCACCTTTGATAATTTATGGCAGCTTTCAGCCAGGCTTGGCTTAAAGCCATTGACCTCTGTGGCCTGCGTTATTGACCAGAACACAGCATCTTCTGCCCACATAATATATGTCTCTTTATCTCCCTGGAAGGAAAGGAAATGACTCTTGGAATGGCCAGAAACACAATAAAAATGAGAGAGGCTTTCCCATTTTCAGTCAGTGGCATTTGGCTTTAGAAAGAGCCACTCTGGGACTGGTATGTGCATCAGGCCATGCTTTGAATTGTGCACTGAAGGGACACCCCTGGGAGCAGGCACACTGTGGGTGAGAAGGTCCATCCCAAATGAATTCCCGTTTTCACAACTTCTCACCTTGAGTGGAGATGAAATGAACAGTCTTATGATAGCAGTGCTTTGAAGGTAAATCTACAGACTTTTAATTTAGTAATCACAGAAAAATACTTGTAGAAAACACAAGTAAGGTTTATCATCTCATGCTTTGGGGTGTGCATTGAGGTCACAGTCAGAGAAACTGGAGCTGGGAAAGATATAAGCACTCATTTAATCCATCCCCCAAAACGTGCCAATGAAGAATGTATGTATACCTTATCCAAGGTCTCAGAACAAACAGGAGCTTAAGATCAGAGTAAATACTAGGTTAATGTATGACGTGCAATCAGACCTCGGAAACTTAGTTGGTCTTGTCTTTAAAAGTACTCCAAATCCAAGAGTCAGTGGCTCACACCTACAATCCTAGCCTCTCAGGAGGCTGAGATCTGAGTATTGCAGTTCTAAGCCAGCCTGGGCAGAAAAGTCCATGAAACTCTTTGTCTCCAATAAACTACCCCAGAAAAGCCAGAAGTGGTGCTGTGGTTCAAGTGGTAGAGTGCTAGCCTTGAGCACAAAGAGGCTCAGGGACAGTGCTCAGGCCCTGAGTTCAAGCCACAGGATTGGCAAAAAAAAAAAAAGTACGCCACAACTATTACTTCTAACTAATGTGGCAGGTTGTAAGGCTCTATGCAAGGATCACCTGTCACTGAGTATTATTCCCCAAACCCCATACTCAAGTGGTATCAGATGTGTGCAACTAAGCAAAATCCTAGAAAAGCAATACAGAGTGACTCTGAAAGCTTTGCAGCTTTGGACAAGCCTCTCATCTGCTAAAACTTTTTTTTTTCTGGAGGTATAATAGGAGGGGGGAGTCCTGGCAACCAGTGGTCTGAGATCAATGACATAGGAAAGCATTCTGTCCTTTGAAGCCTGGGGTGGAGAAAAGAAATGTGCCACTGTAAAATGCTGACAAGAGTTGGAATCACTTTTTTTTTTTTTTTTTGCCAGTCCTGGGGCTTGGACTCAGGGCCTGAGCACTGTCCCTGGCTTCTTTTTGCTCAAGGCTAGCACTCTGCCACTTGAGCCACAGTGCCACTTCTGGTCGTTTTCTATATATGTGGTGCTGGGGAATCGAACCCAGGGCTTCATGTATACGAGGCAAGCACTCTTGCCACTAGGCCATATTCCCAGCCCTGGAATCACTTTTATCAGAGTATTTGGGAGTTTCTGGAGAAGGGCTTTGGGAGAAGTCATGAATTGTAAGCAGAGCTGTAATTCCCTGACTGGGGTAGGGGCAGATGATGTTCTACCTACGCTTAGGTCTCAGGTGTAGAAAGGGTGGAGCATGTGGGTGTACAGCACTTGTTACAGAACACCAGGATGAATTGACATACTCAGTTCCATTTGCTAGAATCCAGAAACAAAATTCCTAAAAGAAAGGTATCACCCACCTCTTTCTCTTAGATGTTTGTCATAAATAGTGATACCAAATGGAGAAAATGGTAAAGGTAGCAAAACTCCACACAGGAGTTTCGTTATCAAACTTTCTGTTTCCTACCTTTATTCATTCATTGCCTGTTTCAACTTTTTCCCCTTAAGTATTCTCAAGGAGGGGGCTGGGGATATGGCCTAGTGGCAAGAGTGCTTGCCTCATATACATGAGGCCCTAGGTTTAATTCCCCAGCACCACATATACAGAAAATGGCCAGAAGTGGCGCTGTGGCTCAAGTGGCAGAGTGCTAGCCTTGAGCAAAAAGAAGCCAGGGACAGTGCTCAGGCCCTGAGTCCAAGCCCCAGGACTGGCAAAAAAACAAAACAAAACAAAAATTAAATAAAATAAAATGAGAAAATGCTACCTCATAACCTTTTACCTGGAAGTTTGGAAAATACAGACATTATTGAATTTTAGCCACATAAACATCTCAGCCCAACTTATTTTTTTTTCAAATTTTTATTAGCAAACTGATGTACAGAGAGATTACAGTTTCATACCTTAGGCATTGGATATATTACTTGTACTGTTTGTTACATCGTCCCTCATTCCCCCCTAACTCCTACCCCTTTTCCTTTCCACCCATGAGGTGTTCAGTTCACTTAGACCAAACAGTTTTGCAAGTATTGCTTTTGTAGTTTTTTGTCTTTTTTTTACCCTGTGTTTCTTGATTTTCGTATTCCCTTTCAATTTGCTAGTTCTAATACCAGTATAGATGGTTTCCAATATACTCAGATAAGATTACAGAGATAGTGTAGATACAACCACAGGAAGGTGATACAAGAACATCATCAATAGTAGAAGCTACAGATACACATGGGACATTGAAAGAAGTTACAACAGTGATATAACAATCGTTTCCATAACATGGAGTTCATTTCACTTAGCATCATCTTATGTGATCATAAGGGTATAGCTATTGGGCTCTTGTGATCCTCTGCTGTGACTTGCCTAAACCTGTGCTTATTATTCCCAATAGAGTCCATGTTTCTTTGGGTCTGGCTCACTTCACTTAGTATAATTTTTTTTTTTTTTTTTGGCCAGTCCTGGGCCTTGGACTCAGGGCCTGAGCACTGTCCCTGGCTTCTTCCCACTCAAGGCTGGCACTCTGCCACCTGAGCCACAGCGCCCCTTCTGGCCGTTTTCCATATATGTGGTGCTGGGGAATCGAACCGAGAGCTTCATGTGTAGGAGGCAAGCACTCTTGCCACTAGGCCATGTTCTCAGCCCTTTTTTTTTTAAGTCCTTCCATTTCCTTACAAATGGGGCAATGTCATTCTTTCTGATAGAGGCATAAAATTCCATTGTGTATATGTACCACATTTTCCTGATCCATTCATCTACTGAGGGGCATCTGGGTTGGTTCCAGATTCTAGCTATGACAAATTGCACTGTGATGAACATTGTTGTGCTGGTGGCATTACTGTGATTTTGTTTGTGGTTTTTTTGATAGATACCCAAAAGTGGGGTTGCTGGGTCATAGGGGAGTTCTATATTTAGCCTTCTGAGGAATCTCCATACTGCTTGCCAGAGTGGCTGAACCAGTTTACATTCCCACCAACAATGAAGAAGGGTTCCCTTTTGGCCACATCCCCTCCAACAATTGTTATTGTTAGTTTTCTTGATATAGGACATTCTTACTGGGGTGAGATGGAATCTCAATGTCGTTTTGATTTGCATTTCTTTCATGGCCAGTGATGTAGAGCACTTTTTCATATGTCTCTTGGCCATTTTCATTTCCTCATCAGAGAAGTCTCTTTGTAAGTCTTTAGCCCACTTGATGAGGAGGCTATTGGTTCTTTGCGGTTTTGTTTTGGAGGAAGGTAATTTTTTTAGTTCTGAATATATTTTAAATATGAGGCCTTTGTCCGTTGTATGGTCAGTAAAGATCTTCTCCCAGTCTGTGGGCTTTCTGTTTATCTTTGGCAAAGTTGCAGGATATAAAATAAACCCTCAAAAATCAACGGCCTTTCTCTATGCTAACGACCCGAAGACTGAGGCTGAAATCAGGAAACCACTCCTTTTGCAATAGCCCCCAAAAACATAAAATACCTAGGAATAACCTTAACCAAAGAAGGGAAAGACCTCTTTGATGAGAACTTTAAAAGCTTGAAAAATGAAATCTCCCATGCTCCTGGATTGGGAGGATTAATATAATCAAAATGGCAATATTGCCAAAGGCTATCTACAAATTCAATGGAATATCCATTAATATCCCAACACCATTTTTTTAATGAAATAGAGGAAGCAATCCAGAAATTCATATGGAACAATAAAAGACCTAGAATAGCAAAAACAATCCTAAGCAGAAAGAACAGTGCTGGAGGAATTACAATACCCAACTTCAAGCTGTATTATAAAGCTATAGTAAGAAAAACAGCTTGCTATTGGCACCGGAACAGGCCTGAAGACCAATGGAACAGAATTGAAGACCCAGAAATGAACCCACAGAACTATGCCTACTTAATCTTTGATAAAGGAGCTAAAACAAATGTTTGGAAGAAACATAGCCTCTTTAACAAATGGTGCTGGCAAAACTGGTTCAACACATGCAACAAACTAAAAGTAGATCCTTATATATTACCCTGCACCAAAATCAATTCCAAATGGATTAAAGACCTCGAAATCAAAACAGACACCCTGAAAACACTAAAGGAAGGAGTAGGAGAAACACTTGGGCTCCTTGGCACATGACGGAACTTCCTTAACAAAGACCCAGAAAGGCTACAAATCAAAGAAAGGTTGGATAAATGGGACTGCATCAAACTGCAGAGCGTCTGCAGGGCACTCACAAGATAATCAGCCCAACTTATAACACACCAAAGACCCATAGAAAAATTTCAGAACTCTGGTACTGAAGGTTTAACCACTAGTGGCAGATATATTGCCTAGTCATCTTAAGATATGGGAAAGAGAACCAAAGACTTATAGATCTGGGTAACCTTAATGTTTTCCCTAACCAAAAACATTTTAAAAAAATATGAAGCAGATTGAAATTATTTCAGGGTCTATACTCAGTAACTTTAAATTTTTCAATAAACTATACTCTATCACCATAAAATTTCTCTCAAAACAGAAAATGTCAAAGTACTGAGATATTAAGAGGAAACTTTAAAACTGTGCCTAAACAAATCACTTACTTGATAATAAAACATATATTTATTTGAAAGTATTTCTATTCTGTTTAGAATCTCACATTCATTTTTATATATTTTTCTTTTGGATGATAGCATGTTAAAGAGCCTAAGAGTTCAACCTTTAAACTAGAGTTTCTATGTCATGTTTTTAATGTATATTTAACAATAGACAATGGCAAAGCAAACTAAATACATACTAAATCAATGGCTTTATACAGAATTTTTTTTTTTTTTTTTTTTTTTGCTGGTCCTGGGATTTGAATTCAGGGCCCGGGCCCTGTCCCTGAGCCTCTTTGTGCTCAAGGCTAGCACTCTGCCACTTGAGCCGCTTTGCCACTTCTGGCTTTTTCTGAGTGGTTTATTGGTAATAAGAGTCTCATGGACTTTCCTGCCCAGGCTGGCTTCAAACCACGATCCTCAGATCTTAGCCTCCCGAATAGCTAGGATTATATGTGTGAGCCACCAGTGCCTGGTTTTATATAGAATTTTTTAAAAGATATTTTGCAAGATTATCTACTGATACTCTCAGGGCACAGTATACTGTGTGCTATAGGAAATAAGATTCCACATACAGTGCTATTTCATCTTGTAATCTGTACATATAAATACTCATTAGATAGTAGTGTTACTTGAAATTGTTTGTCATCTTCTCATTGATTTTTATTTTCAATAGACATATTGTATTTTGATAATAGAATAATGAAATTTAAATCCAGATTTCTGATCAATGTTTCTTAATTGTTTAAGTACCAGAAATCCAACATTTCACTTATAAGACTTAGTCCAATCTATTCTTTTTTTGGGTGGGGGGCAGTCCTGGGCCTTGGACTCAGGGCCTGAGCACTGTCCCTGGCTTCTTCCCGCTCAAGGCTAGCACTCTCTTACGTGAGCCATAGCGCCCCTTCTGGCCGTTTTCCATATATGTGGTGCTGGGGAATGGAACCGAGAGCTTCATGTGTAGGAGGCAAGCGTTCTTGCCACTAGGCCATATTCCCAGCCCTAGTCCAATCTATTCATCCTGACCACAGCAGAGGAACACAGCTCCAGTGTTCAGAGATTGGCATAAGTATAATTGTATGTGTAGCAGCAATTTATGTTTATGGAGATGCGAATATGAAATAGCTCTTGACTTGATTGCTGGTTAGAATATATGGGTATTTTTTCTAAGTGGACATTGATTAGCAGTAATTTAAGTTTTCCTTAGAAAATATACTTTAGGGCTCACTATAAACCAATCATTTCCAATAGCCCAGTTTGGAGATAATGAGTTTTCATTATTTTGTGTTCCAGTCCTTGGGCTTGAACTTGGGGCCTGTGCATGTTCCCTGAGCTTTTGTGCTCAAAGCTGTTGCTCTATCACTTAAGCCATAGCTCTACTTCTGGGTTTTTGGTGGTTAATTGGAGAGAAGAGTCTCCCAGACCTTCTTGACTGGGCTGACAGATCTCAGCCTCCTACATAGCTAAGATTACAGGTGTGAGCCACCAGCACCTGATGACACCTCTACAATGACATAACTATATTGATTTTTTTTAAATATTGTAAAAATCTTCACTAGGTCAAACTGGAAGCTAAGTTCCCATAAAACTAATTTGCCCTGGTATGTGTCACCAGCAAACCTGGGTTGATACCCACTCTACAGGGGAACAAAGCATAAAAGCTTTATTTTACACATTTCAAAAATCGTCTTGAGGATATATCACAATCATGTCTACTATGAAAACACCTTCAGAAGAAAATCCACTATGATATGTCAATAGAAATGGAAGAGCCAAAGTTCTCCCAAGGAATTGGTCCATTTTCACCTTGTGAATATCATGAGTGGACTGATGGAGGGTCCTTTTTCCAATTGCTCTTATACCGCTCAAAACCAAATGTGTGCCCTGGATGTAGCAAATGTTTAAGTCAATGGGAGTGTTTTCAAACCTAATTCTTAATTTTATGTTCCTACTATGTTTTCCTTTCTTTTATTTGTCTTTTGCTTAAAAAAGAATCCTGAAGTAATACATATGTGTGGGAACACATAAGTGGGAAATGAACTCAAGGGGCTAAGCAGCTGCCTCTGAGCTCCACCCTACTCCCCAGATTCAACTTCTTTCAACTGTTTGTTTTTTGGTTCTTTTAGAAGTTACCCCC
Source organism: Perognathus longimembris pacificus (assembly GCF_023159225.1). Taxonomy (NCBI): domain Eukaryota; kingdom Metazoa; phylum Chordata; class Mammalia; order Rodentia; family Heteromyidae; genus Perognathus; species Perognathus longimembris. Next base: position 119,858,035 of record NC_063161.1, on the reverse strand, counting down.
ATAAATCTTGATAAGAGGCTTAACCTCTTTTTCTCCATCTATCAACTAGAGATAATATCGCTAGACACCTTAATACGAGAAGGGGAGGATTTAGCTTATTTATTCTAAACTTCTTCCTCCCCCTAGTGTTTTACATTTATATTATTATTTTTCAGTTCTTCTCCCCTTTGCAACTTCAAATAATATATAAACCTTTTCATCAATGGCTTTTTGAACTCTCATCTATTCAATCATATCTACAGTCATGGGCTGCCCTCCACTGAAAAAGAGAAAACAACTAAATACACAAAGGCAACACCAAGAGGGCAAATAAGCCTCTGTAAATACAAAGCTAAACAGTTCAAGAATCTTAGAAAATACAAAGGACAGTAACCTAGACTGGGTGGGCCTTAGACATCATGGAAGTCCTTGGTTTTACGAGGTGTCACTTCATTTACAGTTAACTTCACATTTTAGCTTAAAAGGATATTTGCACAATGAGTTGCAGACATCCACCCTGCACAAGCAAACTCCTTTCAAAACATTCTGTGGTTGCTTGAACCTTCCTTTCCTAAAGTTTTTAGGGCATTTTTTTTAATGCTTTGTTCCCATAGGAAAGCTTTTTCTCCTCCTGGTGTTCTGTTGCCTCCCCCTGCAATTTGCTTTGAGGGTTGGGTGAATGAGTTGAATGAACTTCAGTCAATGGTGCTGGGTGTAGAAGTCTACACTTACACTGTGGTGCTGGGTATACAAGGAACACTTCATCATTGCTTGATTTGGTGGCCCTCACATGTCCATGAGCTTCTCACAGTGGAACACATCAGACACACGGGGACCTCAAAGAGCTTGCTTGGTCTCTTCTTTTCTTCCTTTTTTCCATTTGGTTTCCTTCAGATCGCTGGAGCATCCTTGAGTTCACTGGGGGAACTGAGCTGTTCGGCTGCAAGGAACTCACCAGAATGTTCCTTAAATTTTAGTGTGTCAGTTGTGCTAGATGCCCTCATCCTCAACCTACCATATATAGGCACTCACAAAAAAATAAGCACAAGGGGCTGGGGATATAGCCTAGTGGCAAGAGTGCCTGCCTCGGATACACGAGGCCCTAGGTTCGATTCCCCAGCACCACATATACAGAAAACGGCCAGAAGCGGCGCTGTGGCTCAAGTGGCGGAGTGCTAGCCTTGAGCGGGAAGAAGCCAGGGACAGTGCTCAGGCCCTGAGTCCAAGGCCCAGGACTGGCCAAAAAAAAAAATAAAATAAGCACATGCACACAAGCCAGGCACTGGTGGCTCACACCTGTAATCCAAGCTACTCAGGAGGCTGAGATCGGAGAATTGTGTTTCCAAGCCAGGGCCAGAAGTGATACTGTGGCAGAGCACTGGTGTCAAGGAAAAAGAATTTCAGGAACAGTGCCCAGGTACTGAGTTCAAACCCCAGGACTAGCACACACACACACACACATATACACACGCAAAACCCACTCAAAATAAAAATCACCCCCCCACACACTTTCCAATGCAGTCACTATTCAGGATGGGAGCTGAGGGATCAATTCCTACAAATAACCCAAGCGATGAAAATACAGGTGAACTTTGGCCCAAAATGAAAAAGGTTTTCCAGCACTACCCTGTCTACCTCATGAAACAAAATAATAATTTAATTATGTAATTATGACACATATTAATATATTAATAAATATCATTAATTACATATTCAAATAATGCATTACTATGTTAATATGTTGTCCAATGTATACTTAATATAATTATTATACAATTGTATCAAATATGATTCATTATGCAACTCTAGTCTATACTAATACATTTTGTGATTAATATATCTGTAATATATTATATGTTAATAACATACATGATTTTATTTATTGTTGTTATCATCATCTTCATTATTGTAGAAGGGAGAAAGGAAATGAGCCCCACCAGGAAAACAAAATTCCACAGAATCTGCATAACCAAATCTCAAGTGCAGCTTCCACCAGCCCTCCCTCCAGCCCTCCCACCGGTACCACAAACCTTCACATTCCCCACCCCTCCCCATCTTGCCTTCACTAGGAGAAGAAAGAAGTAGATGGGGCTGGGAATGTGGCCTAGTGGTCAAGTGCTTGCCTAGCATACATGAAACCCTGGGTTTGATTCCTCAGCACCACATATACAGAAAACACTGAAGTGGTGCTGTGGTTCAAGTGGTAGAGTGTTAGCCCTGAGCAGAAAGAAGTCAGGGATAGTGCTCACACCCTGAGTTCAAGTCCCAGGACTGGCAAAAAGAAAGAAAGAAGGAAGGAAAGGAAGGAAGGAAGGAAGGAAGGAAGGAAGGAAGGAAGGAAGGAAGGAAGGAAGGAAGGAAGGAAGGAGAGAGAGAGAAAGAAAGAAAGAAAGAAAGAAAGAAAGAAAGAAAGAAAGAAAGAAAGAAAGAAAGAAAGAAAGAAAGAAAGAAAGAAAGAAAGAAAAATGGGCATTGTGTCCCTCCTCTCTGCAGGACCTCCTAGGTTAATTAACTGCTCTCCAGGGGCAAAAGGGAAAGTCCCAAGTCTTTACAAACTCTCCAGGAAGGGCAGGACACTTCCCCTGCAAAGCTCTTCTGAATGGTGCTCTAGGGCTGCATGAGAGTGGAACCCCCCCACCCTCCTACCCCCACCTCCGGCCAAAGGAAATGGCCACTTAAATTAGGCAGGATGTGCGAGAAGCTTGTTCTTTTGGCCTCTGCTGAGCACGCTTGGGGCAGGGATGAGTTGCCTGCCTGGTGTGTGTGTGTGTGTGTGTACGTGTGTGTAAGTGTGTGTGTATATGTGTAACACACATGCCATGCATGGGGCCAAGGGCGCAGGCTCTCTGAGCCATGGGGAAGGGGGAAGAGAAACAAGTATGTGTTTACTTTTTTCAGATTCCAAAGATCTTAAAACATCTGAAGGGCAGATGTCAGTGGCTCCTAGCTACTCAGGGGACTGAGGTCAGAGAATCAGGGTTCAAAGCCAGACCAGGCAAGAAAGTCCATGAACCGCTAACCTCTAATTGAGCACACACACACACACACACACACACACACACACACACACACACACACACACACAAAAAAGTCTGAACACTGTGAAAAGACTTGAAAACTAAATAGTACTAGAACTGAAGCCAGAATTTTTACGTTTTAGCCCTTGTTCATCATAGTAAATGGGTAAATCCTCATGACCTAAGTCACTCATACAATAAAATAAAACAATCATAACATTAAATAGTTATATCATATGCAATATGTGATTTTAATACATATTTCTACTTTCTTTTGATCTACAGCTCCGTTATGAGCAAACACATGAAATTATTAATTCAGGCTCATAAATGGCTATAAAGTAATTATCAGTAGACATCATTTATCCAATGTTATTCAGCAGTGAACTAATGGCATTTGAAAATGTTCCGGGGTTCAAGACACCCTTTCTTATGCTTCCACCTGTACACAGCACCTTATGATCTAAGAAAAAGAAATAAGGAGCACTCCAGAATAAAATCTCTTTTTTTGTGTGTTAATAGTACTGGGGTTTGAACTCAAATCATTGCACTTGCTAGACAGGCAGTCAACCTCTTGAGCCATGCTGCCAAATTGGCATTGTTTTTTTTAAATAGAGTCACATGTTCTTCTTTGGCCTGCCAAGACCTCAATTCTCCTATTTATGCTTCCCACATAGCTGGAGTGACCGGCACATGCTACCACATCTAGATTTCTATTGCACGAGAGAATGGGGCCTTATGTGTATTTGCCCTGGGTGGCTTCAAACTTGGTCCTCCCAATCTCAAGGCCCAATGAACTGGGATGACAGACTTGAGCCAGTTGCTGCTAGCATAAAATCATTTTGCTGATAGCTTTGAATGCTTAATTAATTTCTTTTCTCCTACGGTTTAATAATATTTTTCAGAATTTTACCAAGTGAATGTATGCTAGGATACTAAAATAGATTCCTACACTCTTAAGTTTCATTTGGTCATAATTATAATGGTATGTGAATATAGAAGCAATTTTGGTTGTTGACCATAATGGCTGATACATACTGAATGAAATTTAAATTAACAAAATAGATTCATTTCCAATTATAAGGAACAAAACTAAATCTCAAAGCTAGAACTTAAAAATAACCAGTTTGATCTGTAACATGAAATATCCAACCTCTTGTTATTGTTTTGCTGTTGTTATTTAGAGAAATCCTTGCTATTAAGCTGAAATCATTTATAGAGAGTTTTTAGAGGATGTAATTATTCTATTTGCTACTATTTCTGTTTGAGGTAAGGTTAGTTGTTAGTCTGAGACTGAGGAGTCTCCTGGGATGTGAGACTTATAAATCTGGAGTAATATTGGGCAAACCAAAAGGGCTGGTCATTCTAATTTGAAGAATTAAGATTTAAGAATTAAAAGAATTCTTCTTTTTTCTTGTTTTGTGTTAAGTATATATCCTTGCATACTGTTGTTGTGAAAAAGGAATCCACTTTTCAATTAAGAATCACAATTCTTAATTTTAATTGCTGCCTGTGACCCCAAAACATGATAGCTTTAGGGACCTCAGTTGGACAGCCAAATGATTGAAACTACTGCCTGTCTTTGCACATTCTTGATTCCCTTACCTGGTTAGGAGAATATCTTTTGTCTATGATTGTGGGTTTTTTTTAACTATTGTGGCTCTTGTTTTTCCTCAACTATGGAGTGCTTTTTTTTTTTTTAATTTTTTAATTTTTTTTTTTAGTACTTAATTTATTTTATTTTATTTTTTTTCAAATTTTTATTATCAAACTGACGTACAGAGAGGTTACAGTATCATACGTTGGGCATTGGATAGATTTCTTGTACTGTTTGTTGCCTTGTCCCTCATGCCCCCCTCCCTTCCCCCCTTTCCCTCCCCCCCCCAGGTGTTCAGTTCACTTACACCAAACAGTTTTGCAAGTATTGCTTTTGTAGTTATTTCTCTTTTTTTACCCTGTGTCTCTCGAATTTGGTATTCCCTTTGAATTTCCTACTTCCAATACCAGTAAACACGGTTTCCAATATACTCAGATAAGATTACAGAGATAGTATAGGTACAAACATAGGAAGGTGATACAAAACATTATCAATAATAGAAACTACACATACACATAGGACATTGAAAGTAGTTACAACTGTGATATATCACTTGTTTCCATAACATGGAGTTCATTTCAATTAGCATCATCTTATGTGTTTCTAAGGGTATAGCTATTGGGCCTTGTGATGCTCTGCTATGGCTTGCCTAAACCTGTACTAATTATTCCCAATAAGGGAGGCCATAGAGTCCATGTTTCTTTGGGTCTGGCTCACTTCACTTAGTATAACTTTTTCCAAGTCCTTCCATTTCCTTACAAATGGAACAATGTCATTCTTTCTGATAGAGGCATAAAATTCCATTGTGTAAATGTACCACATTTTCCTGATTATGGAGTGCTTTTTATTTGTATTTTATTGTTTAGTAAGGTTTTGCATCCTACCAAGGTGTGTGTTTGTGTGTGTGTGTGTGTGTGTGTGTTGGTCCTGGGACTTGAACTCATGGCCTGGGTTCTATCCCTGAGCATTTGTGATCAAGGCTAGAATTCTATCACTTGAGCCACAGCTCCACTTCTAGCTTTTTGGGTAATTAGTTGGAGATACGAGTCTTCTAGGCTGTCCTGCTGGGGCTAGCTTCGAACTGCAACCCTCAAATCTTGGCTTCCTCTGTAGCTAAGACTACAGGCATGATCCAATGACATCTAGCTGCATCCTACCCTTTTAAGAAAAATTCTATGGTTGTCATGATTATTTAAGGCCTTTAAAAAAAATGTATCAACCACTAGTGTCAAACATATTTAGTGATTTCTGCTAGTCAATCCTAAAGCAAAGGACCATGCCTTGGGGGAACTAAGGCTTTAATTAACAGACTTTGTGAGATACTACATTTCTAAAATGAATATAAATACCATTATTATTATTATTATTATGCAGCTGCTGCTAATGAAGATTGTGCAGTTTGCAAGTTTGTTAGGTTAGAACATCTCATCCTTTCAGGACTTGTCCTCCACTGTGCTATCAGAAATTTCTTTAAATGCCTGCCTATCTTTTCCACTCCCTTTTAAATAATTATTCACTCAAGCATTTTTGACCCCTCACTATGTGCCAAGGGCTGTGCTAAGTCTTGGCGATACCAAGACACATACAGTACTACCCCATGTTGCTACCACTTAGCATGGGGACAGATGACTGAGCACACTTGCTCTGAGGCTACTCTTGCTCAGAGACAAATTCAGAAGCCATGTTCCTAGGTTGGTCTCCAGGCTAACTGATTGAGCCACAGCTTGAAGGAATTCAGAGGAGGAGCAGAGGCAAAAGAGAAGAGCATTGCTTCTGCTTACATCCTCCCCTCAACTGGCTGGGATAAGGAAGAGGCCTCTTCATGGTCAGAGGCTGGGCTACAAGCCAGACCATCAGAAAGATGTTGCTGGTGACATGAGCAAGAGTCCCATGTGCTCTGCTGAAGTGCTTTACATTATCCTAAAGATAAATCCATGATCAAATTTTAAACTAAGTTGAAACAAACTAGTCTTTGATTTTACAAAGGCCATTCTAAGTCTTTAACAACCTCGCAAAATATTTCACCACTGGTAAAATATAAATCATAGCTATGCCTGCCTTATAAAAGTGTTTTGAGGATTCAATAAAATTAGTATAAAGTGCTGAGCACTCTGCTTGACTAATTTTGATGATTATAATTATTATAAATTCTGTTCTCCCTGTGGTCTTCAGACAAGAAAACCAAGTACAAAATGCACTGGACTTGAAAGGATAATATGTAAAGAAATGCAATACAGAGCCTCAGAGTGGTCAAGGGACTTTCTTTCCTCCCACCTCCCAACATTGGGACTTGAACTCAGGTCTTCCTGGCTCCAAAATCCATACTTCATATCCTTTAGCTTGTCCAGAAATCTTTGCTGCTCAGGGTTAAGTTAGCCATTTCAGAAATCCCTCCAGCTCCTTAAAACAATCCTCTTTTACTAAGAAGGTGATTCTAGCTTAGGCCCAACTGTCTGCCTTCACCTTTTACTTTAGAAAGCAACTGAAGTCTAGAAAGAACTAGAACCTGCACTGAGAGGAAAATCTAGCTATGCCTCCGGAGGGTCTTCCAAACCAAATCTCAGTTTCCCAAGTATAACCACCCCGTGGTGCAGTCTCCAAGACAAAAAGCCTGCCTGGCTTCTGAGAGCACTGGCTCAGAGCCAGTTCCAGGAGCAAGCAGGGGGCCCACGGGGAGCCACCGCTGTGGGCAAACAATAGTCTGTTGCTCCCAGCCAGGTGCAGCAGCCCCTTCCCAGCATGCCATGGCAGAGGCTTTGTGAGCCCCAGGAGCACTGAGCCAGAGGGAGGGGTTTTGGGGTGGCTTGATCCCCACCAAGCTCCCTGCACTGCACCGTGCTTTCCACAGATATTCTTACCATCCCATTTACACCCCATTGGATTTCACTTGGACCCGAAAAACTCACCGGCTAAGGTCAACTGAAACCACTGAGTTTGGTTGGCCCTCCCCACACAGAGCCATAAATCGCAGGGCTGCCACTGAGAAAAATGAGAGGTGAGAGGAGAAGTCCTGGTTTCAAGTGCCCCCAGATGAGGGGGGAAGAAAGGAGTGGGAAAGGGTAGGGATTTTCATACCTGCTTAGGTTCCTATCATGAAAATCTTCTACAGCAGCACTGAGATGTTTCTCCTTAAGACCTAATGCCAACACCAGAACCAAAGGAGTGCTAAGCACTCGAATAGGCTGCCTGGGGGACTTTCGAGGTGAGGTCCAAAGCAGAAGCTGATGGCCAGAGGTGGGTGGGGGAATCCCTCAGGAGTGAAGACTGGAGAATGGAAGGGTTGATAGAAAACTGCCTGCTAAGGTCCTTTCTGATGCTCTTGTGTGTCCACCTGGCCAACTCTAGGAAGGAATCCTCGGACTGAGAACCCAGCCCAGCCATCATTCTTCTGCTGCTAAGTATAAATCCCATGAACTTGGTCCCAAGGAATCCTAGGCCTGTAATTGCTCTGAAAAGAGGCCTGGGAGACTTTATGTCCCTCTGCCACCCCTGGCTCTGGGATCCTTCCCCACAGTCCTACCCTGGGGGGCTGGGAGGGAAGATAATTGAAATGAGGGAGGGGAAGAGATTCCCTGTTATAGAATCTACCCCAGGCATAGTTTGGTCTGATTGTCCAGCCTGTCATAAAATAGAAAAACATGTAATCTTTAGGATGTTTTATTAAAAATAAACTATCACAGCAGTCGGCTTTCTAAAGCATCTTCTGCATTCTTGTCTGTAACCACACAGTGAAAGGCGAATCCTGATACAATAGGGAGAGGCGGCAGGTGACTACAATGTCCTGCCTGATTCACAGTCTGAATCTGCCTTTTATTTGTTTGTTTGTTTATTTATTTATTTTTGGTACTATCTGCATACACAGCACTGCTCTCCTTAAAGTATGCAGAGTTACATAACAGACTACTGGTGAGCCAGGAAGGTCGGCCACGGATTGGCTGACATTTGCAAAGCTTTGAAGTGACTGTTGTTTCTGCCCTGGACATCAGGGCAGTTGGCTTGGGACCCTAGGATCTTTGCAAGAGCCCCCATGCCATCACAGCCCTAGCAGCTCCAGATTCGACCGAGGTGCTGAGTGAAAAGCATCGCGTGTAACTCCAGCGGAGAGAAAAGGAGGCAGAAAATGGTGAAGTGAAACAAAGGGGCAGGAAGAAAAAGCCGAGACACAAAAGTGTTCCTCGGCTGCAGGGTGAAAGGAGCCCACGTCCCAGACTCGGTCCTCTCTTGCCATCTAGCGGCTGTGGTGCGTGGCTGCAGCGAGGCGACTGCGGCGATGTGGGTCCCTGGGAAATGCCGGTCACATCCCTACCTCCCGGACTGAAAGAGAGACAGCCTGAGCACAAAGCGTAACCTGAGCCAAACCACCACCCAGGGCCCTCTTCCGTGGAAGAGTTTGTTTTGATTCGAAATACTGTGCAATTAAAGAACAGATGTGTGTCTTGCTCAAGCTGCAGGCGAACAGGATGTTTGAGCTTGGAAATTCCCCAGCCCCTAGCAATTTCTTTAAAAGGATTCACGTGTGTAGGGTAGCTCATGATTAAAATCTCGGTCAAGTAAAGCTCAGTCTTTACTAATAAAGATCGTTGGTTACTTCCGTTTGCTGACACTACCCAGAAACCAAAGGTTCTTGAAGTTTCCAAAAGGGATGAGCAGGGAGGATGTCACATGACTTTTCTGGCCAGAATCTACTTGGGGGAGGGGGACCCCAAGTGTGGGCTCCCCCCCTCACTATTTTCCTATGAAAAATATATCGTTTTAATCTGCTTTTATTTTTCCTCTTACAACTTTCTCCATTCTCCAATATGAACTATTTAGAAGTGGAGGTGAGGCTTAAGTGGTAAAGAGCCAGCCTGGAGGGAAAAGAGCCAACCAAATGCTCAAGGCCCTAAATTCAAGCTCCAGTACTAATGCACACACACGTGTGCATGGACACACACATACAAACATACATATATACAAGCACAAACACACACATCAAGAAAGATTTGAGGGGCTGGGGATATAGCCTAGTGGCAAGAGTGCCTGCCTCGGATACACGAGGCCCTAGGTTCGATTCCCCAGCACCACATATACAGAAAACGGCCAGAAGCGGCGCTGTGGCTCAAGTGGCAGAGTAGCTGCTAGCCTTGAGCGGGAAGAAGCCAGGGACAGTGCTCAGGCCCTGAGTCCAAGGCCCAGGACTGGCCGAAAAGAAAAAAAGAAAGATTTGAGGTTTCCAACAATCAAATCTAGCTTTCACTTATTAATATTGTGAAATGTACAGCTTTACAGCAACAAAACTAAGGCATTAGGAATAAAACATATTCATAAAGTTTCACTTCTAGCAATATGCATATAAACATATATATTGAGCCTGGATGATTATGCTCTCCATGCAAAAAAAGTTATGTGTATTCAATATTAAGAAATAAACGAATCAAAAAAATCAAGTAAATATAGTCTCTCAAAATTCCATTTCTTTTTTTATTGTAAAGCTGATATACAGAGGATTACAGTTACATAGATCAGATCATGAGCACATTTCTCTTTGTGAACAGTGTCACTTCTTCCCTCATTTTCTCTCAATTTTTCCCTCCCATTCCTCCTCCCTCACAAGTTGTATAATTCACTTTCAAATAGTGTCTAGCGAGTATCACTGATACATTAGTTCACCTTTTCTCCCACTCAAAATTCCATTTTTATGAACAAAATTTCTGCATCTACCTAGGAGTTTGAACTCTCTAATTCCTCTACTTCTTTCTTGGTCACTGTAAATGTATGTGTTCTTGATCTAGGTGTGGCCAGTATTATGGTCTGTACAGAGAAGGCTGATAGTTTGTTCTGCAGCACAGGTGCACAGAACTGTGGGTTCACTGACTATTCTGGGGGTGCTAGTGCATATGTTTCTATGTGTGATAGGGCGTGCTTTGTTTTGGTGCTGGAGACTGCAAGCCTGGGATTACTACCAAAATTTCCCATTAGATGGCTGGTCTTGGTCTGAAGACCCTGTGGGACAGGCACCATGCTGAAGTAGACTTTGTCTTACAACCCTGATTCTTTGCCTTCAAAGTCAAAATGAACTGAAAGATAGAAATGATATGGCAGAAAAATGCCTTTTATATAGAGACAGGAGAATTGCAATGTGCCAGGGAGCTAGGTTGCACTGAAGTTTTTAGTTTACCCTCAGAGCTTTTTTTTTCTTCCATTTATTTGCCAACCTAATTACTTTCTGCAGACAATGGGTAGTATTTATATAGAACATGACATTGGGTCCTCTTAGTTCTGGAGGAAAAGTCAGTGGAAGAAAGAAGTCCTGTTTGGAGCGTTGCTGCCTGTGATAACTGATTGGATTCACAGTAGCATCTGATACAGGCTCTTGCATTAACCATCTTCCTAAAGTTTCAGCTCCAAGCAGGTACATGAAATGAGCAACGTTGGTTAATTATTCCTCTGTCACTCTCCTCTCAGATGTTTCAAGATCACTAATAAGATCCAAGTTCCCAGGAAGGGGCACCCTCAGTAACATCTGATTGGAAGATGGTTGAAAACACAGAGCCCACCAATGGGTACAGCTGACTAACCCAGTGACTGAAACCTGACCAAATCAGCATTTGAGGCCTCAAAGGGTGTAAGTCATAGAAAGGAAGGAGTGAAAACTAAGACAACTGCAGCAAGCAAGATAAGTGGGGTGAGCCCTCAAGAAGGGGGCAACCAATATTTAAAGCTGGAGTTGACACAGGCATCCTAAATAGCTCTCACATCTCATGTGGCTGAAAAGTACCTACATCCTGGTTATTGTCTTTCTGTTTGCTCACTCCTTCACAGAGGCTTGGCCATAATGCCCATGGTCTGAGCACCTATATGTGTCTTTCTAGTCCTTAGAGAAGCTGCACCATGGGTCTGTTACTTCCTCATAGGGCCACCATGGCACAGGGAAATGGGCAAAAGGTCATTTTTCTTCCTTCATCACCTTATTACCCTCATCCCCTTGGAAGTGATCCCAGCCTGTTAATTTGTCTCTGTGGGAGGATGATTGGCAGATTGCATTCTGAAAATGTGCCCACCACAATAGTCCTCAGCCCATGTGTTCTTCTACAATATGGCCTTGTCACTCCTCCATGAATGTTGCTGGGCTCGTGACTGCTTCAATGAAGGATGGAGGGAATACTCAGGGGTTTTCACGGGAGAGGAAGAAATGGAAAAGACTCACTTCCCTTTGGGAAGGGAGGGTAGAAAGCCAGGTCAGGAAAAGGTTCTGAGAAGGGTAACCATTTTTCTTCAGCATGGCTAGGGTATCCTACCTTCTCATTTGCCGGCTGATCCATAGTTAAGAAGCAACACCAATTCAATGAAGGTTTGTAGGGAATAAGAGAAACGCCACTACCATGCTAAATGTGACATCAGTTGTTACACAGGCATTAAAAACAACATTAAAAGATGAAACAAATGCATGAAATACAAGAAAATATTATAGGTTCTTTGACAGTCTTCAATAAATACAAATATTAAGCACTTTAAAAATCTCTTAATTTGGAGGTTAGACAAATGAAGAGAGGAAGGGGGAAAGGATGAAGTCATAAAAGTCAATGCATATCCTACAAAATTTAGATGGGGTGGGGCTGGGAAGAGTGGAGGTGAAAAGGGGTGATATTGGTTAAGATGTATTGTATTCATAAACTGCTTTATTGAATGGCAAATTCTTTGTACAACTACTTAAAGAGAATAAAAATAAAACCTCAAAGTTGTTTTATGTGTTGTGTGATAGCAGGGTTTACTTGCCCCTTACGTACTATACAAAGGCCATCGAGACTTTAGGATCCCATCAAAATGTTTTCATTACTTCTAAAATCAAAAGAATATATAAAGGTTGAATAAAATGCTTTAATATGCAAGAGAAATATATTTGTCTTTAGAATAACACTCATAAAAATATAGCCCTTTTTTTGGGCAATACTGAGGTTTGAATTCAGGTCTTCACACTTGCTAGGAGGCACTCTATTACTGAGCCATACCTCTAGCTTCTTCTCTAAATGTTGCTTGCTTTTGGATAGGACCTTGCTTCTTGAACCATGATCTGCTTGTTTTAAGCTTCCTGCCCTCACTAGAAGGATAGGTGCCAACCATTATGCCATCAGTTCCTGACTGAGAAGACATTCCACAAACTTTTCTACCCAGGCTGGCTTCAAACTTTGATCTTCTACATCTCAGCCTCCTAGGTAGCTAGGATTACAGGTGTGAGTCACTGGCACGCAGTCAGAAAACACTATTTTTTAATAGCAAAGATACTTAATTTAAAAAATGTTAACTAAAAGTTAATATTCAAAACATTTTATAAAACAGTCATCATGGTTGAGTTGTCTCTGATCACCTACCTGCGAAAGAAACTCAGACATATACAAGTTCCCTTCTTTCCCTTAATATCCAGAGTTCAATGAAGCCTAACCAGAAATTTAAGAAGGGAGATTTTATTTCTTTACAGTACTTCCAAACTTGGAGTCTAGATGGCCCTGTTGCTCTAAAGTTGGCTGTGCAGTGTCTGATTTACAAGGACTGTCAGGATGCTCCTGGATGGATGCCTCCCCTGGAGCAGGCAGAGGTTACTTTGTGGTGCAGCTAGCATTCTGCAGGCACAGCTGGAAGGACGCCTGGGATTTTTCATGGCTGTCATTCTTTAAGCCCTCAGTCCCTGAGGATAATCTATGGAAAGGCTAACCTGTCCATTTTAAACTTCACTTAAATTATTGAGCATAAGGTCATGAAAAATTTAAATGTTTAGGAAAAGAACTAGGGTACATAAAAAGATTTTATTGAATTCCCTCAGATCAAGCAAGAATAGCAAATGGCTGCTTGTTTAAAAACACCCTAGGAAGTTTCTGCAATTTGTAAAGAGATCTCTGGGCTCCTTTGAATATCATGGATGTGAATACTTAGAGGGAAAATCTAGCAGAAAATAATACAACTCCCTGAAGCTATTGCATACATAGAGACCACTTATAAAGTGTTGAGTATAACAATACATTATCTACTTTTAGAATGCTTAGCCCAGTCCTTCAGACTGTTCAAAGACTGCTCATGAAAAAAGAAACAGCTTGAATAGTCTAATTGCATTTTCTTTAGCTGTTCAGCTGATGTGTCAGCATTTGTGTATGCAAATATATATAAATAAACGTTAACAAATGAAGAGGTGTTTAAAAGCCTATGAATGTAATTCCTTGGACAAAAGGATCATTTCTTCTGTTTCTACTTTTAATTTGTACCTTACATCCACAGAGTCTTCTTAACTTTATTATTCCCTCTTGACCATTTTGAAAAAAAATGATTTCCTCCTTTCATATGAAATTCAAATTCAGTATGAATAATTTAACATGCTTTCTATCATGTAAAGTGCCAGAAAAGCTAGGAGACCCCTATCTACATACTAACAAAGATGGCAGCTGAAGAGACAGTGCTGGAGATGAAAGAGGCCTTGTACCATAGGGCTCCACTTGGACACATTACCAAAGTATGGGCATTACCTCAGAAATTAAAAAGTCAGTTAAATTTAATCAAAGCATGATCAGAAGAGGGGCTTAAATGGTCCTCCAAAATGATGATATATATATATATATATATATATATATATATATATATATATGTCTTCGTATGAATAGGAAATGGATTTTGCTTTTCCTGATGAATTGAGACTTTACACCATTATATGGGGCATTTTGGTTTTTTTTGTTGTTGTTGTTTTTTTGGCCAGTCTTGGGCCTTGGACTCAGGGCCTGAGCACTGTCCCTGGCTTCTTCCTGCTCAAGGCTAGCACTCTGCCACTTGAGCCACAGCGCCGCTTCTGGCCGTTTTCTGTATATGTGGTGCTGGGGAATCGAACCTAGGGTCTCGTGTATCCGAGGCAGGCACTCTTGCCACTAGGCTATATCCCCAGCCCCTATATGGGGCATTTTAAAGTTCAAAATCCTTATTGAAAATATTAAAACTATAAAAACTTACCTTCAAATCATTGAAGGACAGGAAGACTAGAGTAAATAGTGACAAGTGCACGGCTGGGAGCAGGGTGATAGTTTAGTTTGGTGCTACCAAATGATAAAATCTGAATAAACAGTCCCTGATAGGTGTCAACACCATTACAAGTTTGTCACCTCTCTGGACTCACTTGATCCTCACTGTCAGGTCAGGTATCTTATTATCTTTTTTGGCAGATGATGTAAGGCACTGAGAAGTTACATAATTTTCCAGAGGTCCAAGATGAACAGAAAAGATCTAGTTTAATTTGGTGTAAGACTCAGATTACAACATTCCACCACTGACATACAATTCTAGCATGCTGCAGATTCTGAATGTTCTCTATCCCCTTAGAACTCTCCATTCTTATAACACCCAACAGTCCCTTAGGACTCTGGTCCTAGACACTTGAAACACACACAGACTAATTGGAGGTGCCCGTTCTCCCAACCAAAAACCTGTATGTTATACATACACCCTGACATAGGCTTTTTACTACCTCTCAGATGCTTTCTTCTTTTCTTTTCTATTTCTCCCTCCCCCTCTGTCTCTCTGTCTCTGTCTCTGTCTCTGTCTCTCTCTGTCTCTCTGTCTCTCTGTCTCTCTGTCTCTCTGTCTCTCTGTCTCTCTGTCTCTCTGTCTCGTCTCTCTCTCTCTCTCTCTCTGTCTGTCTGTCTCTTTCACTTGTGCTGGGCTTGGGGCTATCCTTGAGCTATATCTATCTTCTGAAGGCTAGCACTCTATCACTTGAACCATAGCTCTACATCTGGCTTTGGGGGTGGTTAATTGGAAGTAAGAGTCTCACAGACTTTATAACCCAAGCTGGCTTTGAACCATGATCCTCAGATTTCAGCTTCCTGAGTAGCTAGAATTACAGTGAGCCATGGACATTCATCTTCTCAGATACTTTGATTTTTAATGTCTCATCTTACTCCATCTTGCTATAGCAATATTTCCTGAGATCTCCAAAATAAAGAGCTTGTACTAGAATTTCTTGCTTTAAATCTAAATCCTTCACCTCTTCAGTGGGACTACAGTTAATGCAACTTGTAACTACACTCCCACCTGCTGGACAAAACTGATAACTCTGATTTTTTTCTTTCTTTCTTTCTTTCTTTCTTTCTTTCTTTCTTTCTTTCTTTCTTTCTTTCTTTCTTTCTTTCTTTCTTTCATGTGTCTCCATTTATTTCATGTTGCTCTCTTTTCTCTAATTTAACCTTTTTATTCATTTATATGTGTTGTACCTTTGACTTAGATATCTCTATTCCTCTTTTTCGATCCCTTCTTTGTTGTTCTTTTTCTCTCTTCCTTTGGTTTGCAGTCACTATACACGACACATGATACCCATTTTCAATATTCACCCTAAAACTATGTCTTCTCTTTCCCTTTCTTAATGCCCTCTGTCACTGACAATACTGTCTACATACGTAATAGCTCTCTCAATTATGTTTTCTTTTACCTCTCTTTTCTCACCACAATTCATCTCTGTTACCTGCACATTTAGTATGTAACCAAGTTGGTAGATCACTTCTTGCTTATTATTCTGTTTATTCCTTTATTTTCTTTGGCTTTTCTTCCTCAATACATCATTAACTAGAGGTTTTCTACTTGTCACATTCCACTCTCTCATTTCCCCTTTTACTAGCCACAGATGACACCCCTTCTAGCCTTATAACAGCATAAACATTGTAGTCATCATTATTGTTATCCTTATCATCTTCATCCCATTGCCACTCTTATTATCTAAGGTCTTTCTTTTTCATAAAATAGCATTTTGCACATATAGTCCTCCAACAATATTACCCAGGAGCTGTGGTGGAGATTGGCCATTACCAGGGACTACTTAACCTCAGAGTGGGTGTATATCACTTGTGGCTGCCTCCACAGCTAAGCTCCTTCCCCCTGAGTAGAATAGAAGACTTGACTCAGAACCGGATTAGTTAGCCATACTCTTCCTCTCAAGAAATCAACAAGAAAATTGATCACAGTCCTGTCACTTCTCTTCCCAGTTGAAGCTAAACATGAGAAAATATGCAACTAAAAAGTAATGGGAGATTTAAACTCCCAATCCAAAACTTGTACTCAGATTCATAAATTCAAATGCAGAAATATTAGTAAAACAAAAACTTAAGAACCTGTGTCTTGGGGCTGGGAATATGGCCTAGTGGCAAGAGTGCTTGCCTTGTATACATGAAGACCTGGGTTCGATTCCCCAGCACCACATACATAGAAAACGGCCAGAAGTGGCGCTGTGGCTCAAGTGGCAGAGTGCTAGCCTTGAGTAAAACGAAGCCAGGGACAGTGCTCAGGCCCTGAGGCAAGCTTCAGGGATGGCAAAAAGCAAAACAAAACAAAAGAACCTGTGTCTTCTCCAATAGCCAACAACTCCACAATAAAAGAATCAGATGAGTAATGTGCATGAAAGTTCAAACAATGAACTCAAAATATCAATGACATTGAAAAGAGGATGTATAATCACTTGATTGAAAACAGAGAAAATACATTAGACATCCAACCGAACTCAAAGAGCATGTCAGCAGACAGATGAATGAAATAAAGAAGACAATACAAGATATGAAGGAGGAATTCAGTAAAGGTATAGAAACCCTGAAATTTCATCAAGTGAAATTTTGGAAATAAAAAAAAACTCAGCAACATAAATAAAAAGCTCAATAAAATGTACCAAGTTGAAAATGATTGAAAATAAACTAGAGGAGCTAGAACAAAGACAAGGGGACACCATCAAAAGACCAAACCTATAAATCACAGGAACAAAAGAAGGAGGAAAAAGCCTAACTTCCAAAAGGAGGGGTCATCAGGCATGGGGCTTATAGAACATTAAACAGCCAATATCAAAGAAGAACCACTTCTATACATATTATAGTTAAAACACTAAACTAAAAAAAAAGAACATTGAAAGCTGCAAAACATAAGTAAGAAGTTCCACAGTGATATCCAGGTTTCTCAACACAACCTCCAATGTAAGGAGGGCATGGAGGGGTGTAGCTCTACTTTAAAAGATACAATTGTCACATTGTCCATCTAGATTAGGGTATCCAACAAAACTATTCTTTATAATCGAGCAAAAGCTAAAGGAATTCATAACCATGAAAACAGCAGTAAACCAGTTGAAATAAAAAAAGACCCTATCTTAAAATTAATCCCTGCTTAGCAAGCATGAAGCCTGGATGACTGCCAAGCTGAGTTACTGAGTTACATAAAGCCCCATTACTACTAAAGAAAAAAGAAAGAGGAAAGAAGGAAGGAAGGAAGGAAGGAAGGAAGGAAGGAAGGAAGGAAGGAAGGAAGGAAGGAAGGAAGGAAGGAAGGCAGGAAGGAAGGAAGGAAGGAAGGAAGGAAGGAAGGAAGGAAGGAAGGAAGGAAGGAAGGAATAGATATCAGGGAGAGCCAAGCATGGTGGTTCACACTTGTAATCTCAGTGACTTGGGAGGTGGGGATGTTAAGGATTATGGTTTAAATAATGTTTTAAAGTTATTGAGATCCTCATCTCAACAACCAAGACAGGGCTGGAAGGCATTAGTAGGCGCAAAAACTGAAAGACACTGTCTGAAAAATAACCTAAAACCAAAAGGGCTGGAGGTATGTCTCAACTGGTAGAATACCTAAGATTGTGAGTTCAAACCTCAGTATGTCAAAAAAAATTGTTTTTAAAGGAGAGAACTTGAGAGATGTATTCCAGACAAAGAGAAAGGGAACATGCCCTATAACAAATTAATCTTGGGTTTATAGAAATCAAGAGCCCCAGATAATCACTAATAAGATATTTTAATCACTAAAGATATTTTAAAGACATTAACAAAAATAATTCCTTATCATCATCAAGAACAATCAGAACAACAAAAAAAAAATGGTAAATTTAGGCTCATAAGGTCAGCTCAGGAAGAATGTCATTTCTTTGTATTCAGTGAAGGTTTATTATAGAAGAGGACACTGAATCATTAGCCTGTCTCTGGAACTGTCACACTTCCACTGCCAATCCCATATGCCAATGAATGCTATATTGGAAAGCTGGTCCCTAGGAAAAGCTGATTGTTTTTTTAGAGTAGGAGAGCCAGAATATGAGATATGGTAATTGCTATATCACCACTCAGTCTGAAGGGAAGAAGTGAGCTACATGAACAAGCATTTATGAGCTACAGCATAAGAATAGCTATATGTACATATCTTTGGAAGAGAAAAACCAATATAATTTTATTTCCTTCCTAAATCATGCTTCCTTGCAGCCTTTCAGCTCTGTGGCTAAGTTATGAGGCTCATTGCTCCATGGAAAGAGCGAGCACAGATTCTACCTGGGCCTGAAAGGCAAGCCTTGGAAAACAGGATTTTTCTTTTTGTAACAAGGTTCTTAAATTTCTTGAGCTTGTATTCAATAGATCATGTATCCAATAGATCAAATGCCAGACCATATAGAACTAAATTAGGCTTAGGAATGCCATCTTTAGCTAATACTGCCTTAACAAAATACTATGGCCTATATGGCTTACATAAACCACACTTATTTCTCTCAGTTCTAGAGGTCAGGATGTCAGGAAGGTCACATTCATGGTGAAGTTACTTTGGCTTAATTTACAGATGGACTGCTTTCTTGCTATATCCTCACATGAGTAAGTGAGAGATGGGGATGTGGGGAATCCAAGGAAG
This sequence comes from Perognathus longimembris pacificus, assembly GCF_023159225.1. Classification (NCBI taxonomy): domain Eukaryota; kingdom Metazoa; phylum Chordata; class Mammalia; order Rodentia; family Heteromyidae; genus Perognathus; species Perognathus longimembris. The sequence goes on along the minus strand of NC_063161.1, from coordinate 119,838,802 downwards.
AGTGGAAATGGAACTGATCTCTTTTTGTCTTCTTGTACAGGCACTAATGTCATCACAGAAACCACATTCTCATGACCTAAATTTACTTCCCTCTAAATACCATTGTGGGAACTGATGCTTCAATTTATGGATTTGGAGGAGCACAGTATTCAATCCATAACAGGAAGGCATAACTCAGGATAAAACAGAGAGGAAACAAAAATCCAATTCTTTCTTAGGTAAGCTACAGCAAGGAGACAGTGACAGAGGCCTAGCCAGGATGCTTCCAGTTTTTCCATGTTTTGAAACTATACTCTGAAACACATAGCTAGCTATAACAATATTCTAGGAGATAGACATTCTGATGGATCTGAGGAAAGCTGTAAGCCTGAGGAAGTCCTCAAAATGGCATGGGAATTAGCACAAAAGCAATAGAAGAGAACTTCAGAGGGGACTATGGAGTTTCACTCTCTTCTCCTAGGCCTTCTATGCCGTTTAGGGGACCCAATGTTCCCCTGTGTCCTGTGGATAGGTAAAAATACCTGAGAGTCTCAGAGGACCAGAGCTATATAGAATCAAAAAGGCCCCAATATTCAAGGACTCTGTAACTAAAGGCAGATGAGACTATGGATGTCAGTAATGAGGATCGCCATGCTGCTGCAAAAGTTTTGATGACATAAATCATACCTCAGTGGTCACCAGCCTAGAAGCTGAGCAAACATATTGTAGCAGAGGCCTGTATGTCCAAGCAGCGAGGGCATCACATAGATCTTGTTAGAGTCCTAGGTGCCTGCTCTGACCTACTGACTGTGACAAGGTTAAGATGTGTCACACTGAAATTTCTCAAGGATTTGATGTAGGGAGATTCTATGTAGATTCACCACTCGGCCTGGCCCCCAAAGGCCCCATGAAATCTCATTCCACAGTCATCCAATACAGCCACAAGCTTTCTCAGATGAAAGCCAAAGTGACTCAGTTAGCTAAGGAGATTCTGAACTCTTGAGCTGGATCATGATTTCTTAGATTAATCCAAATTAACCCCTCAAGGTGAAATCGGTGATTGAGAATAATGAAAGTGTGTTTTCTTTGCCCATTTGGAAAATAGAGTCGAGTTAGATTACAAGGGTTTCCAGGAAGGATCAGTGTAATCAAAGGGGAAGATGCAATTGAAGGAGACAATTTTCCTGGTTTGTTTTCATTAGTCATGACTCTTTCTTGGTTTACAAAGAGAGTTGGGCACACCTTGGGTGATTTCTTGATGTTAGGTCATAATTCTCACTTCTCATGATCATCGTCTATACATTCAAGATTCACCTCTGAGTGAGTGTACTGTGATATGTGACAGGTCTGGGACATGAGTACTTTTTAAATTTGCATAGCAGTAGACACATATACAGCCAGGGATCTGGTCAACTAGATGGAATATTGTCTCACTTGGAATTTCTGCAAATGTAGGCATGTCTACACAGCTGGTAAATAAGGCTGCAGGGCTGCCTTCACTGGAGAGAATGAAGACATTCATAATAAATAATTCATTGAAAGGATGACCATGAAGGCAAAGGAAAAAGGCTTGTTGGGTCTTGAAGTATATGGAAAGTGTTGAAATTTAGATTTATTTTGCTATAAAGAAGTTTCTAAACTTTAACTCCATTTAGTAGTTCAGGTTGTGCCAGGGCTCTTGGACTCCAGATGTTTAGGAATGCATAACACAGGACTTGATTGAGAGGAAACAAAAATTCTCTTTTGGGGCTCCTTTAGTTTACTCCATCTCTTACTTCCTTAAGGAAATAAAGGCACTTCAGGCATAATTTCCTTTTCCTTCCCAGTATTTTCTCTATAAGTATATTTATTTACATTCATGGTAACTTTTCCCTAGTCTCAGAAAATACAATGTTGAACCCCCTGAGCCCTGTCTCTTTCTAACTCTTTAGGGACCTACTATCATAGGAGAGAATAACACCTTTCCTCTGCCTTCTTAAGTTTAATCTTTTTTCTTTCTTGAATTTTGTGAACGGCCAGATGGTCTATAACAATGATCTTGTTGATCTCTGCTTCTCATGTAGCTAGTATTAAAAGTGCAAGCCACAGCACCTAAAGGAAAATTATTCTTCCATCTTTGAATGCAAGCTACAACACTCCTATTCTGTAAAGCAGTCTTCTTCCCAGGTGGACTTAAATTATCCTTGTGCTGTCACTGCATCTCATAGGCATCTTCTTTCTCACATCATTTACATTCAATCCTGAGTATTTGATGTTACAGCTGCTTCCATAACAGAATTTTCACCACCATCCACACTGGTTCTCAGTCTAGGACACAGGGTAGGTGATCAGTCAATGCTTGCCAACTGAATGACTGGCAGCATGAGTAAGTATGTGAGTCTCAAGTCTGATTTTACCACTGGGGGAAAAAACAGTGATAGAATTTAGCACTGGGGCATGACCCCAAGGCCCACTTTCGTCTCACAGTGTACTACTGTACACTTCTGAAATTCAAATTGAGTTTTGTCGTTCTGTGATACCTAGGAATGAACTACCAGGACACTGACATGCTTAGCCACTTCCTTTCTCACATTCTCAACAATGCTTAGATAAGCTACATGTTTACCACAATTGTCATTGGGACTGCCTTTTAAAGTGACCTTCAGCAAGAGAACAGAGTAGACTATTTCAAGATTCAAGCCTAAAGAATAAAGATGCAGTCCCATTTGTCCAACCTTGCTTTGATTTGTAGCCTTTCTGGGTCTTTGTTAAGGAAGTTCCGTCCTGTGCCAAGGAGCCCAAGTGTTTCTCCTACTCCTTCCTTTAGTGTTTTCAGGGTGTCTGTTTTGATTTCGAGGTCTTTAATCCATTTGGAATTGATTTTGGTGCAGGGTAATATATAAGGATCTACTTTTAGTTTGTTGCATGTGTTGAACCAGTTTTGCCAGCACCATTTGTTAAAGAGGCTATGTTTCTTCCATAGTATTGTTTTAGCTCCTTTATCAAAGATTAAGTAGGCGTAGTTCTGTGGGTTCATTTCTGGGTCTTCAATTCTGTTCCATTGGTCTTCAGGCCTGTTCCGGTGCCAATAGCAAGCTGTTTTTCTTACTATAGCTTTATAATACAGCTTGAAGTTGGGTATTGTAATTCCTCCAGCACTGTTCTTTCTGCTTAGGATTGTTTTTGCTATTCTAGGTCTTTTATTGTCCCAAATGAATTTCTGGATTGCTTCCTGTATTTCATTAAAAAATGGTGTTGGGATATTAATGGGTATTGCATTGAATTTGTAGATAGCCTTTGGCAATATTGCCATTTTGATTATATTAATCCTCCCAATCCAGGAGCATGGGCGGTTTTTCCATTTCCTTAGTTTTGACTTAATTTTGTTTTTCAAGCTTTTAAAGTTCTCATCAAAGAGGTCTTTCACATCTTTGGTTAAGGTTATTCCTAGGTATTTTATGTTTGGGGGGGCTATTGCAAAAGGAGTTGCTTTCCTAATTTCAGCCTCGGTCTTCGGGTCGTTAGCATAGAGAAAGGCCGTTGATTTTTGAAGGTTTATTTTATATCCTGCAACTTTGCCAAAGTTTTGGATCAGCTCTAGTAGCTTGGGGGTAGAGTCTATGGGATTCTTTAGGTATAGGATCATGTCATCTGCGAAGAGAGAAAGTTTAACTTCATCTTTTCCTATTTGGATCCCCTTTATATTTTCTTCTTGCCTAATTGCTCTGGCTAGGAATTCTAGTACTATGTTGAAGAGCAGGGGAGAGAGTGGACATCCCTGCCTTGTTCCTGATTTTAAAGGGAATGGCTTTAGTTTTTCCCCATTTATGCATCAAACTGCAGAGCTTCTGCACAGCAAAGGACATAGCTCACAAGATAAACAGAAAGACTGGGAGAAGATCTTTACCGGCCATTCAATGGACAAAGGCCTCATATCTAAAATATATGCAGAACTAAAAAATTTACCCTCTTCCAAAACAAAACCGCAAAGAACCAATAGCCCCCTCATCAAGTGGGCTAAAGACTTACAAAGAGACTTTTCTGATAAGGAAATGAGAATGGCCAAGAGACATATGAAAAAATGCTCTACATCACTTGCCATAAAAGAAATGCAAATCAAAACAACATTGAGATTCCATCTGACCCCAGTAAGAATGTCCTATATCAAGAAAACTAACAATAACAATTGTTGGAGGGGATGTGGCCAAAAGGGAACCCTTCTTCATTGTTGGTGGGAATGTAAACTGGTTCAGCCACTCTGGCAAGCAGTATGGAGATTCCTCAGAAGGCTAAATATAGAACTCCCCTATGACCCAGCAGCCCCACTTTTGGTTATCTATCCAAAAGACCACAAACAAAATCACAGTAAAGCCACCAGCACAACAATGTTCATCGTAGCACAATCTGTCATAGCTAGAATCTGGAACCAACCCAGATGCCCCTCAGTAGATGAATGGATCAGGAAAATGTGGTACATATACACAATGGAATTTTATGCCTCTATCAGAAAGAATGACATTGCCCCATTTGTAAGGAAATGGAAGGACTTGGAAAAAATTATACTAAGTGAAGTGAGCCAGACCCAAAGAAACATGGACTCTATGGTCTCCCTTATTGGGAATAATTAGTACAGGTTTAGGCAAGTCATAGCAGAGCATCACAAGGCCCAATAGCTATACCCTTATGAACACATAAGATGATGCTAAGTGAAATGAACTCCATGTTATGGAGACAATTGTTATATCAGAGTTGTAAATACTTTCAACGTCCAATGTGTATCTGTAGCTTCAATTATTGATGATGTTCTTGTATCACCTTCCTGTGGTTGTACCTACACTATCTCTGTAATCTTATCTGAATATATTGGAAACCATGTATACTGGTATTGGAACTAGGAAATTGAAAGGGAATACCAAAATTGAGAGACACAGGGTAAAAAAAGACAAACAACTACAAAAGCAACACTTGCAAAACTGTTTGGTGTAAGTGAACTGAATACCTCAGGGGAGGAAAGGGAAAGGGGGGAGGGGGGGCATGAGGGACAAGGTAAAAAACAGTACACGAAATGTATCCAATGCCTAACGTATGAAACTGTAACCTCTCTGTACATCAGTTTGATAATAAAAATTGGAAAAAAAATAAAAGAATAAAGAGCAAGATAGGACTCCTTTCCTTGGAATGTTTGTATAGAAACTGCTGCACTCTGTTGGTATTTATGTTTATCATGGGCATGACAGTTATGTTTTTCATTTAACCATAACCGTGTCTCTTATATTGGTGTGCCTTATCCCTTAGATGGACAACTAAAACTCACAAGAGATAATGTTAATTTCAAAGATTTCAATGGTAAACAAACCAAGACCCAAACCTTCCCAGGCCCATCTGACACTAAAGTAATAGAATCTGCCTTAAGGTAATGGAATCCAGTAGGGAAAGAAAAAAGTTAATTATGGATTAACATTTATTAGAGGCACTAGGTATCTGTCCAGCATCTTTGAACATATATCCTATATTTGGATAATTTTATAAATTCTATGTCACAAAGGTAGAAGCCTGTTACTTGTGCTTGAGAAAAGAACAAATACTAGATGTAGTCATATGCCTGAAATTCCAGTACTCAGGAGGTACAGGAGGATTGCAAGTTAGAGGCCAACCTAGACTACATGAATAGTTTAAAGCCAGAATGGGCTACATAGTAAGATGTATCTCAGAAAAAAAAAAGCCATGTACACCAGGACTGAATGAATAAAAATAAATGTATAAAGATTATAAAAATAAAAGCAGTAGCAACAGTCCCTAAAACCCATTCTAAAGGCTTTTATGCCAATCTATAGATGCATAAAAGACAAACAGACCCACAGAGAGACCCTAATCTTGAGCTATGGAATTTATGTCCTACATGATCAAGAATGCACTGAAATTTCCCATCAGGCAGTCATGGATCAGATATAATATCATAATAATACGATATGGTATATTAACTGCAGCTCTCCCCTCAGCTTTCATGGTTTTGGAGAATAGAGAGTTTCCTCTAACATAAATAAATATACTAATCACCAATACCTGCCTTTGTACTTGAATGATTTAGCATGCTAGTAGCTTGAGCTCCAGCACACCAATTAGCATTCAGCTCAGAAAATACTAGCACTTTTGAGATCTGAGACTCCAGACTGACAGAGTGAACTGACTCTAAGCGCTCCTTCACCAGTCTCCATCAGGTTTCAAAGGAGCATGCTACTTTCCAGAAGACTGTCTACAAAGGCTTCCTCTGGATCAAGAGTTTCCACTTTTTTCCCACTATCTCTTTCAGCAAGGACATACCTATATGACTCGGGCTCTGTCTGTCAGAGTTGTCTATGTGAGCTTATAATTTTAGAAGACAGTGAGATGGAGAACACAGGACCATGAAATCCTTTTCCAGGTGAGGCTGACACAGAGGTCAGTGGCTTCTAAGGTGTAGTGGTGGCCAGCATTAGCCATATCTGCTGTAATGTTTGGGCCTACTAGTGGCTTCAACAGTGTTGCTGCTGGGGACTCTCCACAGTATAGCTTGGCTATTGTTTCTGTCCCTCTGTCATCTAAGCTGATTTGGCCCTCTGGAATTCTCTGAGCCATCTAATGGGATAAACTTCCCCACTTCAACCAACAGTCATGGGTCCTATTGCTTACAACTGAGAAGTAGAGTAAACATTGGTCATCTACTTTATAGCAAGTATTGTCCTGGGCACTGCCTTTTTCTTTATCAGACTGGATTGGCATACCAAGCCTTTAAGACAGTGTGTATTGATGTACTGTCCCTGGCACTAGCATGGGATGAGGCAAACAAAATCGACAGAAGAGAGACAGTGAATGGTCTTCTTCCTCCAGCTGTTGAGTTTGGGCTTGTCCAGTAGTGTGACATACACATCCCAGATGTATGCGAAGCCCAACCCCAGAACTTACAGAGGCAGTACTCACTCCAGGCTCTGGCCTGTTTCCCTTTGCTATTTCAGGTTGGTAGCTGAGCGCTCTGTAGTTCTCAGAGTCTCCCACCAACTCCAACCTATTCCATGCATTACTACTTCAGGACAAGTGGATATTCTTGGGCTCTCCGATTTCTTCTAAGACTTCATGTGCCAGTGCCCCACAGTTATATAAACTCAATTTCCTATGCTAAATTTGTGATTTCCAAAATGCATTGCTCTCTTCCCCTGAATCAGCAGTGACTTATAGAAGGAGCAAAATGAAAAGTAGGATGGGAAATAATGTGTGTGGCAAAAACAAATCCACAGCACACAATTGTATTTTTTAAAAAAGCTAGAACAATGGAAAAGCTTGCATCTTTAGCTAATCACTAAGACTTGGGCCCTAATCTCAGTCTTGTCCCCTATAGTCATATGACATTCAGTAAATTACTTAACATCTCTGAGCATAGTTATCCCGTCCTAAAATGATGATCATAATCCCTCTCTGAGCTAGCGATGATAAAGTGAGGTTTTAAAGCATTGTTAATATAGTACATTCAAATATTGGATTCTTTCTTCTTTATAATCGGCATTTCAAAATAAAATGTAATGAGAAAATGTGCTATTGCCTGTACTAATTAAGAATTCTTGGTTTTGCTTTGTTTTGTTTTTGTCATCAATGGGGCTTGAACTCTGGGCCTGGGCACTGTCCCTGAGCTCTTTTGCTCAAAGGCTAGCACTCTACCACTTTGCGCTCCAGTGCTACTCCTAGATTTATGATGGTTAATTGGAGCTAAGAGACTCATGGACTCCCCTATCCAGGCTGGCTTTGAACCACAATCCTTAGATCTTAGCCTCCTGAGTATCTAGGACTACAGGTATGAGCCACCACTTCCTGGCTAAGAGTTATTGTTTTAATACTTATTTATAAGTACTCTCAAGACAAATACTACATTTATAAGATACTTTGTTTTAAATAATATTTAAATGTATTTACCTTAAATATAGGGAAATAAAATTGAGATTATTTTGGGATTGCATTCCCAAATTGTTCTAAGGTATTTCGTATATGCCTTTTTCTTTTTAAAATATATTTATTGTTATTGTAGATATGATGTACAGAGGGGTTGCAGATAGATGAGTGGGATAATCAGTACATTTCTTTTTGAACCAGTCACCCCGTCCCTTGCTCTCTCGCAGGTTTTTTCCCTCCTGTCCTACCTACAAGTTGTATAGGTCATTTTCAACATAGTGTCTAGTGTATATGACTGCTGTATTCACGCATTGTCCCACCTTTTCTGTGCCTCCCCTTACCCTCCCAAAGACAAATAAACTAACAAATAATACAAAAGGAAAAGACAACAACAACAGCAGCAACAACAACAAAAATCTCATTTCCATTTCTTGGAGCTTATTTCAAAAATATGATCATATGCACATAGCTATTAAACCTTTGTGGTCTGCTCCTGTGAATATCCTCTTTTTTTTTAATTGAACATAAATTTTTTTTACAAGGTGTTGTGCAAAAAGGGTACAGTTTCATAGCAGGACAGTGTGTACATTTCTTGTGATATCTTACATCCTGTTTTTCTATCCCTTCTCTAGGTCAGGTATACATATATACAATATACAATGTATCAAGAACATATACTGTATTCACAGACTTGGTCTCTAATGTCTCTCCGTCTCCCTTTGTTAACAGTCATATATCAGGGAGATCATGCCCCTTTGTTTTCTATGTTCCAGGCTTGTCTCGCTCAACATTATTTGTTCGAGTTCTGACCATTTCCCTGCGAACAACAATATTTCACCATTCCTAATCACTATGTAGTATTCCATTGTGTATAAGTACCATATTTTTTGGATCCATTCGTCTGTGGAGGGGCATCTGGGTTGTTTCCATATTTTGGCTATTGTGCATTGTGCAGCGATAAACATGGAAGTACAAATGTCTTTTTGATATCTTGGGTTTTGCTGTTTAGGGTAGATGCCTAGGAGTGGTATGACTGGGTCATAGGGTAGGTCTATATTGAGCTTTTTGAGAAACCTCCATACTGTTCTCCAAAGTGGTTGTACTAATTTGCACTCCCACCAACAATGGAGAAGGGTTCCTCTTTCCCCACAGCCCCTCCAGCATTTGTTGTTTCCTGAGTTCAGAGTATAGGCCATTCTAACTGGGTTGAGGTGGTATCTCAGGGTTGTTTTTATTTGCATTTCCTTTACTACCAGGGATGTTGAGCATTTCCTCATGTGTTTCTTTGCCATTTTTATATCTTCTCTTGTGAAGTCTCTCTTTAGCTCTTTTGCCCATTTCCTAATAGGTTTATTGGGCTTGGAGGGGCTTAGTTTTTTGAGTTCTCTGTAGATGACAGATATCAGGCCTTTGTCTGTTGCTGTGCTGGTAAATATCCTTTCCCATATCGTTGGCTGTCTTTCTATTTTGGTGGCTATGACCTTAGCTGTGCAGAAACTTTTAATTTGTAGTAGTCCCATTTGTTGAGTCTTTCCCCTATTTGTTGTGCCCCTGGGACTCTATTCAGGAAGTTCCTTCCTGTGCCTATAAGTTCTAGCGTCTTTCCTATTCTGTCTTTCAGTAGTTTCAAGGATTCAGGTCTGATATTGAGGTCCTTGATCCATTTTGAGTTGATCTTGGTGCATGGTGATAGACTTGGTCTACTTTGAGTTTTCTGCATATGGCTGCCCAGTTCTCCCAGCACCAGTAGTTGAAGAGGCTATGTTTATTCCATTGTATGTCTTTAGCTCCTTTGTCGAATATCAGTTGGCTGTAAGAGTGCGGTTTTATTTCTGGGTCTTCAATTCTAATCCATTGGTCTTCCGATCTGTTTTTATACCAATACCATGATGTTTTTGTTATGATGGCCTTGTAGTAGAGCTTGAAGTCTGGTATTGTGATATCTCCTGCACTGTTTTTTTTTTTTTGCCTAGAATTGCTCTGGCTATTCTAGTTTTTTTGCTGTTCCATATGAATTTATGGATTGGTTTCTCTATTTCAGTGAAGAATGTGGCTGGGATTTTGATAGGTATTGCATTGAATTTGTATAACAATTTTGGGCAATATGGCCATTTTCACTATATTGATTCTGCCTACCCATGAGCATGGGAGGTCTTTCCATCTCCTTGTGTCTTCTTTGATTTCCCTTATTAGATTTTTGTAGTTTTCATTGAATAGGTCCATCACGTCCTTGGTTAAGTTGATCCCTAGGTACTTTATTCTTTTTTTGGCTACTGTAAATGGAATTGTTTCCATAATTTCCTTTTCTGTTTGTCTATTGCTGGTGTACAGAAAAGCTGCTGACTTTTGTGGATTGATTTTGTATCCTGCTACTTTGCCAAATTGGTTTATTAGGTGTAGGAGTTTGGGTACTGAGTTTTTTGGGTCCTTCAGATATAAGATCATGTCGTCTGCAAATAGGGATAACTTGATTTCTTCCTTGCCGATGTGGATCCCTTTGATGTCCTCCTCTTGCCTTATTGCTATGGCTAGGGATTCCAGCACTATGTTGAACAGAAGTGGGGAGAGTGGGCATCCTTGTCTTGTTCCTGAGTTTAGGGGGAATGATTTAAGTTTCTCTCCATTTAATGTATTAGTGGTTGGTCTGTTGTATATGGCTTTTATTGTTTTGAGGAATGTTCCATCTATTCCTGTTCTCTCCAAAGCTTTTAATAGGTATGGATGTTGTATTTTGTCAAAGGCTTTTTGGGCATCGACTGAGATAACAATGTAATTCTTAATTTTAGATCTGTTTATGTGGTGAATTACGTTGATTGATTTACGGATGTTGAACCATCCTTGTGACTGAGGGATGAAGCCTACTTGGTCATGATGTATGATTTTCTTGATCAGTTTCTGGATCCTGTTAGCTAATATTTTATTGAGGAGCTTTGCGTCTGTGTTCATTAGCGATATTGGTCTGTAGTTCTCTTTTTTTGTTGGGTCTTTGCCTGGTTTGGGAATGAGTATGATATTAGCTTCGTAGAATGAGTTTGGGATTTCTCCCTCTGTTTCTATTTCGCGGAAGAGTTTGAGGAGTATTGGTATTAGCTCCTCACTAAAGGTTTTGTAGAATTCATTGGTGAATCCATCTGGGCCTGGGCTTTTCTTACTAGGGAGGTTCTTGATTACCTCCTGTATCTCACCATAAGTTATTGGTTAATTTAGTTGATTTATTTCTTCTTGGTTCAGTTTGGGCAGTTTGTACTTCTCTAAGAATTGATCCATTTCTGTAAAATTATTGTTTTTTGCTGAGGAGAGGTTTTGGAAATAGCTCCTTATGATTGTTTGAATATCGTGTGTACTTGTAATTTTTCCATTGGAGTCCCTGATTTTACGTATATGAGTCTCTTCTCTTCTTTTTTTTGTAAGTCTTGCAAGGGGTCTGTCAATTTTGTTTATTTTCTCAAAGAACCAGCTTTTAGTCTTATTTATTTGTTGAATAGTCTTTCTATTTTCAATCAGATTTATCTCTTCTTTAATCTTTGTGATCTCTCCCCTCCTGGTCATTTTAGATTCTGTCCTTTCTTGTTTCTCCAGTTGTTTTAGTTTCATCGTGAGGGTATTCACCTGCTCTGCTTCCATTCTTTTAATGTGGGTGCTGAGTGCAATGATCTTGCCCCTCAGTACTGCCTTAGCTGTGTCCCATAGGTTTCTTTGTGATGTGTTTTCATTGTCATTGTGGCTTATGAATTCGTTGATTTCATCTTTAATTTGGTCTGTGGCCCAAGTGTTGGATAGCAGCGTGGGGTTTAGCCTCCAAGAGTGTGTATAGGCTCTGTGGTATCCTTTGTTGTTGAGGGTTACCTTTAATCCACTGTGATCAGATATAATACATGGGATGACGTCAATACTTTTGTATTTTCTGAGGTTCTTTTTGTGGGCTATGACGTGGTCTATTTTGGAATATGATCCATGGGCTGCTGAAAAGAAGGTGTATTGGGTCTCTGTAGGTCTGTTAGATCCATTTGGGAAATGGTGTTATTTAGGTCCTCAGCTCCCTTACTAATCCTCTGGGTGTTGGATCTGTCTCTTGGAGAGAGAGGAGTATTAAAGTCACCCACTATGATTGTGTTTGCGTCTATCTTGCTCTGTAATGCTGTGAGAATTTGCTTGACGTATGTAGGGCCTCTTTTGTTCGGTGAGTATACATTTATCACCGTGATTTCTTGATTCTGGATTTTTCCTTGTATTAATATGTAGTGTCCTTCTTTGTCTTTTTGAGTTGACTTTAATGAAAAGTCCAGCTTGTCTGAGATCAGAATGGCTACACCTGCCGTTTTGGTGGGTGCATTTGCTTGGTAGATCTTGCTCCATCCTTTCATTCGAAGCCTGTTTTTTTCCCTTGCTGTAAGGTGGGTCTCTTGTAGACAGCAGATGTCAACTTTTTGTTTGCGAATCCATTCTGCTAGTCTGCTCCTCTTTATCGGGGAGTTTAAACCATTTATATTTAAAGAGATCAAGGATAAGGGTGTTTTTTCTCCTTCCATTTTCTTGTTGGACTGTTTTTTCCTCTTTTTTTTCTTGTCTTTAGTGAGCTGGTCTTTCTGCTGGACTTTGGCTATTGAAGTTTCTTTCTGATTCTGTCTGTGTGTCTTTTACGATCTCTGTTGGGTGGGGTTCCCCTCTTAAAATTCGCTGTAGGGCTGGTTTTTTATTCACATACTCCTTTAGCTCCTCTTTGGTGTGGAAAGATCTGGTTTTCCCTTTGAATGTGAACTCCAATTTTGCTGGATATTTGATCCGAAGTTGTAAATTGTTATTCTGAAGTACTTGGATGGTGTTCTTCCACTCACTTCGAGCTTGGTAAGTTTGTGTGGATGAGTCGGATGTTATTCGAATCCTCTTCCCATTGAAGAAAGTGTCCTTCTTCGCTTTGGCTGAGTACAGAATTTGCCCTTTAATCTTGAGGTCTGTAGTCTTGAATATTGTGTGCCTTGGGGTGGCTTTCCTGGGGTCTGGCCTGCCAGGTGTCCTATAGGCTTCGGTTACCTGGATGGGGTCCCCTGTGAGATTGGGGAAGTTTTCTGCAATAACTTTATTGAGAACATGATGAAGCCCTCTGCTCTGGTATTCGGCTCCTTCTTCTATTCCAATTATGCGCAGATTATATCTCTTGTCTTTGTCCATTAGTTCCTGGATTAGTCTGCCTTGAAGCTTCACCTTTTCTTAGAGTGTGGTCATTTTCTGGTTGTTGTCAGCTGCTTCATCGTCCAGGCGAGAGATTCTGGATTCTATATGGTCCACTCTTTGTGTTATGGTTTCAATTGTGGAGTTTATGGATGTCAGAGAGCTATTTATGGTTTTCATATCAGCTCTGATCGTGGAAATTTCTTCCTTTAAAGAGTTGTATTTTAAATCTATTTTTTCATGCATTTCAATTCTCAGGATGTGGAGATTTTCTTTAAAGGAGGCTTGCATTGTATCCATTTTTGCTTCCATTTCTTTAAAAAAGGCTTGCATTGTATCCATTTTTGCTTCCATTTCTTTCTTGGCTTCCTGGGTGTCCTTCCAGATTTCCGCTCTAAACTCCTGGAATTGTTTTCTGATTTCATTTCTGACACTTTCGATCATTCCTGTTAACATGGCCTCATTTGCTTTTTTAGTCTCCATCTCCTCTTCAGTCATGCTGCTTTTTGGAGCTGGCGAGTTGGCTTGCCCTTTGATGAACTGAGTTATGTTTCTTTGTGATTTGCGCATCTGGAGATGTGTGTAGGTCTTCCCTCCCTTCTGTGTAGGCGTGTCTACGGCAGCAGGTGCTGTCGCTGTGGCCCCACCCACCAGTGCAGGGTACGCCTACCAGAGCTGGCGCTGTCGCTGGGGGCCCCGCCCTCCTGTGCGCTGTGCGTCCACTACAACAGTTACTTTAGCAGGATCTGCCTCCCAGAGCGAGCCCTGGGTTGTTGGGTTGTGCTTGCGCCCTCCCGTGAGTCCGTTGGGGGAGGGGGTGGTATGTGTGGGGCCCAGTGGGATCGACTGTCCGGGTGTGGATTGGCACCCTCAGACCTCACCTCCGCTGCGAGGGGGGACGTGATCAGGCCCAGGTGACCCTGCTGGGCTGGTAATGCCCACCAGCACCTGTGATTTTAGTTGGTTGAGTCTGGGAGGTCCAGGCGCCTCGGGTGGGGCTTGCACTGCCGCCTGTCCCCTGGCCCCTGTTGGGAAGGGGGCGGGGACGGTTCTGCCAGTTCAGGAACCTGTGGGGCCTTGGGGCTGCTCCGCCCTTCCCCTGCTAAACTGACTTCCCAGGGCCTGATGGGAGCTCCCTGCCTGATTTGGGGGTTCTTTGTTCCCTCGGGGTGGAGAGGGGGAGGGAGGGAGATCTAGCTTCTTTGTGGGCCTTGGGTCTCTGATAGCTGGTCTCCCATTGGGGGAGAGGATAATGGGGGACTTACAGTTGCTGCTTTGTGTGTGTGTCCTGCGCAGCCGTTGGCCCTTCAGGGGTTGGCGAAGTGTCGTGGTGGCTTCCCCGGTTCCCTCTTTCTGCCGCGCTGGGTTCCCTTGACCGAACCCGGTGTGGACCCGAACTTCTCGTCGCTGCCGTTGTGTATCTTGGTCCGCACCCTGCCTTGTGTCCGTGGGGTCTCCCGCTATCTGAGTTCTGCGCTCCTGGCAGCCTCGAGATTTTTTTTTTTTTAAATCTCCAATTAACTATCAGAAAACCAGAATTTGAGCTGTGGCTTAAAGTGGTAGAGCATCAGCCTTAAGAACAAAAGCTCATGACAGTGTCCAGGCCCTGAGTTCAAGCCCTACAACTTCATGTCGGGACATCCTAGTTCCGAATATCCTCTTTTGGTCTCACTGTGTGAATGTCTAAAGACCTGCATGTAAGAATAACCAATAGACACATGAAGAGATGTTCAACATCCCTAGCCATAAAAAGAATGGAAATCAAAACAATATTGAGATTCCACCTCACCCCTGGTAGAATGGCCATTAAGAAAACTAATGATAACAGATGCTGGCAGGGATGCAGCCAAAAGGGAACAATACAACACTGTTGATCAGAATATAAATTTGTTCAACCACTCTGGAAAGCAGTATGGAAATTCCTCAAAAAACCTAGAGCTCCCCTATGAACAAACAATCCCATTCCTGGGCATTTACCCAACTGACCACTCTAGCTCCCAGCACAACTATGTTCATTGCAGCATTATTTACCATAGCCAAGACATGGAATCAACCTAGATGCCCTCAGTGGATGAATGGATCAAGAAAATATGGTATATATACACAATGGAATTCTATGCTTCCATAAAAAAGAATGATATTGTACCATTTAATGAAAAGACTTGGGAAAAAATTATATTAAGTGGAGTAATCCAGATGCAAAGAAACATAGGTATCATGATTTCCCTCATTTGTGGTAACTAGAATATGCCTACAAGTAAACATACTGGATGGTAAATTTCCCCACCCCCACCCCTATCTAACTATATGCCTTGTTTCTTTTAATGTAATTTTAAAAAGTTCATATAGGCTCTTTAGATTTTTCAGAAGATAAAAGCTTTATTTCTTATACTTATAAATAAGAAATATATATCAAGTCCAAACAGATACTGTATTCGTAGCTACTATTGTTATACAGCAAGAAAACAGAGAAGCCATGTTTTGAGAGGTTGAATTGGGACTCTTTATTAAAAGGCCAACATCTGCAAGTGGAAAATTGTCACAAAGACCTGCAGCCCCATGCATACACTTAACACTGTTAGAAAACTGAGTCATGAGAACAGAAAAGGAAAGAAAGAGCAGAAAAACAATACCAACAAACCAGATCAACTCCAATGGAGAGCTGAAGTGAGATGTCATGGTGACTGGAGAAGAGCCAGGGGACTGGATACAGAGCACAGGACATAAGGTATGGCATACTTGCACCAGATCTGGTTTGGGCCTAAATCAGGGGGCAGGGTCAAAGGGAGTGTGAGAGTTTATGACTGAAGTCTGGCAGGTCCAGTAACCTATTATGCAGGTCCCCACCTCCACCTCTAGGAATTTAGGCACACCCATCACCTAGAACGTGGGACTTTCCTGCCTCTATGGAGAAAAGAAGATCCCTGCTCACTGTGGGGTCATTGATTATACAATGTCACATTTAAGCAACAAAATAAAAACAGAAGAGCAGATTGGCATTCATGGTCTTCCACGAACAGGTATATCAGCAGCTTTGGAAATCATTCTAGGACAGAGTTCTCCCAGGCTAATACCTTGATGATGCTTGGTTCTTTAGGCCTCAGTCTTATCAATAACTACAAGAAGTTTGTGGGTTTTAAAAATACTTACTTATTTATTGTCAAAGTGATGAACAGACGGGTTACAGATTCATACATAAGGCCATGGGTACAGGAGGTAACAAATAGTACAAGAAATGTACCCATGGCCTTACAAGAAGGTTTAATGTGGACTCTTCCAAGTTCTTTTAATCTAAGACCATTAGCATGGGCTTTCTGATAATTAATTTCACTTACTATAACCCCCTCCTACTTACCATATGAGAAAAGTAGATGATATATTCTTCCCAACACTTGAATTGGATACTCTAATAACACTTTAATGATAATGCGATAAATGTAACAAGACATTTGATTGAATGTTTTATGTCCAGTATGTAATTGGGTGTGTCTGAGATTTGAACTCAGGACTTTGTTTTGGCTAGGCAGGTATTCAACTACTTGAGCCATGCCCCTCAGCCTCATTAGTATGTAAGTTAATGCACATGTCATCAATAATTCTAAATCATTTTTGTTTCCTTTTCACACATAGTGAAATTGAAACAGAGAAAAGCTAAATCAATCTCAAAATGGCATCAATTAAGGGAGACAAAAACCAGGGAGGCACCACAGTGTGGTGAAGAACAGTGGTTCTGAGAGTTTTACTGACTTGGGTCCAAATTCTGACTCTGTTCAGTACCTTTGTGATTTGAAGATCAGTTAGTTCCTTCCATGTTCTATTTTTAATCATCTATTTAATGGTGTAAATGTCCTATGAAGTTTGCCGTGAGGATTACATTAGGTAATTTGTTCAATGTTCCATGAACATTACCTATGCTGGAGAATAATGATTTATAATGCCTTCTAAAGTATTTCCTTATAAGAGCGCTTAGTATCCTAAGCAAACTGGCATTTCCAAGGCCATGCACTTTGAATCAGTACAAACGCTCCTTTCTCTTACTCATTAGAAAGACTAATGCAACATAATACATGGCTAAGCTGACTCACATTTCATGTGACTCAGACACATTTCCTTAAACAAAGAAAATGATTCCTCCTGACAGATTTCTGCACATCACATTTCCAAACATATTTCCCATAATAACACAGAAAGGCACTTGACAATCTTGAAGGACTTTTCAGCATGCTGATTACTGCAGATAATGCATCATTCTGTTATTCATACAGGTCAGAAGAATGTGTCAGAAAAAATACTTACATCCTTCTGATCTTTCCATTGCTTTCACCCTGTAGAACAGGAAAGGCCACCAGCATTTATTGGGCAATTCTCCAGCCCAGCGCCTAATGGTGAAAAGCATCTTCATGTCTTAGGCTCTGCTGTGCTCATTAGGTATAGAAAGGCCCTGAGAAGATGATAGCAAATATATTCAGATTTTTGTTTGTCTGCAGTTTGATGTAATATTGTTTTATTTTTGGTCCCCAATTGCTCAGCAAAAGAAGAAGAAGGAAAAAAAAAACCACAAAAACAACTTGGTTAAGCTGCTGATTTCCTCTAAATTGCTGAGCAAAGGGACTGTAGCTTGATGAAATCATTTAGCACTGGATGCTTCTATTCCAACCCTGCGGGTGGCTCTTGCTGGAGTTTTGCATGAGGAATGTGGTGAAATTCTTAGGGAGTTGAAATAACTATGCATTCACCCATTCTACCTTGTGACTTTTATTTATTTATTGCCAGTCCTGGGGCTTGAACTTGGGGTATGGGCACTATCCCTGGCTTCTTTTTGCTCAAGGCTAACACTCTACCACTTGAGCCACACAACCACCTCTGGCTTTTTTGTATATGTGGTGCTGAGGAATTGAACCCAGGGCTTCATGCATGCTAGTAAAGGACTCTACCTCTAAGCCACATTCCCAGTCCCACCTTGTGATTTTTAAAGATTTATTTCATATCTAGGATTTTGAAATATAAGTTTCCATTTAGGTATTTAAAGAAGAAGAAAGTGCAACATAAACTCTAACCTAATAAGATAGTTTCAACTTCTCCAATCTTTTTAAGTTCTGAAACATTACAACGATCATGAATCTTGAATGGCGTACATTTAGGACATTTCCCAAAGAGTATTGTGAAGATCTTTTTTGGATAGAAAAACTAATGATTCGAGCCGGCACGGTAACTCATTCCTATAATCCTAGCTTCTCAGGAGGCTGAGATCTGAGGATCGCCGTTCACGTTCAAGGCCAGCCCGGGCAGGAAAGTTCATGAGACTTTTTTCTCCAATTAACCACCAGAAAACTGGAAGTGGCACTATGGCTCAAGTGGTAGAGCAGTAGACTTGACCTGAAGAGCTCAGGAATAGTGCCCAGGCCCAGAGTTCAAACCCCACAATCGACAAAAGAATAACAACAACCACAACAAAAGAAACACCTCATGATTAGGGAAGCAATGGTAAGTGGAATCAAGCAGTCACTCAGGATATGTTTATAGCTTACATTACACCAAGCCTTGTTCCAGGCACATGGGAAAGTAAGAGAGAAAAAGACTCTAACTCTAGAAGCTCACCTTCTGGTGGGAGGAAAGGACAAAATAAATATAAGCAAACACAAAAATACTGAAAGAACTAACATTATACTGATAAATTTGATAGAAAAATGAGATAATAAGATGGTATAATAGGAACTGCTCTAAGATGAGGGATAGAGACATTTTTTGACATAGTTCTCAGGGAAGGTAGCTATGAAAGATTGTTCCAGTAAAACAAACATTAAGATGTCTTTGGTGACTAATTTAAGAGTCTCATGGCAGCTGAGTGCCAGTAGCTCATGCCTGAAATCCTAGCTACTCAGGAGGCTGAGATCTGAGGATCAAGATTTAAAGTCAGACCAGGCCAGAAAGGCCATGTGAATGACATGTGTGCACACACATGCGTGTGTGTGCGTGCACGCGTGCGCATGCGCTAGTCCTGGGGCTTGAACTCAGGGTTTGACACTCTCCCTGAGCCTTTTTGTTCAAGATTCTTTTTTGCTCTACCACTTGAGCACTCTACCACTTTTGGCTTTTTTGAGTAGCTTATTGGAGATAAGAGTATCACAGACTTTCCTGCCCAGGCTGTCTTTGAACCATGATTCTCAGATCTCAGCCTCCTGAATAGCTAGGATTACAGGCATGAGCCACTGGCACTCAGCTGCCATGAGACTCGTAAATTAGTCACCAAAGACATCCAGAAATGGAACTGGGGTAGAGTGATGGCCTTGAGCAAAAAAGCTCAGGCCCCAAGTTGAAGCCCCAGGGCAGCACAGAAAAAGGAAAACAAAAAACCCATGCTGGAAATGGTTTTATGACTCAAGTGGTAGAGCGCTAGCCTTGAGCACAAAGAGGCTCAGGGAAAGTGCTCAGGTGCCAAGTTCAAGCAAAAACAAACAAAGAAACAAACAAAAGAAAACAAACTATGCATTATGAGATAGAGGCAAATCTGCAAAGATCATGAGGGAGAATATTCCAAGCAAAAGAAATCTATGTCCAGACCCTGGAGTTAGGCATTTTTGAGGGACAGAAAGAAAACTATGTTAATAGAGAGTAACAAATGTAAAGAGCAAAGATTTGAGGGAGGCAGTTATATATCACCTAATGAGCCAAGAAGAGTCTAGAATTCATTCTTATTGCAATGGGAAGCCTTGATGGGTTTCAACTAGGGCAGGGCCATGATCAGAGTCATATGGTACAATGTTTTTCTTGGACTGCCTGTGGAAACCACTATAGTAGAAATGAGAGCTAGGAAGCTCGTAGTTAAGTGGTTGTTAATGGTGGCTCATATGAGAGCTACAGTAATGGAGATGGGACAGGCAGGGAAAGATCAGAATATGTTTTGAAGAGAATTAAAAATAACTTACTTATATTCTGGTTCTAGTCTGTGAGTGAAGGAGACAGATCTGGAATGCTTTACATAAACAGTAGGGAATGTTAGGGTAAGGGATGATCAGTGAAGAAGCCAGGATTAGGAGAAATCAATAGTTCCTTCCAGATATGCTAAATTTGAGATGCTTATCAGACATTTAAGTACTCTCACTAATAAGAAAGGTCCTGAAGGAACCCCAGATTTGAGACTTGTCAGCATATAGATGCTATTAAAAGCTCTGGGGTAGAATGAGATCACTTACAAATGTAGATGTCAAGATAAGCTATCAAGGACACAACTTTCAGGTATCCTGATATTTAAGGTCAATGGAAGAGGAGTCACCAATGAGCAAGAAAAAACAATCAAACCAATATACCCACAAAGAAATTGATGTTTTTAAAGAGAAAGTAATTAATTGTACCAAATTCCAGGTAACAGGGTTAAGTAAGAATGCAGTACATACTATTTTCTTTTTAAATTTTTGTTCTATTATCTTTAACTTGTATACAAAGAAGCTACATTTTAACAAAGCAGTTTATGAATACAATGAACCTTGATCAATGTCACACCTTTCAACATTGTTTTTTTTTTAATTTAATTTTGTCAAGGTGGTGTACACAAGGGTTACAGTTACATACATAAGGTAATGAGTACATTTCTTGTCAAACATTGTTACTCTCTCCAATTTCTTTTCTTTTTTTTTTTTTTTTTTTTTTGCCAGTCCTGGGGCTTGGACTCAGAGCCTGAGCACTGAGCACTGTCCCTGGCTTTTTCTTTTTGCTCAAGGCTAGCATTCTGCCACTTGAGCTACAGCACCACTTCTGGCCGTTTTCTGTATATGTGGTGCTGGGGAATTGAACCCAGGGCTTCATGTATACAAGGCAAGCACTCTTGCCACTAGGCCATATCCCCAGCCCCCTCTCCAACATTCTTATTCATCATTCATCCCTACCAACCTACTCCTTCCCTCACTTTTCTTAATTTTGTAGGATATACATTAAATTCTTGACTCCCTTCTCTGCTTCTCGTCTTCCTTCACTTCTCCCCTCACCTTGACTCCACCATATCCCTTTCAAGAATATTATTATTTTCATCAATAAAGAAACAAGAGTTACTATGTAGACAGTTGATCGTATTAAATAAAAATTTCAAATCATGTTGATGAATGCAATGCTTACCATACAGTCCTAAGAATAAATGGATCAGATATAGCAAGGGAAAGTCTGAGAAGAAAACAAAAATGTAAAGTGAAGCCTAAATGTAGTTATAAAAGTCATTTAGGATTTTAATAGGCATAGTGTAAAGATGACATAAGACATGGCCTTATCATTGATGCATTATTAGAGGTGAATAACTAGCTGGTGAGCAACATAGCATGATATGTGCATGGCAAATATTTTAGGAGGTAAAGAATGAAGAAGGAAGGAAATAATTTGGAAGCAATGATAAGGTCCCTATCCCTTAAAAAAGCTATAGGGGTTGGCTGTTCCTCAGGAGATAGCCTTGTGATTGGTAAGCATGAATGGAGGCCTATGGACAAATTGTAGAATTACTAAGGAAATGGGTAAGATGGCTAAATATTAAAGAAAGACAATCATAGTATGAAATAACACAAGAAAGTTACAACTACTATTTATAGAAAATCAAAGTGTTTGATGGGTTTGGGGTGTGTGTGTGTGTGTGTGTGTGTGTGTGTGTGTGTGTGTGTGTGTGTATCTTGCTGGGAGTTGGACCCAATGCCTCTCATTCATGCTAGGGAAGAACTCTCTAACTGAGCTACATCTCCATCATGTGTTAAGGATGTTTTCTGTCTACAATAATCCTACATTACAGATGAGTTAATGGCAGCCTACATGTCTTAACAATATGTCATCAGTAGTGGCTTTATTACATCTCAGTTTAACTTAATAGAACTACATTTCCCAAAATTCCTTCCCTAGCATGGCACCATATTAGGAGATATCTTTGCAGGACTTGGGTGGCAGAAACAAATCAACAGCTATTGTTCTATGAAGAACAGTAAAACAATAAAACCTTGTATGGAATACCAGGTAGCAGCTTACTCATCAAGTTGCTGCTGTGTTTGCTTGCCCTGGTGGCCTGGGACCATTGATTACCTTTGGCTTGCCCAACTCCTGAGTCAGGGCTACTTGAAGCCTATCAGATCCTCCATGAAGAGGTGCACCGGGTTCTACAGCTTGACTCCCTGTGATAGGGTACTATGTGATGAAAAATTATCCAGGTTCCAATTTGTGCTATGAATTCCAGATTGTTCTCAAGAATCTCAATTTTCCTTGTTTCTCTCTGCCCTACCCTTTTTTGAACTCCTAGCTGTTCTTCTGACATTTTTCCCCTCATAGATAACCTACAGCAAGACAGATATGAAAGCAGCAGTTTCTATATCTAGAAAAAAAATCACAATCTATATCATCTAGAGTGGGTGTGCTTCCCTGACGCCGCTATATCACACATCAGAAAGCAAAGAAACCCAAATCAAAGCCATCATTTATCTAAATTATAGGTCCTTCCACTTTCTACTCTTTCAGTCTACATTAGGCTCACCAATGAATGGCATATTAAATGAAAAAGAAAGAAAGGAACAGAGAATCAAGAATAATAAACTCACAGATAGCACTGGTATCACCAAAATGTAATCACTTCAAAATAGGGACAATCACTTTACACTCCTGAGGCTGGAGGTGCTGAGTGGAAAAAAAAAAGCCTGCACACGTTGAGCTATCTAATGAATCCTCATCAGTTATTCTCTGTCTTGTTAGTGAAGAAAGAAGGTGAAGACATTAGGGGAATGCAGAAGGATACAACAGCAAGTTTGGGCAAGTGAAACAAAAGCAAGATTATGAGTGGATTGTCTAAGTCATTTGCACCTGGTAAGAAATGAATTTAAAAGAAGCACTAGTAATTATATAAACAAACAGAAATATAAAAAATTAATGCTGATTTTTTAAATTTAAAATCAAACTAGTTTCTACTCGCGGTCATGGGGAGAACTGACTGAAAGGCATTTGTCAGTCATATGCACTCTGCTGGTTTTTCTCCTCCAGGGGTTTTAGTTGCATTTTTGGCAGAGGGAGTTGATGAATGTAATGAAGATGAACCTCTGAGTTTGCACTATGGCCTTTCTGGAGATACCACTATTATTTGTGTAGAAGACATAAAGTAGAGAAGAGGAAGAATGGGTTACACAAGAGAGAGTGAAAAGGGGAGGGGAGGCATAAAGATGATTGGACTAAGAAGATGTTCAGTTGCCATTAACTAATAGGGACCTTTTTCTGTAGTTGTTGAGTGACCTTAAAAGTGGTTCTCAAATAGAAGTACAAGAATGTGTTGAATAATGAAGTATCATTGTTGTCACTCTTGAGAGTGGACTATTTTGCAGACTATAACCTTTCGGCAATATAACTTGAGAAGGGAAGCGAAGACACTGTGGACATAACTATGGCTATTTTGTTTTTAATTAATTATTTATATTCTACCTTCTTCCAGAAGTCATTTAAAATAGCTTCCCAAAGTATTGTGGAGTAATGGACATAACTGGAAAAAAAGAAAATATAGGCACTAGGGTATAACTTAGTGGAAGAACACATTTAGCAAGTATAAAAGTCTTAGGTTTAATTCCTATCATGTAACACATACACACACACACACACACACACACACACACACACACACACATCCAAGACATGATTCTGACACATCTGGTGGCAAACTGGCTGGACATGACACTACCCTCACTCCACTAGAAAACTTGCATCCAATGTTGACTTCCTCATCAAGAGTTCCAACTTCCCCACTGGCCTCCAGGACTCCAGAGGCCAAGGAGTTACTTTACCAGACTTACTACTGACATGAGTCACTTCAGTTCTGTCCTTGGAAACAAGGACCCAAGCACCTGATAAGAGCATTTTCCTACTCAATCCACAGGGCACGGTTGACTTTTCTCCTGGTAGCAGTCTATTCCTATTTCTATAGGAAATATAGGACCTTGTCAATAGTTCCATAAAGGGGAATAAATTTATTTTCCCTCAATTTTAGACTCTTCTTTCAAAAAAAGTATTATAATAATCTCCATAGATGTTATTCCTGTAAGGAGTTACCTTAGAATTCAAAAGAAAGCTAGCTCTCATGCTGCCCAAAGTTATCCATTCTGAAAGAAGAGATTTTACATTACCTTTGCCAAAGATAAGTGAAAATATTTCTCCGAAGGTAAAAATTAGTCCTCCTTGGAAGCGAATTAGAAAACAGCTGACAGCATAAAATTAAAGAGTTGAAACAATTTAGACTAAATATTTTGGGAGGGCCCATAAATATGATCCTAAATCTTATATAACCACTGTGAAAGAAAATATGATTCATTTTGTGTTTCAAGGTATCTATGAGATAAAAATAAAATTTCCCAATGGCTTTGGCAGAGGAAGAGAAAGAATGTGGGAGGAAAAGAGAGAACCATGTAATGTAATACAATCCTCTTTCATAATATTCTTATGGTTACAGCAAGTTTATGAGGCTATTTCTGTATAGGTAGCCTCTTGTTGGGTCCAAGCAGTTCCACAGAGCCTCAACATAAAGCAGGGTAAGAGCATAGCTTAACTTAATCCAGAGGTGGATCTTAAATTTTTCAGCTGGATGTTCCTGACATTTCCCTTACACGTGGCTTCTGGAAATTCTGTGAATTATAAAGATCATTTTACTTACTTCAACTTTCTTATTTCAAACCTGTCTTGTCTTCTAAATCATACATCTTAATGTCAATGCATAAACGAAGATAATTCTAAGTTAATGTGGATGGTATAGATATGATTATACATGCTGAGGACTGATTCCTCATGATTTCCTACTGAACCTGTACAGACCCTTATGTTTATAGACATCTTTTTATGTGTATGTGAATGCTTGCATAAATTGGAAATTATTAAAAGAAAGAGACCACAGTAGCATTAATATGCCCTTTAATCTGTCTTTTGTAGCTGAATGTGTTGATGCTAACAATGATGAAGAAAGAAAGATGATACATACTGAAAAATAAATAAACAGTAAAGATCTAAAAAAAAACCAGACTAACAATTCTGTCAAATCATAAAATTTTCCCAAACACTAAATTTCATTTTGATGAATTAGATAAAGTTTCTTGTCATATAACCAAACCACAACTGGACAAGGCTTGGCTACTTCATGTACTTGGAAATGGTCACATTTGTCTATGATATGGGACAGGAAAAGCAATATGAATCAGTGTCTTATTGCAGTAACCAAGATTGTCCACCAATCCTTTTCATAATTTTTAAGCAATTCAAGGAAGAACTGGAAGCTAGTCATCATTTCTTTCAACCTACAACTGGATGAAACCATTGTAGTCACAACTGACTTTGAGCTGATGGGTATAGGTCATTACTTCAAAGAATTCCTCCTTTTTTGAGCCCTGATTTGAAATTTCAGAAGCCCTCATTGCCTTCAAAATAATGGTGACAAATTTCTTTGCCAAAGAAACTTCCCCATGAGGATCATCTTGGTATTGTGCACAGATGGAGCCCTTGCAGGACTGGGTAACACATCTGGTTTACTGCTTTGATGAACATATGTCATTGTGACTCATGATATCCTCATCTGCATGCATTTCAGTTAGACTGCCAACCAACTCATAGAAAGTTTTTGTCATCAACCACTTCGAAGTCCTCCAGTTCATCAGAGACAGACATTTATTCACCTCATTTCAATTGATTTTGTGAGAAATGAGATCCAAATAGTAATGATTTTACTAAGCAAAAGTTTGCTCATTTCCTTGAGGGCAAAGTTTGAAAGGGCTCATCAGGAGAAAATTAAGTTTTTGAGAAAGAAAAGGAAAATCTTCTCTGTATGGTCTGGAAGGAAAGTGTTCATTCTTGATTTGATTTTACTCCTGGCCATAGGCAAGACAGAAGTCTACCCATTCAAGACTTAATACAAAACTTAAGTACAAACAAACAAAAACTACTTTGGTAAGCTAAATGTTTTTTGTTATTCTGGACGCTAAAGTTAGGCTTAGAAAACCAATTAAACTAACTTTCTAAAGTTAGAAATGCTTTCGTAAATGAAGAATAGAAGACAAAGCCCTAGAGATTCCAGTGCAGGCAGAACTCAGAAGAGGAAAAAAACATTTCTCAGATCATTTGCTTAACATTTTGAAGCAGTGTCAGAGACATCCTTTCATTGACAGTATAGACACACCAATGAGGCGGACATGGACAAAGATGACTTCATCAACGAGAAAAACAGCAAATGATGCAATAAAAATTCAGCTTGGAGAATCTTGAGGGAATTCAAGTGTCTGGAAATAAGTGTGTCCTTGTCTGGAAAAGGGAGCTATTGATACTTAATACATTAAAAAATGTATTTTTCAGCTATTGAAATGAAAATTGGAAGTGTATTTGGGTCAAAGTCATATGTATTTCCATATTCAAGATCATCTTGAAAATTTCAACTTCTTGTTCAGGCAAAAAACAACTTCCTTTTTTCCTGAAGTAAATCTTTAGAATTAAATTCTGTAATTTTGTTTGAGTTTTTTGGATATTTGTCAATAAGAATTCAATTTATTGAGATAAAACTGAATTATAAAGCAAAATTATGCCAATTTTACAGCAACACATTTAAAAAAATGTAGATAAGATGGGCAAATTCCCAAGGGACACAAATTATTGAAATAGAAGTTCTTAATCAAATTTTAACAAGTAAATCATATTCATAATTAAAAGTCTTTCCACAAAGTAAAATCTAGATTCAGATTACTTCACCAGTAAGTCAATTGGTAAATAGGAAATGAAGAAATAATATCCATTGTTTGAAAATTCAGAATACAGAAGAGAGAATATTTTTGAACTCCTTCAATGAGACTTGTGTTTCCTTCGTACCAAAGTCAGACAAAGGTATCAGAAGAACAGAAAACTTCAGACCAATATAGTTCACAAAAAAACAGCAACAAACCAAATTAAATGACTTATTGAAAGAATTCAACATCATGTTTGGGCACCAGTGGCCTTCTCAGGAGATTTAGAAGACAAAGATCAAGATGATCATGGTTTGAAGACAATCTGAGCAAAAAGTTCATGAGACACTATATCAACAGAAATAGCTGGGGAGGGTAGTTCTTGCCTATCATCCTACTTATACCTGGAAGCATACATAGCAGGACCACATTCAGGGCTGGCTTGAGGAAAAAGCAGAATACAATTTCAAAATAAAAAGGGCTGGAGATGTGACTCAAGCAGTAGCATGGCTATCAAGTGCAAATCTCATAATTTAAAACCTAGTATTGCCAAAGGATAAGAGAAAATAAAATAACCACATAGGATTAATCATAGGAATGCAAGATTGATTGAATGGCCAAAAGTCAGTAATTTCATATAAAATATTATTAGAATAAAGCAAAAAGTCAAATAGTTATCAATAGTTATGCCAGAAAAATGTCTTTGACCACTCTTATTAAAAATGTTGAGAAAGGGGGGCTGGGGATATAGCCTAGTGGCAAGAGTGCCTGCCTCGGATACACGAGGCCCTAGGTTCGATTCCCCAGCACCACATATGCAGAAAACGGCCAGAAGCGGTGCTATGGCTCAAGTGGCAGAGTGCTAGCCTTGAGCAGGAAGAAGCCAGGGACAGTGCTCAGGCCCTGAGTCCAAGGCCCAGGACTGGCCAAAAAAAAAAAAAAAAATGTTGAGAAAGGGCTGGGGATATGGCCTGGTGGCAAGAGTGCTTGCCTTGTATACATGAAGCCCTCGGTTCGATTCCTCAGCACCACATATACAGAAAACGGCCAGAAGTGGCTCTGTGGCTCAAGTGGCAGAGTGCTAACCTTGAGCAGAAAGAAGCCAGGGACAGTGCTCAGCCCTGAGTCCAAGCCCCAGGACTGGCAAAAAAAAAAAAAAAAAAAACAAGCAAACAAACAAAAAACAGTACTCATACCAAATAAAGGCTCACACTTAAAAAAAAAGTTTGAGAAGAGCTGGGAATGTCACTTATTGGTAGAGTGCTTGCCTAACATACATGAAGCCCTGGGTTTGATTCCTCAATACCACATAAACAGAAAAGGCCAGAAGTGGCACTGTGACTCAAGTGGTAGAACACTAACCTTGAGCACAGAGAAGCTCAAGGACAGAGCCCAGGCCCTGAGTTCAAAGCCCCAGGACTGGCAAAAAAAAAAAAAAAAAGTTTGGGAAAAGAAAATCAATGGCATCACACACACAAAACATAGCTATCACAAGTTGCATGAAAAGGCTGCTGCTTTATTTGTGCCTCAGATAGAATACTAAAAGTAAATGACTTCCTATCTTTTATAAACATTATACTACAAATTCTACCCACTAAAGAGGAAATAAAATAATAAAGAAACTCATAGTTAGAAAAATAATTAAGTACATCTGACCTATTCAATGATGACCTGATAAATATGTAGAAAATCATAAGGAATGACACCCCCCCGAAACAAAACCTCCTGGAACTAATAAATGAATTTAGCATGGTTTTAAGACACTGACTCAATACACAAAAACCTGTTGTATTTCTATACATTAGCAAAAATAACCCAAAATTTAAATATTTTTATAGCTTCAAAAAGAATAAAATTGTTTTGGATAAATGTAACAATGAAGTATAAATTTTTTACCCTGTAAATTACAAAATGTTGCTGAGAGAAACTAATGACTTAAATAAATATGAAGACTTCCAATGTTTATGGGCTGGAAAAGTAAATATTTATGTGATTTGTTAAATAATGACCTTCAAAAGATGTTCCCATGTAATCTGCAGAAATGTGTATTTGGTACTTTGCCTGGTAAAAGAGGGTTGGCAGATATGAATGAGGACTTTAGAATAGAGAAGATTGTCCTAGATGATTGAGATGGGCCCAGTGCCATCAGAAGATGAAAGAATCAAAGTTAGTAACAGAAGCTGCCATGAAGGGGTGAGAGATGTGATTGAGACAAAGAAAGAGGCACAAACCCAGAAAGGCAGACAGCTTCTAGAATAAATTCCAGAAAAAGAAGGGAATTATCTCCTTAGACCCTCCTTAAGAAAAGAGGTCTGCTACCACTTCAACACCACCACAACGAGACTGATTTTGAACCTTTTATCTATAGAATTAGAAGATTTTTACAAAATTGTATATATTTTTATCAGTCATAGGTCTGGGGCATGAACTCAGGGCCTGAGCTTTTCGGCTCAAGGCCAGTGCTCTACTACTTTGAGACATAGCCCTACTAATTGTATCGTTTTAAGCCACTAAGTTTTTTTTATGACCTATTACAATAGAAATGGGAAAATAATCTACTCATCACAATGGAAATTCATTCTAAATTGATATCTATATTTGGTAAAATTAAAATTCTAACACTGTTTCTTTGTAGAAAATGACACACTGATCCTAAAATTTATAAAGGCAAAGAGTACATAAATCAATTTTGAAGAGAAATGAGGTTGAAAGACTAACACTAATTGATTTTCAAACTTACTGTACAGCTATTGTAATCAAGACAGTATGATACTTGTCTAAGGACTGTCGTAGGAGAAAATAAATACAACTAGGAGTCTAGAAATAGCCAGGTGCTGGTGGCTTAGGCCTGAAATCCTAGCTATTCAGGAAGCTGAGATCTGGGGATCATTATTAGGAGCAAGCCTGATCTGCAAAGTCTATGAGACTATTATTTCCAATTAACCACATAAAAAAACTGGAAGTGGAGTTGAGGCTCAAAGGGTTGAAGTGCTAATCTTGAGTAAAATAGTTCAGGGACAGTGCTCAGACCCTGAGTTCAAGCCCTATGACTGACAAAAAAATTAGAAATAATCTCTTACATTTATAACAAATTGATTTTTATGAAGATGCTACCTATTTATAAGAAAACATAGAATGTCTAGCAAGTATGTTTGAGACAAGTATTATCCAAGTTTTAAAAAAAGCTCAAATAAAGAAAATTAGTGGTAAAGTACTATTGTGCCCCTACAGAAACAAAGAAACAACTTGAACAGCTATTCAGGTATGAAGCTCCAAATTTGTTGCAAACTCACAGTTGGTATTTTTTTTTAGGATAGGCTAAGGGAGTGCTTAGAAAGACTAGTCTGTTTCTGAAAGCTTCTCTCTAGAGCTGAGAGTAGGCCTAGATACATCATCCATAGTTTCTGGGCTGTAGAGAGTTTGTGTTCCTAAGCAATGAATTATGTCTACCTCCTGGTTCTTCCCACAAGCAAATAATAACTCTTTCTGTGCTGTGCTGCCTAGGTTGCAAAAAGAATGAGGTCAACAATGCTGAAATATTGTGTTGTATACTGATCTTACAACCATTTGAGGACAGTATATCCCCAGAGTTGGGCATCTTTATGGCTCCAAATTGCTATAATAAGACAGAAGTAATGCTAGTGGAAATACAAACATATCCTACTGGGGTTGTAAGTCTCTACTGATGTAAATCAGATTCCAGAATCTCAGTTTACACCAAATAGAACACTTCAGATCATATGAGTCCACCTGAATGAAATATCAAGATAATTCAAATGTAAAGAAACAGATCTGTGATTGTCTGTGGCTGGCATGGGGATAAGATTGAAAGTAGATAAAAAAGTTGAAGAGGTGATGAGTATGTTGTAAAATTGCATTTTAGTGATCACTACACAACTTCATAAAAGAGCTGTACATTAAAAAGGGATAAATTTCTTACAGCCACCTGATATTAGATAAAGGAGACAAATATATGCAATGGAAAAAAGATAGCCTCTTCAATAACTGGTATTCAAACACAGGGCATCCATATGCAGAAAACTAAAAGTGGATCCCAGTTTTTCATCATGATTAACTCAAAGTGGATCAAAGACCTGAAACTTTGAAATTATTGCAAGAAGAAGTAAAAGAAACAGTAGGACTCATAGGCATAGGCAGAAACTTTTTGAAAAGAGTCCCAGGGTACAGCAGCTAGGAGAGAGACTGGACAAATTGGATTGTATCCGAATAAAAAGTTTCTGCACAGCAAAGAACATAGTTACTAAATTAGGAAGACAGTCAACAGATTGGGAGAAGATCTTTACCAGCAATATATCTGATGAAGGCCTAATATCCAAAATACACAAGGAGCTCAAGAAATCAACCACACCCAAAGCTAATAAACTAATCACTAAATGGGCAAAGGAGGAAAGAAGAGGTAAGAATAGCAAAAAAACACATGAGGAAATGTTCATCTCTGGCCATAGAGGAAATGCAAATCAAAACAACTCTGAGATTCCATCTCACCCAGTTAGAGTGACCAACATTGTGAATGCAAACAACAACAAATGTTGGCAGGGATATGGGATAAAAGGAACCCTATTGCCCTGTTGGTGGGAATGTACACTATTACAACCACTCTGGACAGCAGTCTGGAGGTTCCTCAAAAACACTACACAGATTTTCCTTATGACCCAGCTATGCCACTCCTGAGCATCTATCCAGAACATTACAAGCCAGGATAATGTAAAGACACTTGTACATCCATGTTCATTACTGTACTATTCACAATAGCCAAGCTATAGAAACAGCCCAGATGCCCCACAATAGATGAGTGAATCAAAAAAATGTGGTACCTATATATAAATGAAATTTTACACAGCATTAGAAAGAATATTATGTTATTTGCAGCAAAATAGATAAGCCTGGAACAAATCATGTTAAGTGAGGTAAGCCAACCTCAGAAACAAGTGATTCATGTTTTCTCTCATATGTAGAAGCTAAAATACAATGGGAAATGGCCAATTATGCAGGACTCTAGGCATTCATACATGTGAGACCAAAGGCATGCTTAGGAGAGGAACACAAAAGTGAAATGCCTATGTGCATCTGATCATATAAAATAATATTTATTGGAATGAACTACAGAAAATGGAACTAAGATTTTTTTCCCTTGGTTGCTGTTTTTTTTTCTTTTGTCTTCTTTTCAGTTATCTTTTTTGAATGGGTAAGGGGAGAACAGAAATGGAGGGACGAAAGATGAACAGCAGTGGTACTCACTAGACACTATGTTGACAATGAACTATACAACTTGTGGGTGGAGATGGGAGGGAAAACTGGGAGAAAGTGAAGGAAGAGGAGACATTATTCAAAAAGAAATGTACTCTTTACCTGACTTATATAACTGTAGCCCCTATGTATATCACCTACATAATAACAATAAAAAACTAAAACTGGATAATTTTTATAACTTGTACATAAAGATGTAAATATATTTATAATAGCTTATACATGTTAGTTTTCACACTTAAAATTATTGAAACTAAATGATATTATACAATTCAGATTTTCTACTTCCCGAACTTTTACTTGTTCTTGAAAATATTAAAAACATGAATTAGCAAAGAGAACACTTGAACTTCTTGTTTGTTGCATCAAAGCCTAGAAAGCAGAGAAAGAAAATGAGGACATAAAATAATACCTATGCTATAGCTATGCTATTTAATGCTATAACATTAAGTACAACTTTAAATTATTAACTTTTCTTAGAACTGCTTAATTTATTTTCAATTTTTTAAACTCTTCATATTGAACAATTTAAATAATTTCATAAAGAATTCTTGCAAAGAATTATGAACCAGGCCTCTCTTCACTTAGGAACATATTCATACTATTTTTTTTTTTTTTTTTTTGCCAGTCCTGGGCCTTGGACTCAGGGCCTGAGCACTGTCCCTGGCTTCTTCCCGCTCAAGGCTAGCACTCTGCCACTTGAGCCACAGCGCTGCTTCTGGCCGTTTTCTGTATATGTGGTGCTGGGGAATCGAACCTAGGGCCTCGTGTATCCCAGGCAGGCACTCTTGCCGCTAGGCTATATCCCCAGCCCCATACTATTTTTTAAGTAGGTTTTATTCTTGAGCTCTGAACTCTTTTCTGGGAAAACAGCTTAAGAAGTGATAACTCATTGCTTTTCAAATCTTATTCATATTTGTCAGATTTTTTCTTTTTCAGAAAAGAAAAACATTCCTTAAGAACTTTCTATATTTAAGTTTATAATAGAAACATTCACTTTAAATATTCTTGACTGTTGATAAAATATCATCTCAGTGTTTTGATCTTCACAGCTGAGCCTAGTACCACCTATATTTATGTCTTCATAGAGTCATAACATCTCAGACACAGAAGGCTAAAGATGTCTGCTTGGTCACTTTACAGGAAGTCTATAGCATAAAAATAGATGTGTTTCTCGGATATAGCCTACACATTGGTGAATAAATTTTATTTTCACTCACATTTACATCTAATATATGATAATGAATTCCATTTTTAAAAATAGATGTGAATCCTTTTATTGTTTAATTTCTCTATGGAGACATAAACTAGGCACATAAATGTAATGATAGTATCTCTTTCATTAGCTAATATCAATAAAGCATAAGCTTTATCTTCCATTTTCAGCAGAATCCCTCCATGTACACCTTTAAGCCAACATAATTGAATGATACAGCTTCAGTAAGATAATAATAATTTTAAAATGAAAATACTGTACAATATCACTTGTGCAATTATGATATATTTTACATGATGAGAAATTAGTTGTTCCTTTCCACGTCTGCTTCCCCTTCTAGGGTCTGTTGCCCTCAAGAACAGAAATCTATGCATTATTTATATTTGAGTCTCGGTAACTTACATCCATAGTCTATTTGAAATTTAATAAATACATCTTTTGAATAGTGGCTTGTCAAATTTTAGATTATTCTAGGTCAACAAGAGTTGCACATCTGCTGTTTCAGTATATGCTCAGGACAAGTAGATAATACCAAAATGACTACACACAATTCCATTGATAATGAAGAACTTGAAAGATGCCACAATTCAATTAGCAGAGAAGAATAATCATTTGTAGTTAGAACATATTTATGTATTTATCTCATCTGTTGCTTTGTTAAAATATAATTTTGATGTTATTATTAAGGTGTTGTTCAGAGCAGTTACTACTTATTAAATCAGTACAATTGAGTACAATTATTTTTTGGATGATGTCATCCCTTCCTTCACTTTCCCCGACTTTTCTCCTCCCTCATCTGTTCCTTTATAAGTGAAATGGTCTGACTCACATTAAGAGAGTACATTTTAATATGCATTTGTAATTCTTATTACACATAATTATATTTCAATAGTTATAAAATGTTACTAGTGGCTAAATTTTAAGTCTTGGACTATCATAATTGCTTTACATACAATACTATGTTTCATTTACACACTACTTAAATCTCCAATTTAAACTTCATTTTACCTAAAATTTAATGCTATGAGATTCATATGTCAAGATTTAGAAAAACCAATTTGTCCTGAACTGGTTACAAAGGATTATAACAAAGTCTTATCCAACACAGTAATTGTGATCCCAAAGGAGGTGCTAACTGTAGTCAGTGTGTCTTGCAGTTGAAGGAGACAGTATTGAGAGAAGTACTGAGGGAGAGAAGCCCTCTAGCAATCAGACTCAAAGCTGGGATAAGCTCTGTAGCCAGCTTCCTTCACCCATAAAAACAAGCAGCTAAGGTAAGTCTTATGAACCCACCATGCATTCATTCTGAGCAAATTAGGCTAGTGTTTACTGATATTAAAAAAATGAAATTAGGATAAATTCACATTTATATAGGATGAATTAGGATATGGCAAAAATACATGTTCTTTGACCTCCATTTTTCTCTCCCACGTGGATAATTCTATTTATTAGTGATGCGTTTCTTATGCTTACTTACTTTTTATAAGTAATTGAGACAAAAAAACCCTCAGGGACACACATGCACATATATATACAGGCTATTTTGTTGTTGTCCGTTGTGGGGCTTGAGATCTGGGCCCCTGTGCTATCCCTGAGCTCATCAGCTCAAGGCTGTCCCTTTACCACTTGAGCCACAGCGCCACCCACTTCCAGTTTTCTGATGCTTAATTGGGGACATGAGTCTCACAGACTTTTCTTCCCTGGGCTAACTTTGAACAGCCGACCTCAGATCTCAACCTACTAAGTAGCTAGGATTACAGGTGTGAGTTGCCAGCACCTGGATAACATGAAATTCTAAAAGGAACTCTTCCATCCAAATACATAAATAATGGGTAACATTAAACTAATAGACTGATAGAAATAACAGAAATCTTATAAAAAGATACGAAAATTTATATGATGCTTAATCTTGCCTCCATTTACTTGCATTTATGTAACATTAAACCCATCTCCCCACAAACGTTCCAATGTAACAACTATATAACCTCAAACAAGTAGGGAAATTTTTTCCTTCTACTGAATTATCTCTAAATCATACAAATAAAACCCAAACTGGGGGAGGAGAGAGACTAGGGGGAGGGAAAGTGAGAGACAAAGGAGGAGGGGGGTAACAATGTTCAACAAGAAATGTACTCACTACCTTACATATGGAAATGTAACCTCTCTGTATATCACCTTGAAAATAAAATTAAATAAAAAAATAAAGATAACCAGAAATGGTGCTGTGGCTTGCAGAGGTAAAGTACAGCAACTAGGCCCTGATTTCAAGCCCAATGACCAACGATATAAGTAATAATAATAATAATGCCATTGCGTTTGAAAGTAGAAAAAGCTTAAACTAGATCTACATTTCTATTCCAGCATTTAATATAAGTGGAAATTTCTAAGCAAGGGGAGTTAAAATATCAGTCTTTCAAAAAAGGACTGTTGGGCTGGGAATATGGCCTAGTGGCAAGAGTGCTTGCCTCATACACATGAAGCCCTGGGTTCAATTCCCCAGCACCACATATATAGAAAATGGCCAGAAGTGGCACTGTGGCTCAAGTGGCAGAGTGCTAGCCTTGAGCAAAAAGAAGCCAAGGACAGTGCTCGGGCCCTGAGTCCAAGGCCCAAGACTGGCAAAAACAAAACAAAACAAAATTTAAAAAAGGACTGTTATTAATGAAATCCTAAATGAATAAATTAAGTTAACCTCAGTCTTCCGTAAGATAGTGCAATGTCTGCTCTGGGAACTATTTTTTAGACTTTGGGGGTTGAGGGAAATAGTTACTCAGGTTTGGGAAAAACAGATTGGAGAGCTGATTTTTCAATTTCAAGTAAAGATTTCAAAAGACCCAGCATCTTTTGTTATTATAATTGCAAAAGTAAGCTCCTTGGCACAACAAATGTATAAAGAGCACACTTTGAAAATAAAAGCCAGAGAACAAAATTGAATATATTTGCTTTTTAAAAAAAATTTTGGACTCTCAATATCATTTTTTATTTGCATTCTTTTATGGCAAAGGATATTGAACATTTCTTCATGTATCTCTTTTTCACTTGTATTTCTGCTGAGGACTGTTAAATTCATTTGCCCATTTATTAATTGGGTTATTTGTTCTTCTGCTGAATGACAGTGAATTTTTATTGAAAGAATTTAAGAGAGTTATAAACAAAATACAAGTAGAAATCATTTAAATAATTTGTATTAATTAGAACTTAATTATTAATTAATTGTATTAATCAGGAAAGGTGTAACTTTTCTTACACATACAATACTTGTAATTTAATTTAATTTTATTGTAAGGGTGATTTGCAGAGGGGTTACAGTTACATAAATAAGGTAGTGAGTAGATTCTTTGTTGACCAGTGTTAGCCTCTTCCTCATTTTCTCTCATTTTCCTTACCCCCAAGTTGTTTTTTTATCTTTATTGAAAAGGTGATGAGCAGGGGGGTTACAGTTACATAAGTAAGGTAATGATTACATTTGTTTTTAAACACAGTTACCCTCATCCTTCATTTTCTCCCTTGTACCCCTCCTGTTATCCTGTTAACCTACTTCCCTCTCTACCCCACCCCCAGTTGTAAGGCTCATACCCAACCCAGTGTAAAGTGTGTAGCATTCTTGCATTAGTTCATTCTTTGACTTGCTGTTTCTGTGATTCCCTTTCCCTTCCCCTGGTCGAATAAACTTATATACAAGATACAAGGTACAGAAAACTAAGAGAAATGAAAGACAGGAAAAACAACTACATACAGGACATAATAACAACCTCTTGTTTCTATATCTTGGAGTTCATGTTGATACATTTCATTATATATGGTCCTATGCATTAAGCAATTAACCCCTCTCTTCCCCAAGTTGTAAAGTTCATTTCCAATGTATTATCTTGTGAGTATGGTTTCCCTCATTTGTAATAAGTAGCATGTATGTCTAGGATAGTCATAGCAGAGGATCACAATAGCCTAATAGCAATGTATATATGGCCATATAAAATGATGCTAATCAAAATGAACTCCAAGATATGAAAACTAGAGGGTTTTGTTGTTGCTGTTGTTGTTGTTGTTAATATACTGTGTGAAGTTATTTCTTTTTCTTTCTTATTTTTTCCTTTTGTTTATCCCCTGTTGTCACTGTTTTTTTTTTATTTTGGTACCCTGTGATTTGTATATATGTTTATCTGACTTGGGGAATGGAGGAGAATAACAAAATGGTGAGACAAAGGGCAAATGAATGAACCATTACAACAGTGATAGGCATAAGGCAGTATGTTGGAAATGAACTTTACACTAGCTTTTTAAAATCTGGCTACAAGCCAGGTGCGGGTAGTTTAGGAGGCTGAAATCTGAGGATTAAAGTTCAAAGCTAGCCCAGCTAGAAAAATCTGTGAGACTCTTATCCTCAATTAGCAAAAAGGAGGTGTAGAGGTATGCTCAAGTGGTAGAATGCCAGTCTTAAGTGACAGAAGCTAAGCTGAAGTGTGTCCAAACCCCAGTATCAGCACACACACACACACACACACACACACACACACACACACACTTATCCTTTGTTGTAGACTGCTGACAGAACAGTTTGGGAAACACTACCATGACATATAAGAACACAACTCTCACTCCAAATGACCCTACAATCATATGATGAAATGAAACAATATGAATATTAGGAAACAAGTCATTATAAAAGAAATACAAAATTAAGGCTATACTATAAAGTGCAAAGTTTTTTTTTAATTTCAGGCTTGAAGGAAACATAGTGATCTAAGAAGTGTTTTAGAGGTATCTGTACTTATTCATACCAACTTTTGGCATAAGACATTGATAGATTCTGAAGATAATTTCTCAGTCTTTTTTACATGCCAACGAAAAGATAGATTATCAACAAGTTGGAATTTAACCAGCATAGACATTCTCAACTAAATATTGTTTTCCATTTAATTTTATATTTTCAAGTTTAGTGTACCATACATTTTTTCTTTGTTTTAAAATGTCATCTTTTACTATCTTAATGAATTAATATTGCACTAAATGTTCCCTGGAAGTTTCCAGTCTACTTGATATTTGCTTAATTATTTTGACAGAATCCATCATGAGGCATTTGTATCAATGGCTCATCCTGATCTTTTAACAAAGGTTGGGAAAGTCTGGATATGGAATGAAGTGAATGTTCCTGTAATACAAACCATAGTAAATAGTTTAGCATCAGCAAATGACTCTGAAGGCATAGACTGTAGGCTTCCTGTTTAACTTCTAAATGGTACATATCATTTGACTTTGCTTTTAAGACCAGAATCTGGGCTTTCCTCTCTATCTGAGTCAGTTAGATTCTATCATCTGAAGTTAACATCCATGGTTTGTCTTGGCACACTAGCAATGAGCTTCATGTCAGAATGTCTTGGTGAGTCAAGGCACAAAGACAGAGCTCTACAGGATCTAAATCTACCTACCACACTGCTAATAGTTATATCACAAAGGCTATTTTGCCTGACTCTAGATTCACAATGCTATCTTTTCTATTATGCTAGAATATTTTTATCTTGATATGTATCATGGGCAAAATGTTTGCTTCTAAAAAGATGTTAACATTTTTATTGTGTGCATTCTATTCTGAGCTTTGGAAGAAAAAGCAATTATGATTTGAATGGCATATCTTGGCTCTAAGTGGTTTCTTTATTTGGAAATCAATAACTTTGCTTCAGAAGGAAAATAAATATTTGGCATGTTGATTGCTTGAGATATTTTTTTTTGCCACCAGAAGTTGTTGTCCCTTTCTCTCCACCCCTCCCTCTCCATATCTTCTAACCCACTGAATAAATTTAAGACAATATTATGCCTTCCTAATTAGAAATCATTTTAAAAACTCATTTGGAAAATAAATGATCTATGAATCAAGTATGATTGTGCAACTGATGACATTTGTAGCACAATTGTTTGGACTGATTTGATTTCAAGTTTATTTGAGGACATGCCTGAGGAAAAAACATGCTTATTTCATTTTTTCCAGTTTCAATATAGCTTACAATAGCTCTATTTTACAGTCTAGCAGAAAGGAGGTATTTCAGATGGAAGGGACAGTTTCACAGTGAGAATGGTAGAGGAATTTTAAAAGAGGCAATGAAAACAACAGACTTGACTTTCACTCAAACTTCCAGGAAGTCAGAGACACAAGAGAACCTTGATTGGGTCCTCTCCCCAGGAAACTAGACTAAAATACTCAAGTATGTTTTATGTATTTACTAGTATGTTTTATGTATTTGCTATAGCTAGTGACCAGAATTCTTAAAGATAATGCTGTTCTTGGAATGATGATAACCCCTCCAAGATTCATGCTACAATCGAATCCTCAGTGTAGCCATAGAGAAGATGTGGCCTGAGGGGTGGGGGTAGGATGAAATTAAGTCATGAGGGGTCCTCACTCACACATGGTTTGTCACCCTCGTATTATAGCTGGGAGTTGAAGAGAACATTTTCTTGTCCACTGTTCTTCCTACCAGGCAAGGATATTTATTTTCTTTCCATTCTAGATTAGATGTAAAATGTTCCCCAAATGCCCATAAGCTAAAAGCTTTGTCCCTATCCTATAGCTTTGGGGGTGTAGAGGAACCTTTAGGAAATAATACTAAAATTATCTAATTAGATAACTGGGGTAGGCCCTTAAAGAAATTATTAGAACAGTGGGACTCCATCTCTTTTACTTTCTGAATGCCTGAGGAGTAGCCTCCTCTGTCCTACACTCACACCTCAAGAACTTTCTGTCTCACATTAGGCTCAAAATCAATGGAACTAAGTAAGAATAGACAGGAACTTCCCAAATATGAGCTCACACAAATCTTTCCTCCCTTTAAAGCGATTTCCTCAGGTATTTTGTCATAGTGACTGAAAGTTGCCTGAAACATTCTCCTTCCCTCTTATGTCATGAAGGAAAAGGCAACTTTTCAGTCATTCTGAATGGCAATATTAGGAAAGAAAGTTCCTCTATAAACTTAGCTTCCAACATGTTTATCTAAGACATTTTGGGTCTATGACGATGGTAGGCTGGCTAGTACAGGTAAATGGTTAATTTGACCAAATATTGTGCCTGATGATAGCTTACTATACTAATCTGGGAAAAAGACATTGTAGAAATGGAGGGAGAAAAGATTATGGGGATCTCGTTAGTCAGATGACTCACAGGACTCTCTTATTGCAGGTTGAGTGTCAGTGGTTTTGTGACAGCTTAAAAAGATTAAACATTTTGTCTCTGTGCTTCAGCAAAGTGAAAGAAGAATGAGTGTGGGCAGCATGAGAATGTAGAGAAGCCATTGTTCAATCTGGCAAAGGAGTGTTTGTATGGGGTAGAGATCTGGAAGTCAAGAAAAGAGCAAGAAATGCAGAGTGCACCATGGTAAAGGGTATCTGAGTAACTGTTCCCAGGATTCACACACAGATTCATAGCTTTTTCATTTATGTATTTTCTTCTACACAATGATGTGCTTTGAACGTGGGGCCTGGTGCTATCCCCGAGCTTTTGTGCTCAAGGTTAATTCTCCACTACTTGAGCCACAGCTCTACTTCTGGCTTTTTGCTGGTGAATTGAAGATATGAGTCCCATGGACTTTCCTGCCTAGACTGGCTTTAAACCATAATCCTCAAACCTCAGGTTTCTGATTAGCTAGAATTATAGGCATGAGCCATCAACACCTGGCTTCACAGCTTTTTTCCTTTGTGGTCTGATAGAATACAGAAGGCTATTTAAATTTTCTTGTATTTATTAAGACTCCTT
This sequence comes from Perognathus longimembris pacificus, assembly GCF_023159225.1. Taxonomy (NCBI): domain Eukaryota; kingdom Metazoa; phylum Chordata; class Mammalia; order Rodentia; family Heteromyidae; genus Perognathus; species Perognathus longimembris. Next base: position 119,797,845 of record NC_063161.1, on the reverse strand, counting down.
TATGTTCTAAAATTTGATCTCCTCTGGAGAAAGTTTCATGAGCTGTTGGCAAGAATATATATTGTGTAGATGCTGGATGGAATACTCTCTCTCTCTCTAAACATAGATAGATAGATAGATAGATAGATAGATAGATAGATAGATAGATAGATAGATAGATAGATAGTGTGTATCTGTAAATATAGTTGTTCCATATTCTTAGGTTTCTTTGTTGATTCTTTTATCTGGATAACCTATGTGTTGGTCACTGTTGTATTGAAGTTTTCTGCTATTATCGTGTTGAAGTGCTTTTGTGTTCAGTAAGGTTTGTTTAATAAATTTAGTTATACTGTTTTAATGTATATGTGTTAACTTTTTTCCTTTGAGCATTTCCTTTATTATTATGAAGTAACCTTCTTTGTCTCACTTGTTTAATTCTTGTTTGAAGTCCATCTTAGAAGATATAAGTATGGTGACTCTGCTTGAAGGGTCCATTTGTTTGGAAGATTTTTTTTTTCCACCCTTAACCCCAAGCTAATGTTTGTCTTTGTCTGTAAGCTGAATCTCTTGTGAGTTACAAATGGTTAGATATTATATTTTAATCCAACTGATATATGTCTTTGATTGGAGAATTAAGATCATTGATAATGATTATTTATATTGACCAATGTAATGTTCTGTGTCATATTTCTGATCTTGTTATGTTTACTTTTTTCCCTTCCTTATTTCTAATCTGTTCCTCTAGTGGAGTTTATTCTTTCTTGTACTTTTCTGTTTGTGTTTATCTTCCTCTTCTTTGGATAGGATTCTTTTAAATATCTTCTGTAATGCTAGTTAATGGCCATAAATTCCTTCTAGTTTTGTTTATCATAGAAGAGTTTTATTTCTGATTCAATAATGGAGGATAGCTTTACTGCATACATCAATCTAGGTTGACGCTTATTTTATTTCAGGGCTTAAAATATATCATTCTGTGTTCTCTTTACTTTTAGAACTTCAGTTGAGAAGTCTGCTGTTCTGATGGGTTTTATTGTGCATACAACTTGTCTCTTCTCTCTGACATAATAGTCTTTCTTTACCTTATATTTTTATTGCCATCTCAGTCTGGGGGTGTTTCTTTTCCAGTCTCTCTTGATTTTTTTCAGAAAGCCCACTGTACCTGCATGATAATCTCTTTCTGTTATTTCATTGAAAAAGTTATTAATGTCTTTAGTGCATATCTCTTTTCTTCTATACCCATGGTATCCTAGTGGTCTTGCATACTCCACTTACATTTTCTGAATATTTTTCATTACCTTTAAATAATCCAATTCTTCTATTTTATCTTCATTACTCAGTATTCTTTTTTTCTTTCTATCATATTCTCTTCCTGTGGTTTTACTCCTGCTGTTACTGTAGCTGCTCTTAGTACCATGGATACTGTATATACGTGTATTGGAACTAGGGAAGGGAAAGGGAATACCAAAATCGAGAGACAAACCATTACTCAATATTCTTATTTTCAATTTGTATGGATCTTTTAACTAGTCTTTCAAGTGGTTTTGAGTTACTGAGCCTTTTAGTTCCAAGATTTAAATTGGATTATTTTCAAGATTTCTATATCTGTATTGAATTCCTTTATCATAGCCTGGATTGCCTTCCCTATTTCATTGTCTGTCTATTTGAATTCTCTTTGAATTCAGTCAACAGTCTATTTGTATCCTCTTTGAATTAATTCAGATGCTAATACATCTCCTCTTTAATTTAATTGATCATTATTATTTTTGTATTTTTAATTCATTGAGATTTTATCCTCCACCATTGTTTAAGTCCTATGTTGTGGAGCTTTTGGATTGAAGAAAATATGTTGCTCTGATTTTTCATGTTATGTGTATTTGTATATTCTAATACACATGTATTTGTGTATTGGAATTTATGTGTCTGGGGTCAAGTTTTTGGTTTTGTCCTTTTAGATAGAATATCACAATGATTATGTATAACTTGGTAGTGGTTTGGTTAGGGTATATTTTCTCACCACTAGTCAAACATTTGATCCCAGGACACAATAAACTGGGTATAGCCCCTTAATCTAATTAAGGAGAAAAAAATTTACTAAAATATATCACAGTTGATATATCACAACTTTGAGATTACAGTAATCCTTAATGAAGTACTATTACCATTACAGTGCCATTATCTTTAGAGGAATGTGAGGCCACAGATTATTCTTTACATTCCTGGAAGATCTTAGTAAGAGTAGCACTGGGAAGGAGACAGAGACATGATACCAATAATAATGCAAAGTATGTGTTTTGTAAAGCTACATTAGTAGACGTTAGTAAGAAAGTAAAATAAAATAGGATGAGAGTATGAGAAATGAAGAAAATTAAACAGACAAAAATGGTCTATCAATCTAATTACCTGTTAAAATATTGATAACAGAGTATTTGGGGGAAAATTGAAGTAGAAAGAAACCTCAGGAAGTGGAGCTGTGGCTCAAGTGGTAGAACACTAGCCTTGAGCTGAAGAGCTCAGGGATAGTGCCCAGACCCAGAGTTCAAGCCTCATGACTGACAAAAAAAGGGGGTAAGAGGATAAAGAAACATAAATGAAAGAGCTATTCTAATTGTAGATGGAAAGTAAAAATGGAGAAGGGAAAATAGGAAAGGTAAGAAAAGCCATGGGCTATAATTCAATATCGAAGTAAAGATATAGCTCAAGGGGCATAGTATTTGTCTAGCAAGTACAAGATCCTGAATTCAAATCTTAGTACAGTCAAAAAAGATGGAATAATAAAAATTTGAAAAAAAAAAGATGGAATACTGATCTCAAGAGGCTGAGATCTGCGGATTACAGTTTGAAGGTAGTCTAGGCAGGAAAGTGATACTCTTATCTCCAGTTCAGCACAGAAAAAGCCGGAAGTGTTGCTCACCTTGAGCAAAAAGAACTTAGGGGCAGTGCCCACCCCCAAGTTCAAGGCCTATGACTAGAAAAAAAATATTGAATACTGAAAGGCAAGTACATGTTTAATGACTAAAAAGAAAAGGGATTGAACTCAGAACTAAAAAGAAAATAAGAAAAATAATACAAATTACCCAAACCAAATTTACAAAATATACAAAAGCAAACAATAGGAACAACAAAAATCAAAGCAAAAGTTTTTTAAAACACCAACAAAACAAACTGACATTAAAAAATCAGAATTTTCGGGCTGGGAATATGGCCTAGTGGCAAGAGTGCTTGCCTCCTACACATGAAGCTCTCGGTTCGATTCCCCAGCACCACATATATGGAAAACGGCCAGAAGTGGCGCTGTGGCGCAAGTGGCAGAGTGCTAGCCTTGAGCACAAAGAAGCCAGGGACAGTGCCCAGGCCCTGAGTCCAAGGCCCAGGACTGGCAAAAAAAAAAAAAAAAAAAGAGAATTTTCTATTGGTCTCCTGAGCAAAATCAAAGTCTTTTGAATGGTTCTAGGATTTGAACTCAGGGTCTTGTCTTTGCTATGCAGATGCTCTACCACTTGAGCCACCCTCCCAGCAAAGTCTTTTAGTCCAGTAGATGATAGCCCAGTGGAACAATGGCTACTCATACTTCCCAGCATACAAGGGGCCTGGAGATCTGAATACAATCTCCAATAAAGGGTTCTGAGGTCAGTGCTCTTAACCCACAGTCTGACTCATTTCCCACTTGGCTTGTGACTTTTTCCTTCTCTTAGGTCCCACCAGCACACAGTCTGTTATCTACCTCAGCGCAGTGCTTTCCTGGACCAGAAGTTGCAATGTTGTGCCTTCCATTCTATTGCTTAGGCCCACACTATTGCTATTTCCTAGGTGGAGCTATTGCTGGTACCTGTGTCTAGCCACACTTTAGGACTCTATCTTTTCCCTCTTCAAGGAATCTGTGTGGGCAAGTTTAGTTTCTTGAAGTTTTTCTCACCTAGTCCCCTTTTTTTTTTTTTTTTACTGCTTTACAGTACACACATGAGACTGAACCTCAGCTTCTATGCTGCAATTCATAAGTACATGTTGCCTGAAGTTACTAGTAAGCTCATGAGATAATGATGGAACCCAACATGACTTGGTCACCAGCACTAACTTCTTCAGCAATTCTGCAGATAATAAGTGTAAAAACAGCTGTTCAGTAAAGTATGTCTTCAAGGAAGTCTAGCAGGTGATGGCACTGAGTTCAACCTTGCAGTCAAGGAGATCCTAGAAACATGTATAAAGGTAAACAAAGAAAAATGAATTAAAAATCCAAACATCCCCAAATGATGTAAAAAATATTAAGGAGGTGCTGAATTTTAAGTGAGTTGGTAATTAAGGAAAAACAGATTTTAGGGAAATCATACCAGATCTCATCAAGTGCATATAACATCATTCCAGTTATTATTTCATTAGTATAAGCAAGAGATCCTCTGAGGCCAGATTTTATTTCCTATAACAGATTGGAAAAGGAAGAAATGAATTTTTAAAATTAAGTGCTGTACTCAGGATTTGAAGAAGAATCCTGAGGACCTCTCAAGCCACTATTTTTTTTCTCTTAATCATCTCATCATTCTCCTAAAATTGAAATTGGTTCCAAGAGAGCTCTTACCCACAGAATGTCAATTTCTTTTGTATGTTAGGGTCCAATGTTTGCAATGTTAAGTTAAAAGGGAAGTTCTTTCAGGTTAGCTAAAACTATAATTCTGTTCTATATTTAAGGACAGTAAAAAATTTTAAATCTCAATTTTCAGACCAATCAGTCCGAGGGATAGACTCTTCTCTGAATTTTATTTTCACAAAATTTCAATTTTCTAGACAGATGCTTCACAGAGAAGAAACCAGTTCTTTAACATGATTTTTCTAGTGTTCATCATTGCGGCTGTTTCACCTTCCTAATAGAAACTGACACTTTTGTTTCAAGATTTTTCTAAACACAAGATTCATTTTTATTCCATTAAGAGGAATATGTAGCAAGAGAAGCCTAATATGTAAATATTTACAGTACTTTCATAAAGGGGGCCATAGCAAGAAAGAAATCCTAATAATTTGTGAAATCACTTTGTAATTTTGTTCAGAACAAAGTGGACCCAAGAAGTCTGTTTGATCATGAAGATTATGACACTGATTTTGCTTATTTAACATGGTCAAAATAACTGTCAGACAAACTGGTAGGTTCATCTTGGCTGAAATATCACCTTGGGGTTGTTTGGTAAGCACAATTCCACATATAGGGAATTGAATAGTTTGATAGCTTAAGATAATCAAGTGATTATAGTTTCATAATCTAAGGAAGCGTTGTATTCTGATAATTCATAGCCTCCTTATGTGGTAAGAACATCCTATCCTGGAACTCTAACTAACTTCCCCTTTATAACAAAGTACTATTTGTTTATACCAACACCCATTCCTTACCTTTCCCAGGAACAGGGAAAATGTGCTGTGGTTTTCAGTTGGGCATGCTGTCACTCAAAAAGTTTTCTTTTGTTTCTTTTTCCAGAATGAGATGTAATCACAAGGCTAAATCTGAAGAATTAGATATCAGGAGGGCATGATGAATGACCAATAGTAGAATGACATTCTCATTCTCAGTGAGAACAGTTAGAAAATCCAAATAAAAATGTAAGACAAACAAACAACAAACAGATTTAAAGCCAAATAAATAGCTGCCAAAAAACAACAACCCTAGAAGTACAGAAAACTAATTTACCTCTCAAACTGCTGCAGCAGAATAATAAACTGCTGAGTAGCTTGTAAAAGAAATTTACCTCTCAGTTGTGGAGATTGAGAAGTCCAGAATCAAAGCACTGTAGATTTCATGTCTGGTGAGGGTCCACTTCCTGGCTCAACAATCAAATGGACATTAATATCTAAACAAAACTCCTGGAAACCATAATATAATGATATGACACTGAAAACAAGGATAGAAAATAATTTCTAAGTTAAATCATTATATGCTGTGAAATTATTCTTCAAAACATAATGTTTATCAGCAAATCTGTCATAGAATAAATACATTAAGTAGCCAGAGTTCTGCCGGTTCATTTCTGGGTCTTCAGTTGTGTTCCAATGGTCCTCAAGCCTGTTCTTGTGCCAGTACCAAGCTGTTTTTATTACTACAGCTTTGTAACACAGCTTGAAGTTTGGTATTGAAATTCCTCCAGCACTGTTCTTTCTACTTAGGATTGTTTTTGCTATTTGGGGTCTTTTATTGTTCCATATGAATTTCTGGATTGCTTCCTCTATTTCATTAAAGAAGAGTGTTGGGATATTGATGGGTATCGCATTGAATTTGGAGATAGCCTTTGGCAACATTGTCATTTTCACAATGTTAACCCTCCTAATCCAGGAGCATGGGAGGTTTTTCCATTTCCTTAGTTCTGCCTTAATTTCCTTTTTCAGGTTTTTAAAGTTCTCATCATAGAGGTCTTTCATTTCTTTGGTTAAGGTTAATCCTAAGTATTTTGTGTTTTCTGAGGCTATTGCAAAAGGAGTTGCTTACCTGATTTCAGCCTCGCTCTTTGGGTAGTTGGCATACATAAAAGCCATGGATTTTTGAGGATTTATTTTATATCCTGTGGGAATGTAAACTTTTTCAGCCACTCTGGAAAGTGGTATGGAGGTTCCTCAGAAGGCTAAACATAGAGCTCCCCTACGACCTAGCAGCCCCACTTTTGGGCATCTACCCAAAAGATTACAAGCAAGACCACACTAAAGCCACCAGCACAAGTATAACAACTATGTTCATCGCAGTACAATTTGTCATTGTTAAAAAATGGTATCAACCCAGATGCCCCTCAGTAGACGAGTGGATCAGGAAAATGTGGTACATATACACAATGGAATTCTATGCCTCTATCAGAAAGAATGACACTGTCCCATTCGTAAGGAAATGGAAGGACTTGTAAAAAATCATACTAAGTGAAGTGAGCCAGACCCAAAGAAACATGGACTCCATGGTTTCCCTCATAGGGAATAATTAGTACATGTTTAGGTTACTCATAGCAGAAGATCACAATAGCCCAATAGCTATGACCGTATGAACACATAAGGTGATGCTAAGCAAAATGAATTCCATGTTGTGAAAACGTGGTATGTCATTGTTGTAATTATTTTCAACATGCCATGTGAAACCATACCCTTTTTCTTTCTTTTTTTCTCTCTCATGTTCCCTTCCCATGGTTTTACCCCTGCTCTCACTGTATCTGATCTTAGTACCCTGGATACTGTATATATGTATATTAGAACTAGGGAAGGGAAAGGGAATATCAAAATCTAAAGACAAAAGATAAAAAGACAAACCATTCCAAAAGCAATACTTATAAAACCATTTGGTGTAAACCAACTGTACAACTCATGGGGGAAAAGGAAAAGAGGAGGGGAGAGGCAGGGGGAAAATGAGGGAGGAGGTAACAAGTTGGATAAGAAATGTACTCACTGCCTTACATATGAAACTGTAACCCCTCTGTACTTCACTTTGACAATAAAGAAGAAAAAAGAATAAATACATTAAAATTATTTGCTTAATTCAAAAGAAGGTTAATAAAAGAGAGAACTAAAGTAAATAGCTCAGTCTAAGAAAAAGCTCAGATATTAAATCAAATAAATAATCACAATTCAAACTCACAGGTTCAATAATGTAAATGAATGAAACTCCAAATACTATGTCTGAGTCAATTTGGGCTTCTATAAAAATACTGTATACGTACTGAGTGGCTATTTAGTCTTCAAGCTGCAAGTTCAATATGCCAATACGGTCAGGTTAGGGTGAAGACCCTCTGTGAACTTGCAGATTTTTCTGGGTATCATCCTCTGTCAAAAACAGGAGAGCCAGTTTACTAGCTTCTTCTTATAATGGCACTAATCTCATTTATTTATGAGGCCTCCATCCTTATTTCCTAAACTACCTCCTAAAGGCTCAACTTCCTAATACCACGACATTGCAACTACCTTGCAACATAAACATTTTAAGAAAGCACTGATGTTTAGAAAGGCCCACAATAAACTCTTGACAGTGCAACCTCTGAGGAATCAAAGAGCCTCAGAGGAGAATAAGAATTTCATTCCCTAAAGTTTTGCTTCTTAGATATGTTCCCAGTAAGAATATTTTATTTTTTAATCCAAAAGAAGAAAATTATGATGCAATATTGTGTATACCTATTTATCTAGCTGAGTATTCTATGGGGATAGTACATTTCTGCCTTATTAACCACACATTTATTTTTATATTATACTTAACATTGGTTATTTATTAGTTTTTAAATTATTGTGATGATTATCTGTCATTGCTCATTTTCTTCCTAACAAGTTACCGTTTGTATACAAAAGAAGTTACTGTTTGTATACGAAAGAACTATGGATTTTGGTTATTTTTTCTTACAACCAGCTACTTTCTAGGACCCAATAACTTAATTAGCTCTCCTCTTTCAGACAACAGAGTAAACCAGCACTTTGAGACCCATGCTTATATCCTCAGCTACTTGGCTATAAAAGTATTGTTTACTGTCGAAATTACATTTAAAGCCCTAGGCGAACTTTCTTTGGCGTAGGCCACGTAGCTACTGTAAATGTTCTTGGTACACTGTATGTTGTATATATGTCTACCCGACCTAGGGAAGGGAAAGAAAAACAGGGTGTAAGATATCACAAGAAATGTACACACTGCCCTACTATGTAACAGTACCCCTTTTGCACAACACCTTGTCAAAAATTTTTGTTTAATTAATAAATAAATTTTAAAAAAAGAAAAAATATTCACGGCAAAAAGGAAAAAAAAATAAAACTGTACGATGCCAGTAAAGTTTTAGAACACATTTCCTCTTGGGACTGTAACAGTTGATTAGTTCTTCATGTTCTTGCTACTGTTCCTGGTTTTTTTTTTTTCCAGAGTGTTTGGCTTAATTATAGTTCTTTGTGTTTGTTCCTGGATTTTTAAATTTAAATTTATTTCTTTATTGTCAAAGTGATGTACAGAAGGGTTACAGTTTCATACATAAGGAAGTGTGCACATTTCTTATCCAACTTGCTACCTCCTCCCTCATTTCCCCCCACCATCCCTCCCACATTTCCCCCCTGGCATGAGTTGTGCAGTTGGTTTATAGCATATACTTTTATAAGTATTGCTGTTGCATTGGTTTGTCTTTTATTCTTTTTCACTCCATTTTGATATTCCCCTTCCCTTCCCTAGTTCCAATACACATATATACAATATCCAGGGTACCAAAAGCAGTTACAGTGATATCAGGGGTAAAACCATGGGGAAGAAAGACAAAAGAAAGAGGCATGATTTCACATGGTACGCAAAACCTAACAACAGTGATAAACCATGCATTTCCATAACTTCGAGTTTATTTAGGTTAGCATCATCTGTGTGTTCATATGTACATAGCTATTGATCTATTATGATCTTCTGCTAGGATTATCCTAGATCTGTACTAATTATTCCCGAAGAGGGAAAACATACAGTCTATTAACATGTATTTTTTAAAACATAGATTTTCATAAACAGAGTTTATTAATCGATTAAATAAAATATCATACATATGAAACCATGTTCTCTACCTGGTAGCTCAATCTCATGTAATGAAATTTCTCTGCTCTAAGTCAAGAAATCTGTTATTTCAAGACTGGGCCTTACCTAGGCCTTCTTTTTACTTAGTGCTAAATTCTGATTTCATCCAACAGTGTGATTTTTTGGTGCCAGGAATTGGATTAAAGGTTTGATAATATATACAATACTCTATAGACTGTTGATTGGTGTGCTAACAAAGAAATAATCTCAACTAGGTACAGAATTTTTTTTTTTTTTTTGCCAATCCTGGGGCTTGAACTCAGGGCCTGAGCATTGTCCCTGGCTTCTTTTTGCTCAAGGCTAGCACTCTGCCAACTAGAGCCACAGCACCACTTCTGGCTTTTTCTATATATGTGGTGCTGAGGAATCGAACCTAGGGCTTCATGTATACGAGGCAAGCACTCTTGCCACTAGGCCATATTCCCAGCCCCCCAAATTTTTTAATTTACAGTTTTTATATCTTCCTACTCTGTTATATCTTAGGGCATTTAACCTGTTCCTGCAAGGTAGAAACATTCAACAGGGGTGAACATTGCCAATATGCTCTCACTATGGTCTAGATAGAATCCCTCCCCCTTTTTTTGACAGTGCTGGAATTTGAAAATAAACATAAGACCTCATTCTTACTATGCAAGTGCTCTACCAATTGCTTCATGCCCCCAGCACTAGACAGAAATCCTTAAATAATGTAGATATGTTCATTTCCCACACTGTATTGGGTAACTTGTTCTTCAACTTACTAATTATTGTTCTGAGGCCAAGGAGTTCTGTGTACAAACACTCTTCAGGTAAATGACACCTATTATTTTGGGGGGATATAAAATGAATTCTACTCTAGCTACTTACATGCCTTTAAAAGTGAAATCCATACATATCCTTTAAATTTACTAGAAAATAAAAGAAAATACTGTGGTAGACCCAAGTACATCTGTATCATCAAATAATACTTACACTACCTCATTAGTTTTATTTCAGGCACTTTCTAGCCCAATCTATGTTTGACTTCAGGAACAATCTTAGGTGACTGAATTAAGACCTGTAAAGAATCCATGAAGACCATGGATGGGACTCTTGGAGGAGAACCCAAATTTGTTTGCCTGAGTTGCTCCACAGAGAGCCTTGCATTTAAAACCCAATCCATAAATATTCTCTGAATTAACTGACAGTCAAAACTATTCAAAAGGATGACTTTAAATGTTTTCAGATGGATCAACATGATCTTTCTTCATTACCAAAGGGAGAAAAAGTCCTGAGACTCTATGAACAAATAAAAAATCAAAGTCATAATGGTAAAACTGGAATAAAGTAACCCTTACATAAGGAAATTCAAAATACTTTTCAATTTTACAGGATTAAAGTTTTGTCTAAAGCAGATTCTACCCACAAGCCATAAGAGACAAGAAGAGATGGAGGAGGGGTCCTATCTGCCACTTGAAATGACTTCCTCCACTTACAATGATCATCTTAAAGACTTTTATATCCACTTTAATTCATCTTTATTTAGTCATGTTAACTCTTTAATGTTTAGATTGGATTACGGCTACAAATCTACTTGAGTCATTCATTCTATTCTGTTCCCTACATGTACCTGGTCTCTTTCTTCTATGCCTTTCCTAGAAGAATCAACTATTGTGCTTTTTCTTCTAATATATCAGTTATTCATAAAGGATGCAATAGAATCAAAGTGAAGTATTACTTTGAGTAACCAAACTAAGAAACACTTCCTTGTTCTAAGAAGAAAGGCTAAAAGACTTGTTCTTATATATAATAGGACAGAAGCAAAAATCCTATATAAATTTCAAACCTATTACTTTCTGTTTATTCCTTGTTACCATCATGATAAACCATGCTACTGCCTTAAGTTCTTGAGATGATAAAGGACCTCAATTGGGTTATAAAATCCAAGGGTCAGGCCAGCATGATTGTTTCCCCCCAAGCGGACAGAATCTAAACCGTCCATGTTCTGTTTCTTTTCATTTATAAAGCAAAATATCAAATGAGATATGAAACATAATGTAAAATGTGCCTTTTCTTCTGTTTTCTCTGTCAGTGTCTGCCTTGACATCTATCTGATTTTGTGATTATTGATGTGGGTTTTGAAATCAATTCTATTTAGAAAGCCAGTGTAGAGGAATATTGGAGTATATCTAGTTCATAGTCTTTATTTTACAGGTGAGAAAACAGAGACTAAAATGACATCTAGTCATTTGTAGTTAGTGGTTAAGAAGCCAAATTTCTGATGCCTGAGAAGTTTGTTCTTTTCATGATTTTCCAACTCTTCTCACCTTGCTAGTTCCACTGAGAAGGGACAGAAGAGGTGACACTTTTCTCAGGTGCTACTCTAAAGACAGGCTAACAAGAAAAAGCACAACAAATTTACTTAATGAAGTTTCATGTACGCTTCAGAAATTAGGACCCAAAGATTTCTTGAAATTGAGAACAAGACAACTTTCACTATTAATGTTCAACATTGTACTAGGCATTCTAGCCACATAACTAGGAAAGAAAAGCAGATAAAAGACATTCTAATTCGAAAAGAATAAAATTATTTACAATTAATATAATATTGCAAGTAGGAAATCACAAGAAATCCTCCAAAATTCTCTTTAAATGAGCCTTGCATTCAGCAAGATTGCAGAATATAAAAATATTATACAAAATCAATTGTTTCTCTATGTACCAGATATGGGTAATCTAAATTTAAAATTAAGAAGGTAATTCTACTTACAGTAGGATTAAACTTCACAAAAAAGGTATAAAGATATGCTTTGAGAAAGCACAAGACATTGTTGAAATGAATTAAAGGCCTAAATAAATTGGAAGAATTCTTGGTTTGTAGATTAAAATACTTTGGATAGTTAAAATAGCAATCCTCACCACATTACCCTACTAATTCAATAAAATCCCTATCAAAATTCCACTTGGTTTCTTTGCAAAAGTTGACAAGCTGATCCTACAGTTTATATGGAAATATAAATTACCCAGAATGGGCAAATAAATATTGAAAAAAGCACTGTTGCAGGAATCACAGTTCCTCACCAATATATTACCTCTTCTCCACTAAATCTAATTTTTTTCAGTTACAACCATTGAATTTTACATTTTAAAAGATGAATTCAGTGACATGTGAATTATAATTCAACAAAGGAATAACCAAAATCTCTTTAAAAATTCCTTTCTCAAATATATAGTTATCTTCATTTATGATTTCTACTGACTATAATTTCTCCTTTTTTCCATAAGAAATGTATTAACGAAGTTTTACATGACAAAGGAGACTTTTGAAATACAAAAACCTAGAGAAAATAGTTTGGTTTTTTTTCTGTTTAGTTTCTATGAAAAATGAATAGCGAGGTAGAAATATGATTGAACAAAAGGATATGATCTTATAGCAATAGACTAAGTGGGGAGCCCCCAAAAGCCTCAGATTCTTTCTAGCCTCTCTGTGTATTATTTCTTCCTTGGATATGAAGTAAGATCCTGTTGGATGAAGTTCTATGGCATATTTTCAGAGAAGGTAAGCCAGAGAAGTTTAGACAGCTCTCATAAAGAAAGGCAGGAAGGTCAGATGGGCCTTCTTGTTTCTGATTACTTTGAGGAAGAGTTTTATGAATCCTAACAGCTGCTAAATGTGTTGAATACATACCCTGTGCTTTTTTTTTCAAATGGTTTGCACATTGAAACTTTTTTTTAAGTGATCCAGTTTTGTACCAATAATGGCATGCTTCTGAACTGCTGTTTTAGCTCTAGTACTATGAACTTCCAATCATACCACAAATATAGCATTTTTCTAATTTTTATTATTGTATTTCTAATACCTTTAGAAATATTGGATTCTTCCTTTTGTTTATTTGATCAGTAGTAGAAAAGAAAATTATCAAGAAAATATGTATTTCATTTTATGTGTTGTATCACCCATAAGGGATTGAGTATAATAATGTGAGTGGTGCTACAATACACAGAATTTTTTAAATAATAGTCAAAACTCTAACTTTTCTTCCTAACATTGTGCTACATAGTTATATAAAATTCAAAACGTTGGGATGGGCACCAATGGCTCATGCCTGTAATCCCAGCTCCTCAGGAGCCTGAGATCTGATTGTGATTCCATCAAGCTGGGGCTGAAAAAGTCCCTGGAACTCTAATGTCCAATTAACTACCAAAAAAGCTGCAAGTGGAGTTGTGGCTCAAGTGGTAGAGTGCTATCCTTGAACAAAAACAACAACAAAAAAAGCTCAGAGACAGTGCCCAGACTCTGAGTTCCAGCCCCTGAAACAGTATCAGTTTAAAAAAAAAAAAAAGAAAAAATTTCAAAAAGCTACTCCATGAAACTATTTTCCTCCAGCATCACTAATAAAATATTTTTAGAGCATTTCTGATTGCATTGCTGTCAGCTTCCCAAGATGAAAGAGAAAGAAAATATCCAGTTCCTTTCATTTGAAGGAATTTATTTCACATACTTAACAGGGAAGTTGAAGCTTCATCAATAATGATTAGAATTTTATGACAGTTTTGATTCATATCTTCCAAAAGTAGCATTCTTTGCCAGAAATAAAATACAATGGACCCAAAAAGATTTAATAAAATAGTAAACAAGTGTTTTATTTGTTTTATTTTCTTAGTCTGTTTTCTGTTGCTAATGGCATAGTACCATTGACTAGGTAAATGATAAAGAAAAGAGGTGTGTTTTAGCTCACAGTTTTGGACCAAGGTTTATGGGTTGCATCTACTTGGCCTTTCTGCTGGCAGAGCCTTGGAAGCAGCCCAGAACATAATAAGAGACAGGGTCCAGCATACCATCCTCAGCTGGCTTTTATAGCCAACTCTCTCTGAGAACCCATTGCTCCATTACCCCATCAAATCACTATGAGAGCAGAAATCTGTTAAAGGTCTCAGCTCTTTCCTTATCATAACACAGATAAAGTTTCAACACGAATTTCAGAAAAGCCATATTACAACCATTGAAGCTTTCGTTGAAATGAAACGAAAACAACTGAAAGATGAAAATGAAAGAGAAGATAATAAAAGTAGTAGATAGTAGAGAGACTATATATATATCTTATAATGTTTTTGAAGAAAATGACAGAACCAGGAACAGAAAAATAATTGAAGGTGTTTTTAACCTGAAATAAAAATTTGGAAATGGCATACATTGTTCTAACAAAAAAAAAGAAGGAAGAGACAAAGAGTTATAGCTAGCAGCAGCTATAGTTCTTCACTGAGACTTGGCAAATGAAAAAAATAGAAATATATGGTTCTCGAAATTAGCAAGACAAGGTGACAGGAAGAAGCATGGAACTATGTCTATAGTTAGGTGTGGTATTATAAAGGATTTGATTAAGCGCTACTCATTTATAAAGGCAGCAGAAAGACTTAAATAAAAGTTATCACCCATAGGCCCTCCTTGCAAGAATGACTTTATAATTATACCCAGATAATACACAATCTGAAAGAATGGACAAGTCCTATTTTGAAAGGATGAGATAGAGGAAAAGAGTAACTTATTCAGTGTACAACCAGGGCTAAATATGAGTTTACAAATTATTTTGTTCTAGGCAATGGGAGAAGGCATATGGCTGTTAAAATTCATAAACACCCTTGTGACTACAGCAACAAGTCAACACTATCATCAAAAAATTTATAAATAAATAATTACAAATGCAATCTTATTATGTAAATGAACAAAAGCAAGAACACAAGGCAGAATGAAAGTCATAAATATTATTGAATGAAATGACAAACTTAGGATAAATTATTTCAATTATAAGTAAAATAAATAAACTAAAATTTAATTCCATATTAGAATAAGAAATAAAGCATGCTGGGCACCAGTGGCTCTTGCCTATAATTTTGGCTACTCAAGAAGCAAAGATAATTAGAGGACAGCCTTGACAAAAAGTTCCTGAGAACTCCATCTCAGCCAATAGCTGAGCTTTGTGGGGCACACCTGTCATCCCAGCTATGTAAGAGGCAGAGAATATGAGGATTGTGATTCCAGGCCAACCTGTGCCTTAAAGTTCACAAGGCTCCATATTAATAGAAATAAAAAGCTGAGCACAGTGGTTTACACCTGTCCTCCTAGCTAGAGCAAAAATTGTAACTAGAATCAACTAGGTCTAGGTTAGCCTAAGCAAAAGTAAGACCTTATGTCAGATATAACCAGAGCAAAAATGGCTGGAGACATGAATCAACTGGTAGAGAACCCACCTAGAAAGCATGAAGCCCTCAGTACAAACCCAGGGACTAACCAAAATAAATAAAAATAAAACCTGAGTTGGGGATGTAGCTCAGTGACAGAGGACTTGTCTACCACATGTGAGGCTGTAGGTACTGTTTCCAGTAAATCAAATAAAAAAATCAGTTTATATTTTATATACATATATTTGAACCAAGTTACATGCTAGAGGAAAACAAGACACAGTCACAAGAAGAGAACAAGTCTGTAAGGTGCTTTCTAACACACTTCACACACAAAGATTACAAGACAATACATTTATGTTCTTAAGAGACACAAAGTTTGTAGTAACATCATAGCTGCAACAGGAAAGTAGTAGATCAAACATGGAGGATGAGACTGAAAAACAGAAAACTTGACTGAAAGTGTCCAAATAGCCTTCCTCAGCTGGTGAAGTCACTACATCTCCCAGCCCTTCTGGAAGACTGGGAATGAACTCTGACACATTGCCCCAGAGTTGTTCTGGGATATCAGGAGAGGCTGATGCTGAAGGTGAGCTTCCTAAAAATCAACAAGCTGACAAATGTAACTTGGTCAAACTTTTCTTTTCTTTCTTTTTTAGTGGTTAGGACACCACTTTATTTTTTGACAGCATAGATTCAAAGCATAGTAGTATTTCACTTTTCCCCAAGTGACACTCTGTTATTGCTTAGTAACCTCAGTATTTTTTTTTATTTTTTTTTATTGTCAAAGTGATGTACAGAGGGGTTACAGTTTCATATGTAAGGCAGTGAGTACATTTCTTTTCCAACTTGTTACCTCCTCACTCATCCCCCTCACCTTCTCCCCTCTCCATTTCCCTCTCCCCCCATGAACTGTACAGTAGGTTTACAACATATAGTTTTGTAAGTATTGCTGTTGCATTGGTTTATCATTTTATCCTTTGTCTCTCAATTTTGGTATTTCTGTTCCCTTCCCTAGTTTTAATACATGTATATACAATATCCAGGGTACTAAAATCAGTTACAGTGATATAAAGGGTAAAACCAGGGGAAAGAAATACAAAAGAAAAAGGGCATAATTTCACATGCTGTTGAAAATAACAACAATGATAAACCACTTGTTTCCATAACTTGGAGTTCATTTCACTTAGCATCATCTTATGTGTTCATATGAACATAGCTATTGAGCTATTGTGATCTTCTGCTAGGACTATCCTAGATGTGTACTGATTATTCCCAATGAGGGAAACCATCGAGCCCATGTTTCTTTGGGTCTGGCTCACTTCATTTAGTATGATTTTTTACAAGTCCTTCCATTTCTTTATGAATGGGGCAATGTCATTCTTTCTGATAGAGGCATAGAATTCTATTGTGTATATGTACCACATTTTCTTGATCCATTCATCTATTGAAGGGCATCTGGGTTGGTTCCATATTTTAGCGATGACAAATGGTTCTACAATGAACATATTTGTGCTAGTGGCTTTGGTGTGGTTTTGCTTGTAATCTTTTGGGTGGATGTTTTTCATCTTTCATAATGCTGGCTGTCAGGCACAAATACTCAAGCAATGTGCTGGAAGAAGTCCCTTGGGAGGAAAAAATCAGCGCAGGAGAAGTTATGTGCAGAAACAGACTCTTGTGCTGCAGGCAGTCAAGGACTGCGTCCCTGCCACAGTGCACTGTCTTAATGATTCTACTCAAGCAAGAGCTTTCCATTAGCATTTTTTGGTGCCATTCCTGGTGCTTGAACTCTTGGCCTGGGTGCTGTCGCTGAGCTTTTGTGCTCAAGGCTAGCATTCTACCAGCTTGGCCATAGCTCTATTTCCAGTTTCTTTTTTTTTAAGTGGTTAACTGGAGATAAAAGTCTCACAGACTTTCCTATGCATACTGGCTTCAAATCTCTGGGATCCTCAGGCCTCAGCCTCCTGAGTGGCTAGGATTGCAGGTGTGAACCACTAGGCTGGCTTTAATGCCTTATTCTTACAGTTCCTAACAGTCAACAAAAACTGCCAGATGTTTTAGAGTGGTCTATGATATGGAACAACACACACACACACACATACACACATACACACACACACGCACACACACAGTAAAAATGGAACTTGTAGGTAGTGGAAATTTCAGAAAGCAGAAGAAAATGTAAAAGAGGCCATAGTAAATATTCTTCTTTATTCAAAACCTTCACATTGAAACCTTCTCATTCCACAAATCTATAGTACCTCAAAAGTGATAGAAATAAAAATATAAAAATTCCCACCCTAAGGGTCTTCTGAGGAAGACGCTGGGGGCTGCAATCAAACAAGAGATCATAGCAAATAAGGAAAAGGAAGCAGGGGGGTTGGGAAGAATTGCAGCTTTTCAACCAAACTCCTGTAGTCAGCTGTATTTGCAATATTTGAAGGGTTCATTATATGTCAGCTATTTTCTCATCTCAGTCTCCATTAAATGGGAAAAAAGGCAAAAAGTGTGCCAGGTGGAAGAGAAATAGCTGTTATTACCACCCATGAAATAATTTGGGAAGGTGATGAGCATTTGTAACCCAATAACCCCATTAACTGAATCCCAGGGTAGGATCAAAGGCCCCATATGGTTTCAGCCTGCCCTGAACCCCACCCATCATATGTGCACTGGAATGCTGTAGGGGAGAATGCTCCAACTAGACAATTGACACTCCTAAGCTAGGAAAAGTTGACTAGACAGAGCCTCATTTGTTTCAATTCAATGAATTAAATGAAGCAAATACTTTATTTCAGCAATCACAACCCAAAGGTATAACATCACCCTCTTGCCAGCTTACTCTACATTGAACATAAAAGGTAACTGGTTTATTCTTTCCCAGTACTACAAAATTTTATTTTAACTGGAAATTCCCATCAAGATTTAGGTAGAGAAAGAATGTAGCCTATAGAAGAAGCCACAAAGGCGCCCAGACCAAATGTTCCATGCTCACCTTTTAAGTGGGCTGCTGGGACCTGGCAACCTCTCTAATGTGTCTTCTTTTACCCATATCAGTTATCCTCATTTCCGTGCTGAGGAGGCTCTGGAGGTCACTCAGAAAGTCCCTGCAGGAACCAAGAAGACAGCCAAGGTTTGAGATACTGAATCCCTTGATGAAATCAATAGGACAAGCACTGCCCTCAGCACTGTGCGGGATCTTGGTGCTCAGGAGCAACGAGGCTAAACTGAGGTTAGTTGCAAAGAGAAGCTTAATTTTTGCTTCCTGGGCATTTAAGCCCCCTCGCCCCCATGAAATCCCATTCCTAAGTTAAAAATAATAGACTTCCATCACTTCTTGTCCCTTAAAGAGATAAGAAAAAAAAATCCTTTGAGCATGTGGCTTTAAGTGCTGGTCCAAAAACTGCTGTCAAAAGCAAAGCAGCCTGGACTTGTATTCTTCTTCCCCATAGACACAGTTTTCTGCTTTTGTGGTTCTCATTGAACTGGAAGAGAAAGGCCACTGGCCAAAATTTAAAAAAAAGAAAAGAATCCAAAAGAAAAAGAAAATATTCAGACCAGGTCTGGAGACCTGAGAACAATAGAATTGTATTTTGATATTTATACCTGTGATTTTTAAATAAGCAAAATTGTTCCAATTAGGAAGTTAACAATTATCCTGGATTGTGCAGCCAGAAATAAGACAAATATTTAAGAACCACCCAAGTAGGTAAACCTCAACAGAAAAAAAAAATGCACCTAACTCTTTTTCTTTTTTTTTTTTTTGCCAGTCCTGGGCCTTGGACTCAGGGCCTGAGCACTGTCCCTGGCTTCTTTTTGCTCAAGGCTAGCACTCTGCCACTTGAGTCACAGCGCCACTTCTGGCCATTTTCTGTACATGTGGTGCTGGGGAATCGAACCCAGGTCTTCATATATATGAGGCAAGCGCTCTTGCCACTAGGCTATATCCCCAGTCCCAGCAGCTAACTCTTAATTAGGTGGTCACTCAATGAAGAATACCATAAAGAACCAGTCTTTTGAGTCTCAGTTTCTTCATTTCTAATAAGGCCATAATGATCATCCGTGTGATAAAACACAATATTGTAAAGAGATCAGTGAGAACTCCTTTTCTTCCTAGTGAAAAAGTTACAGAAACTGCATAAGATGTTAGTCCCCTTTCTTAATTCAGGTTGCCAACTGGTCCTGGCCACCAAAGCCCATTCTTCTCTCAAACACATAGTGCAATTGCTTCCATGCTCCCTTGAGCAAAGATACCTCCATGTGAGCTCAGTCAATGAGAGCTGAGTAGCTTACAAACTAAAAGTTTGAGTTCAGGCACAAGATTTGCCACGCGACAAAAGTTGCCATCTTTTTTATGAAGGCATCTGTCAATATTTCCAGCAGTGACTGGCATTTGGGATCAAGAGTGAGAATGACACACAGAAGTCACAATAAGAATACATAAAAACCTTTTGTCTTCCAACCCACTGAGATTTCAGAGCCTTTTGTTACCGCATCAAAACCTACATGTTCCTGACTAACTTCCTGGCATCTTTAATTCATGCCAAATTAATGCAATGAATAAATGCTAGCTGCTGAAAATTCATCGGCTTGTTCTTGACCAGCGGGAACACTCGAGAGTGTCAACTTTGTGGTGAGGACTCTGGAAATTATCTCCCTTCCCTTTCTTGTATTTAGCTATAATCAAGGGTGGGAAGTACTGGTTTCGTGCATCTGAATCCCTTGTACATGACCTCAATGCCTGTAGATTTGGGTAACACAGAAGTTAGAGAGTGTAATAAAAGGAAAATGGAAATGTGATATACACAGCAGAATGAAGAAAGAGGTGGTTAAACTGACAAAGTAAAATCTAAACTCTTCATCTTGTCCCCAGATTACCCACAACTTCCTGGCTTAGATCTCATCTCCTCTCTCTCTCTCTCTCTCTCTCTCTCTCTCTCTCTCTCTCTCTCTCTCTCCCTCCCTCTCTCTCCCTCCCTCTCTCCCTCTCCTCTCTTTGCCTTCTCTTCATGATGATTTAGTGAGTCTTTTTTTTCTTCTTATACACTCTCAAATTAAAAAAAAATTTTAAATATTGATAATAGTTGCTATAATTCCAAAACATTGGGACTGGGAATATTGCCTAGTGGCAAGAGTGCTTGCCTCTTATTCATGAAGCCCTGGGTCCGATTCCTCAGTACCACATATATAGAAAAGGCCAGAAGTCACACTGTGGCTCATGTTGGCAGAGTGCTAGCCTTGGGCAAAAAGAAGCCAGGGACAATGCTCAGGCCCTGAGTTCAACCCCAGGACTGGCCAAAAAAAGAAAAAAAAGTTCCAAAACATTTACTTTTGAAAGAATTTTTTAAAATTTCTAATGGCAGAATCATGGCCTCCATTTCAGATAGGGACAAAGGGCTCTCTCAAACTCTATTCTTTAAATACATATGGCTAGGCTCTGGTGGCTCACAATCTGTAATCCTAGCTACTCAGGAGGCTGCAATCTGAGGATTGCCATTCAAAGCCACCCAGGTCCATTGAGACTCTTATGTCCAATAACCACCAGAATACCAGAAGTGGTGCTGTGGCTGAAAGTGGTTGAGCACAAAAGCTCAGGGATAGTTCCTAGGCCCAGAGTTCAAGCCTCGGGACTGACAAAAAAAAATTATATCTTTAAGTAGTTGTATACAAGAGGTGCTATTTAACAAATCAGTTAATGAATACAATGCATCTTGATCAGTGTCATCCCCTTCAACATTCTCACCTACCTTTGACCCACCCCTTCCCTTACTTTTCATAATTTTGTGGCACATAAAATTCTTTTTTATATATAAATTAACCCATTTATTGTAGAGAGAAACCCAGATAGAGCTTTTACTGGTCTTTTAATTCCTTCAGTCTTCTAATGGTAGACTTGACTGTGATGGCATAAGTGGTGTTGTAGGTCTAGGCACCCCCAGCAACTGTTTTCATGCAAGAACCACAGTGCCAGATGCCCACAGCATTAAAGTGGTAGAGTGCTAGCCTTGAGCAAAAAGAAGCCAGGGACAGTGCCCAGGCCCAGAGTAAAATAAGAGAAACAACAACAAAAGCAATACTTGCAAAACTGTTTGGTGTAAGTGAACTGAACACCGCAGGGGGGGAAAGGGGGAGGGGGGAGGGGGTATGAGGGACAAGGTAACAAACAGTGAAAGAAATGTATCCAATGCTTAACGTATGAAACTGTAACCTCTCTGTACATCAGTTTTATAATAAAAACTTTTAAAAAAAGACTTAAAGAGAGACTTCTCTGAAGAGGAAATAAGAATGACCAAGACACATGAAGTAATGCTCAACATCTCTGGTCATAAAAGAAAGGAAACTCAAAACAACATTGAGATTCCACCTTATATCAGTAAGAGTGGCCATTATCAAAAAATCTGATAACAGATGCTGGCAGGGATGTGGCCAAAAGGGAACACTACTACACTCTTCCACTTCTGGGCATTCCACTCAAATGACCACAAATAAGGCTATCCTGAGAGCTACCAGCACAATCATGTTCATTGGAGCATTATTTGCCATAGTTAAGGCATGGAACCAACTCAGATCTCCCTCAGTAGATTAATGGGCCAAGAAAATGTGATACACACACACACACACACACACACACACACACACACACACACACACTGGAATTCTATGCTTCCGTCAGAATGAACGACATTGCCTCATTCATAAGGAAAATGAAAAGATTGGAGAAAAATCATATTTGATGAAGTAAGCCAGACCTAAAGAAACATAGATTCCATGGTTTCCCTCATTTGTACCAGTTGGTATATGTCTAGGATAGGCCTAGCAGATCACAATAGCTCAATAGCAATGTACATATCATCATGTAAGATGATGCTAAGCGAAATGAACTCAAAGATATGGAAACAGAGATTTTTGTTTGTCTGTTGTTGTTTTTAATGTATGATGTGGAGTTATTTGGGTTTTTACATTTTCCCCCTATATTTTAGCCCCCTATTGTTACAGTATTTGATTTTGGTACCCTGCATGTTGTATATATACTTATCTGAATTAAGGAAAGGAATAGGAACAACAAAATAGTGAGACAAAGGACAACGGGTGAGCCAGTGCAACAGCAATACAGTTCAAAATGAATGCAACTTGGTGGGGGTGGATAGAGGGGAAGGGAAAGTGAAGAAAAATGAAGAAGGGTGTAACAAGTTTGACAAAAAATGTACTCACTATCTTATTATGTAACTGTGACCCCTCTGTACATAACCTTGACAATAAATTTAAATTTCAAAAAGAAAAAAAAAAAAAGAACCACAGTGCCAGATGCCCACAGCATTAAAGTGGTAGAGTGCTAGCCTTGAGCAAAAAGAAGCCAGGGACAGTGCCCAGGCCCAGAGTCCAAGCCCCAGTACTGGCAAAAAAAAAAAAAAAGATATGGAAGTTCATTTTAATTAGCATCATTTTATACAGTCATATCTACATCATTATTGAGCTATTATGATCCTCTGCTTGAACTATCCTAGACATACACTAATTATTACAAATGAGGGAAACCAAGAAACCTATGTTTCCTTTAGTCTGGCTTACTTCACTTAATGTATTTGATTGTGACTTTTTTTTTAATATACAAGTATAATGTACTTTGACTATTCCTGTATTTTAACTGGTATTTACTAATGACTCATAAACTCCATGTTCAAAAAAAATAAAAAAATAGAATATAAATATGCTGCTTGTGTTTATATTCACATAGATACCTAAAAATTAAGGGATAACTCTTTGGTAACAATTTATACAATGTGACCTATTTATTAACTTAAATCCCTTGGCCATTGTTCCTGTTTGATAACTCATCTTTTGGTGATTGTAAGTTTTCTCAGAAAGCTTCCTTTTCTTCATGACTAAATAACCAAATTGGTGGATTGGAAACCCTACCAATGATGACTTCTGCTTTTAATGAGTATGATGTGGTAAATGGCAGGTCATTCCTTTTTCCATTTCTACAGT
The DNA here is from genome assembly GCF_023159225.1 of Perognathus longimembris pacificus. Taxonomy (NCBI): domain Eukaryota; kingdom Metazoa; phylum Chordata; class Mammalia; order Rodentia; family Heteromyidae; genus Perognathus; species Perognathus longimembris. Next base: position 119,774,213 of record NC_063161.1, on the reverse strand, counting down.
GGTATTATGTCCACCTTCTCAACGGTTAAGGCATTTGGTTGTTGAGTTCTTGTTCAGCTGACAAATCTGGTCTAGTGTAAGCCTCACAGAGATGGTTTGAAATGGTCAAATACCACTAGTTGCTCACCCATCATTGATTTCTCTCTTCTCTATGACTAAGTGAATGTTGATTTTCTAAATGGTGACTCTGTGCGTCATGAAGATACTGTTTATATTCCCTTGCAGCCAGGTCTTCTCTTGTGACCAACATGTGGCCTCTAAATGGAGGTGAGATTTTGATAAAATGTCCTCCTAAATAAAAAAATCAAACCCAAACAAGGAGAGCTTCTGCTTTTCCTACTTCATTCTTTTTCTTTTCTTTGTCTGGAACATAGATGTGATAACTTAAAAAGGCAATCATTTTATAATCCTAATGATAAAAGCCAAATATTAAGAAGTCACATGGAAGGATCTGTGTCCTCCAAAGGCATCATGAACCTATTATACAAAAGCCAGACAATGTACTTCTGGCTTCATTTTACATGAGAAAAACAAACTCTTGTTTGGTGAAGCCAATGAGGCTGAATTCTACAATACTCACTTAAGAGCAAACCCCATAAATGTACAGACTAATGAAGTTTTTGTCTGGCCTCTTTCTCCTTGCCACCAAATGAACACTCTGGGTAATCTCTGGGCTGTATGGAAAGTGATTAAGTAGCATTTATAGTAATCCTGGTAGGATCCAATGTGATTCAAGAATGATTTTTTTAAATAATTACTTATTGTCAAAGTGATGTACAGAGGGGTTACAGTTTCATATGTAAGGCCATGGGTACATTACTTGTACTACTTGTCACCTCCTTTCTCATTCCCCCCTCCCCCTTTCCCTTTCCCCCCCATGAGTTGGTCAATTGGTTTATACCAAATGGTTTTGCAAGTATTTGGAGTTGTTTGTCTTTTTATCCTATGTCTCTCGATTTTGATATTCCCTTTCACCTCCCTAGTTCTAATACCAGTATATACAGTATCCAGGGTACTCAGATGAGATACAGTGATAGTGCAGGGACAACCACAGGAAGGGGACACAAGAGGGTCATCAACAAAAGAAGCTACGGTTTCACGTGGCATGTTGAGATTAGTTACAACGGTGATATAACACTCATTTCCATAACATGGAGTTCATCTTATGCGTTCATAGGGGCATAGCTATTAGGCCCTTGTGATCCTCTGCTGTGACGAGCCTAAACCTGTGCTAATTATTCCCTATGAGGGAAAACATAGAGTCCATGTTTCTTTGGGTTTGGCTCACTTCACTTAGTATAATTTAGGAATGATTTTTTTAAGTTATAATTGTTTTCTTTTAGGCAGAAACTTGTATAAGATATTGCCTCCCCCGACCCTCCTCCCAGCAACATCCAGTGACTCAGGGGACCTAAGGATTTGTCCATCAGGAAAGGAAAGACAAAGGCAGGGAAAAAACAAAGCTTAGTTGGGTACCTTAGAGTCCCAATTGCATAGAAAGGTCAGAATGAATACAGGATTGTCCAGTTATTTTTCTAAAAGTCTCCAAAATAATGAGTTGGTTCCCTCTCCACCATCAATAGTTATAAATCTGCTGAGCTATTTGTTGAAAGGATACGTTTCACAATATTGATTTGTTTGAAACAATTGCAGTGATTTTTTTTTTTTTGGTGTTTAAACTGCCATATCATGATCAATGGCAGCCTATGTGGATCATTTCCTGAGTCTTTAGACACAATTCTAGTAATCGTGGGTACTTTCCTTGTGCCCCATAGACATTTGTGAATAAAATGATGTCATTCTGAAGTGTACTCAGACATCATAGAAAGGGTAAGCATAAAATGGCTGTAAGCGCAAAATTTTAGAAGATCATGATGGGTCAAAGGCTCACTATAGTATTTTCCACATATGTATATGTCTGAAAAATTTCCAAGATAAAATGTAAAGTTCAGTCTATGACTTCCAAATAGAATTTTTAAATCCTTAGTAGGGTAATTATCTCAAATGCCTAGCATTTTGGGGGAGACAAAGGGCTAATTTTAAGTTCCCAAGATTTACCTTGACTAAGCTAGAGTTACCTAGTAAGCGAAGGTTCAAAGACAGAGCTGTTGCATAATTATAGGTTTTTAGATGGTAGGTTTTTAGGGCCATAACCAACATTATACCACCCTCGTGAGAGCATGAAGAAACAGAAGATGAAGGATAAGGAGAGATGACCATGCACAAATAACACTAGACACTTCAAGAGATGGGGACTTCTTCAAAAGTCTGATAGAACAAGATTCCATCAGCAACTGTTTTGGATCATTTCTCTGCTTTTTGGCAGATTCTTGCCTCTAATCCCCAACAACTCACTGGTTGGCTATCAAAGGGCTCTTGCTTTCCAGATAAGGCAGGAAGGAGCACTGGAGTGGGAGTCCTGAGGCAAAATCGGAACTCTGTGAGGGACACAAAATGACATGTCTTGAGTCTCAGGCTCATCATGCAATGAAAGATCAGTATGCAGGACTAAAGACCCTTCACTGTCTCAACTAGTAAACCCCATCCAGAAACCCTGGACAGAAAGAGCCTGCCCTACAGGCCTGTGCATTTTCAATGACAGCCCCCCCACCATTACCCCCTTACATAGCCTCCTCTAAGACCTGCCTGGCATGGCCTTTTAATGATAAATGGAGAGATGTCCAGATAGACGACCCCAAAGTTGAAAGCAGTTTCAAGCTTTGGAGATCCGGCACATCACAGACCTGGACGATCTCTCTCCTTCTCTGCCTGCAAATCCTGACCCCTGTCAGAGAAATCTCTACTGCAGAGAAATCTCCTAAGAGGCTGGGCTGCGGGCCTCGCGGCTGCGCCCAGGAGGCGTGGAGCAGAAAGGACCGGAGAGGTTGCAGAGCGAGCGCGCTGCGGCCCCGGCTTGGCTTGTTCCCTGGCACAGCCGAGAGGGAGGGGCCACCGGGGCCCCGCCGCGCCAAACGCCGAGCTGGGCTGCAGCCACTCAGTCTCCTCTCCAGCCCAGTGCCGGTTGCGGGAGCGCTGATCAGCCTCAGCCAGAGCACGGGCCTCGTAGCCAGGGAGGCGGAGGCCAGAGAAGCAGCGGACCCACGCTCCAGTTCCCGGCTTGTTCAACGAATCCGGGTAGGTCCCAGTGGCTGCGCCTCGCCAGATACCAGCCCGGCGGTGGTGGTCCCTAGATCCCACCCGATGCGCGCGCGCATCCTGCTGCTGCGCCGCAGGCTCACAGGTGGCTCCGCAGTGGATGTGGGCACCCCAGGCCCCGCTTGGAGTTAGCCAACTCTCCGCTCCCGATCGCCCAACCTGAGCCCCAGCCTTTCCCAGGCTGGCTTTCGGCTCCGGGTTGGGGCACCGGGAAGGGCCTGAGACGTTCCCCACAGGCGATCTAGGGAGATGCGGACCCAGCGCCACCCCAAGTGTGTACCTCGGCTCCCGACTCTCAGATGGGGCCATCTGCCTCTATGTTTTATTTTCCTATTAACCCGCTAGGGAAAGTTTGAGACTACGCAAGGCAAAGTTGGGGCGCGGCTGGGGTCTCACTTGTGGAAGGTGGCAAGCGGTGGCTTTGCATGGCGAACAGAACTGCTGGTGCGCCCTGGGTGTTGAGTCTGTCCCTGCATGTAACCCAGCCCGGGCATTGTGACAGTCCAGAGGCGCCGCCGTGGTTTAATCTTTGGTGCTAAGCATCTGACATCTGCAGCCAGCCAGGAATCTGATGGGTCAGGGTTATCTCAAACAGCAGCAGCAGCAATAGCAGCAGCGGCACGAACAGCCTGCATTGACGCGTAGTCTTGCTCTGTTCTGGAAACCTGAGCTTCAGCGATTCTCAGTATTTTAAGTGGCAAGTGGCGTGCGTTTAATTAGCTCGTTCTACACATGAGGTGATCTCAGCGAATGCCTCTGAAAAGGAAATTATTTAAATAGGTGAAGACAATGTTTTAGAGGGTAATTTTTTTAAAGGAATCTTTTTATCATCTGTCCTGTTTAGATATTTTAACCTATCTCTTCCGTGGAACCCTACTTTGCATATACAATCTTCTAAAGGGTCGGCATTGGGGCTCTTTTGTGACCGGTTTTGTGGACGGAAGTAGTGTTGCAACCTGAATGTTGTTTATGAAATATACATTTGGTCTTGAAATAGTCTTCTTGTTTTGCTGCATTTGTGATTTGATTGGGCTGTTTTAAATATGACTTTTTTTTTTTAGCTTTAGCTGAAAACAGTATGAGGCTGCTTTAAGGAAACAGCTTGTTTGTGTCACCAGAGCGTTTTCTGTAAAGTTTAATCTTTTTAAAGGCTGCTTTTATGCATCTGATATGGGAAACACTTGTCATAAAAGAAAATAAGGTCCTGAGATCATTTTGTGCGCAAGAAAACAGCATTACCTCCTCCTAGATACAACCCTCTCCAAATGACAGATTAAGTCAGTAAGTGTACCTACAGTGAGAATTATATAATTGGACTAGAAGAAAATACAATAAAGAGTTGTCAGTTGTCAAGAACCTAGACAGTTCTGAGCACAGTGGGATCCTTTTAGCATTGGAATATGTTACGATTTAAAGTGGATAAGCTCATTTTCCCCCATAGATTTTTTTTATACTTACACATATTTCCACACACAGTGGGGTTACCAGAATACGTTTTCCCCACTTGTCATAAGGGCCGTAGGATGTGCCATTTCTTCCTCTGACAAGATCTGTATTTTAAGGTATGATAATCCTATGGCACTGGGGATATAACTGTGGCAGAGCAATTGCCCAGCATGTGTGAGGTCACAGGCTTTAAAAAAATTTTTTTTTGTTTAGTTGGTATTGAAGAATCAAACCCAGGGCCTTGTGCATGCTAGGCAAGCACTCTACCACTAAGCCACATTCCCAGCCTGAGGTCATAGGCTTAATCTCCAGCATAACATTCCTTTCCCCCCCACATCAATACTGGGTGGTAGAATTGTTCTTATTTTTCATATGGGGAAACTGAGGTGTAGAGCATCTAAGTAACTTAGACATGATCACATACAATAGGACAGGATTTTATCATACCTGCTTGTTATATTTTTCAATTAAAAGGATATAACTTTATGATTTACTTATCTTTGTTTTTATTTTGATTGAAGCATAAGTGATGAGAACTTCCTGTGAAGCCTAGAATCCCCTGGTTGTAGAAGTGACCTACTGTTAACTACTACTCCTACTACTGTTAACTATCACGTGAAGAGAAGTATGACAGAACCATCCGGCTGAGTCTGAGTGTGAAGACCATGTATTCACCAGAACAAGCCAGAATGGATCTGCACCAAAGCACCACCATCAGCTTCTTGGAGAAATGGTGTTTGGATGAATCACCATCTGGCTGCAGGAGACATTCTAATGTCAGGAAAAAACTGAAGTTAATTCGCATTGTAGGCCTCATCATAGGCCTGGTAGCCATGAGCACTGTCCCATTTACAATCAGTGCCTTTTCTGAGACAGACACACAGAATCCAGGACAGGCTGGTATTGTAAGTGGCCCTAGAGTTGCACGTGGTCACCATCAAAGAACTCTCTTAGATTTCAATGATGAGATTCGGGATTACACTCCCTCGCCAACTCTTTCTCAAGAAGATAGAACTGATAACAATACAGATCAGGCCCAAGGAGACTATCCGAGAGACATCTTTTCTCTTGAGGACCGAAGAAAAGGGGCCATCATTCTCCATGTTATCGGAATGATCTACATGTTCATAGCCTTAGCCATCGTCTGTGATGAGTTCTTTGTTCCCTCTTTGACCGTCATCACTGAAAAACTGGGCATTTCTGATGACGTAGCTGGAGCCACCTTTATGGCTGCAGGGGGATCAGCCCCAGAACTTTTCACATCTCTCATTGGGGTGTTCATTGCCCACAGCAACGTTGGCATAGGCACCATTGTAGGCTCGGCAGTGTTCAATATCCTCTTTGTTATCGGCATGTGTGCTCTCTTTTCTAGAGAAATTTTAAACCTGACATGGTGGCCACTCTTCCGGGATGTGTCCTTCTACATTGTTGACTTGATCATGCTGATCATATTTTTCCTGGATAATGTGATCATGTGGTGGGAAAGCTTACTTCTCTTATCAGCTTACATTGGCTATGTGATTTTCATGAAGTTCAACGTCCAAGTAGAAAAAGCAGTGAAGCAAATGCTAAATCGCAATAAAGTCGTCAAGGTGACAGCACCAGAGGCCCAAGCAAAGGTTGGTGGTGGTGATTTCTTATTTGATGCTTTTCTTAATCATAGTTTTGAGCTGTTATGATTTGAGTGATCTTATGCTTTTGTAAATGCGATGGTGGTTCTGAACTCTAGTGGAAAGCAATTTGGATTCTGTAATTTTTTGATGGCTAGATTAACATGGAAATCAAAACAACAACAACATGAGATATTCTTGTAGTTGTCTACTGCATTCCTAAGCTACTTTCTTCAAAGGAAAACATTTGTAAATAGTGGTTATGTAAGCAGACTCTCCACTTATCATTTTCAGGAAATAGGCTTAATGATATTAGGAGCAACAGAATTTTCATGGGAAAGTTTGTATATTCCTAGAGACTGGGTTATGCTTTTCAAATGGTCCTGTGAGGGTAAATAAGCTACATCTCTTAAACAAGGTCTAAGGGAAGAGAGTTGGTTTTATCAGAACTGTATCATCTGGTCAGCTGCCTATAATCTAGCAACTCTGGTCATTAAGAGAAGCCATCATTTTCTGTTGTTCTTCTTTCATTTCTTTTTATATTTTATTTTATTTTGTGGTGCTAGGGATGAACGAACTCAGGAACTTGCACATTGTTAGGCAAGCACTCTACCACTAAGCCACACTCCCAGCTACATGGTTATTTGTCTTGTTTCACAAGATCACATTTCAGATCATATGACCAGGAACTGGCCAGCATTTACTGTGAGAAGAACCACTGGCTAGCCTTGCCACCTACCTGTATATTGCAGTCTCCCATTTGCACACCATAAGAATTTGAGTGAGTTTTAATGACAGCAGTGACTATCGTACTGTTTACTTGCAATGCAGATTGGTAAAGAGCTTAGAAGAAATTGATCTGCAAAAAAATGTAAAATAAAAAATAATGGATATGAAAAAAATAACGGATATGCATCATCAGTAAAATTTTATGTGGTGTCATAATGCAGTTCTGATTCCTATTATAGTACTAGAATGCCATCTTTGAATGTAATTTTAAACAGAAAACTCAAATGCATACACAGATTTCTTTCCATGAAAGCCTCTAGGAATACTTTCCTGTCTATCAAAAAACTAAATGTTTGAATAGAAGGTAAGAAGAGATTTTGCCCTTCAAAAGGGAAAATATTAATTTAGCTAAATTTATACAAAATACGTGTAATATAGCAAAACATGCAATACATGCAAAACAGATGCATTTTTCCTGTAAAGTTCTCAGTGTTAGTTATTACAAATTATAGTTTTAAAAAGTCATTTAGCATATGTGGCAGCATGTATTTGGATATAACAGCTGAGAGCGGAGGGCATTGACACAGGGCTGTCACTGGAGTCTCTGTCCTTGTTCTATCTTAGTAACCAAAAACAAAAAAAATGCTCCTTTAACCTTCTTCCTCAAGCCTTTTTTTTTTTTTCTTTTTTTTCTGTAGTTTCTGTGTTTTCTCCCATCAGAATCCTGGATAATTGTCTAGAAGTAAGGTACTGATTTGGTATGTTTTAAGTAGCTTACAGTAAAAAGTCAGTACTTCTTTGTTTCATAACTCATTCCATGGAATTTCATTAAACTTATACACACACATTGCTAAAGATTACTTTGACAGTATTCTTAAGAAAGGAACTTACAGAGCAACCCAACGTTGTATATAAGATTGCAGGAGGATTTCTGTGTTCTGATTTTTGTGGGCATAGGATGGACAGCTGTTTACATGCATTTGGGAAGTAACTTTTTAAACACAGGTGGCAGACTATTTTCAGTAAGTTGTGAATCATTTGTTGAAGTGATCCTCGCAGGGTTTTTACTTAATTAGGTGACTGTCAAGTCATTCTTCTGATCATTTACAAGTCAGCAATTCAGGCTGACATTTCTTAACAATTGTTAGTTTTTCATACTTGTAATTCTGTCCTATGACTAATACTATATCTTTTAAATTTGAAAATTCTAAATATACCTAATTTTACTTTTTATTTAATTTATTATAAAGGTGATGTACAGAGGGGTTACAGTTACAAAAGTAAGGGAATGAGTACATTATTTGTTGAGCATTGTTACCCCCTCCTTCATTTTCTCCCACTTTCCCTCCCCCTGGCTTCCCTGCCCCCCAAGTTGTAAAGTGCATTTCCAACATAGTGTCTTGTGAGTATCACTTTTGCATTGGTTCACCCTTTGTCCTTTGTCTCATCATTTTGTAATTCCATTCCCCTTCCTCAAATCAGATAAATGTATATACAAGACACAGGGTACCAAATCAAAAACAGTGATGGGGTGTGTGTTGGGGGGGGGGGGACAAATGTAAAAAGAAACAACTTCACAAAATACACTAAATAAAAGATAAAGCAACAACAACCAAAAATTAAAACCTCTTGTTTATATATCTTAGAGGTCATTTTGATTAGCATCATTTTATATGGTCATATAAACATAGCTATTGAGCTATTGTGACCCACTTCTAGGACTATTCTAGACATATACTAATGAGGGAACTGAGCCTATGTTACTTTGGGTCTAGCTTACTTCACTTAATATGATTTTTTTCCAAGTCTTTTCATTTCCTTACAAGTGAAGCGATGTCATTCTTTCTGATGGAAACATAGAATTCCACTGTGTGAACATACCTAATTTAAAAACGAAACCATATTATATTCATAACTAGACCCCCAAATGTTCATTGCATTATTTTCTTTTTTAACACCAAGTAATTTCAATTGATTCTACTTCATCATTATTGCTTCTTTTGGCATTTGGTAGCAAATTTAGTGGGGAGGAAGTTTTTTTTTAAGAGATATGTCTTACTAGATATTCCACAGTCATAACATTTTTGGAGGGGTAGTGAATAATAATGTGATTTCTTTCAGGATATGCCACCTGCCAATTCCATTTTTGAATCATTGCTGGAATCTTTTTTCCAGCCATTACAACTTTTGCTATAATTCTGACTTCAGAATGTTACAGAGGTTTGCTAGCCAAGCTCTGATAAGGTGTCCCAATAGGGCTGGGCTTTTCAGTATGGACTCTGACCTTCTGGTCCAGAAGAACTGATATTTCCTGGGCAACCCACCTTTGTTAGAGAAATCTGTCATCTGCTATTGCTAGACACAGAGAAAAAAACCCAAAAGCCTATATGGCCTTCGAAGGACTCTAAGGAGAAAAATAAGAAGCAAAACTCTAAACATGCTTTTACACAAAAGCCACACATGTTTTTATCGTCTTCTTTGTAGGGTATGGGAATTTACAAAGGCAGAGGAATTACACTTGACATATTCTTAGGTATCTCAATAGTAGATTCATGAGAGAACTACTGCTGAGTTCTGGTAGAGTGAAATGCGTCTCCAATAACTTGCTTCATGGACAAGTTGAAAAATCTTAATTTGGTATCATTATTAATGATCTATGTCCTGAAGCAGCCAAGTCATGGGAAAATATGAGCTGACATATTTGCTGTGGTCTTAGTTTGGTTTTGTGCCAATCCTGGGGCTTGAACTCAGGTCCTGGGTGCTTCCCTGGGCTTTTGTGCTTAAGGCTGATGCTCTATTACTTGAGCCATAGCTCCACTTCTGGCTTTTTTATGTGTGCTTAATGGAGATGAATCTCATAGACTGTACTGCCCGGGCTGACTTTAAACTGTTATCCTCAGGTCTTAGCCTCCTGAGTAGCTAGGATTACAGATATGAGCTACTGGCACTTGGCTCATTTTTTTAAAATATAGTTAAAGTAATGTTGGTACCCTCTATGTGACTTTTTAATTTTTTCTGGGTTTTTTGTCTATCTTTATTTTGAATTTTTTCCTTTTTCTAGTCATTGTTTTTTCACTTCCCCTGTTTAGAAAGTGGTGCAGTGTCATCATGAATTGTAGAGACATTCTGGGCTTTGATTCAGATGAAAGGAAAGGCCCAGCTGTTAGGCCCATTGACCTCAGGAAAGTCATTTAAACTCTTTGAGTATCAATTTCCTAAATGGGACAATGTTTTATAAGGTTGGGGAAAACTATTAAGTAAAAACATGAAAGTTATGTGACTTGTTCACTAAATGTTATGTCTCTCCTTTTCTCTTCCATTCTTACATGCAAATTGAGATGAGTAAATTATGTCAGATTAGAGAACTATCAAGCACTCATTGAAGGTTGGATTTACTCCAGAGGAACACCAAGTTAAGTGGGCTCTTGTTCCCCTTAGAGGTATTTGATATTTGTCATATTCCAATATAGACCCATAGTGAATATATGCAATTTACATATTACCATAAACTCTATTGAAACCTCTAAATGCCTATCCTATTTTTTGTCTAGAAATTTTATTTTGTAGGATTTTGCTTGGAAGAGGGTCATTGGCTGGGGATTACAAAACAGCTATACTAAGGAGAAACATTTGCCCTTAGGACATTTTTATACATAACTATTGGAGTCTTCTTCATAAAACTTTTTTGTAGGTGAGTAGGAATAAGATTGAATGTGGCAATATGAAAAGCATACTGAGTGTCAGAACGTTCAACCCATTTCACTGCTTGCCTGGCCTGCAGCTTGGATCTCTATGTCTGCTATGGTGCTAGGCTGCCATTGGCCTAGAAAGCAGTGTCCGTGGTATTTAACTTAGATTTGGCACTGTAATCTGACAGCAAGTCAACCTGGTTCTAAGAAAGGGACTGCTTAAAGCTGGATAGTTAGAGAGTCAGACTCCTTAGTGATTTATGTGTACTAGTTATTTACTACTGTAAACCTGAAAAGTTGTCAAGAAAGGTTTTCAGTTCAAATTGCTGTGCTTTTTTTTATGATCTTGGGAAGATCAGAACTAAAATAATGTAAACATTCATAAATATGTCTTATGAGGTAGTAAATCATAATTTTATAAATATTCATGGTTGGCTCCAAGTTTGCTTAAGATTCAGAATCCATTATGAAGTTTAACCCTTTCTAAGACTAGTAAGTAAATTCATAAAACTGATGTACAAACTTCAAGGAAGATAAATTTGTCCTTATTATAAGTAAAAAAGTTTGTGGTGTGTGTATGTGTGTGCTTGTTTGTGTGTGTGCATGCACACATGCACATGCATGTGTGCTAGTCCTTGGATTAGGCATTGTCTCTTAGGTTTTTCACTCATGACAGATGCTCTCGTGGACTTTCCTGCCTGGACTGGCTTGGAACCGTATCCTCAGATCTCAGCCACTTGAATAGCTAGGATTATAGGCATAAACCTCTAGCACCCTGAAAGTTTGTGTTTCCTGATATAGAAAGTAATTCTCCATCCTTATCCAAAGAAAGGAAATTCAAACATTAATAACCTTCCCTGACTAGGTGACCTTATTTTGTTTTCCTTACTAACTTACTAACTTACTAACTAACTTTCCTAACTAACTTGCTAACATCAGTTATGATGTGTGATTCAGAAGGGGAGTGAGGCATTTTGAGAGCCCAGCAGATTTCAATACATTCAGTTCAACTCATCCTTGGCCATCCCCTTGTTACTTTGGTATCCCCTGGCAAGAAGAGAGTGGTCTTGGTAAGCCCAGCTGGCAATACAATCAGTTACCATGCTCTGCTTCCTCTCCTCTCCTTTCCTCATGCTTGATTCCTTTCCTCTCCTACCCACCCAACCTCCATTTTAGTGAACCCAGTGATTACTATTTGTATTTTAATTTCACATGGAATTGTTATGTTAAGCTCCTCTCTGGCTTCCTGAGAAAGCAAACACATTTGATAGGTTTAAATTTTATATTCTTTTATTTTCCACTTTCTTTTCCCTTACATCAGCCCCTAGTAAGCAGAATATCATTGGATTTTGTTTCATTGGGCAGCCATTTTCTTTTAACTGGAAGGTTTAGTTTGTTTACATTGACGATGATAGTTGTTACTTGGGTTCTTTTCTATCAAGTTGTTTTCTACTTTCTATTTGTTCTGATGTTTTCATCTTTTTGTTTTGTTTGCACAGGTCCTGGAACTTGAAGTAGGGGCCTGGGCACTGACCCTGAGTTTTTTTGGTTCTGTTTTTTGGTAGAAAAACAGAGGTAAGAGTATCATGGACTTTCCTGCCCAGGCCAGCTTCAAACCACAATCAGATCTCAGCCAGCTGAGTAGCTAGGATTAAAGGGACGAGCCATCAACCCCAGGCTTGCCTTTGTTCTTTTGATAATTTTTTTCTTGTCCTTTGTTTTAGATTGAAGTGTGTGTGTGTGTGTGTGTCTGTGTGTCTGTGTGTGTCTGTGTGTCTGTGTGTGTGTGTCTGTGTGTGTCTGTATTGCCATGCAATAGTTTGGAATGTATGCAGTCTATTTTTGCTTTTGTTGTTCCATTTGTGTTTTGACTCTTTTGTTGTTGTTTGCTTTGTATTGTTTTTAAGACATTCTTCCTAGGTAGCTAAGGCAGGCTTCCAAGTTAAGGTATTACTGCCTCAGCCTCCCAAGTACAGAATTACAGGCATGTGCCACTATATCTGGTAGCTTTTGTTTGTTTTCTTCACATTTACTTAGAAATTTTAGCATGTGCATTTATCTCAATAGATAATACAAAATTAAATAATACCTTTGCACTTCAGTTAAGCAACCTGAGGATCTTGTAGTGTTTTAAACCAGTCACTTCCTCCCTACTATTGATTTAAATTTCAGGATTCAAGTTTTCTCATAAGTGTTGTATAACAGTTTCATGATGCTTTAACATTTACTTATTTATTTACTTGTTATTTATTTATTTAGTCCTGCTGAGGCTCAAACCAAGGGCCTGGTACATGCAAGGCATGTACCACTGAACTCTATCCTAAGCCCCACACTTTTGTATTTTAAACCCACAAATTTAGACACTGTCATATCATCAGTGGTTTTAGATTGAGCTCCATTTTTTACCATCTTTTCCTTCCTTGTTTCTTTTGTATGTCAGACCTTTATTTCTGTTTTATTCCTCTCCACCTCTTTAATCATGAATCTGTTCATTAGTAAATGCTCCTAATGTTTATTTGCTTAGAGAAATGGTTCATTTTTGTTCTTGGAGAATAGTTTTAGTGAGTGAAAATGATATTCTTAACTCACCTTGAACAAATTCTTTCACTCTCACTAAATCCCACTTTTCCTGTGGTGATGGAGATTGTGGGTGTAACTTGTTCCTTTGTAAGGAGTCTGTCCATTTGCTTTGACTGCTTTTAATGTGCACAGTGGTCAGCATTTTCCTTAAGATACATGCTGTTTCATTAACACATTCTTATTTATGAATTCATTAAGCTTCTTGAGCCTGAGGATGAGAACATTTCCAATTGCTTTCAATTCTATTCTACTTTTAGTGCTTTCTTTTATTCCCTTAAACATATTAAATATATTTCCTAGTTCATTACTGATCATATTAGTGTCATTAATATTGTAGATATATTCTTGTTGTTTTGTCAGCTATATAGGTTGCTGCTTTATATCTAGTGATTTATTTGAACTATTGAAACATTACCTGTGAGAGTTCACATTTAGGGCTCCTCTTCTGTGAAGACTTTGAGAGCCTGACCATTCTATCACTCCAACCTAAATGTTTAACTTATTATCTCTCTCTGAAAACCAAACCCTAAAAAGAGCATCCTACCATCTCCCTCTATTAGGCAGAATCTTCCCCACCCCCATCCACACTAAGAATGTCAGCCCTTCAGGATTTCCAGCTTATAAGAAGAGATATCTGAACTCCTCTCCTTACCCCAGAAGGCTGCATGGCTGTAGCCTCTAAAAGCCTAGTCTGTAGCCCACTGGGGAAGAGAAAATACCCAGAGCCAAAGCAAATCTCATGCCTCTGAATTTGTGCTTGCTTTTATGTTCTGTATTCTAAGAAATGCCTGTTTCCTTACTACAAAAATGGGTATTTTTAAATACTTAAAAACTATAATATCCAACATTTTGAAGAATAGTACATTAAGAAGAAATTCTCTAAATGTGTAATTCATCACATTGCCTGAAATATGTATCTCAGACTATGGATTTGTCAAACAATAATGCATACAGCAAGTGACAGTGACATGAAATTTTAATGACATGTTCTCAGGATATTTAATACAGCCTGACTGTGACAGAAAAGCCCCTCAACAGAATACCTATCAACAGCAAAAATCCTAAGAGGCAATCAATTCTAATAGGAAATTATATGGTAACACATTAGACTAGACTTTTAAGTACTATTTTGCCAGATACGAAAATAATGTATTCATTATGCAACCAACCCATCAAACCATAAAAACATCATAATTTGCTAAAAGTCATTGTGTCATCTAAACATAACACACACATATATATAATCATTCTAGACTTTTTATGCACACATCTACATTGACATATATACATGTGTACATGTAGACCTAAATATTTAAAAAGTTATTTTTAAAATGTATACTTCTATTTTTTTTGCCAGTCCTGGGGCTTAGGACTCAGGGCCTGAGTACTGTCCTGACTTCCTTTTGGTCAAGGCTAGCACTGCACTACATGAGCCACAGCTCCACTTCAGGCTTTTTCTGTTTATGTGGTGCTGAGGAATCGAACCCAAGGCTTCATGCATGTTAGGCAAGCTCTACCTTTAAGCCACATTCCCAGATCAAATGATCCTCTTGTATCCCCTTCCTGTGGTTGTACCTGCAATATCACTGTATCTTATCTGAGTACATTGGAAACTGTATATACTGGTATTAGAACTAGTAAAGTGAAAGGGAATACCAAAATCGAGAGACACAGGATAAAAAGACAAATGACTACAAAAGCAATACTTGCAAAACTGTTTGGTGCAAGCCAACTGAACAACTCATGGGGAAAGAGGGAAAAGGGAAGGGGGGAGGGGGAAATGAGAGAGGAGGAAACAAACAGTACAAGAAATGCATCCAATGCCTAATGTATGAAACTGTAACCTCTGTGTACATCACTTTGACAATAAATAAGAATAAAATAAAATAAAATAAAAAATCATACTAAGTGAAGTGAGCCAGACCCATAGGCTCTATGGTTTCCCTCATTGGAAATAATTAGTATATGTCTAGGATAGTCCTAGCAGAGGATCACAATAGCTCAATAGCTATGTGCATATGAACACATAAGATGATGCTAAGTGAAATGAACTTCAAATTATGGAAATAGGTGGTTTATTTTTGTTGTTGTTATTTTCAATGTACCATGTGAAATTATGCCTTTTTCTTTTGTTTTACCCCTGACTTCACTGTAACTGATTTAGGTACCCTGAGCATTGTATATACATTTATTGAAACTAGGGAAGAGAAGGGGAACATCAAATTGGAGAGACAAAGGGTAAAATGTGAACCAATGCAATAGTAATACTCACAAGACAATATACTGTAAACCAGCTGTACAAATGGGGGGAGGAAGTGGGAGAAGGGGAAAGGTGGGAGAAAAATGAAGGAGGAGGTAAAAAGTTTGAAAAGAAATGTACTCACTGCCTTACATATGAAATTGTAACCCCTCTATACATCACTTTAACAATAAATTAATTAATTAATAAAAAGTATACCTCTATATTTAATATTGTCTTTTAAATTTAAGGATATTTTTAAAATGTAAGCCTACATGTAGGTATAAATATATGGGATATGCACATGTACTAAGCAGCATTAAGTAATACAACTTTAACATAGTTTAAAAAATCTTGGCATAGGGCTGGGGATATGGCCTAATGGCAAGAGTGCTTGCCTCATATACATGAAGCCCTGGGTTTGATTCCTCAGCACCACATATTTAGATAATGGTCAGAAGTGGTGCTGTGGTTCAAATGGCAGAGTGCTAGCCTTGAGCAAAAAGAAGCCAGGGACAGTGCTCAGGCCTAGAGTCCAAGGCCCAGGACTGGCAAAAAAAAAAAAAAAAAAAGGCATCAAAAATCTTGGCATATCAGAAACATGTCCTCATGTTACTAGTGATTTTTCTCATTTCTTTCATGATACTAAGATTTGAACTCAGGGCTTTATGCTTTCTAGGCAGGTACTCTACTGCTTGGTACACACCACCATCACTTTTTGCTTTTGTTATGTTTCAGATAGAGGATCATATGTTTTGCTCAGACTAGTCTGGACTGTGATCCTTCCACTTATGAATAGCTGAGCTTATAGCTATGATGCATCATCCCTAGCTTTTTTGTTGAGATAGGTCTCACTAACTAATTTTTCCTGAACTGGCTTTCAATCCTAATCTTAGCCTCACAATTAGTTTTGATTACAGGCATGAGCCATTGCACCTGGCCCTTAAAATGTTATTTACTGTTTAGTATTATCATAACATAAGTTGTTTTGCATTGTAATTTACTGTGCTATTTCACTAGTGTTATAAAATGCTATACTAAATAACCTTACATGTGAATCTCTGATTTGATAGAAGCAGAAAAGCAGAATCAAAGTTTATAAGCATTTGAAAAGTTCTGCCTCATTGCTTCTTACTTGATAGCACTGAATATTATAATTTTTAATGTTTCCCAATTTCCTAGGTGAAATATAGCATTTAATCCATTTTAATTTGCATATCCCTGATTAATTTGAAGGCTGAGCTTTGAAACATATGCTTATGACAAATTAAGTTTTCCTTTTCTCAATTGTCAGTTTCCTCCATGTCTTTTGTGTCAAATATAAAGTTCACTGGGATGACTCACAAGCAATCTCTTACAAATATATACTGCAAACCTCTAACTTTAGCTCTTGTCTCTCCCCACATTTCCACACTTAAATCAAGCCAGGACATGTTTGCAATTTTTGCTTTTGTGGTAATGACTGAATTCTTTTGAAGAGGAGACCTTGTGACAAGAGCTTGGAAGAGCGTGTTCCCGCCCGAGACTGAGGTGTTTTCCATGCTCCTATGACTTCTATGTCCTGTGTCCCTATTTCCTCATTGGGAAAGGAATGGGAACTTGATGGACATGACCTAATAGATTAAAAATGCACCGAAGCATTAATTTGTGATGTCTGTCCTAAGAAACTCTAATACTTATTCAGTCAAGGGATCTAACCAGGTCCAAACTAGCACATTTACATGAACAGAGACTTAACCATGCCCAACTCATTTTACTCTATTTGTTAACTCATTTGCATATGATACTTTTATTCAGATGGTTTAATTGTCTTGACTGAGCAATGATTTTAACTTCAGCATACTGTGGGAGACAGCTCTTCCAGACAGATAGGAGAACAGCATGGGTGAAAGAAAGTCATTTATAGATTCCTGCAGGATGTTAGATGCCCTCAGCATTGTAGCTTCTGGCTGCTGCATGTGGGTCCCTACACTGTAGGTACAACAAGGGTCAAGACAGAGAGGATTCTGAAAATGTTGCCACATACTATGCCAAGAACTTACTCTCTCAGCATGGAAATGGATGCTTTCAACTCCTGTCTGCAGAGCAGGAATCTGGAGAACAGCAGTGAATGATTGCCTGAGCTTCAGGTTTAGCAGTATTTAAACTGTCTTTGAATATAGGTCTCTTGTATTGCAAAGTGCATGCTAGATCTCTTATACTTTAATGCTTATCACTAGGCAAATGGAAATAAAGACAAATGAGGCCTCCATATCAGATTCACTTTTCATATTGGGCTCTGTTAAGTCAGTGACTTTCAAATATTATGACCATGACAAATACTAAGAAATACATTTTACACCTCATCTCAAAATACATGCACACACTTGTGTAAATATGCATTTACAGATACATGTAAATCAACCAAGCACAGACACTGTATAGCTGTAATTTTAACAACTTGGGAGGATGAGATCTACAGGATTGAGGTTCCAGGCCAGCCTGGGCAGGAAAGTCTTACTATGGGAAAAAAAAAAAAAAAGAGCTGGACACAGTGGTGTGTGCTCTTAATGCCAGCAACTATAAAAAGCCCATAGCTATATCATAGTTAAGGTGCATGCCTTGGTAGGAATCAAGACCTTCCCTAAAATTAACCAGTAAAAATCAGGGCTGAAGATGTGTTCAGTAGTAGTTTATCACTCTAACAAGTACCAAGTTCCAACTTCAGTCCTGGCAGAAAAAAACAAATGCAAAAATTAAAAGTTATTGGTGAGTCAACATCTTTGGCCTTGAAACAAATAAGCTAAAGTACATAAAAATCTAAGTCTACACTTAGATTTTCCTATTTATTTTATATTTCTTGGATTTTATATTCAATACAAAACAATAGTGGCTTCAGCCAGGCACCAGTGGCTCACATCTGTAATCTGAGCAACTCAGGAGGCTGAGATTTGAGGGTTGCAGTTTGAAGCCAGCCAGGGAAGAAAAGCCCAGGAGATTCTCATCCCCAATTAACTATCCAAAAAACCAGAAGTAAAACTGTGGCCCATTCTAGCCTTGAGCACAAATACTCAGAGACAGTGTCTAGGCCCTGAGTTCAAGCCTCAGGACTGTCATGCATACATAAACACACATGCAAAAGGAATGGCTTCAGCCTTCTAAAATAAGTTCATGGGTTGTGATCTGAGTTTTCAAAACTATCATGTCCAGAAATTACTTTTTTCTCTCCCCTTTCCTCTCAGCAGGACTGCCCTGCAGAGCTCTGTTAGTTGTACAGTGCTGAAGGGCATTTGTTTGATCAAAGGGACAAATAAGGGCAGAAATCCAGACACCTCTCCGCTGGTAGAGCTACGTGCTTTGGTGTGGGGCTGTGGTCGTTCAGTGGAAGGGATGGCTTTTCTTAATTCAGCTGCATGCCCTTTGGTCCAGTGGTTCTTTTGCTTTGTACTTTTAACTTCTCCTTTTGATAATTTATTTAGAGTTTCAGAGCCAAGAACCCCACGGGATCATTAAGTACATGTAAAGCCATGCTAATTTTAATAGTTGGTACTCTTAGAGTTATTCAGAGCTACATCCATATGCCATCGTGGTTTTCTTGCCAAACAGATACCCCATCTACATCCAGTTGGGGAACACTGGCCCCCTGGCCCATGCAGATGCTACAGAATCCTGAGATCCCCCAACCGTATGCAGCAATCTGTCTCTGACGCAGGTCAGTTACAGGAAGGCAAACAGAGCAGCATCACAAACTTCAGCTTAGCCTTGGTTCCCAATGTGCTTGTCAGAAGCTGGAAAACAAGCGTGGGTGAATCAGAGAGATTATGAAATCAGAGAGAAGCAGTACCTTGATAAGAAGGCTGGAAGCTGTGTTTCAATGTGATTGGTTTCCTTTCTCTTATGAACTATTAGATTTGTACACCACATGATGCAGGCCTGGTTCTGATCCTGGTAAAACTTGGTGGTTTGGGAAAGGCCAGATTTGATGCTATGTTCACAGGTTTGGAGGAGCCACTCAGGATCGTGCATTGGCAGAGAGCAAGCCTGGAGTGCTGAGTTCCTCCTGCATGCATTGGCTGGATAGCCCTGTGCTAGGATCTTTGCCCCAAGCCTCTTCTCCCTGGGGAGCTAGTTTACTTCCTCCAGCAAGTCTCCTAACTCTGTGCTGCCTTGTTAACTGTAAGGAAACAAGTATAGTTGACATTCTGTATCCATAGGGAATTGGTCCAGGGCCCCAAAGGTCCCTAAATCTGAGAATACTTAGGTCCCTCATATGAAATGGCCTAATATTTGCATATAACCTATAATGTCTGCCTACATATTTTAAATCATCTCCAAGCTACTTATACCTCCTTAATGCCTAATGCTATGTGAATAGCATTAGCATGTATAGAACATGGCAAACAAAACTACACATGTTCAATACAGACACATTTTTATGAACATTTTCTGATCCAAAGTTGAATTCATGGGTGTGGACAGATAACTGCTCTTGTTTTTATTATGGGCTGACCAATAGAAGAGGTGTTCAGGTAATAAAACCCTGGATTTACATCCTAAAGTGCTTTTTCAATTAAGAACCCAACTAGAGGAAATTACTTCCTTTGGAAGGAAAATAAGAGCTCCCGTACCATAATGAGACCTTCTTAGAAAGGGCCAAGTAGGCTTGTGGTGCTTTGAAAGTGCCCTTCTCTTTTACTGTTCGTTGCATATTGTCTTGGGCAAGCACACTGCAGGGGAAAATGTATTTTATCTGGATGGTGATTCAAGCCTGTAATCTCAGCCCTTGGGAGGCTAAGGTAGGAGGCTTAGAAGGCCAAGGCTAAACTAAATAGATTCTGTCTCAAAACAAAAATAAATACAGGTTTAATCTCTTATCTGTTCTGTCTTTCCCACTCACCTATCATCTGTTGCTCTCACACTTAGATAGGCTGAGTCAGGTTCATTTTCTCTCTGTTACCTGACAGTAATCAAATATGTGTCAAACCACATCTATTATTTTAGGGCTGTGGTCAGCACTGTGAATTGTATATTTCAGAACCCTGTTACTTTCTGTTTGGAGAGGAAATGTGAAGATAAATGGTAAAAAAAAAAAAAATAGGCTTGCCTATTACTCAGACCTGGAAGAGCCACATGATCCTAAATATGTTACTTAGCCTCTTTGAATTTATGTTTGCTTATTCATAAACTAAGAAAATAATAGAATTTCCTTCTTAGGGAAGCTATGAATTTTGAATGAAACAGAATAGGGAAAGTGTTTCACAGAGTATAGTTCCAAGTCACACATCAAGCAACAAAAGATGCTCTACTAGTCTCTTTGCCCTGAGTCCCTTCACAGTGCTGTACTGCTGGCCTTCTCTCACTCACTTCTGACTCTCCCTGCAGTCTGGTTTTCTCTTGATAACTCAGGCTCCAACCTCGGCTTCCTGGACACCCTCCATGCTTCCCTTACAGCCATATGAATATGCAGTTAAACATCTAGTTCCCTAACTAATAGACAAATCCTCAATGTTTGGACTTAAACCAGTTTCTCCCTTTATTCTTGCAAAGGATAAAGAAAGAAACAGTTTTCCTCTCTATAAAACTGAAAGTCACTCAACCGTGAAATTATCTTGAAGCCTTTCTATTGTGCCCTAAAATTGTACTTCCCTTGGCTTATTCACATCATCAATATTTCATCTTAGTTCTTCATTTGTCCAATTTATCACAGCTATTTCTGACATTGGTGTGCCACTACCTGCTTTGTGTCTTGGGTTGAACCATTCTCTTTGACTTGGTAACCAACCAGTTCCATTTGAGGGATCAGTGCCTGGCTCAGGGTCCTGGGAAAAGGACAAAGGACACAATATTTCTTAATGATAGTGATAAAAATTGTGAGCCTGATGAGTGACGTAGGTAATAAGGCCAAGTGGCAAATGACAGATTTCCTAGGTAAGAAACAGAAACAGTAGAAATCTTCCAGAGGTTGCAGGTGTGATTGTGAAGTACTTCAGGGCATCCAGTTCTGAAAGCCAAATTATTCCATCTTTGGACCTGAATAGTGCTCCTCTGTTGAGTTTTCTCTATAGCAGCTCTTGTGAAAGATAATGAAATTGCCACAGCATTCACCTCAGGTGTCCAGTATAGCATTTTAGAATGTTCAGAAGTATTCAGCCATCAGTACTAATTTCAGAACATTTTAATCACTCCCTAAAAGAAATTCTGTATTCCCTAGTAGTTTCCCCCCACCATCTTCTCTCCCGTATACCCCAGGAGTTAGTAATCAACTTAGTAATTAAAGATTTACCTAACATGGACATTTTGTATAAGTGGAAACATGCAATATGTGGCTTTTGCATCTAGCTTTCTTTCATGTCATGTAGCATGTTTTCAAGGTTCATCCATGCTGTATTCTTTTACAGCCAAATAATAAGATCCTATTACATATGCTGTCACATTTAATTTTTCCATTCATCTATTGATGTTTCCTCATTTTGGCCACCATAAATAGTGCTGCAATGAACATTTCCTGACAAGTTTTGGTGTGGATTTATGTTGTCATTATTATTTGGTACATATTTAGGAGTAGATTTGCTGGGTCGTATGGCTAATGTTATGTTTAACATTTTGAGGAAATGCCAAGACTCTGCCAAAGAACCATTTTGCATTCCTATCCAAGGTATATAAAAGAGTTCTGATTTCTCCATATCATCAGCATCCTTATTATATTTTTATTATACTCCTTTTTGTGAGTGTGTAGTTATACTATAATGCAATTTTGATTTGCATTTTTCTAATGGGTATGATAGTAAGCATTTATCATGAGTTTGTTGGTCATTAGTCTATCTTCCTGGGGAGAAAGTATCTATACAAATCCTTTACCTATTTTTAAATAGGCCCATTTGCTTTAGTGTTGAATTTAAGAATTCTTTATATATTTTAGTTACATATCCGTTTTCAGAGTGTGACTTGCAAGTGTTTTTTTTTTTATTTTATTTTATTTTTTGCCATCCTATGCTTCTTGGAGAATACAAGGAAGTTCCTGTTCTAGATTGTTCTCAAAACATACTCTGACCTAGAGTGATTCTGGTTCTTGGATCAACCTTAGAGCCATCTCACTTTTGGAAGCATTGGAAAGAAGTTGTCTTGGGGAAAATAATTTCCTTTGGGATAAGAACCGGGGATGATTCCAGGGTTGTTTAGGGTCTGGTACCTCCTAATTGTACAGAACCTGAGACTGCATCTCTAGCTTAACTTTGAACCTTAGATGACTTATTACCTGGTTGCTGCATCACCTAGCTTTGTTTCCTCCTGATCATTCTCTGCCCTAGGTAAGAGAATTTTTTGTCCTTAAATATCCTTCCTTATGTTTTGCTCAAAAGTCTTTTCAGTAGAACAATTGAGCCACAGTCTTTCACCCCCTGATGATGTGAAGTTTTCCTTATTTGCTGTCTGTTACTCTTCTCTGTTATCTGTCTGTCTCCTTCTACACACACACACACACACACACACACACACACACACACACACACACACATACACCACTTAGAATCCCTTCTATCTCAGGTCCTAGGAACATTTCATCCAAATAGAATGAAGTTTTGTGAGCATATAAAGTGATGTGCAGTAAACAATAACAATACCAGTAAGGAGCTGCTCCATCATGGTCCACCATGAATAGTATTTTCACAAACCTGATTGATGTGTATACTCTGAGGGTAAAGAGAACTTAACCAGATGATTGTACTTCTAAAGCACAATTGGTTCAAAGCTCTAGTGGCTTCCAAAGCACCCAGGAAGCATCTCTCACTTGCTTCTACTTGCATCAACTAAATAGTGACCCATGGCCTGATAGATGGAGTTTCAGAACCCTGAACACAAGGTTGATTTATTTAAGTGGCATTCAGAGGAGCCAGGCTGCTCTTTTGGTGCTTACTATAAAGGTCCATTACAAATCTACTATTTTCTGCTGCCTTTTATTTTAAGTCCAATTAAGTGGATAGCCACAAATAGCTCTGACCTTGAAGGTCTAAGTGAAGGTGAGATGTGAGAAAAGGCTTAGGAAGCATATGTTTTGATGTGTTAATGCTCTGCAAGTCACACACACACATAAGGAAAATAAATAGAACAGGACAAGCTAGTGTTGTGCTTTAGGAAGAAGAATTTAAATGCCCGGGGAAATAGCACCACATGCTTCGCTGGTGGATAATCATAAACTGAGCTAAAATTTAATCTCACACTATCTCCACTTCACTGGATGGCTCTGGGCGACTGGCCCTGAGTAAGCGGGGTTGCCAGGCTCATTGCCTAATCCCTTGGACCAGCACCTCTGCTGCATGCCTTGACTAAGTGATGTTTTGTTCCCCCAGCCACCTCAGCATATGCTTTTGTTACTTTTAATAAATCAGGGCTCAGAGTACTATACCACCATTCCAGTTCAGTTTCTTTCCAATGCAGATTGTGCTATGAATCTTCTGTAGTTTAATAGCTTGTTTAAAAAAATATCAGCATGGGGCCTCTTATTAATATTCTTAAAGTCCTTGAATTGGGTTAAACAGATTTAAAGAGCTACTTTTTGCCATCTTAAGAAGTAATATTAAGTATTTGTGAGCCACTCTTCTCTCTGTTAAATTCAATCATTCCCAGGCAATAATTGCTCATCTGAGAATCTCTTCAGCTCACTGGTCAGTGCTTTTATTTCTTATACAACTATTTTTAAATATTTGTATGTTCCTACTATGTCTTTGCTCCAACACTTCATAGTTATAGATGCAGTTTTGCTCCCAGTTTTCTACATCAAGAAATGGAAGCAGATGGCCTTCCCTTAGCTTTGAAGAATAGTGTGAATATTAATGAGGCAATAGGAAGGAGAGCTATCTCTGCCTGTACTACAACCAAACTGCAGACACCAAGAGACAGTGGGAAGTGCTAAGTGGGATGGCACTTGCCACAATGTACTTGAATGATTTCAAGCACATTTTTAGTACTGGGTTCAAATAGTCTTTGTAAAAAAGAGTGCTCTACTGTACATATATCTTGATGATTTCAGATCCCATAAACTTTTATTTATTCACAAAGTCCTTATTCAAATGTCCAAACAAAATTATGGTCCAAAGCCATGTCAGAAGATCAATGTGTCAATGCTTAAGATTGAGGCACTGAATCTTAAAGCATTATCACTGAGATTCTTTGTAAGAGTCTATTTACCCTTCTCATATTCAGAATTTAAACAAGTTAGGTCCCCATAAATAAGTAGGGGATAGTGGTAAGGAGTTGAGTCCAGGTAGACTTCTACATGCACAATGATTGCCAAGCCTGCTATGGGTGTTTTTTTTTGTTTTGTTTTGTTTTTTTTTGCGCCAGTCCTGGGCCTTGGACTCAGGGCCTGAGCACTGTCCCTGGCTTCTTCCCGCTCAAGGCTAGCACTCTGCCACTTGAGCCACAGCGCCGCTTCTGACCGTTTTCTGTATATGTGGTGCTGGGGAATCGAACCTAGGGCCTCGTGTATCCGAGGCAGGCACTCTTGCCGCTAGGCTATATCCCCAGCCCTGCTATGGGTGTTTTTGAACAGATTTTAGAATATGTTCCCTACCCTAAGCAGTTCCCCCTCAAACACAAATATAGACAGAGTTATAGTGACTAGACATGATGAGCAACAGGCATCAACTGCACAGAATGAAAGGTATCTTCTCCTCTAGACAGATATATAAGTCTACTCAGGCTCACAGCCTCGAACATGGAGCACAGGCTTTCTCCACTCTTAACCATACTCTTCCAGGCAGAACAGAAGTGCATAACTTCTGGCACAGCTATTCTGATCACACCAGTAAGACAGCCCGCAGTGACAAGAATCAGAACCATAGAGACACACAAGAATCTGCCTTGGTCAGAAAGTATAGAGTCAAGCCATGGGGCTTTACCTTCTCAGGGTACCTGCAGGCATGGGAGTGACACATTGTCCGTAATGCCGATGATACCCAAAGGAACACCAAGAAAGTCTAAATCATGTTCAATGTGGCTAGTGGAAGTGCAGGGTCACTGTTGAGACAGGGTCAAAAGTAAGAACAGTGTTCAGGCGCCAATGTCATGATCCAAGTGAGCAATGATGGTAGCCAACAGCAGTGAGAAATGATCAAATTTTGGACATATCTTATAGGTAAAGGCGACCAAATCTGCTAATGGATTGTGTAATTTTCTTACAGAAATAAACAAGTCAAGGATGGTAGCAAGTTTTTCTTTGACCTATGTAGCTGGATAAATGGAGTTGTCACTGATTTGAGATGGAAGAGGTTGTAGAAAGGTGAGATTTGCAGTGAAAGAAGAGCAAGCTCGCTTTAGACTTAAGTTGGACATCTATATGGCTAAGTTAAACATGTCAACATGGATAGAAATTAAGCAGTTGGATATGAACCTGGAGTTCAGATAAGAAATACAGTTTCAGAAATTAGTGGCCTATAAATTTATGCATCATTGATAATCTGTATAGCTGAGGGGCAGAGTAAAAAAAAACAACAACTATAAGGAATGAGTGTAAGTAGAGGTTGTCTTTGTTGAATGGTAAGTCCTTTGTATAACTACTTAAAATAATAAAAACATTTTTGAAAGACTTGTTATGAGGCTAAAAGTATTAAGACAGGAAACTGAGTAGGAGCTAATAAAGGATCCTGCAAATGGCAGCTAGGGAGGGAAGGAAACTAGGAATGAGGAAGCCAATGAAGAAAATATCTCAAAGAAAAGGGAAGACATTTTTGTTTTTCTTTTGGGAAAAATAGTAACACATTTGTGTGTGAATGATAACAGCACCGTTAGGTTAGGTTCAATGATGTGAGAGAAGGGAGATTTTTCTGGTGGACTATCCATGAACACATGAGGGAAGCTTGCCATGTCCTGTGCACAGTGGAAGGACTGGGTCTAGTGAGCATGCTCACAGGGAAGAGGAAAAGCTGATCATTGGGCAGGGTTACAGGTGGGAGATGGATGTGTTGCTGGGACTTTTCTACAGTGTTTTTTATGTTTCTGTTCTCTAAGTAAAATACAAACCATAGACTTCTAAAACAGATTGAAAAATCATCTATCAATCATACAAACATTGAACAAAATCCCTTTGTGGCTCTGATTGAATAATAAAAATCTTGGGAAGCCAAGAAAACCCCCCAAAACACAGAGTGATATATGTGAAATTATCTGTTTAAAAAGCCACCAGATTTAGCAGGACATTTACAGGCAGGTTGGCAGGCCTAAGTGGTGGCTTTCTCACTCTCGGGAGCTTCAGCTATGCAGTACAAGGTTTATAACTGAAGCGGAGAAGTCAGTGGAGTAACAGCTTCATTAGAACAAAACTTTGTTTTGTTCACACATGAATCCCGAATGCCTAAAAGAGTGTATGGTAAATAACAGATGCTCAGGAAGTCACTGTAGAATGACTGATTAATATCAAAACCAAGGGCAAAGCCAGGTGCTGGTGGCTCATGCTTGCCATCCTGGCTACTCAGGAGGCTGAGATCGAAGGATTGAAATTTGCTGCTAGCCTAACCAGGAAACCTTGTAAGACTCTTATCTCCTATTATATACTCCAAAAGTCTGGAAGTAGAGCTGTAGGTTCTAGTGGTAGACTACCAGCTTTGAGGGAAAAAAAGCTAAGGAAGAGTGCCTATGCCCTGAGTTCAAGACCCAGTACCAGCATATGCATGAATGCACGCACTTACATGCACATGTATGTGCACACACACATGCACACATACACACACATACAGGGTATTACTTAACAGCATACAGAAATTATTTTAAGTGATATACCTTCTCCGTTGTACATGACGTAAGCAAAAGTGTCCATATGGCTGCAGTGCCACCATTTTTCCTCCAAACGTTTTGTTCTTGTGAAGTGACTAAAGAATATTGCTTATAATTCTGCTTTACGGGGATAATTTTAGCAGCTTCAATCCCTAAATGCACTTTGCCGATGAAAGCTGGCAGTCTGTATGCAGAATGTAAATCTTCTCTCTGATCCTATCTGGTCCAATCTCATTATTAAATGGTGGTGGAAATCATAATGTTTAAGGGTTAAAATACCAGGCACCATCTGTTGATGAGTTGGACACCTACACTGGAAGACCAGATATGGTCATGGAAATTCAAAACAATGTCCTCTGGTATTTAAGTTATGCCAACCTGCTACCATATGGCAGACATAGTGAAAATCAGAAGCTCAATAGAAGCATTATGTTTTGTATTCCCGGTCTAGGGGCCCATTGTCTTCTATTTGATCCTCTTTGTAAACAGCAGGATCACAAAGTAAGCTAATTGTACTGCTTGGCAAGATCAGTGTTTTCATAGAAATCAATAGGCTGCACACTGATGACCATGCCATCTTAACACAAAAGAGCTGTGCAAGCACCATTTTTGCAGCCCACCCCAGGAGGTTCAAGGAAGATTCACTGCAGGGTGGGGTGAGCTGGGAGTCAAGGAGGACAGGTGACTTTTCCCCAGGAGAACAAGGATGTGTATTTTAGCTCCCACTTGCCTGATTAGTAGGAGTTATTGACAGATGCCAGTGACAAGTAGGGAATAAACTAACTTTCTTAATTGGGGTGTTGGATGTAACACTGTTTAAAATGAATTGCCTTCCTTATTAGAAGTAAGCCAAACCTGACAAAAGTCTCTTCTCCTTGTCTGCACTTGCATTAACAATCCCCATTGAAAATCCTTTAAGATGAACAGCATTCCTGTGGGACTTCACAGTTCTCTGGAGCAGCAGAAGGAAATTAGGATCTCTTTTTCTTTTTTCTTTCTTTAATTTATTATTAAGTAGTTATACATCATTCAGGTTATGAATATAATGCTTCTTGGTCAATGCCATCCCTTCTTTCTTCCCCATTTCTCTCCTTCTGTCCCTACCCTAAAGTTTCATAGTTTCATTTCTTACATCATGTACTATGATGTATTCTTGTATAGCAGAAGAACTTTGTCTGACAGGTAATGCTATATTCTAACTCTTCCATTTGTTTCTTTAAAGACCTAATAGAATCAAAGAAAGGAAGGTCAGAATTCCACTGGGAATACAACTTTCTGACCTTGCCATCTATGCTTGCTCCTCTCTTCTGTGTACAAGCAGAGTGATGCAAGAGACTCCGTGTCAGTCTTCACAACATAGCAGAAGGCTGGACTGCATCTCCAGCACAAGAAAGTCATGGGTTATTTTCTTTTATGTTCTGTAAGCTTCTTGTTTGAGATTTAGGTTATCCTAATGCAGAATCAATGGTGACATCTATTCAGTTTTCTATTTGTATTTCTAGGTCTTTTGTCAAGAACTCTACTAGGTTGTGCATAAATTTAAACATCTAGAAAACTACATTGGCTTTTATAGGGATATTTTCCACATTGCTTTATTTAAATTCTGGACCTATTCTTTTTCTCAAACAATTCTTTAATTGTCAGGGCAATATTTTTGTTTGACATTTATTTGCTAAGAAAGGAAATAACCTGCTGTAACTTTAGATTACTGTTATTTCACATAAAGAAGACGGAAGAATGAGGAGAAGCAAAGAGTAAACAAAGTAACAGAAAATAATTTAAAATTTTCTTTCTTTTCACAAATAAGCATGAAGCCATGAATATTTCCATTTATTGACGATTGTTTTAATTTAGTCATGTGTTTTGCGGCAATGCTTGTTCTCATCTTCTACTCTCAATTTTCTCAAATATACAATGTCAAAATTAATGGCAGGCCCACTTCTCAGATACAACACTAAATGAGAAATGCCCTTGCCTGCAAGGAATTTATGGACCAACAGTTGTACCAGTGGTGAGTTGGAAAATTGAATAGAATGATTCCAGACTTTTGAGGTAGATATTTCTGTTGCTTAAGAAACTGCAGTGTATGTAACTGTAACCCTTCTTTCTGTACATCACCTTTACAATTAAAACAAACAACAACAAAGAAGAAACTACAATAAGAAACTTGGAACATGAATTCCAAGCCCTAGTTTATATACTTCTGGTACCTCCCTCACCTCCTAAAATCTTTCCCAAATTCAAACATTTGCATAAGGACTATGGAAAGAAATGTGGTCTTTTTTTCTGAGTAAAGCGAATGGACTGAAGTCAAACTGTCAAATAAATTGAAACAGATAAATATGCCTTTTCATTCCAGAATAATCTGGAACTCTGTGATAATCTTTAGTGCCTCCCAAAGGTGAATTAGTTGTCACATACTAACATAATTGCCCAAGCAGAGATTCTAGCTTAACCAAAGCTGTTCTGAGACTTCTGACCTATGAAAAAGAATTGTAAGTTATAAATGGTTGTTGTTGTAAGCCTCAGGATTTGTAGTGGTATTTTAGTGCAGCAATAAAAAAAACCACCTAAATGCAATTCTATTATATATAAAGCTACCCCTTTCAATTTCTAGCACCACAGAAAGCTACCCCAAAATGTTAAATATCAACACCTAAGTGTTGAGTGTTTTCAAAGAACCATCATAGAATATTGAAGTCCATGCTTCACCTCTTCTTGGAGTCCCTTTAGAATTCTTTTCTTTTTGTTTCAACAGTTTTTTTTCAAGTCCTGTGCAAAAAGACACATCCTTTCTGTATGGATTCTTTCATCAAATATTTACTATGTATCAACTCTTTGTGTGCCTGGCACTTGGACATGTGGAGGTAAAATCTGACTGTGAAATGATCATTGCTCATCAGAAAGTCACAGACATAAAATCCATCATTGTACACACCTTGCATGCTCAAGAGGAAGTTTATAGCTGGTCTCACAAAATACCAGAGAGAGGCAGCAGGATCACTGACGGGCTATATTTGCTGACTTGACTCTCAGCCCAGTAGAATCATAAACATGACTGTGATAGATCACTGCAAAGAGATTTTTCTCTCAGAGATGGATTGCATTAACCAAGTTCATTATCACTGCTATATAGTAAGTAATACAAGTCCAATTAGGGCTCATTAAAACATAATAATAGCTATATTTCTAAAACTTAAATCAGTGGCCCATAGGCCTGTAGATAAGAGAATGGAAAGAAAAATTATAATAATCAGGGTGATCATCTATTAATTTACAGAAATAAATTAAACTGTCAAGATGACTGGTCTGCTCAACACATTGTTTCTATATAGATAAGAAAATGGAGTTAGTTATGGTACTATGATGGACTGATAAGTATCACTTTACTTTAACAGCTTGACAGACTCACCCACAACACAGATGACCTTACTAAAAAGTCAGAAGAGCACTTGCTCTGACAAAGTTTCCTCAATCCTTGACATCCCAGGACAGGCCTGGACAATTCTGATCTTGCTGTGGTTCAATACCTGACTACATGTTTCATGTTGTATTTCCATAACACAGTATGATGCAGTAATCATGATTTTATTGAAGCATTACAATAATTTTTCAGTCCTTTTTGAAAATTATGGCTAGGTCATTTTTATTGGAATTGGAGATATTCCTATACTTTTTATTTGCACACTATAGACAGTCCTCTAAGTTTGTACTCACAAGGCACTAATCACTATAATATGATAACTGGCATAATATAATTGTGCAGATTGTTTTAAGGAACTCGGGACAAAAGAAACTCAAAAGTACTGAACTTCTACAAGGGGCCAAGAATAGCAACAAAGATTCTACATGTACTCTCTCATGTAATCCTATAATAGCTCCATCATGTAAGAAGTAGAGATTAAGGAAATTGCCCAGAGTTACAAAGCAAGCAAGAGACAGGACCAGGACTTAAGCCCAAGCCATCTGAGCCCTGAGCTTATGTTCTTAACTGCTGTGCTCAGCTGCCTTCCCTGAGTCTTTTGGTCCTTTACACCTATTCTGAAGGATGGAGATGTCTTATCAGTTAGATTCAATTGCAGAAAATAGAAACCACTCTTTTATTTTAAAGATATAAAGGGGTTTAATGCAGAACTGGGTCTTTATAAACTTATTAGGAGAGAAAGAAGAGTAGATCGATTCCCATACCATTCTATGAGACTGCCTGTCTGAAGAACGGCTACTTCGTAGCCTTGTTCAAGAAAGTAAAACGTCAGGAAACTTCCACTAGCACTGGTATGTCCTAGAACAATTCATCAGTACTCTGCTTCTCAGCCCTATCATCCTCCTTACTAAAGACCACGTGTTAACAAAAATTGTTCAAATAAAATAACAATCCTCCCATGACTGTCAGGAGAGAGGCCATAAATACCTTCCTAACCTGACTTTACCTTCTAAATCTAATTCGAGTGTATCTGATTGAATAAATCTAAATAATGCCTTGCAACCTATAAAATAATCTGTAAAATGTCATTGTTCTATTTCTCAACTCTTACAGCTCAGGAAGCCAAGTAGAGTATTCAGCTTTTTGTGAGATACCTGACATAGGCTACTTACCAAGTTTAACTCACAGTTTGGAGGTTGCTTCATCTCGGTGCTGATGAGGTGGCAGGGGACATACAGGAGCAAGTGATTACATTTTAAACTAAGAGGAAAAAGAAAGAGACTAGAGTCCTGCATTATTACCTTCTAAGGGCAAAATCTAAATGATGTAAGGGCCTCCTACTAGGTCTCAGGCCCCTGAGGCTCCATTATCTCCCATACTACCCTGGGAACTAATCAACTAATCACCATTGGTAGTCACAATTCATATTTAAACCATAACAGCATCCTAGAAGGAAGATGTAATCGATTTTTTTCCCTGTCACTGAGGAGGAGTTCAAGGCTTAGAGGTGGAAGTGGCCAACATTATACAGGAGAGAATGGGATGGCTGTGATCTAGTCAGATTTTTCACATTTCTAAGATTTGTCACACTCCTAGTTCATCATGATATTCCCTAAGCCTAGTTCAACATATTGGAGAAGCTATATTTATAGAGATGACTTCATGGAGACGTTGGCTCTTGAAGGAGTGGACTATGGGCTGAGTGCTGTTGACTCATATCTATAATCTCTAGTTACTCAGGAGACTGAGATCCAGAGGATCATGGCAGAAAAATCTAAATGACTCCATCTCTAAAATAGCTACCAAAAAAGCAGAGTTGGAGGTGTGGCTCAAGGGACAGAGGGTTAGAAAGAACATGTGAGAAGCCATGAGGTCAAACTGGAGTACTCTTTAAAAAAGAGTAGACTACAGTCCTAGGAAGATAGTGAGTGGTGCAGGAACTTGTCTGCAGATAGACTTTGTCTCCCATTGTCACTGAGAGTATGGCCACTTGTTAAAAATCCGAGGAAAAGTACTCAATTCAGTGGCTTACCTTTGGTGAGTGCTTAACTCTGATTTCCATGACATAGTTTATATCATTATTGTTGATGGAAGGTTGGGGGCTCCATTTTTTTCCTTACTTAATAATAGTTTAAGTGTATTTTTCTTGCTCACATGTTCAAATATCTGATTTAGTTATCTATTTTCATACTTATGATGCTAGAAAGATTGCTTATAGTTCTCTCAGAGAAGGTCAGTGGTTGTAATATAATTTAGCTGATTCTTAAAGAAAAAGTAGAGGCAAACACCACATGAAAGGAAAATGGTAATTTAGCAATAAAAGTTGGAGGGCTGGAAATGTGGCTCAAGTGGTAGAGTGCCTGCCTAGCAAGAGCAAGGCCCCAAGTTTAAATCTCAGTGCCGCTCACGCACCCAAAGGATAATAAGAAATAAAAATCGGTTTCGTGACATTTTGACTGATAAGACTCAATGTACAGAAACAAGCAAATTTGGGGGGTGATGAGAGTAGCCTAAGGTTATTAATTTTATTCTGTCTTCTTGGTTCTGCTCACCCACATCCAGAACGCTTTAGAACAAGAGCTAAATTGTCTTCTTAAAAGCTTAATTTATTGTCAACACTGATAAAATTCAAAGTTTCAAAAAATACCGGGACTTAGGAATCTGCAAAATTATGCAAGCTGCCCTTGTGGAACAGCAGTTGACTTGAGAAAGGTAGGTAGGTACACAGGAGGTGAACCAGCTGCATGTCCCTTGTCCACTCTGCCTGCTGCTTCTGGGAAACTCTCAGTGACCTAAACACTACAAAGGTGCCCTTTGTATCTCCATATAAGGATTCTCTCAATCTAGCCAGAGTATGCAAAAAAAGGGCTAAAACAATGAATCTGGGTCTAATCTCTACTCCTGGCATGGTCAGGATCAGAAGCCTCCTTTGAAAGCTGAAACTCAGAGATTCTGCCCTCTCTCTCTCTCTCTCTCTCTCTCTCTCTCTCTCTCTCTCTCTCTCTCTCTCTCTCTCTCTCTGTTGTTTTTCTGCATCGCTATTTGTCCTCATTTTGTTGGTTGATCCATACTGAGAATTTCAAGTATTATACAGTAGTCCAAGAAGAGCCTAGACTGTGTCAACGTATTATCTGTATAACCTTGGGGAAGTCACTCAGTCTTTCTGTTCCTCACTTTTCTCTATCTGTAAAGTAAACGTGGTCATAGTTTATGGTGCCTAGGATTGTTGAGAGACAAAACAAATTGAGTATATACACACACACACACACACACACACACATTCACTCTATGTAAATGTTAGCTATAGTCATTAGTGTGAAGTCTTACATACTTCCTCCCCACAACATATGAGCAGCATATTTATTAAGACTATTTATACATGAGGAAACTGAGGCTCAGTGAAATTGAAAAGTTTACCCCAAGTGACAGAGCTTATAAGGGACTGAGCCAGGACCCAACTTCTCAGGGTTGCTTAACAATGTAGCCTGTGCTAAATGGCATCATTGGATATTCCTTTTCTTTTTCTTTCTTTCTTTTTTCTTTTTTACTTTTGTCAGTGGGCCTTGAACTCAGGGCCTGGGCTCTGTCCCTGAAGTCTTTTGCTCAAGGCTAGCACTCTCCACTTTGAGCCACAGCACCACTTCCCATTTTCTGGTGGTTAAATTGGAAGTAAGTAAGAGTCTCAAGGACTTTCCTGCCCAGGTTGGCTTTGAAACACAATCCTTAGATCTCAGCCTCCTGAGTAGCTAGGATTACAGGCTTGAGCCACCAGCATCTGGCAACTTTGGGGATCTTTACTGACAGACTTAGCCCTCGAGGAGACAATATCTTTTTTCCTAGACATACAGAATCCTTTCCATTTTAAAACTGGGGTCCCACTAGAAGCCTTCAGTTTCTAAGTCAGAAATTATCTCTGTATCATTTCTGACCATTGTTGTCCTATACTTGATCCTGCTAATGCCTACCCAGTGATTCACCTTTCCTAGATCTTTTTTTTTTTCTCAAATTTTTATTATCAAACTGACGTACAGAGAGGTTACAGTATCATACGTTGGGCATTGGATACTTTTCTTGTACTGTTTGTTGCCTTGTCCCTCATGCTTATGACTGCCAAAAAACAAACACTTCTCTTCCATTTTTCTCTATCAGGTCCTCACTTTCTGCACCAGATCTCTTCTGTTTTCCTTCCTGGCAAGCAGCTAGCATGGCTGCCACCTAATCAAATACCTGTCAGGCACTCATCAAATGAACATTTTTTTAGGTCAAATTCTGCCATTTAACAACTTTTTTTCCTGTGCTGTACATTCTAACTTAGGGGAGAGATTTTTTTCTTTGTGCAAAGAAGCAGCTGGTGCACTGAAAAGAGCAAGACCTGATCTGTCTTCAGAAATTAGGTGGAAGCACATTGCATGGGCTCCAAAATGTCTAATTCAGCCTGATTTTTCCTCTGTCTCTTAGACTAGAAAGGGGCTGTCTCTCCTCTCCTCCCCTACCACCTGATCTGCCAGCCGTGCGTGGGCTAGAGAAAGAACCACAGTCCTATCTGCAGTGTTCAGGAAGGAGGCATAGTGGCATGTCAGGTGGGTCTGGCATCTGGTTCATCCATATGGGTTCTGTACTTGATGTGACCCACACCATTATAGCTAAAGCTACTGATTCAGCTACCAGTGTTTGGGGCCCTTTTCTCCCCAAACATTCTCTGGATCCTATTTTTGCTCCTCCACATTGTCTGTTGTTTCCTAAAATCGAATATGGATCTGTGGCTTCCAACACTAGCATCACATGAAAACTACCTATGAATTTTTCATGCCAGCTCTCAGGAACATGCCACAGTGGTTTTAGCAATTCTGATCATTAGTATTTTTTAAAGTGTTTTAAGAACTTCTATTTGGCAGCTGACTTGAGATCACCAGTTCCTAGCTGTGGCGGACCCTTCACATCATTGCTTGTCTTCTCCGCTGTCAGCTAGAGATATGTAACAGTGCTGGCCTCCTAGAGTTGTGGCCAATTAGAGACATAATGGGGAAATGCTCTAGGAAAATGCCCAGCACACAAGCATTTGACTATTAGTCACCATACTAACTTGTCTGTACATGTCTGTACAAAGTCCCAAAGACTGAAAGATGAGGAAATCATAGTCCCTCTTGCAAGGATGCATTAAATCCTTTGTGGAATACAAGTTCAGAATGAAATGCTAAGCCCTGTTGTGGAAGCCAGCACAGCACACTATGAGGCTACAAAATAGAGAACTTTTGACTTGCATCAGAGAAGGAAGCAGGCCTCCAGATGAAGGTCTTACAGCACAGACTCCTAAAAAAGTGAGTTTTCCAGATAAAGACAAACTAGGTGGGGGATATTCCAGGTGAAAGAATGATCTGTGCAAAGTCATCTTGATATGAGAATATCAGATAGTGGCCAACTGGCCAATACTTTGGAAAAAATAATGGTCAAGAGACTGGAAATAAGGACAAACCTTGAAGGACCTGTGCATTTACCCAGAGGCAATTTCTACTTTATTCTCTAAGCAAAACCACTTTGGACTTTAATAAATAAAGAAGCATCCTCAAAATTGCATTTCATAAATGATAGCTCATGGCAAAAAAAAAAAGGATAAAATGGAAACGGCTGGGCAGAAGAAGCTTAGTTCAGTCTCTCTTGCTGCTGTGGAGGTCAGAGAGGTTGATACATTGAACCAAGTGAGAGGCAGACTCAAACAGAATTGGCATTTGATTGCCTGCCCTGCAAGGAAGTAGTGCAGCCTGGGCATGATTTCAGCTGAGACAGTCTGGGGTTGATTATAAGAAGGATAAGAGGGAATGGAGAGAAAAAGAATAAATTAAGTGATGAGCAATGTTGAGTTTGACTCTGCAGGTGGGGGATTCTTAGGCAAGGGGTTATTTATGCCACTTCCAAGGACAGAGATCACTATGTTCACAGATCTTCCCAATTTTTTTCCCAGTACATCTTCCTGCATTCTGGATCCCACTTAATTGTCTTCCAAGCAACCTCACAAGCTAGGAAACAGAACTCTGACTCTTATGTTATTCTTCATTGTAATCTTCCTCGCAGTGAACCCCCTTCTGACAGAAGTCTACTGGCAGTATCCAACAACTGATTCTTTAGATCCAGAGGCCATGGGTAACTGACCTCTCTCTTGCCTTGCCTTGAGCTCTTGGAGGATATAGCAGCTGCCAACTGTCACTCATCAACTTGATGTATTCCACTGTACCGTATCACAAAAGATGATCTTGGCTGTAAGCATTTGGTCATTGGTCTCTTTAGCACAATGTACTTCAATGGAGAAATCCACGCTTTTAGAGAAAGATGTTTCCAAAGCCTAGATGTGGGCATATAGACTAGTGTTATCGCATGACCCTGAACTTCATAGAGCTCCACCAAATTAGCGTTTTTATATTTTTTAATTTAAATTTATTGTAAAGGTGATGTACAGAGGAGTTACAACTACATAAGTCAGGTAATGAGTACATTTCTTTTTGAAATGTTATCCCCTCCCTCATTTTCTCCCACTTTTTTCCAAATCAGGGTTTTTAGATAATAAATGTAAGATGCTAAGGAAAGTCTGAATTTTTAGTAAATGCTGAGTGATTATTTAGTGTAAGTATGCCCCAAATATTTCATGAAATAAAAGACTGCAAAATGCCAGGCGCCAGTGTCTCATACCAGTAGTCCTAGATATTCAAGAGGCTGAGATCTGAGGATCACAGATCAAAGCCAGTCCAGAGTAAAGGCCTTGACACTTTTATCTCGTTAGCCACCAAAAAGCCAGACATGGGACTGTGGATCTACTGGTAGAGCACCTGTCTTGAGGCAAAAGATAAAGGGCAGCACCCAGGCCCTGAGTTCAAGCCCTACTATCACATCTCATAACTTCCCTAAAAGTAGTCACTGTTTTCTACCATATAGGTTTAACGGATCATTTATATTTTTATTTGATAAATCAGGCTACATTAAGCCTAATCTATCTGAAACATTTCTTTTTTTTTTTTTTTTTTTTGGCCAGTCCTGGGGCTTGGCCTGAGCACTGTCCCTGGCTTCTTTTTGCTCAAGGCTAGCACTCTGCCACTTGAGCCACAGCGCCATTCCTGACTGTTTTCTGTATATGTGGTGCTGGGGAATCGAACTCAGGGCTTCATGTATGTGAGGCAAACACTTTTGCCACTAGGCCATATTCCCAGCTTGAAACATTTCTTATAATGCCTACAGTCTCCTCTAATAAGAAATAGTGACCCTTTTGTCTTTAGCACAGGGAGACCAGGTGAATTTGTTTCCTATGTGATGTGGCTCTGGCTCTCCTTCATCCCACAAGTAATAAACCCATCTGTGTTTTGTTGGTTTGTTTTGCTCTGTGTTCTTTATACATCTTTGATAGTATTTCTCTTGTCCTTTGAATACAATCACCTTTTAAAAATGAATGTGTGCTGGTCAGTTTTTCCACCACTATGACAAGTAATTGAGAACACTCAACGTGAAGGAGGAACAGTTTCTCTAATATCATGGTTTCTGAGATTTCAGTCCATGGTCACTTTGCCTCAGTTGCCTGGAGGCCTATGGCAACACTGTATTTCATGCACTTGTGAGAGGAGCTGCTCACCTCGTGGCAACCAGAAAACAAAAACAAAAATAAATTGCCAGAAAGGGGCTGAGGTCCCAACAATCCTTTTGGGGGCATACCCCCAATAACCGAACATTCTTCCAGTAAGCTCCACCTTTTAAAGGGCCATTACTGCCCAATAATGCTAGTGTCTGGAGACCAGTCTTTAGGGCATTTTTGCAAAGCTTAGCTGGATCTTTAACGCAACATAAAAAAACAGCCAACAGGGGCTGGGGATATGCCCTAGTGGCAAGAGTGCTTGCCTCCTATACATGAGGCCCTGGGTTCAATTCCCCAGCACCACATATACAGAAAACGGCCAGAAGTGGCGCTGTGGATCAAGTGGCAGAGTGCTAGCTTTGAGCAAAAAGAAGCCAGGGATAGTGCTCAGGCCCTGAGTCCAAGCCCCAGGACTGGCAAAAACAAACAAACAAACAAACAAAAACACTAAAAATAAAATAAAGCCAAAAAAGATTTTGATCAGTTTCATAGCATTCGTACAGGAAGAACAGGCAAGAGAAATATGTGCTATCTCTTTTCAAAAGAATTTGCAAGTACTTATCCACACCTCATTGAGGATTTAGGGGAGCTGAAGTGTGAACCTTTTTGGTATTTATTTTACCCCTTTTTTGCCTAAGCAACCTGAGCTGAGAGCAAGGAGGAGAGGTGAGCTGGGTCAATATCTGGAAAGTACACATGAATTCTGCCGATTCATGAGAATCTTAGGGGCTTATTGATGGCATCTGGAAATAGCTCTTAAAGCTAGTTTGCTGTAAAGGTATTTCTCATCCTTTATCTCAAGGTCTTTAGAGAGACAAACATTGCATAATCTATTACAGCAACCTGCTTGCAGTGGGAGTAAGCTCTTGTTTCTAATTGAACTCTGCTCCTTCCATTGGGCATGGAGAGGAGCTACTTACCAGCCTCTGTTGGGATTAGACTATAACTTGTCATTTATCTTTCCTTCTGCATCTGAAGATGTCTTGTTTCTTCTGGTCAGACTAGTAGTATAAAGAAGCTGAGGGACTTCTTGTGCTATATTTTAAAAGCAAAAATAAAATTATCAAAACCCAATAATAGTAATTAGGCCTAGTCTACCTAGATGAAAGAGCTGCTCAATACTGCTAAAAGTTTATTATCACATTAAATCACAGTGATCATAATTGCAGCACTATCCAGTCACATCTGACATCTTTCCTGCAATGTTTACCTGTGGCTGGACAAAAGTTTAAGCATACTTTTACACAGGTGTAAAACTTTCTCCTTTTTCTGTCAATTACTCTGCAGTATCAATAAAAGGCTAGTCTTAAAAACAAACAAACAAAAAAAAAAACTTTAGCCAAGTGCTGGTGGCTCACGTCTGTAATCCAAGCTAGTTGGAGGCTGAGATCTGAGGATCTCAGTTCAAAGTCTGTGAGACTCTTATCTGTAACTAATCACAGAAAAAGCTGGAAGTAGCTCTGTGCAAAAAGGAGTTCAGGGACAATGCCCAGGCCCAAAGTTCAAGCCCCAGGTCAGGAAAAAAAAAAAAAAAAACTTAGTGTCATTCCTTGGCATAATTTCAAAGGGAAGAGATTGTTTTGTTTGTTGAGCATAAAGAAACCAAACTCATTATAGACAGGGAAATGTTCCTGGAGGTACTGATGGGACTCGACCAATCAACACCAGGAGGCTGCTCTCCTGCATAATATCTACTTCAGTTAAGCTGAGAATGAGTCATTGTCCAATGCAAATGGCTCTGGATCCTTATTTTTAGTAAATAATTCAGTACATGCCCTGAGCAGACATGATTTTCATTACCATATATCTCCTTTGAGACTTGCAGATTTTGCAAAACCAGAAACTGAAGAAATCTGCATAGGCAAAGTGGTTGAGAAGCAGTGAGTGTCAGCACCAACACAGACTTAGAAACAGAAGTTTTCATGGAATACCCAACTGTGGCACCACTCACTAGCTTTGTGGTCTCAAGCAATGTATTAACCTCTCTACAGCTCCATTTCCTGAACTATAAAATGGAAACAATAAAGAATGAAAATGTGTGGATGAAATGGTTGAATACAGAGCAATTTTGGTCAGTTCCAGAGCATGATCTTGATGCTTGTCACATGTGCATGTCTGTGTGCATAATTACGTTTCAGCAGTTTGGTATGCAACACTCCCATTTGGTCTGTTTCTGTGTAACATGGAGCAGGTAGAAATACCTATGTTTACTAAAGATAGTCATAGGAGTGTTGAATTTCCAGATAAAGCAAGAATATGCTTTGCTAATTTCTTGAAAGGCAAAGAGTAATTCAGATCCGACTATTTTGTAATTAACTTCTACCACATGTTACCTTCTGTAAACTGGGTTAAGTGCTTTGCTGTTATACATAAGTTTATTATCTTCAT
Source organism: Perognathus longimembris pacificus (assembly GCF_023159225.1). Taxonomy (NCBI): domain Eukaryota; kingdom Metazoa; phylum Chordata; class Mammalia; order Rodentia; family Heteromyidae; genus Perognathus; species Perognathus longimembris. Next base: position 119,733,595 of record NC_063161.1, on the reverse strand, counting down.
TTTACAGATGAGAGAACAAAGGCTTAAAGAGGTTAAATGAATATTGCCAACTTTCTTAATGGAACATAGGGAAAAATTACATCTGTGTATTATGGAATAATTTGTAGAAATGTTCTTGACATATATGCATGTTCTCATATGTGTATAACAGGAGACAGAAAAAATAAAGATACAAAAAATGCATGGGGTAAGGGCTTGGTGGTAGAACACTTTCCTGTCATGGTCAAGGTTCTGGATTTGATCCCCAGAAACACACACACACACACACAAACACACACACACACACACACACACACAGATTCAAGCAATAAGGGAAGGAAGAGAGCTGAATAAAATAGAGAGAAAACTCAGAAGAGCTTCTATTTAATCTATAGTCTTTTCTTTCAAGTTAAGTGTGAACATGGAAAAAATGTTAAAATGTGAAGATCAGGCCGTGAATTCGCAATTGATTATTATATCATTCTCTATAGATTTTGAATGCTTAAATATTTTATAACTTTAGAAAGAAGTCCTTTTGGAGTGATCTGAAGAGCCCTAACACAGCACTGGTACACAATAGACATTTCACAAGTGAGATAGTTCTTGTTAGCAGTCTTTTCTCTTCTGTAAACACTACTGCACAGATGTGTATTTCAATGTGGGAATTATGTTCAAAGGGAAGTTCCAGCAAGTTCCAAAAAAATAAAGGAACTGAGGACACCTTTGGAACTGTGCTCACTGGCAGTCATTTAAACCAACAAGATAAGTGTAGCTAAAAATAAACATCTGCAAGTAGATTTGACAAATGTTATTTATCAGAAAAGGCACTTAGCTTGGCCTTCCTGTGAATATTCCTTCAACTCTTTAGCATTAGCTTTTTAAATATGTAAGTTAATGAAATGAAGAGAATACTAGATTTTAAAAGTAATTTCAGAAGCAAGTAAAAATAATTCTCTGATCAATAAATAACTCTTAAAGTCTTCTCATTACATGCCCTTGGGTATATTTTATTCTTTTTTCTCTTATTCCTTAAGTAATATCAATTTTATTAACATGTTAGCCCTCCATTAACATGATAATGGATGATAATGGAGTATGATGATGATGATAATGACAATGATAATGATGATAATGACTGTTATTATTTAATATTGTTTGTCACACTAAGCCATGTTACTCACCATCAGAGTTGACTCAAATTTCCTAATAGTATAAGAAATATTGAAACATTTTCATAGCAGGATTGTTTCCTCTGTCATGGCTATTGGAAAATTAGAAGCACTGATTTTATTTCGTGGTTATATTTTCCATCTAATTTTAGACTTGGTTCCTTGATGAGCAAAAGGTGAATAAAATAATTATTTACATTTCCTGTATATGACCCCATTGGGAAAGTTGTTCTGAAAATAAAGGAGCTACATATCCCTTGATAATGCAGTACTGTGCAATTGAAAACAGACTCACACTCACACATGCATATACTTGTGCATTTAAAAGAAAAAAGACTGAAAGGAAATACATAACAATTTATGAGGGAATTCTGGGTGATTGTTTAACTGTCGTCTGTAAGCTTCTCTATATTTTCTAGCTTTTTGGCAACTAATAGTTGACTCTTACAAGAAGAAAAAATACTATTTGTAAAACCCAGAAAAACAAGTATATAATATATGTAGAAGTTAGATTGATATTTACCCTGGCAGATTGTAGCTATTACCCTTTTATTGCTAATTTTTATAGTTATTAGATGGTCAGATTGAGGAAAGCAAACTTTTTTGCTTATTTCTCTTAACAAGTAGGCTTCTTACATACCAAAGTCAGGTGATAAGATGTGAAAAAGCCCCAACATTTTCATAAAAAAAGTGTTGCATCAATGCAAAGTCTTTCTCAAAGATATAGAAGAGGGATTGAAGTTTAGGGCAAGACCCAGGGAAGTAGACTTGTTCTCATTAGTACCACATATCGGTATATTTAGGTCTCTGGGCCTCAGATTTGCAGCCATCATATTTGCCTAGAGTGCTTGTCAACTGATAGATTACCTGGTCTACTACCATAATTTGACTTAGTAGATCTTGAGAGACGCATGAAATTCTTCAGTTCTGGTAAGTTCCCTGGCTGCTTATATTACTTTTGCTTATATCATTCATTCTGTGAGAACTGTTGTTCCAAGATTGTTTAAAGGGAATCTTTAATCTGCATGATCATTCCAGAATATCCTCTTCTTAGAAACTCTCAGGTTGACCTTGAAGAGTAGACTTCTAGCAAAGGGATAGACATGTTGATGCTGGCTGAGGAAAGAGCTCTAAATATAGATGACAATTACTATAGGGTAGATGTCCGGGAGTTTAAGAGTATAATAGGTGATGTTTGAGCAGGAAACAAATGAATTCAGATGAAGAACATCATTTATAAATGGGGCCAAGAATTGGGAGGATTAATATAATCAAAATGGCAATATTGCCAAAGGCTATCTACAAATTCAATGCAATACCCATTAATATCCCAACACCATTTTTTAATGAAACAGAGGAAGCAATCCAGAAATTCATATGGAACAATAAAAGACCTAGAATAGCAAAAACAATCCTAAGCAGAAAGAACGGTGCTGGAGGAATTATAATACCCAACTTCAAGCTGTATTATAAAGCTATAGTAATAAAAACAGCTTGGTCTTGGCACCAGAACAGGCCTGAAGACCAATGGAACAGAATTGAAGACCCAGAAATGAAACCACAGAACTACGCCTACTTAATCTTTGATAAAGGAGCTAAAACAATAGTATGGAAGAAAGATAGCCTCTTTAACAAGTGGTGCTGGCAAAACTGGTTCAACACATGCAACAAACTAAAACTAGATCCTTATATACCACCCTGCACAAAAATTAATTCCAAATGGATCAAAGATCTTGAAATCAAAACAGACACCCTGAAAACACTAAAGGAAGGAGTAGGAGAAACACTTGGGCTCCTTGGCACAGGATGGAACTTCCTCAACAAAGACCCAGAAAGGCTACAAATCAATTGAAAGGGAATACCAAATTTGAGAGACACAGGGTAAAAAAAGGCAAACAACTACAAAAGCAATACTTGCAAAACTGTTTGATGTAAGTGAACTGAACACCTCAGGGGGGGAAAGGGTAAGGGGGAAGAGGAAGGGGGGTATGAGGGACAAGGTAACAAACAGTACAAGAAATGTATCCAATGCCTAACGTATGAAACTGTAACCTCTCTGTACATCAGTTTGATAATAAACATTTGAAAAAAAAAGAAATTAGGAAGAAAACAGAGGTTTTTCCAAGATACAGCTGCAGATTCAAAACTGAGTTGTAGTAGTTGATGTTGCTTTAGTAATGCAAAAAGTAGAACAATTCCAAGGATTCAGAAAGAACTAACAGGATAGAGAATGTTAAGAGATGGAGAAGATGGTAATGGTAGAAAAATTCATTCAAGAACCACATTGAATACTAGGTGAACTTCCTTTGGCATACCCCATGTGGTTACTGTATATGATTTTGGTACACTGGATATTGTATATATGCTTATCTGAACTAGGGAAGGGAAAGAAAAATGAGGGAGGGTGTAATAAATATGACAAGAAATGTACTCACTGCCTTATTATGTAATTGTACCCCCTCTGTACATCACCTTGTCAATAAAATTTAATTTAAAGAAGAAAAAAAAAAACAAAGAAAGGTTAGACAAATGGGACTACATCAAACTACAGAGCTTCTGCAGGGCAAAGGACATAGCTCGCAAAATAAACAGAAAGCCCACAGATTGGGAGAAGATCTTTACTGGCCATTCAACAGACAAAGGCCTCATATATAAAACATATGCAGAACTAAAAAAATTACCTTCATCCAAAACAAAACCACAAAGAACCAATAGCCCCCTCATCAAATGGGCTAGAGACTTCAAAAGAGACTTCTCTGATGAGGAAATGAAAATGGCCAAGAGACATATGAAAAAGTGCTCTACATCACTGGCCATAAAAGAAATGCAAATCAAAACAACATTGAGATTGCATTTCACCCCAGTAAGAATGTCCTATATCAAGAAAACTAACAATAACAACTGTTGGAGGGGATGTGGCCAAAAGGGAACCCTACTTCATTGTTGGTGGGAATGTAAACTGGTTCAGCCACTCTGGCAAGCAGTATGGAGATTCCTCAGAAGGCTAAACATAGAACTCCCCTATGACCCAGCAGCCCCACTTTTAGGTATCTATCCAAAAGACCACAAACATGATCACACTAAAGCCACCAGCACAACAATGTTCATCGCAGCACAATTTGTCATAGCTAGAATCTGGAACCAACCTAGATGCCCCTCAGTAGATGAGTGGATCAGGAAAATGTGGTACATATACACAATGGAATTTTATGCCTCTATCAGAAAGAATAACATTGCCCCATTTGTAAGGAAATGGAAGGACTTGGAAAAAGTTATACTAAGTGAAGTGAGCCAGACCCTAAGAAACATGGACTCTATGGTCTCCCTTATTGGGAATAATTAGCACAGGTTTAGGCAAGTCACAGCAGAGGATCACAGGAGCCCAATAGCTATACCCTTATGAACACATAAGATGATGCTAAGTGAAATGAACTCCATGTTATGGAAACAATTGTTATATCACAGTTGTAACTACTTTCAATGTGCCATATGTAACTGTAGCCTCTATTATTGATGATATTCCTGTATCACCTTCCTGTGGTTGTACCTACACTATCTCTGTATCTTATCTGAGTATATTGGAAACCGGGTATACTGTTATGAGAACCAGGTTGGAAGGGAATACCAAAATCGAGAGACACAGGGTAAAAAAAGACAACTACAAAAGCAATACTTACGAACTGTTTGGTGAAAATGAACTGAACAACTGAACAACTCATGGAGGGGAGGGGGAAGGGAAAGGGAGGGGGGGGAGGGGGGAAAGAGGGACGAGGTAACAAACAGTACAAGAAATGTATCCAATGCCTAACGTATGCAACTGTAACTAACCTCTCTGTAATTCAGTTTGATAATAAAATATAAAATGGGGCCAAGAAGGTATTTCTTTTTCACCCATTCATCTAATTCAATTTTTTAAATTATTAGCCTTAAATGTTTTAAAGTTACCATTTTTCAAGCCAAGTGCAGTGGTATATACCTGTAATCTCAGTAATCAAGAAACCAAGCTAGAATTGTTGACTTTCAAGTCAACCTGGAATCCGTAGTATGAACTTGTCCAAAAAATAGCAAGGTCTGGAGCAAAGCTCAGTGGTAGAATTTATGCCGGTAGAATTTATACACAAGGATCTGGATTCAGTTCCTAGCACTGAAAAACTTAGTCACTAAATTTCCTATGGCAATCCAGAATCCTGTCTACTTTTGAAAACTCAAGTGTGGGAAATTGGCATGTGCCTTCCCACAGGACAATAAACTGATGGAACCAAGAAGCAGCTGCTCCCTTTCCCTGGGACATTTGTACCTAGGTTTATCAGCCACACCTAGCCCTTCCCTCCATGGGATGACAAATTCCAGACTTCTGAATGTATATGAGTTTGCAACTGCAATATCTAACAAGAGGAATACATCTCTCTCACCTGAGGACCAAAGAGAACTGAAAATGCTGTAGTGTTGTGAACATGGACACAACATAACTCTACTATTTCAGAATTTTAAAAATAAGGCCTTATCCATTCCTGCAATGTCACCAAATCAAGGTATCTACCTATTTATGTACCTGTAGTGTTTCTACAGCAACAAAAATTACATCTAAATTTCTATGGAGAAAGGAAATGGCCCGAGGATAAACAGAACTCAAAGACTGTTTCATTGAGAGATATTTTAAAGAAAGGCAGCAGTTAAATAATTTAACTACGAAGGAATTTCAAAACATTTTCCTATTATGCAAACAGGAACATATGGTAGAATGTCATCTTCCTCTGGCTTTGTTGAATAGAAGACTAATTCCAAAGAAATTGTGCTTCACACTTCCACAGCTTTGGGCTTCACAACTTTGGAAGACCCACCCTGTCCTCTCCCTAGGCCAATAGCAAAGTTTGAACAATGCCAACTGAAAGACAACATTCTTTTGATTCAAGGTTAAACTTGTGGTACAGTATATGTCATTGTTTTAAAGATACACAAAAAACTTCAGGCCAATTTTATTTCAAATAGTTTCCCTAAAAGGCAGCTTCTTATAACTCTGTGTAATTATGAGAATTCAATGAGCAGGAGGATGAGATGGATCTTTGGGGAGGGATATTTATGTATACAAATGTCATCAACTGTTAAACACAATACACAAGGGATTTATATTTAAAATTCTACTTAGAAAAACATTGGTTGGATTTGACTACTCATACTCTAACAAAAATGGAAAAATGAGGTTTTCCTCCCTAAAGTTCCTAGTTTAAGGGAAAGTCTATCCACTGGGTTAAAAATATACTATTATTTTTACACTATGAAAAACCTTTTTTCCTTATATTCACACCTTTAGAAAAGATGGAGACCTGAGAGCAGACTGCTAATATGAAAGAGACAAACTTGTCAATTTCTTAGTCTAATCCAGGTGAATTCATTATATTTTATTGGATTTTTTTCTGAGGATAATCCTGGTCTATCTTTCCAATCTTGCCAATAGGGATCTTTTTGTTTTTAGTAATACTCATCCATGTAATATGCAACCTTTTCTTTATCTGCTTATAAATTAAGCAGTTGCCATATCATTTCCTCATACTTTATGATATAAGAAGTTTGATGAAAATTGCTTCTGAGATGGAATTGGCTTTTTGTTCCCTGAATCTCAAGTAATGCCTATTAATTTTATTAATGAGTTGAACCTTTAAGAAAAGTAGTATAAAAATGTGAATGATGTGGCTTATAGATCACATGTATTGCCAAAAATCATTTCATTATATTAGTCTATGCTAACTATAGTATCATTAAGGCAAAACTGAGTGATTCAACTTTTAACAGTCAATTTTCTTCCAATCGAAATTGAGATAGATGAATTATTGAATAGACAAAATCACTGTTCCTGCTTACCTAATGTGAAGAGAAGAAAGCATCTTTTTTCTTTGCACAAATCTATACCTAATAAGAGAAGATAATAAATAATTTGGTGTCAAGGTACAGAAATGTCAAAGGCAGAACATAACTCTTGAACATTCCATTGGTCAAGATCCAAACAGGAGGCCGAAGTAACTCCTGTTACTGGAACAGAGCAATGAAGAATAGCTAACTAGATAGAAAGTTAATTACCTAAAGCATAAGAGTAAGTGTAAAGTCTCAAGGAAGTAGAATTACAGGATGCTGCTGCCACTTCAGGAACTGAGGAAACCAAAAGAAGACAGCAGATTTATTACAATGTAGAAACTCAGAAGCAAAGTGGTCAGTTGGACCAGAGAATGACGAGACTGGTTATATCAACTTAAAAACCACTTTGCATTGGACTCAGAGGCTGAGAAGAGGATGAAATTCAAAGGTTCAGGAAACAGGAGTGTATACCAAGTAAAGAAGAAAGGAAGTAAGGGAAGGAAGGGAAGAGTGATGAAAGAAGGAAGGAATCCCTTGTTCCTGCTTCCTCCAATAGACTTTTTCCCCCTCTAACTCCCCTTTGTGAAAAAAAAAAACAAAAAGGTCAGATGATAAATTGGAAGCAAGGTTGGCAAGACCTCTTTTACAGTTTCATAAAGAGAGAATACAGTTTGGGGCAGAGACACAATAGTTTAATGAAGTTTTACAGAAGTTTCAGGCAGCAGAGACGAAGCTGTGAGCTCCCATGAAGGGTGAAAGAGCATTCTAGGTGCCAGGAAAAGGCATGCAAGATGTAGCAGCATTTTAATTATTGTCCTCAAACGACTCCAATTTTAATAGTGTTTCTATTCCTTCGGTTAAAACCAATAAGACATGCAGTAAAATCAGTCAGTGGAAACCATCATAAGGTTTTTGTAGGTCTCTGTGAATAAGTCCTTTTTTGTCCTTTTTATAATGGAAAATTTCAAGTGTATGCAAAGTAGAAAGAATAATACTATGCATAGTGAAGTCCCATAATTCAGCATCAATAATCATAAACATTAGCCTATTCTTGTTTACTTTCCATCTTTCTATTGAACTATATTATTTCATTTATAAACAATTCGGTACATTTAGTGATGAATTGATGATGTTTAATGATAAACTTCCAAAAAGCAAAACGATCGTGCAAACACCACCAGGCTCAGGAAATGCGATACTGCTAACATCTAGAACCTCTTAGAACTTCTAGAACTCTCTTAGGTCACTTTCTCACTTTCCCAGAGAACTAATCTCTTTCAATTTATTTATCCACATTTTTGCATGTAGCCATAATTTGTTTCCTTTCAACATTCTATAATAGTTGATTGCATGAATTGCTTCATCTTTTTTGTATACAATTTGATTGTTTCTAGCCTTTACATGCCACAAATAATGTTGCTCTGGATCTTGGACATGTCTTTTGGTATTTACTTAAATTCCTATGTGTTTATGACAGGAAAAAATACTATATGTGAGGATATGGGTATATTCAACTATAATAAATACTTCCTGGTGGTGGCTTCAAAGTGGCTATACCAATTTACCTTCCATTAGTTCCAGATGCTCCATAACCTTGTCAACATTCCACAGTGTTAATTTGATTTACTTCTAGATGTTTAATTTTATGCTATTTTAAATACAAAAAAAGATACACACACATGCTAGGGCTTAAACTCCGATCCTGGGCATTATCCCTGAACTTTTTTTGCACAAGGCTTACTGCTCCACTTCCAGGTTTTTTGGTGCTTACTTGGAGATAAAAATATCACAGACTTTTCTGCCCCATATAGCTATGAACCACGATCCTCAGATGTCAGATTTCTGAGTAACTAGGATTACAGATGTGAGCCACTGGCAACCTGGCTTAAATATTGTTTGGTATTTTTGCTAATATACTGAAATGCATCAATTTTTAATTCATTTATTAATTCAAGTAGTTTTATTTGAAGATAATTTTGATTGTTTTCTACATAGTAATTTATCTATAATTTACAGCTCCATTAGTTTTCTCATTTTTCAATCATTATGCTTTTCATTTCTTTTCCTTTCTTTTTTGTTTTCTTTCATTGGTTAAAAATCAATACTACCTTTAGGTTTTCACAATCACACAGTAAAATTATTAAAGGACATGTGGACTCTCACTCTCACTTAGGATCTGCTAACTCTAAAGGAAAAATGTTGTCCTAACATTGTTCCATCCTTTGAAAAACAGTTTGCCACATCTGCCACACTACATCTTTGAGGGGAAGGCCATGGCCATCCAGATTCCATGAAAGTTTGGGAGGTGGCCCTATATTGATATTTAGAGTTAACACTGTTTTCCAATGAAGGGATCTGAGAGTGGCAAAATCATTGAGGAAAATGGCAAGTTAATATGACAAGTCGATTTTCAAATAGTATGAATGCATAGACTAGTTGTGTCGAGTTGTCTACAGCTCTGACAGCCTTTCCAGTTCTATACCTTCAATTTCTTCCTCTTTTTTGTTATTGCACTGGTTGAAATTAATTGTTTCCCAGTATATCTGAGGTTCTGTTTTCTTTTTTATCTTTATACTTCTGGAGCGAAACAAACTATTCATAAATTACTACAATTTTCAGTAGTTGTGCATGTCAGCTGAGGAGCATTTTACTGTAGGGAACAACTTACATTATTCTTACATTTACAGACATTTTGGTCTAGACCTGTGATAGGTGGAGCTTCATACTGAATCTTTTCTTTAGCAGAAAGGTAGAAGAACGTTGCATGTCAGAATTAAAAAGGTTTTATTTTTATAAAAATATAAGATACAATGTTAAATATTCAAATATTAAAATGCCAGGCTTAATCAATTTCCATTTGAAAAATTGAATCACTAGCTTATTCATATTTTGCTTTTAATCCAGAAACAATTTTTTTTCAAATTTTTATTATCAAATTGATGTACAGAGAGGTTACAGTTTCATACGTTAGGCATTGGATACATTACTTGTACTGTTTGTTACCTTGTCCCTCGTACCCCCCCCTCCCTCCTCCCGCTTTCCCTTTTCCCCCATGAGGTGTTCAGTTCACTTACACCAGTTTTGCAAGTATTGCTTTTGTAGTTGTTTTTCTTTTTTTACCCTGTGTCTCTCAATTTTGGTATTCCCTTTCAGTTTCCTAGTTCTAATACCAGTATACATGGTTTCCAATATACTCAGATAAGATTACAGAGATAGTGTAGGTACAACCACGGGAAGGTGATACAAGAACATCATCAATAATAGTAGCTACAGATACACATGGGACGTTGAGAGTAGTTACAACTGTGATATAACAATCGCAGAAACAAGTTTTTTGATATGTTATAGTTTATAAGAATACGTCAAAATTTATATACCTTAAGTACAGATGCATTTTACTTTTTGTCCTTTAAGTTATTATTGCCCATAAAATGCCAATTATATAAAAATATTTTTGCAACATAAGAATTTACTAAAAATAAAGGCATCAAAAAATTAAAACAACTGTGTTTATGACTTTATTTTATGACTTAAACCTTTCGAGGCCAACAATAGAATGCAGGACATATACCATGATGATTAAGTATAATTATCTTTGTCCTTTTTCCATCTTTGATATTTTTAGTTATGTATAAAGGATAGTCTTAGCCTCTTATTTTGTCACAGTAAAGATATTATTTGTGAAAATAGGAAGGTAGAATGTATCTTGACAGAATCTTAGTTTGATTTATTATTTTAACCTATTTAGGTATGTAGAACATGGACCTGTATTTGTCTCTCCTTGTCCTCACAAATGAGCTCAGGTGAATCTGGCAAAGACTTTGGGGGCATCATGACACAGGAGACACAGATTTTGGACATCTTTGTCCATCCTGTGCTTCAAATGTTTACTTAGTTCAATGCTGATTTTTCTATTTGTTCTATCATTTTCTGGGCGATATAACTAACATTTTCACATATGTGTAGATTAGCTTATTTCTCCACCTAGTTTTGTTTTTGCTCTGTATATTTGAAACTATATTACCAAATACATTCTAAATTGAGAATCATTCATCATGCTGGAATTTACCCTTGCATGATTGTGAAATGGCTCTAGTGATTTCTAATAATTCCTCTAACTTTAAAGTCTACTTTGTCTAATTTTAATATTGCTAAGCAAGGCTTCTATTGGTTAATGTTGATCTGGAATTTTCTGTTATTTTCTTTCAACCTTTTCATGCCCTATATTCAGAAGTGTGTCTCTTGTAAATTGAAGGTGATAGGCTTTGTGTTTTCAATCAATAGTTTGCGATCTTTTCCTTTATTTAGTCCAGTTACATTTGATATAATTATGGATGTAATTGATGTTTAAATCCATTATCTTCTTTGATTTATACATGTTTTCCTGGGCCTAGGTTCTTTTTCTCTCTTTTACTTAATCAGATATTATTTTATTTCTCTTCTTTATTTTTCATATATTTACATTTGCTTCTATTTTATTGTTCTACTAGAACTCTAGAAAAAATATAATGTATGTTTTCTGCAATCTATATAAGTAGTTGCCACTATGTTCTGAAAACCCTAAAATATTTTAATTTCATTAATCCCTTCTGTTTGGGGTGGGGTTTTTTTGTGCTATTGTCACTGCATATTTTAATCCCAATAGCATTTGCATGATTCAAACTGTTCAGGCTGATCTTTATTTGAATGTTTCTTCCCCTGAGAGACTTGCCAGTACCATTGTAATTAACATAATCTCACCTCATCCCTTTCCATCTCCTTATCCTGTTTGGTATGATTTCATATTCTTATCCCACAAAATGAGAGCATTTCTTTGTTCTCATCCCAGACTTACATTACAATGTAGATTCATCAGGACAGGGATTTGTCTACCATATTATATTTGATAGATACATGTTAAATCACACGTGTACATCAGAAGTACAATCACTGTCAGGAACAAAGAACGCAGGATCTTCCCTGAAAGGGCACTGAAGGAATTTGACCCACAAATTAGATTTTTTTTAATGTCAAAAAACTTGAGAAGGATATCAGAATCACTGAAGAAATAACTACATGGGCAGATTTCTTCTAGTCATGTTTTTTCTCTCTCATTCGCTCAACATTTCTGGAACACTTGTGCAGGTATGGGAACTGAGTAAGGTGCTGAGTGCTATGCTAGACGTCATGCTGTGTGACATCCACAGGGTTTTATGTTAGGTTCCTTCAGAGAACACACTTAAAATAATACCTGGGAAAAGGTGTGAGGGGCATTGAGCACAGGAAAACAAGAGCTTTGATTCTGATAGGCTTCAGTTAGTGATGTTGAGGCAGTATCAGGTGATTCCAAAGGCATTCGCACATAAAGATGCCAACAATGAATTCATACAAATGATTCATCCAGAACCCTCAATTTATGATGCCTTTGAATTCTTCCTGGCTGAGACTCAGGAACTAAAGGCCACTATGCCTGGACAATTGGGCCAGAGTACCATGCAACAGCTAGATGCCCAATGTTTGCTTGGATACGTAAATCAAAGAGAAGCCTTTAAGACAAGAAAATTGCCAGTCACATCCTATGACTTCCAAACATTCCATCCTTGTGTGGAGTTACTATTATCTTTCCTGTGCAATTGGAAGGGAAACTCTGGCTTTTACCCATTACTGAACTAATAAAACAAAAGGTCATAGGTTAATCCCTAGGTGGTGCTCATAGCATAACAATTGAAATATTTTTTAGACTAGGTATATATTGATTTCATATTTTTAGCTCTTGGGCTTTTGCTCCCACATGACAGGCAGATGGGAGGGCAGCTGGTCCTGCAATAAAAAGTGACCCTGACAGCCTGTGTCTTCATTTTATGGTCTGCCCTGGGAGAGCTGGGCCTGGGCCCAGTTGTGTGTGTGAAATGCAGTTGACAGAGTGGCTGCAAAAGGAGCTGTGATGGAAGAAGCAGCTCTCGGGTTGAATGTCACATCCTATCCTCAGGCCTTGCCCACACTGCTAAGGTCTCATTTAGAAACTGCCAGTCCTCAGAGTGTGCTCATACTTTTTTAAGAGCCAGGATCTGTAGCATGTCTACAATGAGAGGTCTCCTGGTGCTGTGTCAATTCAAGCCAGAACTTGGAGTTTCTCTTAATTGTACTATGTGGACATGAATGCCACAACCTCTCTTTCATTATGGCCAGCCTTCAGGGCTTAACCATTTGGAATGTTTGGGCAGTAAACACAATGGTTGGGCGCCTATTATGGGTCAGGATCTCAGCAGAGTGCTCCTGAGACGTTATCTTCTGTGCTGGCACTTTGGGGGGATATATCTAAAAGTTTAGCAGGAAAATACTTTTGTTTTAACGCAGCAAGGACATCCTTAAGGTTTGGTATTGACACTTATGAAAAGCATGATAGGTACATATCATTTTTTAGCACTTCCCGTGTAAGGTACCATCATCATCATACTACTTTCCTTTCATGTTTCCAAGTCCTCATTATTGTGGTATCTATTATTCCACCCATTTTACAGATTATTCTAATCAACTTGACAATCAAAACCAACCATCTTAGTTCAACTTAATTCAATTTGAAATCCAAATCTATCTCCTTAAACATAACATTCCACCATTGGCCTTCCTCAAGGCTCACATCCATCTCACAATTCAAAATGACTTCCGTCCCTCTTCATGAGTCTCTGGAGTCTTAGAAGCTCCAACATTGTTCAGAAGTTTGTGTGGGCTTGTTTTGAAAGATGTGCACAAGACAAATCAATAACATTTAGTGTTCAAACAAATAGACCATAAGACACAATGATATGAAAAGGACGGCAGTTTTAACTATGAGCCAGTCCTTGGAAGATGACTTCCTTCTTTTTATTGTCAGAAATGTTTATTACCAAAAGTGAAAATAAAAAAAGAACCTAAAAGCTGTAAAACTTAAGTATAAAAGGAATCAGAGTGATGATTTAAAACACTATTAAACATTAATTTACATGTACTCATATGATGAGAAAAGCTGTTCCTCAAACAATACTTTAAGTGTCTTTAATTTTTTTTGCTGAGCACCTGTGGCTCACATCTGTAAACCTAGCTACTTGTGAGGCTGAGAGAGAATCATAGTTCAAGGCCTGCCTATGTAGGAAGTTTTAGAGATGCTATCTTGAATGTAACTAGCTAAAAACAACAACAACAACAACAACAACAAATATGGAGTTCAGGCATGGTCAGTGATACAATGCCAGTATTGAAAAAAAAGAAAGGTTTGCATTAATTCATGTAGTTACCTTTTTAAGCAAAAAAAAATGCTTAAAGTGGATGCCCAATTCTAGAACTTGCTTTTTTCAACTAATATATGCTGTATTTTCACATTGCTACTATATATATTTATCTCATTCTGAAAAACAATGACCTGTGAATTTAAAGACAATTATCTTACTTTTTAACTTACAGATAGCAAAATCCACTCTGGTGTATTGCTTTGCCTTTTAAATCCAAGCCTCAATTCAATAAATGTTTGGTGTTAAATATGCCTTTTGTTCTGCCAGAGGTCAAAATCATCTGGTCTGGAGTCTTTTGGGCCCCTGATGATATAAAAATGGAGGAGCTTTCCAATATCTGAAGTTTTCTATCACTCTCTACAACTAAACTTAGTTTCTAAATTATGGAAACTCTTGGTGACAGCTGCTATTGCATTCTATTTTATTTTTTGCCAGTCCTGGGGCTTGGACTCATGGCCTGAGCATGGTCCTTAGCTTCTTTTTGCTCAAGACTAGCACTCTACCACTTGAGCCACAGTGGTACTTCCTGCTTTTTCTGTGTATATGGTGCTGAGGAATCCCCAGGCTTCATGCATGCAAGGCAAGCACTGTACCACTAAGCCATATTCCCAGCCCTTGCATTTTATTTTTTGAACTAAGCAATACATGGTCTTTGAAAATTGAGCCTAGCTAACCCCACCCACCCTTACAAAAGAGAATCTAGAATGATTATATGTATGACAAATTATTATTTTTTCATTACAATAAGGTATATAGAACAAAAGAGTTTTAATAAAAAGTATAGTCTCCTCAGCTAAAACTACATTCCTGAACTGAAAGCCCTGGAGAATGCTAATGCTCAGTATATTAAAAGGACAGCCAGCTTAGCCCCTTAATGCCCATTTGCCTGAATTTATGAGATATCATTCTTTTCAGTTTGGCATTTTAAAAATTATCCAACTGAGAGTGAGTCAATTTTTTTCTGTCACCGATTCATTAAAAATGTCAGTCACACAAAGCAACTCAAGAGAAACCATCTGCTTTTTCAAAAACCATAAATATTCAAAGAGCAAAAGGAACTAACTATACTTCTTAGACCTGAGCTAGAATGGATGGGTGTAGAGAAGGCAAAACTGCCACTTCATTCACGGCACACTTAGCACTCCCTACTTCCTTATCTGGTAAGTAGCTAAGCCATTCTGAGCCAGACCATCCAGCTGAGAGGATTGAACAACATCCTCCCAGAGCTAGTGAGGGCATCAGGGTTATCCTCTTTCCTCCCTCTACACACTCAGAAGTATAGGAAATGACTTTGTTTACAAATTATGATTTCTAATAGTAATTGGATGTTTTCTAGTAAATACAAAACTGTTCAGATCTCTAAATAGAGACATGTGAGGAAAATTATTATAGGGTATTATTCCATATAAAATCTTTCTGAGATTTCAGAGAAGTGATTTAAATATTCATTCTAGGAAAAGATTTATAGCAAAATTACTTTAATATCCAAAGAGTAGTTGTAGAAAGGATTTAAGGTATAGGAAGGATCTGTGTGGGATTGGGAGAGATGGGAGAGAACAATGGAAGGGGTGACATTGATTGAGATGCATTGCACTCAAAAACTGACATGTTAAATAGAAACACTTTTGTATAACTGCTTAAAGACAATTTTAAAAAATTAAAACTTAAAAAGAAATAAATGTATAGGATCCATATCTAAACACACACACACACATTTTGGTACTATTGTCTACTACATGCTAGCTATTGCTCTAAGCACTTAGGTGTGTTTTTTTGTTTTGTTTTGTGTTTGGCCAGTCCTGGGGCTTGAACTCAGGGCCTAGCACTGTCCCTGGCTTCTTTTTGCTCAAGGCTAGCACTCTGCCACTTGAGCCACAGTGACACTTCTGGCCGTTTTCTGTATATGTGGTGCTGGGGAATTGAACCCAGGGCCTCATGTATAGGAAGCAAGCACTCTTGCCACTAGGCCATATCCCCAGCCCTGCTCTAAGCACTTAGGTTCCTGGAGGGAACAAAATCAGCCCACACTCCTGCCCTTGTAGAACTTCCCCTCTTGTAGAGGAGATAGATGATATAAAATATAAGAAAATGCTTAGGAAAATGTAATAAGCTAGACAAAAACAAATGGAAAAAGGATGAAGAATTATAACGTTAAGCTCTAATGCAAAATGATCCTAAGACTGAAGCAAGTTATTTAAGGCCACTCTCCGGAGTATGGATTAGATATCTATTACATATTTTTCTTTTGTGTGTTTGTGAGATGAGTTTTTAAAGGTGTTTTTAGTGTGGTGGTACACACTTGTAGTCCCTCAGGAAGTAGAGGCAGAAAGACCCTATCTCAAAAACAAAGTACAAACAAAAGGGCTGTAGACAAGGCTCAAATGGTAGGGTGCTTGCCTAGGCCCTTAGTTCATTTCTCATGAAAGAGAAGTTACCTTGTAAAAATTCCCCTTGTTCCTTGGTCCATCCACCCCAAAGTGTCTACTTTATTGCAGCAACTTATGCTTGAGGTGGCAGCATTAAATCTCAGCAGTTTTTCTTGCTAAACAGAACTCCAGAGTGGAAAAGCCTATAGATGAAGAATTGATGCCATCACTTTCCTTATAAATGAGGTGACACAATCTTTACTTCTTCACTGATAACAAAGTTTCTGAAATTAGAACAAGCCATAAACCTGGCAGTGAGTGCACACAGACCTTGAGGAGCTGTCTGTCTGTACCATCAAGCAATAAATAAAATGTCATTGTTCTGCGATGAAGGAAAAACCAAATGTACCAGGAAAATTTTACTGTAACTTTTAAAGCTAGCCTAGAAACTTTTCTTGATGTTATTTCTTTTTTAAAAAGAAAAGCTCTATATATCACATCCAACTTGCCTTGGGGTAAACAGATCGATTCCACGGGGTGTAAAATTATTTTATAGAACAGTTGGTAAATGGCAGATGACTCTAGCTATGTCAGCCATATGTGAAGAACACCATCCTATAATTTGAAGTGAGTCATGTGCATGACAAGTGGAGAATATTTAATGCCAAATGATTGAATTAGTCAACAGGACTTTGGTAATTACTACAAGAGTACAAGATTACATTTCACACTCTTCAGTCTGAAGGTCATTCGAATCTCCACACACACCAAGCTTGGCCTTCTCTGGGCTCTTTTTTCCTGTTTCAGAGGGACAGTTAGGACTTGTGCTTGTTCTTTGGACGCACTCTGGAATTTTATTTAACAGGAATTGGACTTCTGTTTCATTTTTGACAGAGTTGTGCCCTAGAGGGAAAGATAGATGGTGGCTTATGTGTCCTGTGAGTAAAGATAAACCTCTCTAAACTGTGATTTGTTCAATGCTGGTTCATGGATCTGCATCACTCATATAGAGTTCTATAGGTTTAGGATAATAGAGAAGGGTATAATGTATGTATATATACACATATTACATATATGTATACACAAATACATATTACATAAATATGCAGTCTTTATTCATATACCATCTCAGTACATTCTGTGATTTTCTTTTAGACAAAAATCATGTGCACACAAAAATAAGTACTGTAAATAAGATAAAATAAAACAAAATTGGGGCTGGGGATGTGGCTTAGTGGTAGATAGCTTATCTAGCATGCAGAAAGCCCTGGGTTCAAGTCCTTAGTACCATGTAAACAAAACAATAAATTAAATATTACAAAACATCTTTATAAATAAAACAAAAACATCTAAGTGAAGCTCTGGGAAGATTGCTTATTTTGTAAAACATTTATCTCCAAATGTAAGAGTTTTCATCAAAACACTCAACAGAGATTGTGCATCTCATCTTGAGCCAAAATAGAATAAAAATAAAATGTTGAGTCAAATTCTTTTTCCTTTTTTCCATTTTTTTATTGTTAAAATGTTATACAGAGGGATTAATTACAGTTTCAAACATGAAGCAGTGTGTACATTTTTTTATCCAACTTGTTACTTCCTCCCTCAGTTTTCCTCCCCCTCCCCACTCCCCTTCCTTTCTGAGTCGTGCAGTTGGTTTATAAGATATTGTTTTGTAAGTATTATTGTTGCATTGGTTTCTCTTTTTATCCCTTGTCTCTCGATTTTTGTATTCCCTTTCCCTTCCCTAGTTCCAATACACATATATACAATATCCATGGTACTAAAATCAGTTACAGTGATATCAGGGGTAAACCACGGGAAAGAAAGACAAAAGAAAAGGGGCATACCATTAATAAGGAAATGGAAAGACTTGGAAAAAGATCATACTAAGTGAAGTGAGCCAGACCCAAAGAAATATGGACTCTATGGTTTCCCTCATAGGGAATAATTAGTACATGTCTAGGATATTCCTAGCAGAAGATCACAATAGCTCAAGAGCTATGCCAGTATGAACACATAAGATGATGCAAAGTGAAATGAACTTCAAGTTATGGAAACAGGTGGTATATCACTGTTGTAGTTATTTTCAACACACTCTGTGAAACCGTGCCCTTCTTTTTTTTTTCTTTTTTGTATTCCCTTCCTGTGGTTTTACCCATGATGTCACTGTAACTGATTTTAGTACCCTGGATCTTGTATATACGTGTATTGGAACTGGGAAGGGAAAAAGAATACCAAAATTGAGAGACAAAGGATAAAAAGAGAAACCAATGCAACAGTAATACTTACAAAACTATATGGTTTAAACCAACTGTACAACTCATGGGGGGAGAAGGAATTGGTGAGGAGGGAGGCAGGGGAAAAATAAGGGAAAAGGTAACAAGTTGGATAAGAAATGTACTCACTGCCTTACATATGAAAGAAACATGGACTCTATGGTCTCCCTCATAAGGAATAATTAGCACAGGTTTAGGATAGTCACAGCATAGGATCACAAGAGCCCAATAGCTATGCCCTTATGAACACAAAAGATCATGCTAAGTGAAATGAACTCCATGTTATGGAAACGACTGTTATATCACTGTTGTAATTACTTTCAACATGCGATGTGAAACTGTAACTTCTATTGTTGATGACCCTCTTGTATCCCCTTTCTGTGGTTGTACCTGCACTATCTCTGTATCTTGTCTGAGTACATTGGAAACCGTGTATACAGGTATTAGAACTAGGAAACTGAAAGGGAATACTAAAATCGATGGACACAGGGCAAAAAAGACAAACGAGTACAAAAGCAATACTTGCAAAACTGTTTAGTGTAAATCTACTGAAGAACTCATGGGGGGAAGGGAAAGGGGGAGGGGGGAGGGGGAATGAGGGGGGAGGTAACAAACAGTACAAAAGGAAATGTATCCAATGCCTAACGTATGAAACTGTAACCGCTCTGTATATCAGTTTGACAATAAAAATAAATAAATAAATAAATAAATAAATAAATAAATAAATAAATAAATAAATAAATAAAAGAAAGTGTAACCCCTCTGTACTTCACTTTGACAATAAAGAAAAAAAAAAGAAAAGGGACATAATTTCACATGGTATATTGAAAATAACAACAATGATAAACCACTTGTTCCATAACTTGAAATTCATTTCACTTAGCATCATCTTATGTGTTGATATGGACATAGCTAGTGAGTTATTTTGATCTTCTGCTAGGACTATCCTAGACATGTACTAATTATTTCCAATGAGGGAAACCATCGAGTCCATGTTTCTTTGTTTTTGGCTCACTTAGCATGATTTTTTTTCAAGTCCTTTCATTTCCTTATGAATGGGGCAATGTCATTCTTTCTGATAGAGGCATAGAATTCCATTGTGTATATATACCACATTTTCTTGATCCACTCATCTACTGAGGGACATCTGGGTTGGTTCCACATTTTAGCAATGACAAATTGTTCTGTGATGACCATAGTTTTGCTGGTGTTTTTTGTGTGGCCTTGCTTATAATCTTTTGGGTAGATGCCCAAAAGTGGGGCTGCTGTGTCATAGGGGAGCTCTATGTTTAGCCTTTTGAAGAACCTCCATACTGCTTTCCAGAGTGGTTGAACAAGTGTACACTCCCACCAACAGTGTAGTAGTGTTCCCTTTTGGCCACAACTGATATTATTAGTTATCTTGATAATGGACATTCTTACTGGGGTGAGGTGAAATCTCAGTGTTGTTTTGATTTGCATTTCTTTTATGACCAGTGATGTAGAGCACTTTTTCATGTGCCTCTTGTCCAATTCTCATTTCCTCTTCAGAGAAGTCTCTTTTTAGGCCTTTCTATTATTATCTTTAAGTAGTTGTACAAAGGAGTTGCTATTTAACTTGTCAGTTTATAAATATAATGCAGCTCAATTGATGTTACCCTTTTCATCATTCTCCCCCATTTCTCCCAACTCCACCTTTTCCCTCAATTTTCCTAGTTTCATAGAATTTTATGACTGTATTCTTCCCCACTTGTTGAGCCAAAAATCTGTTGGGTTTTTTGAACCAAATTCTTTCACCTAATTTTTTACTCATTCTAATAGAGGCATGTTTAAATTGGCATTAACTCTTTTAGCTGCTGGGGAAAAAATAAAAACCAACTACTGATTAAGCTATAAATAATTATAGCTTGGCACAGGTGGCTCATGCCTGTATTCTTAGCTACCCTGAGGATCGTGGTTCAAAGCCAGACTGAGCAAGAAAGTCCATAAGACTCTTATCCCCAACAAGCTACTCAGAAAATGCCAGAAGTGGAGCTACAGCTCAAGTGATAGAGTGCTGGCCTTGAGCAAAATAAGCTCAGGGACTGCACAAAAAATATAAGTAATTATAATATGCAATAAGAAATTAAACATTTACAGAACATTCAGCATATGAAGTATACACAAAGTTGCTTAACCTGGGCACTATTTCTTTGCTATAGAGTATTATCCCAAACACTTTAAACTCTTTTTTTTAATTTTTAAATTAAATTTTTATTGTCAAACTGATGTACAGAGAGGTTACAGTTTCATACGTTAGGCACTGGATATATTTCTTGTACTGTTTGTTACCTCCTCCCTCATTCTCCCCTCACTTTGAACTCTTTAGCAGCATCTCTGGCCTCTACTCCTTAGAATCCAGTAGCACACTCCTTACAACCAAATATATCTTGGAACAACCAAATATACCTCCAGATATTGCAAATGCTTCCTGGAGAAACATAATCATCCAAAAGTAAAACAGAGTGGACAAGTAGAGCTACAGGTTAAGACAGAGGTTTTAAATGCTTCAGACTAGGTCTGTAAGCACTATGAAGCTGAACCTCTCCTCTCACAAGGAAAGCTGAGGAGGCTACAAGGAAATATGATTTGGCTGTCTCCTGAAGTTTGTATACAATTTTGAATTGGATTGCACTTTGCCTATTGGTTTCACCTTAGTGGAATCAAATCCAACTGGTGTTTATGTTTGAAATCTGCCCTATTGATTTCAAAGATGTTTAAATGTCTAAATGTGCCAAAATTATAGTTTGTTCATGAATTAGGCATTGAGAAAATTTAAATTATTTTTCTTTCTCTTTTTAAACAAATACTAAATGATTTCTGGACTTAATAACGTGGCAATGAAAAAGCATCTGGAAGTAATTAAATTGGGCATAAGCTCAATGTTCTCCGTTTGCATATGCTACACGAAACATTTGGCATTCTGTAACTGAAAGAGAAATCATAACTAAGATCTTGCATTTATAATCTTACCTAAGGCAAGATGCCTTTCTAACCTCCACCACTGCCCCTCCCAGCAAATGCACAAAAACGAATTAAGTCTTTTTATCTTAAGTTCTGTCCTAAAGTACAAGGTATGGAATAATTTTAAGCTGTGAATTTTAACATAATGTATTATTTTTTCTTGTCTTTGAGTCTAGTCTTTCATTATTAATTATTAACAGAAACTTCCTTCAAGTTAAGTTTCAAGGAGAATTCCATGAATAGAATAAAAATGACCTGTCTCTATCTGCTTCTGCTATTCTAGGAGGCAAGATAATAGCCCTAATATTTCTTGGGGTTCTCACTAAAGTTATAATTGATCCTAAAAGTCATATGGCAAAAAAAAATCTTATTTCAAACAGACTGTATTAAATCCACTGGAAGACAATGAAAGGCATAATTTTGGGAAGAGTTTGAGGAGGAAGATCTTGACTGCAAGCTAAAGAGGCGGCAATGGAATGTTTTGAATGGAAACACCTGTACCAAACATTATTTTTTAAGATAAAAGATGAGTAGCAGATGTTCAATGGTTTTACTTCTTGGTACATCTTAATTTTCTTTGTTGTTAGCAGAAATACGAAATAAATTAAAACTCCTGCACATAGAAGCAACAAAAATAGAATAACATGACTGCTAGATAAAGCGCTACCTAAAATAATTACCATAAGCTATTTGATGAAGTATTGTAAATGAGAGTACAAGAATGTGCATGATAAAGTGGCATCTGTCGTTTTAAAAACAATATAATTTATTTTTAAAAAGGACCCATGTGCACTGCTGAGATTGACAGGTCTTGAAATTTTGATGATAATTTTATCACTACCACCCCCAATCCCCAGTATTTTTTTAATGTGCTATTTGCTTTGGGATTTCCCTTGAATTAAAAATTGAATGATCTTATTGAAGTACAGAAAAGATTTCATTACTTTCAGAGGTGACCTTGCAGATTCGATTAGGACATGAAAATATCCTTCACCATGACTCACCTACCTTCCCATACTGTCTTCACCTGATTCCAGTACCTGATTCAAATGACTCACCTACCTTCCCATACTGTCTTCACCTGATTTCAGTACCTGATTCAAATGCTTTAGAAACTCTGACATTTCTCCTCCTTGTCTTTCCCAGCAAGAGTCAGTAATAGGAATGTCTGAAGGTTGCTTAGAAATTATCTTCCCCATTATTCTGTTCCTATGGTTCTGATACAGTTTTTGCCTGGTTTCTTCTATGTGAGAGTGGAGTATCCCATTTCTTGACCATAACAAGTGAACATCTCTTTTCTGTAGTGATTTCACAGAAAGTCTAATTCACATCCCTATACTTAGTGAGAATTTGGTATATTTTAACTGGTTCTTTCTAATTGAATGTTCCATGATTCTTTTAAAGACTATGTTAATTTATCAAGCACTTTGGGATATTGTTTAAGAACTTTAAACCAAATATCAATCAACTATTTTCCAGTGAAAATATAATAATACCAAAGAAAACAGAACTTTTATTCATTCTATTAAATAGAAAGTCATAATGTGTTGTTATTTGGAAGTGATACCAAAATGTGTGTTGAGTCCAGCATTCACAGCTGATCTCAATTAACTCTTATGATTTTTTTCCAGTTGCATAAATTGCATCTCTAACATTGGAGATATAGCACAGTAGGAAAGAGCTTTTCTGGCATACATGAGGCCTTGGTTCCATCTTCAGAATTGAATAAAAAGGAAAATAATACAATCCCTAGTCTCATAAATTTTCCTAGGTAACAGTTTTGTAGATGTATTTGATTTCATCTGCCTCAAGATGCCTTATTTTAATATTGTTTGTGTTCTGTTCTCTATAGGAAACAATCACTATTATCTATAGTTTTCACTTAAATTTAAGCAAGACTGTAAAAATAACATTCACCAAAACAACAATAGCATCTTGCAGTACTTTCTG
The DNA here is from genome assembly GCF_023159225.1 of Perognathus longimembris pacificus. Classification (NCBI taxonomy): domain Eukaryota; kingdom Metazoa; phylum Chordata; class Mammalia; order Rodentia; family Heteromyidae; genus Perognathus; species Perognathus longimembris. The sequence goes on along the minus strand of NC_063161.1, from coordinate 119,709,776 downwards.
GGCACTTTCTCCTCCTGAGAAAGACTGAATAACCAATGGAGTATGAAGAATTGAGACATGTGACATGGAACATAAGCTGTACTAAAAGACAGAGAATGAAAGATGCTCAAAGTGAGCTTTAAAAATAGGTCAATTTTTCTGTATATACTGGTATTAGAACTAGGAAAGTGAAAGGGAATATCAAAATTGAGAGACAAAGGATAAAAAGACAAAGGACTACAAAAGCAATACTTGCAAAACCATTTGGTGTAAACCAACTGAACAACTCAGGGGGGAGAGAGGGGAAGGGGGAGGGGGGGCGAATGAGGGAGGAGGTAACAAACAGTACAAGAAATGTACCCAAGGCCTAACGTATGAAACTGTAACCCCTCTTTTTATCTGGAAAAAAAACCTCAGTAACTGTCTTCTATGAAGAATAAGGACCAATATTTTCCCAATAAACACATCAGTATAGAGACATAACAGAAATAAACTTAGATGACGAAGACTAACGTTAGAAGGGATAAAAATACTCTCAAAATGAAAGCTGTTATGTGATGGATCATTAATTTAGAATTCTGGAATTGTTTCACTGGGAAGTTACAGGAAGGAGAAAGACATGCCAAGTCTACGATGATGGAAATTAAATGACATTTTTTAAAAAGCCTCCTGTTTTAACAGTTTTAAGATTTCTTTCCATTTATTATTCAATTTCTTTATGAACTTCCTCAATTTCCTAAGATTTATCATAATTTCATGATTAAAGCTTTTTAAACTTCATTCTGAAAAGGGAAGGAGGCATTGATGTTTGATTATTTTATTGTACCACATATGTTTGGCCCCATTTCTTTATGTTTTTCTTCTTTTGTTACTGGTATTTTAGGCAAGTCAAAGCACTATCTACAAAATAAAAACCAGTTCCACATGCTTCTTTAGTCACTATCAACACAGTATTGGCATATCATAATAGGAAAAGGTAATTGTGACTGCTATCCAGCTGACAAAATTTTCCCCTGCATCTGGATGGACATACGGAGCTGATATTTAATCACAAAACAAACCAGGGTTTGAGAATGGGATTTCTAGAGAGTCTTTCATATTGCGAAATTATCTGGACTAGGTGCTATGGTTCAACCTCCGTTTTTCTTTCTTTTTTTTTTTTTGATTTGTTGTTGAAGGCCTTTAAATTCCTTCACCTCAAGACAACAGTGGTTATTCTACTGTTTATAAAAAAGGAAATTGTTGCTATGGAGTACAACTTGTAAGAAAAAATATCATAAAGTTGTGTTTCTGTATAGAATTGAGAGCAAAATTGTTGGTAGCTGTGTGCCCACCAGTAGCACTGTACTTTGGGATGTAGATAATCAGATCATGATAATATTAACACCAGAGAAATATCCACTATTGGTAGGAGCTTTCAGATCTCTCTCTCTCTCTCTCTCTCTCTCTCTCACACACACACACACACCCCAATACACACAAAACACTCTACATACACACAAATAAATCAACACAAATTTCTACTTAAGTATTTGCTATTGAGTTGAGTCACAAATACATTAGATCCTGGGGCTACATCACGGTGACTTGTGTTCCTTCTTTTTGTAATTGTTGTAGCTGTTGTCAGTTGTTCTTCTTGGTCTTAACACACAGGATAGCCAGTGTAAAGGATCCCTGTGCTGTAGACTCTGATATGAGGCTCCAACTACAAAGAAAAGTCTTGAGCACCCTGATATCTAGTCTCGCCTTTCTTCTTACAATTCAGTATTTTTGCAAAACTCAGGGGCCAGTTCAGAATTCATTCATGGTTCATTTTTCATATGTTCACTGTGAAATTTCACCTTTAAATTTTCAAACACTTCTTCACCTCCTCTTACATAGTACCTAGTACATTATTTTCAATACTCAAAATAAATCAAATAGATGTCCCCAAAGCTCCAAATCAGTCTGACTGAGTTATGTTTCTCATAGCAGAGATTTTTTTTAAGATGCAATGTAACAAAGCAAGTATTACTCTTGTTCTTGCTCACAGTAACAATGTGACGTCTGCAGGTTTATCTCTAGCCCCTTTATCCTGTGGAAATTTAATTACCTAAATCATATCACTGTGTTCCAGAGTGAGTGTACTCGAAGGTTGTCTCAGATAAACATTGATAAGCTGAAAATTGGCATGGCTTACATGAAGTCAGAAAAAAGCATGTAGATATATGTATTTATTTATACATACACTTATATACATATATATTTCTTTATAAAAGGAAATTGTTGTCACAGAATAAAACTTGCAAGGAGAAAGATCCAAAACTAGTGTTCTGTACACAATTCAGAGAAGAATTGTTGGAAGCTATGTGCTCACCAACATCAAGCATGATACTTGGGATGTAAATAATCAGACCATGATAATATTAACAGCAAGAAATATGCACTATTGATATCATCTTCCAGATATATCACATATGCACACACACAGAGCACTCTACATACACACAAATGGCCAACAGTTTATATAGAGAAAAATCATGGCATATATATGCATTTATTCGTGCCTATATATGAATATATACATGGCATGGCTTGTAGTTGTGATCAACTCTATTATATGCACTAATAGGAACTCATTATCACAACCCAAAATGATAAATAATAACATGAGATTTTAAAAAGTCATTAGTTACTGAAGTAGTGACAGGTAGAAAGTTTGTCTAGATCTGTCTCTCTCTGAATCAGCTAACTTGCTGATATTTCTTTTAAAGACTCATAATTGACCTTAATTGAAAAATGATTAAACCTAGTTTTCTCAGCTTTGTTTCTCCCTTTTTGGACCCTTCCCTCTTTTGCCTTCCATGGAGATTTTCAATGCAAACTCTCAGACAGTCTGGTTTCTCCCACTTCTCAGCCTCAGTTCTCATTATGAACAAAAGTCGAGGAAACAAAGTTCTAAAGGTAGAACTTCTCATCCCAGGGCACGGTAAAGAAATAAAAGAAACAAAAGATAGTGTGGAATTATGTAGGTCAGACATCAACCAGAAAAGCAGTGCTCAAGAAACCCATACTAGATAATTCTTTATTTATAAGGATTTAAGACTTTAGCTACACCACTTCATTTACTAATTTGGTGATCAGAATGTTTCAATAAGCAGAGGGATTGTCAGAAATTCTTCTACCCAAAATTCAGTGCCAGTCGCAAAGGAAACGAATGCCGTGGAACCATGCTAGTGAACTGTGCTAGTGAAAACTCCGCCAAACAATAAAGTCTTAGTAGTTGATGCCCAGAAGGAAAATGCATCAGAAGCCTTTGCCTTTTTTTTTTTTTTTTTTTTTTTTTTTTTGGTATTTTATGAAGCGTGGGTGGAAGAGAAATGGGTGAGAGTCACTTTGCGGAGGACTTGATTGCTTTCTGCCAATATTCAGTTTAACAGCTTATTACAGATGGGTCCCCTCTTTCTCATACAGTTTGAAATATGTCAAGGGAAATGTGTCCCACTTTCTCAGACCAACTCCAAAATTTCAAAAGGCAAGAAGCCAGTATAAATTCAGAGCATCAGGCCGGGAAACTAGTTGATACCACACTCCAAAGTTCCCAAAGTTGAAGAGAAGTGAAAATGGGTCATCTTTTAATAAACCAGTAGAAAAGCAGGCCTGTGGAGGCCACTGCTGATCCATGCATTTGGACACACATGAGGTTCACCTCCAGGGTTAGTCATAAAGTGTCCTTGATGTAATGGCAAAAGCCTGGCTGGCAGCAAGGACCGCAGGTACTGGCCTGCCCAAGTAAGACTGTGGTACTGTCACTGTGTGCTCCTCTTTATACATGCCATTCTTATTTGCTTCTTATGACTACAATTTTGAGTGCACTAACTTAATTCACTAGAAGGTTAATTCTTTAGTGATTCTTTGTGGAAGAGCCTATTGCAGTATAGTCACTAAAAGAGGGCTCAGATTTCTTAATCACAGGAGAAGAGAAGAAGATCTAGAGAACAACTGTGAAAAGGATAAAAATTCCAGGATCTCCAGCAATATATTGAACCAGATCAGGTGTTCTTGATACTGTGTAACTTTATTCTCCAACGTGCACATGTAGTGACTTTTTATAGACTCTCATTTTTCTAAATTCCTAAAGAAGGGAATCACAATGTAAGCGGGTTTTTTTTATTATAATGTTCTTAATGTCCCCTGAAGCAAATCTTTTGGCAGCAGCTTTTTATTTTACTAGGTATTACATCCTGGTAATTAAAAATAAGAAATCTGGTCTAGGTGTAATGGTATATGCTTATACTCCTAGCTACTTAGAAGAGGGATATAGAAGGATTGTGGTCTATGGCTAGACTGAGTTGAAAAAAAAAAAAGAAAAAAAAGAAGGGCTGGGGATATGGCCTAGTGGCAAGAGTACCTGCCTCGTATACATGAGGCCCTGGGTTCGATTCCCCAGCACCACATATACACAAAACGGCCAGAAATGGCGCTGTGGTTTAAGTGGCAGAGTGCTAGCTTTGAGCAAAAAGAAGCCAGGGACAGTGCTCAGGCCCTGAGTCCAAGCCCCAGGACTGGCCAAAAAAAAAAAAAAAAAAAAGAAGCAAGATACTATCTAGAAAACAAATAAAGCCAAAGGGTTGGAATATGGCTTAAGCAGTAGCATGTTTACTTAAGGCCTCAGTTCAGATCTCAGTAATATATTTTTTCTTAAAATTCATATACAATATATAGGTTAATTTTTGATAAATCAAAGAATTACACTGAGCTGAGCATTTTATTTTATCACCATTTAAAAATAAACTGGAGCATCCTGGGCTATTTGTGCAGTATCTTTCTACCATGGCACCTGGGTATTTGTCTCTATGATCTAACGTTTCTATTTTCTGAAACTTGATGACCAGTAAGGCAGTATAAAGAAAAAAAATGTCAAGGTTGCTGAAAAATAGGCTACAAAGCTTGGAGCCCTTCAGCCTATTTTCTAGGGTACAAGTCATTAGCTCTTTCCTTCTAACTCTGCCACCACATTTTATTGACTGATATCAGTGTACCTAGCATCTCAGGCAAAATGCTTGCTGCATCTGACAAAGAAAACTGCAGAAATTCACTCATTATCCAGAATTCAGATATCAGAATGCAACCACTTGAAGCACTGGGAATAGCAGATGGAGGAAAATGGAACAAAGGTGGATCCATTAAGTGTTTTAAAGTCTCCTTTTCCAGCCTTCGAGCAGATAAAATTTATGATAGTAACAATAGTAACTAGGAAGACCTGGAAACCATGAGGTTTTAGTTTTCCCAATGATTATCTAACCACATGGAAACACAAATATAGAATTATGAAGACTTGACAAAAGTCAAACAAAGAAAATCATAAGATCAGAAAATATTGGCCAAAAAAAAAAAAACCCCAGAATAATCAGTAAAGAGGGCGATTATATAGTAGTGGCTCCAACTGTAAACACTAAGAGCCTATGAGAAAGAATGATTCAGGCAGGGAAAGTGGGCACAGCTACGAGAGAACTCAGCACTTTCTCAGAACATGAGCTAAAGTAAATATTACACAGCGGCCCTTGCATAACAGTGCTGTAGTAGGAAGAGTCATATTTAATATAAGGATAAATCAAATTACTCCCAGGATATCAAAGGGGTATCCAATATGCCATTCCAATGACTGTAAAGCCCCTCCCAAGAAGGTCTATGATTTTTATACCTTCAAGGAAAGATTACTCCAACTAGCCCTACCTGAGGACACTCGATTACTCCCCAGCTAGGTAATTACAACTCCAAACTTGAGAGGCAAAGTTACTGTTTTCGATCATCTTTCCACTGAGATAATACCCAGAAAATAAAAATATCAGAGGAATTTGTCTTGCAAATACTATACAAAATATCCAAATTTATTGTCCACTTGATGAATTTTATAGATGCATAGGATTTGTTAAAGTCAAAATACTTGAGGGGAAAACACATAAGGAGCAATGGAGTCTAGAATCAAGAGTCTGAGATTGCTCATGTTCTGGTGATGGAAAGATGTTTGTAGTTATGATGGAAGAGTTAGGCAGAAGGTTCTAGACACTTTTAGAAATAGATTTTCCACACTCCTTCTTATAAAAGTTCTTGGACTACTTTGACCTACATCTCTCCATTTCTTCCTTCCCTTACCTTGCTTACTTTCTGTACAAAATATTAGGTAGAAGAAATAAGTTTAAACATCTGATGTACTACACAAAAACCATGGTTAATAGTATTACTATATTTAGCACTAAGTGAATCTATTCTAGTTGTTCTTGCCACAGAATGGAAAATAATTACAGGAGCTGATGCATATGTCAATTTATTTCATTATCAGAAATATTATATATGTATATAATGCCATATTATATACCTGGACTAATAATGAAGGCTATTTCTCCACCCAGGAGTGAATGGGAATGAGATGAGGGATATGAGTTGCCAAAAAGTATTGACTACAAATGTTACTAACATGGTTTGGAAGTTAAATCTAAAACGAGGAATTAAGAGGTTGATTTTGGTAATTCTCACCCCCAAATTACCCACCCTAAGCCTTTTGAATATGCATTTCTTTCCTCATAAACTTCCCTATCATGTAAAAGAAAAGAATTTGATTTTTTTTTAAAAAACCAGCAAGATAACCTCAGAAGGGTAAATGTACGTTCTACCTTCGATCCATCAATTTTGGAAAGCTGGGCTCTGCATTGTCTCCATGACTCTGCATAACACATATGAGAAGAAGAGAATCTTGAAGACCCTCCTGGTGCCCTGATGCTGAGGCCTACCCACCTTTGCTTGTGCTTATAAGGCAGCTTCACTAAAGGATGAGCATCTGAGGTCAGGCATGTAGCTCATGCCTATACTTCCAGAAACCTAGACAGAGATAGGGGGATCACAATACAAGGCCAGTCCCAGGAAAATTATGAGACCTTGTTTGAAAAATAAACTGATATTTTTTTTTAAAAGGCTGAAATCATGACTCAAGTGCTACAGCACTGGTCAATCAAGTACAAGGGCCTAAATTCAAAGCCCAGTACTGCCAAAAAGATTTTTTAAAAAAAGGAAAGAAAAAGATGATTTTTTCATTGATACACTTAAATATAAATATCATTCCAGATGTTTCACTTTTAAAACAGAAAATATTATATTTTTGCAGAAATGTTTCCATCAGTAAAAATTTGGGCAATGTGGATGTAGAATTACTTTGTTTTTCAAAGTCATATTTAATGTATTTGGAAGTCCTAGTTCCCTGGAGATTCTCAGGGCTGAGGTGTTGTGGAACTTCATTTAATAGCTGTCTGCACCCAGGTCTCATGAGAGTTCACTGATCATTCACAAAATGCACAGCCAGGAGATGCTGTTCCTTCTTCACACTGTGCAGTCTCCTTGCCTCTCAAGTACTGGCAGTTCTTTCCAGAAAAGAGTCAGCATCTTAGAAATGAGTCTACTATGCCTTAAGGAATTCAGAGGTGGTGGGCTCTCAATCTTACGATTAATTAAGGACCTGAGTACATGATTATTTTATGAGGGCTAGCTAGATTCAGGGTACTATTCATTGGAATGGAAAGATTGTACTGAAATTACACATCAGCTTACCAGCATAAAGGGAACATTAGGTACGTTTCTAAGCATCCAATGATTTTTACTTAATAGCAAGGGGACACCATTGTTAATATAAGATGAAAACATCATTTATTTTCTTTCTTGCTCCCCCTCCCCACCTCTCTTCCCATTTTGGAATTGATACTGGGTCTTGAACTCAGGATTGGGTACTATCCCTTAGCTTTTTCACTCAAAGTTGGCACTCTACCAGTTGAGCCACACTCCATTTCCAGCTTTTATGATGGTTAATTAGTGATAAGGAACTCACAGACTTTCTTGCCCCAGCTGACTTTGAACCACAATCTCCAAATCTCATTTTCCTGAGTAGCTAGGATTATAAGCATGAGCCACTGGCACCAGTTAGAACATCATGTCTTGATGATAGGAAGTGACTGCAATTTCAGATCAATAAAAGTATTTGAAAATGTACTTTAAAGTTGTAATTTATTGTCATACTCATAATATCACTTTAGAGACAGTGAATTAAAATATTTCTATCATTACAAAATTCCCTAGTTTTGTCATTGTTTTATATAATAATAAATACAAGTTTTAATTAAATAGTTTATGCTTTTCATTGGTGGCATGTTTCCATTCCTCCAGAATGAGAACTTTCTATCTTCTGATTTTCTAAAGATATCTCATTCCTTCTATCTTGCCTTCCTTCATTTACCAAATAATTTTCCAGGTACTATGTACGAGGATTGAAACAGTAAACAAAAGAGGTTAGTCCATAGTAATCATAAGTACCCTCTGTGATGTCAGCTAGGGATAAGTAATATGAAGAAAAATAAAGCAGAAAAGGGGAACAAGGAGAGACAGGTTTCCATTTTAGGCTGGGTTTTAAAAAGGTTTTCCTAGGGGTGACATTTGAATATAGACCTTAATTAAATGAGGTACTGAATCATGCAGATATCTAGGGCAGTGATTCTTAACTAGGGTTGATTCTGCCTCTTGGGGGATATTTGGCATCTGGAGACACTTTTTAATAGTCATAACTGGGGGTGGGGGTCTGCTGGCACCTGGTTGGGGCAAAAATGCTGCTGAACCTCTTATAATGCATAGGACAGGCCCCTGTGACAAATTATCCAGCTCAAAAGTCCAAGAACACCCAAATCAGAAAAGCCTGGTTTGAGGAAAGAGCTTTCCAGGCTAAGAAGATGGTCAAAACAGGATAATCACTAAGATAGAAACTTGCTTGTGATATTGGGGGATGCCTGTGTGTCCAGGGAGCAGTGACAGAGTTATGCATGGTAGGAAACTGGGCAGGGATGGATCATGTAGGATAACAGTCTAGACCAAGCTCCCTGCTTTAATAAACTCCTACACCTCAACTCTTCCAAGAGACCCAGCTAACTTTACTAGTGTGTTTCCACAAAAGCAAACCCTGGGTTTTTTAAGAAACAAAGGTTTTGCATGATAGTTTTATGTGAAAAAGATGAGTTCGTTCATTTTGCCCAATAATGGAGGATCTTGGCAGACTGGCTCTACAAGATTCAGACATATCATTTTATGGAAATTCTGGAGTGCAGCACCCCAATCAAGGAGTCCCTAGTCTGATGGCTATTTGGATTAAAGTTGGAGACGTGAGATCATATTCACTTTCTCCAATTAGTTATATATTTCATTCTTCATGTCTATATGGAAGCCTAATCCTAAACTATAAATTTCTACAGGTCTTATCTCCTGGACCATTTTCTGTATTGCTATTATTTTGACTGTCCTTGTATGTTTTATCCTGAGATATCCAATGACCTCTTAGAAGGTCAGACAACTCAGTATTGTCCAAGGACACAGTATAAGTTCCTGTATGATCGGTAGGCCACTTTCAATGGTATGTGAGTGACTTCTGATTTTATCTCTTTAGTCCAATTTTTTAGGTTTTCCATGGTGGATCCTAAATTCCTTTCAGATCGGGCTGGTGAGATCAGAGATCCTCATGGTGGAGTCTCGTTTGCATAATTTCTCTTTACTGTTATTTTCCACTTGCCCACACTGCAGCTTCTATTTTGCTTTTCTGCCCACACAACAGAGATCTTGCATTAAGCTCTGAGTATTACTCAGTGGCTCTGTTTTCTAACTTTAAGTTTAATGAACAAAGATCCTTGAGAAGTACAGATATAGATTCATATTTTCACTTTCAGGCTATAGCTTGGATTTGAAGATGCGACAAAACTAAGCCATGAATCTTTTTTTTCCCCAAAGGTACTCTCACTTATAAATTTCCTACACTATTTTGTTATTTGTGGCTTTTTTGTTTTTGTTTGCTTGTTTTTGGTGCCTGTCCTGGGTTTGAACTCAGGACCTAGGTATTGTCACTGAGTTTTGTTTGCTCAATGCTATCACTCCACCACTTAAGTCACAACTCAAACTGTTTGGTGTAAGTGAACTGAACACCTCATGGGGGGAAAGTTAAAGGGGGAAGAGGAAGGGGGGTATGAGGGACAAGGCAACAAACAGTACAAGTAATGTATCCAATGCCTAATGTATGAAACTGTAACCTCTCTATACATCAGTTTGATAATAAAAATTTGAAAAAAAAAATAAGTCACAACTCTTCATCTGGGTTTTTGATGGTTAATTGCAGATAAGAGTCTCACAGACTTTCCTGCCCAGGCTAGCTTTGAACCAGGATCTTCAGATCTCATACTCTTGAGTAGCTAGGATTATAGGCATGAGCTATCAATGCCCAGATGTTTGTTGCTTTTGGGTGGCTCTAAATTTAAACTAAGGGCCTTTCTTGTACTTACTAGACAGGCAGTCTTATACTTGAGACATTCTACCAATCCCTTTTTGTGTTGATTATTTTCAATACATGGTCTTGCTTTGTGTCTGGGTCATCCTGGACTATAATTCTCCTATTTGTGCTTCCCTTTGTCACTGAGGTGACAAAAAAATTGACACTTCACCCAGACATTGTGCTTCTTCCATAGCTGGGATGACACTTGGTTGAGATGGAGCCTTAAGAACTTTCATGCTCAGCTGGCTTCAAACCTATGATCCCTTTATTTCACCCTCCCAAGTAGGCGGTATAGGCTTGAGCCATGTGCTGGTACTGGTAATCTAGTGGGGCTAAATTCCATACTCTTGGAAGTGTTTACTTTCAAACTGTTCTTTCAATATATATTTCATTGGATCTCAGCTCCTATGGTTTTAAGTTCCCTTTACACCCTTCAAAAATACTGAAGACCACAAAGAGCTTCTGTTTATGAGGGTTATAGCTTTCTATACTTGTCATATTCTATATTAAGAGTAAGAAAATATTCAAGCTCAAGAAAAGCCCAACACATATGATATAGCCACAAGAGCAATTGTGTTACCACAGTAGAGCAGAAAAGCAGAGACAGGTATAACCTTCAAGTTAACCTTCACTGGCTCTGAAGTGAGCAGTAGACTTCCATGAAGAAGAAAAGGAGGAAATAAGCATGTAAGAAGAACATTCTCAGTGCCTGTTATACTAGCCCCACTCTTTCAGCCAATCCCTCATCTCACTATTCAGTCACTTAGTTGCACTGCTTCTAGTTCAAGACAAGGTCATCTCTCACCTGCATTCAAAAAACAGCCTCTTAGCCAGTCAGAGTCTTCGGCCTAGTCCGCAGTCCTGTGGCTGGTACAGTCTTCCTAAAACCTTATGCAAGCCATGTTTGACCCTAACACTTCCCTTTGCCTTTGGGATGCCATTAAACTTCCCCAAGCCTATTCTGACTGTTCCCATAGTATATTCCTTCTTTCCATTGTCTCTACTCACTACCTCAAACTCCTATCCTTATGATCTTTCTTTGCTGAACACCTGAGCATTTGTGCTCTTCCTCATATTTAGTCCTTTAAATATGTCATTCCAAATTGTTCTTCTAACTACAATTCCTGTTGAAATATGTAGTGAAAGGAGTAGAACATCTAACAAAAACCTTAAGAACTTAAGTATAACATGATCATATAAGACGAGGATAAGCAAAAACAACTCCAAGAGAAGGACACATTGCTGATGTTACATTTAAAGTTCTAGGTGAATTTCCTTTGGCATACCCTACGTGGTTACTGTAAATGATTTTGGTACACTGGATATTGTATATATGCCTACCTGATCTAGGGAAGAGAAAGAAAAATGAGGGTGTAAGATATCACAACAAATGTACTCACTGCCTTATTATGTAACTTTTGCACACCACCTTGTCAATAAAATTTATTAATAAAAAAGAACTTAAGTATTAAGTTCATTTGAAAATTTCCAACCGCTTCTGCACAAATCATCCTAGTCCATGGATTACATTTATATTACTTTCTCCAAGAAGTGAACACATCGTCCTCCATGGTGGATTTAGGTGTCCTTTTGTTTTCCCCCATGATATCTGGCCCTCTCTCTCAAACAGCATTTGTTACACTGCACTGCAGTTGTGTTTTCCTTGGTTGTAGCTTCTTACCTCGAAGTATTTATGGTGCTATGTCTGGGATCATTTATATCCCTAAGGCACAGGGCACATAGTTGCTGAGGATGGATGAATAAATGGATGGATGGATGGATGGATGAGTCAATTTTTAAGCTCCTTTATGCTGCATAATGTTTTATGTGCATTATTTCATATAATCCTCTTAACTAAAGTAGAAATCATTTCATCCAATTTAAAGGCATGTGCTTTCTTTATTTCCATTGTCTAAATACCCCCATAGCTAAGACATCCTGCAGTTACAATCTGAGTCACTTTCATATATTGAAGAAAGAAAATAAAAGCAATCACCAGAATGAAGGAGAGATAAAATAAATGAATAAAGTTTAAGGCAAATTTTCCAAGGCAGGACATAGGCAGATAATCTTTCTGACAAAGAAGCTGGGTCCCCTTTCAATTTCTCAGTGATACTGCTGGAATATTCCCAACCAGAATTCAGAGTAGAGCCAATGGAAATACTTGTTTAAGGAAAACTGACATGTTTTATCATAAAAGTACTTTCCCAGCTGGCAATTTTGAAAGTGTTTGTGTTCCCATATGCAGTCTGGTCAAAAATAAAAATAAAAAGTTGGTGGATATACACACACACACACACACACACACACACACACACACACACGTCCTAAGACATCCAGAAACATGAAGGACACAGACCAATTTCACACCTAAAGGAAACTTCTTCTTTTTGATAGCTTCCTGTTACATTGATTAACAACTGTGAGTTGTTTTCTTCCAGTTTAGCTTGTTTGTTCATGTTTATTTTTCCAAGGATTCAGTAAAATTCAGAAAAGGAATTTAAAATATAGTTTTATTGTCTTCATTTTTAAAAGAGATATATTTGAAGTAGAAATTCAGATAAGCAAAAGAAATGCAAGTAATTGCTTATATTCTACAACTGTTGTTCTCTCTCCTCCCTCCCCTTTTTAATGTCTGTCATCTGATGCACCTCTCTCTCTCCCTCTCTCTCTCTCTCTTTCTCTCTCTTCCTTCTTCTTTCTCTCTCCCCCTGAAATTTATACACTTTTAGGATTTACAAATATACTATTACAAACATTGCTTCTTGTAAAATCATCCTGTCTTAGCCAAGCACTGGTGGCTAAAATCTGTAATCCTAGCTACTCAAGATGCTAAGATCTGGGGATCAGAGTTCAAAGCCAGCTCAAGTAGGGAAGTCCAAGAGACTCTTATCTCCAATTAATGACTAAAAGTCCAGAAATATAGTTGTTGGCTCCAATGATAGAGTGCTAGCCTTTAGCAAAAAAGAAAAAAAAGGCTCAAGGAAAGTGCCCAGGCCCTGAATTCTAAACCCAAAGTCGCCACCTCCCACTCCTAGTACACACACACACACACACACACACACACACACACACACCCCATCCTATTTTATATTTTTCCAAATACCTTTTGGCACCACTAATCATCTGCCTCTCCTTATAAAACCTACCTGCATGTCTGATGCACTCAGAAATTTGATGGAAAAGCTGATTCTCCTCTAGATTTACTGCATTAAAACCTGCATTTTAATGAGTTCCAAGTAAAGTTAATGATACTGATTCTTAGAGAATGGTCAGAGGCCCACATTTTCCAAAGACTGCACAGTAACCCAGTGTTAACGTTGTCAAACACAGGAGTAATTTCCCATTTTACTTCCCATTGAAGTACTTCTTTATAAATATGAGTAAGTACCCATCATCATCTCCTTGAAACAAAACACCTAGAAGTTTCCTAGATCATGCATATTTTAAGGGAACTACTTTTTTTAAGCGTACAGAGCAGTAAATCATTCCACCTCATAGCACAAAAAAAACTAAAAGTGGCCATTGTGTCCATTATGTCTTCATCTCTCCACCTGCAGAGGCCCAATACAGTTTTATTTCCCCTTTTGGTTAACTGTGATCATGATGTTATTACTTGAAATGCCTTCTTCTCTGTCTTCTCTTCAGTTCATCTAATTGTACCCACCTTCAACATGCAGCTTTAATCTCAATTGTTCCCAGAATGTCACTACCAAATTACTTACTATTCAACTTACAGTGATTCACTTACTTGCCAAATATTCACCACTGTTCTCTGAGCCAATTGTCTCAAAACACACTTACTTTTCTCTTTATGCCATTTAGATGTGCCACTTGGTACCTCTTACCCCCCCCCATATCAATGCATTTATTTCTAAATCAATGCATTTATTTCTATTTGTGATAAACAATATTGGGGGTTGAGTTATGGTGTGATATAAAATTCACTTTTTAATTAAACTTTTTTCAGTAAAGTAGGACAATCTAAAACAAAATGCTTATGGCAAAATATCATGCTGATGGTATAAATATGACATGTTTGAGCAGCATTTACCTATCCAGCCTAATCTAAAGCAATGTATAGATATCAGTTGTTAGGTTAGCTATTTTGTAAACCACAAGAGGACTAGTTTTGTTGGCTGATCTCCAGCTGAGCCCCAGTCATAATGAATTCTCATTAGAAAGTATTTATTTGATTAACAGCAGACCAGAAAGTCAAGAGTTGTGTTATTCAACAAATGACTGTTAGTTGTTCCATCTTGCAGAGTATGTATAGAAGATAGTTTGTTTCTGATAGAGAAGTTAGATATAAATATCATGAAGAGTTGAACAAATGTGTATCAATTACAACTAGGAAAATAAATTACTTGGTTGCTAGAAGCTTCTTCTCATTACCAAAAAAGGAGGAACTTGTTCAAAGTACATTGTGTGTATGAATGGAAATATCACAATGAAACCCTCTCATAGTACAAATAGATGTTAACTCAAAGTATTAAAGGAGCACAAATTGTACTGAGGTACTTAGAGTATTCCAGTCAAAACTTCTACACTGGCGTTTTGCCAAAGTGGCAATAAATTGTATGGATTAGATTAAATTATGGGAGTAAATTAAGAGGGATTAAGACAATGTCCAGTGTTGTTTGTTTGAAAATAGTGTAGAGGAATGAACCTTTTACTTTAAATGACCATGCTTCTAACACAAGTAGACCAGGCTGTGGACAGCTCATTTTCATAAGACCTAGAGTTTTCTTAGATTCCTCTTCTTTTTATAATGAAAACCAAAACAAGAAAAATTTCAGGCTCAGAGTTGCAGCACCTTACTTTCAAATCCATTTCTAATATTATCTATGGGATCTTGGATTTTAGTGTAACCTTAAAACAAGAATAGAAGTTGTCACCCTATATCATTAAAACAAATATTTAATGTAGTTAAATAATGTGTTTGGAAGAGTACCTGCTCGTGATACTAAAAGTACTCACATAAAGATGGAAAAAAATTATGAAAGGGAAAGTGTGAGCTAATATTTTAGATATTTCAGGATCCTCTGGGACTTACAGTCTGCCCCTGGGACTATTGTTCCTTCAAATGATGGAAATATCTTTTAAATCTCCTGTTTGCTAACAAATGATTACAATATGAATAAAAATTCTAAACTCTATCATGTCTTGGAGCCTCTGCCTCATAGCGTTCACCCTTATCCTCTACTATTTTCACTCTGCTCTCCTAAGACCCCCGCAACTGAGACAGAACTCAGCATCAATCTCCTCAAATCCAGATTTCCTTCTGATTTAACCCTTGTTGTCTTTCTCCCACATGGCCTCCTCCATATTATTTAACTCCTTTTTCTACATACCACAGATTTCTCACATTATCATAGCCTTACTGTAGGGTTCTTCAGAATCAGAAGCCACAACCACACTGAGTTCTATTGTCTAGGATACCCAGCATGAGAGCAGGGAGTTAAGCAAGAAGGAGAAAGCAAATAATAGTGAGTTATAAAGCTACCCACATGGGAAATACTGAGAACATATTCCATGGAAGGGAACTCCAGGAAATGGCATAAAACTGCTATGTATTAGGCTAGGTAATAGCCTCCTAAAGATGTTTATATCACCCAAGCCATTATATCACCCAAGCCATATTTTACCTTGTGTTGCTGATCTGTGTTATCTTCACAAATGTAATTAAATTAAAGACATGAAGATGGAAAGATAATCTTGGGTTACCCAAATAGTCCCAAAGTAACCTGAAGGGTTATTTATGAGAAACAAACACTAGGTCATTGTCACAGAGTGATTCAGAGGTACTAAACTGCTGCCTTTAAAGAGGGAGGAAGAAAACCCATCCAAGGGATATATTTTTTTTTAGATTTATTTGTCAAAGTGGTGTACAGAGAGGTTACAGTTTCATACGTTAGGCATTGGGTACATTTCTTGTACTGTTTGTTACCTCTTCCCTCATTCGCCCCCCTCCCCCTTTCCCTCTCCCCCCACGAGTTGTTCAGTTGGTTTACACCAAACAGTTTTGCAAGTATTACTTTTGGAGTCGTTTGTCTTTTTATCCTGTGTCTCTCAATTTTGGTATTCCCTTTCACTTTCCTAGTTCTAATATATATGGTGATTCTTGAAAGGGAAGAAATAGATTCTTCCCCTGGAGAATCTTCATTTCAGATCAGTCAGACCATTTCTAATTTATGACCTCCAAAACTACTAAACAATAAAAATGTGTTATTCTTTTGTACTCTACATTTTGGTCATGTTTGTACAACAACAATTGAAAATAATATGCCACAACTCATAGCTCTTTCACCCAAAAAGTAAGGAAATGTGTTGATGTATTGACCCCTACTTGTCTTTAGCTGAGAGCTTCAAGACATAGTGGAGGTGGGAGGGAGGTCTATGTTCATTCCCCAGCTGAAAGTTAAAATCACCCAAAATACTGAAGTGCCTGCACTCTGAGGATGTACTGGATACCAACAGAGTATTCTACATTGTGCCCTTCACCTGCCTCTGTTTTGATAGTTGTCTTTCCAATTGGTTCACTTGAAGATCATTCCTTCCAATCAGCCCACCGGCTCCAGATTAATCTTCTCAAAATTAACCTTAAGTAAGTTGTTCCCTTTTTCAAAACTCTCCAGTGCTACCACAGAGAAAGATTGTTATTGTAGCAAAAAAAAAGCCTAGGGATACACTAATAAGGCTAAAGCCAAATGCCATGAGAGTTTAATCTCGATCTGTAAGTTTTTAAATCTGGGTGTGCTGAAGGGACAGTGGAAGTGCTTGGTATCTATTTGTGTACTAGGTTCCAAGCTTGGCAGATGGACCTTGGGAGCCTTGAATTGTTGATCCCTTAAGACTGCATTTCTTAGAATAGCAGCAACACCATGAGGAAGTGAGAACATTGATTTGAAAAGAGAAAAGGTTAATTAAAGGAAACATTTAAGATGTGCACTGTCAATTGACACTAGAGAAACTGAGCCCGAGACATTCTGAGTCTGCACATTTGCAGAATATCACATGTGTATTAAGATGCTTAAGCCCAGTATTAAGGACATCTTACAGCTGAAATAACATTAGATTACCAGCAGGTGTTCATGCATGCATCTCTGCACATCCAATGAGAAGTATTAAGATGTTCAAATCAGTCCACTTAGCTAATCAGGAGGCTGAGATCTGAGGATTGTGGTTCCAAAACTAGCCTGGGCAGAAAAGTTTCCATGAGTCTCTTATCTCCAATTAACTACTCAAAAACTAGAAGTGCACCCGGGAATGTGGCTTAGTGGTAGAGTGCTTGCCTAGCATGCTTGAAGCCCTGGGTTTGATTCCTCAGCACCACATAAACAAAAAAAGCCGAAAGTGGCACTGTGACTCAAGTGGTAGCATGCTATCCCTGAACAAACGAAAGCCAGGGACAGTGCTCAAGCCCTAAATTCAAGCCCCAGAACTGGCAAAAACAAACAAACAAACAAAACAAAAAAACAGAAGTGGCGTTATGGCTCAAAGTGGTAAAGTGCTAGCCTGCTGAGTTCAAGCCCAATGGCCGACAAAAAAACAAATCTGTCCACTGTTTTCATACCCATTTTCTCAGACTGTACTGCCTCTGAGCTTGCTAGGAAATGAAAAGTCTATGCATTTTTAACATAAATATTCAAATTAAATATGATTCAAAAATAGAATATAAAGTGCTGAAGCTGGAGTTCTTGGTTTCTGTTTTGTTTGTCTTGGAGTGTGAACTCAGTCTGGTCCCTGAGCTTTTGCATTCAAGGCTAGTGCTCTACTACTGGAACTACAGCTGTGCTTCAGGCTTATTGCTTAGTTGGAGATAAGAGTCTTATGCACTTTCCTGCCCAGGATAGCTTTGAATCTTTTTTTTTGTTTTTTGTTTTTTGGTTCTTTTTTTGGCCAGTCTTAGGGCTTGGACTCAGGGCCTGAGCACTGTCCCTGGCTTCTTTTTGCTCAAGGCTAGCACTCTGCCACTTGAGCCACAGCGCTACTTCTGGCCATTTTCTGTATATGTGGTGCTGGGGAATTGAACCCAGGACCTCATGTATACGAGGCAAGCACTCTTGCCACTAGGCCATATCCCCAGCCCTAGCTTTGAATCTTGATCCTCAGACCCTAGCCTCCTGAACAGCTAGAGTTACAGATGTGAGCCGGCAGTACCCAGAAAAACTGCAGTATTTTTTATTCTTGTTACAGAGGACAGTGAGGCCATGAAAGGCACAGCCAGAGAAAGGAAGGAAACTGACATTTACCAACACTACATAAGACATTCATTCAGTTTACTAGGAACGCAATGACACATACTTCACATTAGACTTTCTTAACAAATCATGAGGCTGAATTTCAAGGGTTCTCTAATTCCTCTGTTGTCATAAAACTAAGAAGTTAGGCATTTGAGATGGAGCCTAAATTTGTTTTAAGAGTTTTCATTCAATCTTATCTATGTTAAGGTCAGATATAATTACCTTAAGACATAGTTTGCATTTATATAATGCTCTTCAAAGCATTTTTCTTATATTCATTTAGTTTCATCTGTAGAGTACATATCAGTGATTATGTTTTGCTGATACAAACACATAGACATATTTTACCCGAAAAGGGCAAATCTCCATCATGTGGCTCAGCTCTCATGACTTTTCCTACTCACTGTTTGCTTTTTACTTTATTATTGAGCCAACATACATGTGTAGAATGAAGGCGTTGCATTGTGATATTTGCACATATGCACAGAGTATAGTTGGAACAAATTCATCCCCTTCCTCATATTTTCAATCCTCCTTCTCTCCTTTGCCCCTCCCCTCTCACTGGTCTCCTCCCACTATCATTACTGTCATCATCATCATCATCATGATTTTAAGTCTATACTCCACATGAAATATATGGCTTTTTGAGCTTGGCATCTTACACTCACCATGAAGATTTCCAGTTTCATCCATTTCCATGCAATGACATAATTTCAATTTTCTTCATGGCTGAGTAATGGTCTATGGTGTATCTATACCATATTTTCTTTATCCATTCGTTGGTTGTTAGGTTGTTTATTAGGCAATTCTGGCTGATTCCACAGTTTGGCTATTGTGAGCAGAGCTGTGATAAACAAGTGTATGCAGGTATGTTTCTTGTACATCAGTTTTATTTTCTGCAGGGTCCAAGAGTAGTCCAAACTAGAAGAGCCAAGTCACGGGTGGCCTGACAGCAGTCTTTAGAAAGCAGATCATTTCATTCTGTACCCAAAAGAAATCACTCAAATTTTTTAATTATTACGTTTTTTTCAAAGTCTCCTTTCAAAAGGAAGAAAAATAATTTACCTTTATTATTGAAACCCCAAGATAATCACAAGTATAAATTAGATACATTTCTTACTAATACTTATAATGCAAACTCATTTTATGTTGTATATTTAGAAAAGTAGACTCATGCTGTCTGTAGTTTAATACTCTGGTGTTCTAATTACATTCAATGATGGGTATTTTTGCAGGCCATTAAATAATCTTAGCAAACTGCCTTGTGAATTACATTCTTACATGAATTCTAACCTTAATTTATTGAAATATTCCTTTACTGTTGAGCATAATTATTCTTGGTTGTAAGCTCTTATGTGCAATGCTACAATTTTGGTATCTGAACATAAAGCTGGTATTTCCAACAGCATTGGTTAGGAAGAACAGTTGTTTTTGTTGTTGTTTTAAAACCTTTCCAATATTGGTGGGTGAAAACAAATTCTCCTTTGAATGTGCATTTTACAGATTGCTATTTAGCTGAATTTGGTTTGTATGTTTACCTTTCCAGCTGTTCTGATCCACACACAATCCCATGCTTGCTTATGTATTTCTGTAGTCCTAAGAGAAGCGGCAGTAGGTAACCAAGATGATCAGATGTCACAGTAATCCCCAAGTCTCTGCAGTCAGAGTACTCCCAACACCCGAGCATAAGCACTTCTGGGCAGGAACTGTATCTTATCTTTGTTCTTGTCCCATTTCTGGTTCTGAGCCATTGAAGTTTGAGGATTTAGCTTTGTATTTGAAATTAAATTGCACATATTCTTTAATAATATTGAATTGTTTATTTTCAAAGTGATGTACAGAGAGGTTACAGTTTCATATGTAAGGCAGTGAGTACATTATGCATTTTATTTTTCACATTCTAATTTTATAATTGAAAGCATGTAATAACTACTGCATGTTAGCTTTTTGATTTCTTCTTTGTTTTTTGAACTTATGAATCAGATATCACTTTTTATTAAGTCAGATGTTTTCTTTTATCTTTCTGAAAATAATAGTGTTTTTATTTATTTACTTATAATTTAAAACATACCCAAAGGATAAATGAATAATATAACAAGAATCACTCAAAATGCAGCATAATTAAAAATTACACCCTCTTCATGATAAAACCATTATAGAAGACACTAAAGGAGGAAGAAAATTCTGCATTGGTAATGGGAACACACCAACAAATAAATATGATCTGTAAAAATTCTGACATAGACCTCCCTTCACACAAAATGTCTCTTTTTGATGTATCTAAACTGAGTGGGAGGTGATTATGCCAACTGCTACAACATTCTGTAAGAACATTTTTAACTTATTGATTGGGATTGCATCACTTACTGTTTTCTTGTGCAAATAGTAATTTTCCTAATGATTTTAAACATGTTTATATGAAATGCATGTTGAAATGATTCTGGAATTCTTTTACATCTGAAAGCATTCTGGATAGCCCTGTTTTAATGAACCTCTGTTGCAACTCAGTCAATTCATTTTGCCTTAGGAGTCAGAATTCAAAAATTTTCATTTAAAGGTGATTTAACATGCACTCACTTTTAAAATTTTTAATTTTCTTTAAGTAGTTATACAAAAGAGGTGCTATATTTAACAATGCAGTTTATGAATGCAATGCTTCTTGATCGATGCCCCCCTCCTCTTCAACATTCTCACCACCACCACCCCCACACACCACTTATTCCTTCTCTTACGTTTCTTAACTTTGTGGTATATATGATGAATTCTTGACTCCATTCTTTCTCCCACTCCATTCTTCTACTACTCTCCCCTTGACTCCCCCTCCCCTCCCATGTACCAATTTCCTGATGCTTATCTTATTGAGTTTTGACCTAGTCGTTCTTTAAAATTTATACTATTTGAGTTCTCCAGATAGTATATTATACTTCATTTAATTCACTTGAACCACTTGCATACTACCCAATTATTACTTATAGATTTACAGGCACATTCTTTCTACTGCAAATGAAGGAAACTATGCAATCTTCATTTCTCTGGATTCGGCTTACTTAATATAATTTTTTCAAGTTTTTCCATTTCCTTATGAATGGTACAATATCATTTTTCTAATGGATAAGTAATATTCCATTATGCATATATACTACATTTTCTTGATCCATTCATCCACTGAGGGACATCTGGGTTGATTCCCTATCGTGGCTATGATGAATAGTGCTACAATGAACATGGTTGTGCTGGTAGCTTTGTTGAAAAATTGTTTGTGTTCTATTGGATAAAAGTCCAGGAGTATAATTTTTGGGTCATAAGGTAGTTCTATGTTTCACTGTTTGAAGAACCCCTATTCTACATTCCAGAGTGATTGAACAGTCTTACACTCCCACTACTGGTGTCTTCCACACTCATCTTTTAAGAAAACTTGTGTGAACTATTTTCCCTGTTTTCCAACTTACTGTGTTTTTAGGTATTTATCTTAAGTGAACAACCAACATTTAATTTTATTCTAGTTAATGAATAAAAATACACCAAGAGGGGGAAGCAAGAAAGGAAGGGAAAGAGTAAGAGAAGAGAGGGAGGAAGAAGGGAGAATGAGAAGGAAGGGAAGATAGGAGGGAAGGAGAAAGAGTGCAGGGAAAGAGGGGAAAAAAAGAAGTCATTTATTATTTTTAAAGAGTGCCCTGGAAATCGCCGTTCTAAAAATCATATCCTTCCTTTTCCCACACAATTTTCTGTATGTGAGAAGCATCTTAAAAATAAAACTGACCTTTCCGAAGGGATAGCAAAAATGACTTTAGTGCTTATCTATCTTTTCAATGTCCTGTTCTCATTTTTGTCCTCTAAATGTACTTGACTGGGAAGAACACTGCCTTTATAAACCTCTTCATCTTTCAGATAAATAAAGAGTAAGTGTGGTAATGTTTTATGGACTGATTTCTTGTCCTTGGTTTTAGGGAGGACCATCAACCACTGGAAAAGAAATCATTATATTCTGTAGCAAAATTAATGAAAGTGTCATAAGCGTCCATAATGTACCTGCTGTGGACCAGGCTCTGTGTCAAAGGCTTTCATGCATACATAGATATACAGGTGGAAAGATACCTGGTTGCTTACATAGAACAGCCAACATCTTCACAGATATTACCTAATTTTGTTCTCTCATATGCCTTGGAATTTTATAGCACCTCCCCCCCCCCATTGTAGCCAGAAACACACCTGTTAAGCCTTGTGTGATTTAAGTAACTGACTTGCAACAAATATTTACATTGCCAAACCTAAGAACTAGTTCACCATACAGCTTGAAAAATGAGAGGATTTGCTCATTGCAAATGTTAAATTGTGAATCAAAAATCATTCTTCCAGCAAAAAAATTTGGGGAACTTTCTGAGAACTGGGTATTTTGCTGTCCAATGCAATGTGTTGGATTTTTGTCCACATGAATGGAGGAAGCCTGTCTGCATCACTATTCCACCCATTCAAATGTTAATCTGTAGTGGAAATTCTCCTACATACACATCAGAAATAATGTTTACACATACAATTAACTATCAAGAAGGGATCCTTCAGGACACATGAAAGGAGGGATGCACGTTGGGCAAAGAGAAACCTCACATCCAGTATAGGGTATTAAACATAAGGCCATGGTAAGAAGTGACATCCATTGCTTATAATAGCTATGCCGCACCAAAAAGCCTTAGTCTATCATGTCAACTAACTTGTGGCATTTACCTCAATGAAAATTAAAAGGAGATAACACATATTGCCCTACACAGCTGAAGAATGAATCTTCTGAGCATTAATTAGATATATTGAAAGAAAAGTTCAATAATTTTTTCATCCAAAATTCTTTTGCTACCTTCCCTTGCTAATGACAAGATCAAACTATCAGAGTTAGAGCAACAACACTGAAAATGAACTATGAACTGCACCTTCTGAGAAAAGCTTAAAGTTTCTCAAAATTATAGAACCAATGGCTGATTTTGTTGCTCTTTTTTTCTCTTGGGGTTTCTAGTGTAATTACTGCATTTTCTTCTATGAGAAAGAAATTGGGTTTTGGCTAAAGAGCCAGGAAAACAATGTCATTTATAACTTAGACTACTCATTTTAGTCTTCACTCAGCCTCAGTTAAATCTTCTATAGGATATTTCTACCCTACTGATGATTTTTTTTTAAAATTTGGTTGTGTTGAAAACATGGTCTACTAATACAAGTAAAACACTACATATATATATATATATATATATATATATATATATATATATATATATATATATACCAGCAGTGCCAATTTGATTTTAACAGTATGGGATTTTATTCAACTAACAAACTAAAAGAATTTACACTCAAAAAGCTCTGGGCATGACATCAGGGGGCATAGAAAATAAAAGATATCTGTTTGGCTTAGAGAAAGGCATGGCAGGTGCAGATAAGAAGCCAGAAGCACTTACACAGTAAAATTTTCTGAAAATGTGTGTTTACAAAATGAAATGTATTCACCGACAACACATTCTGACTTCTATCCTTAAAATGAAGATAAAAATATAACTCATTCTAAGGAAATTCACTTTTTAGTCAACTTAATTAAAATGTGATTCTTTTTAAAAAGGAAAGCTTCTTGGACCTTCTCCCAGCCCTCATTGAGTATTTGGAATCTCTTCTTTCTAAGACAAGATCTCTCTATATGGCCCAGGATGACCTCAAACTTGCTATGTAGCACAGTCTAGCTTGGGACTCACAACTTTCCTTCCCCTTCCTCTCAAGTGCTGAGACTATAGGCATGCAGTGGCACTTTCTAATCACTTTTAAGCATTACTTTCATAGATTAATGAAACTGCAATATCTCCCAAAGGGTACCTAGCATTCCACACCAACATTTTGATGCCACAATACAGTGAGGAAGGTGTTGTTCTTTGTTTTATAATCAAAGAAACTGAGCTACTCCTAGTTTGTACTGTTCTAAATCCAGGACTTTTTTCTCAGAATATTTGTAGCCTACTCTAAACTTAAATGGAGCTTTTTTTATTTTACACATTTAATAGCACTTTTCCTCATCAAGATTTCTACCAGCTGAAGAAATTGATTTGCAAGTTATTTTTAGAAATAATTTCACCCATCACTGAAAACAACCTTTACAGAGCTTTTCGAACACACACAGAAATATTGCCTGGCAGTTTAATGAAATGGAAAAAGGAGAGAGAAAAATTATTGGAAACTAAAGAGTGTTTATGCATAAACACAAGAAGCCTGAAGGATGACTTCCACAGAGCTGCCTTGGCTCTGCCTTGGCTTGTCAATTTATCATTGACCTAACCTAAGGTCTGTTAGGTATTTCTTGGGTCTTCTGGAAGCATCAGGG
Organism: Perognathus longimembris pacificus; assembly: GCF_023159225.1. Classification (NCBI taxonomy): domain Eukaryota; kingdom Metazoa; phylum Chordata; class Mammalia; order Rodentia; family Heteromyidae; genus Perognathus; species Perognathus longimembris. The sequence goes on along the minus strand of NC_063161.1, from coordinate 119,684,875 downwards.
CACCTGATTGGAACATTCATTCCTCAAGCTACAGGGTTCAAAACAATCCCTACAATTTGAGGTGCTAATTGAGGCAGTTAAAAATAGTAACCGTTGGGAATCTGAGTAAGGCTCAATGAGAGAAGCAAATCAAAGTCAGACAGGTGAGGTGCAAAGGGCAAGGAAACCCAAACAGAAAACTGAGTCATGGGAGACAATGTTCAGTAGCTCAGAAACAAGCTGAGAAACATGAAAAATGAAGTATATGAGCTCTATGAAAAGTCAGAAACCCATTTCTGTCATACTCACTGTCTGCTCCAAGAGACCATCCAAGTGAGCTACAGGAATTAACTTTTCTATTTGTTCTCTAATTGGTTCTACCTGCAAGTCTACAGCGTGAATCTCTAAAGATTCCCACAATAGCTTATAAAATTTGCATCACTTTATGCATATGAATATGAGAATACATGCTATTTTACACTTTCCATTCCCCAAATGCAATGAATTTGCTAAACCCATCCAGGAATGAAGCTCAACTCTGCAGTACTTATCATTTTTAAGGACAGATTTTTGCCATGTTTGCCCATACAATCCTGACCCTTTCACCATTTGGCTTTGCTCATGGCAAGACTCACATTTAAGACATCAATAAGCCTAGAAGACACCCCTAACATATTCCAAACCATCCTGGCCTATCAAATAGACTAGGGTGTCCCCTGTCTTAACTCTGCAGTACTATCATGTTTAGCTATAGTGTGGATCCAAAAAGAACAATGCATGGGTCTCCCTGTTCACATGAACGAACGAGCTGCTTTAGGAAAAGTACACCATTTCCCCTTGACCAACTGAGATACAGTTTTTGGCCATGTTGATCCAAAGGACTCCCTTTGCCAGGACTTCCAAGCAAAGGTTTGCACTCAAAATGCTGCCTTGGTACTGAAAGCAATCCCTCTAGAAGAGGAAAGCATATTTCTTCCAGATCAACTTTCTGATTTCTGTTGGGGGAAGGCATCTTTGCCTCTCTTATGACAATGTGAAGCATCTTTCTGTGCCTTTTGAAAGTTGGAAATTTGAATTAAATGACCCCCAAAACGGGGAAATAATTAGAGTTGACTGAAGTGATAGCTCATTAACTTCCTGAGTTTCTAGAAGAGTCTACAAATCCATTTCCACATGGATTTGTGATTTTCCTTCAACACAGTGAGTTCTCGCATTAATAAATTCTCTTTTTTCACGTTAAGCAGATGTTAAGTTTCTTTTGATTGCAATCAGAATTTTGAGGCTTGGTTCCCAAAAGAGAAGATGGTGACGAGCCAGAGAGGATTCGCCAAGCTGGGAAAAGAAAAAGGAGTGTGGAGCCATGTGCTCCATGCCATGTCCTGGGAATTTTCTTCAATACCTCTCCAAATGTTTTCAAACCAACTGTCCTAGCTGTATAAAATGTCAATTCTGTTTGTGCCCAGCTCAATTTTTATCACTCAGTGGAGAAGTCCTGGCTGTTCCACAAGTTCTGGTTAAAGTCCTAGGTAAAAGAAATGAGGAAATACACTAACCATTGCATAATTAGTGAAGTTTGATGGGCCATGTCTTTCATGAAAAACTAAAATGATATTTCTTTTTTTTTTTTTTTTTTTTTTTGGCCAGTCCTAGGCCGTGCACTCAGGGCCTGAGCACTGTCCCTGGCTTCTTTTTGCTCAAGGCTAGCACTCTGCCACTTGAGCCACAGCGCCACTTCTGGCCATTTTCTGTATATGTGGTGCTGAGGAATCGAACCCAGGGCCTCATGTATACGAGGCAAGCACTCTTGCCACTAGGCCATATTCCCAGCCCTAAAATGATATTTCTTGAAGAGTGAAAAAGAGTGAATAGCACCATTTCTAAGCAAAACACCGACTGATGATGTGAAATGTCATTCATTTGATCAGACAGAAGCAGAAAGATAGTGAGTTCAAGGCCAGCCTGTGGTACACAATGAAGTTCTTGTCTTTATTGTGGCTGGGTCAAATGTCCACCACTTGCTTTAGACCTGCCATGTCCATTCAAGATGCATCTCTGCACCCCATGAAACATATGCCAAGGCAAATGTTCCTTGCCATTGCTCCAGCAGCTCTCTGGGAATGGAAATCTGTATCTCTTCTAATTGCTCAGGTGCACTCCTCTCTCTAGCCACATTGTAACCTTCTTTTTCTCTTGGGGCCTTTGGTGTTTTAACACAGCATTTTTGTAAGTGTCTGGCACACAGTAAGCACTCACTAGTTCATTCAGTGTCCTTTCAAAGGATGGCAAGCCTTCCTCACGCATCTCTTCAGCAAATGTGCTGCAGTGGAAGTTTATGTCAGTCTAATGCTAGCATCAGATTCCAAGCTGAATTTTCATTGTGGATTCACAGTGTTACTGAGACTTTAATGTGTTTTAAAAAAAATTAAAAAAGAAAAACTGTAAGCAAAGAACGTAAAGTGAATGTTTAAGCTGTGCCTTTCCCAGGGTTTCCCTTCACGCTTTGCCACCAGAATTCTTCCATGCATTCCATCCCTTACTTGGAACAAATACAAATTAGATTTGACAATCATTGATATTAAATTCAACAATAATTGTATGTTGAATGCCAATTTAGAGATTCCATTATATTTTTTTCTGGTGAAACTATGTTTAAGGTCGTAGCTGCCCCTCCCTTATTAATGGTGTGTGTCTCCTGTTTCCTATGTGCTGTGTCACATGATATAATGTGCCAGTTACATTTGCCATGGAAACAGGCCATTCCCTCAGGACTTTCTGTTTACAGTACTCTGGTGAGAGAGATTGAGACTGATCCACTTCTAGGTTGCTGCTGAAGTTTTCTTTCCCTTTACCATTTTCATCAAAATTTATATGAGAGTAGCTCTGAGGACAGAATCATTATTGCAAGAAACTGATCTTTTTAGTCCTGCTGGTATCCATTAGCAAGTTGACAATAAGGTGTTGTTTCTCCTAATTGAGCTACCAGAATGCTACAGGTTTTATACTCAGTTATCGCCATTCTATATAAAACTACCTACAACGGGCACCAAAAGGAACATCTGATATAATTTTATGTGTGTTGGTTTAGACATTGCCCATCCGAGTGCCAGACCAGTGAATAACTCTGATGTTCATCACTACAAGTCAACATGGTTATAATTAGGATCTCACCTCCGGAAAATGTTCACATAATGCACGTCCATGGTGCAGGATAATGAGTTTCTGAGGCTCTTACCGAAGTCCCAGTTCCAATTAACCTGTAGCAGGGAGAGTGCAGGAGAAATGTCAACAGCAAAATCAAGCTGGTGGACTTGGACACCAGCAATGATGATAAATCACTCTGGTGGAACCCATTAATCAGTGCCTACTTCCTGTACAAAGAGCAGTTGCTTTTGCAAACTCCTGTTTGTCAGTGCTCTCTCAAAATATTTTTCAAATGTATTGTGCTATTTTCTGAGACAAAGGTCAACTGAATGAGTCTCTAGAGAATAAGAGCAAATGATCTCCCCCACTCATTAATTTATAGATCCTCCATATACGTGTAAAATGTTCCATGTTACCTGAGCACTGATAATAGCCAAGCTTGCCAGTATTTGGTAGACTATATCATTACCCCCTGCCTTATTTTTTGGTTTTCTATCTAGAAAGTATCTTGCTTCCAAAACTTCTTTTGGCTGAGCAATATGAACTAGAGGAAGTTGGGGTGAATGAGTAGACAATACTAAAGAAATCAGATTCTGCGGGTTTTCTTTCTGTATTGCCTGGTCTCTCTCTCTCTAGACCTTAACTATTATGTCCAGCTACGAAACACAGCAGTAACAACAAAAAAAAATCCTTGCCCTTGTGAAGATTCCATTCTGGAGAAGGGAGCAAGAGAATAAACAAAATAACATAGAAAAAGAGATATATTAGAAAATGAGACGAGGCTGTGGAGAAGCATAAAGCAGAGAAGAGAGAAAGAAGGAACTTTCAAGGATGGGTGAGGGAAGGGCAGTCCTTTTAAATACTGTCATTAGGGAAGAACATTCTAGAAAAAATGTTATCCATGTTAAACAAGTCAACAAAGGCATAAAAACTATAAGTCATGAAGGGAAAGTTCTGAGATCTATGAGACCATCTGGTGTAAGATGCATTTCAGACAGTAAAATCAAAGTCATGACTTTAAGGTATCACTGGAAAACTGCCATGCCACAAACAAGGTAGGTAAAGTGAAGGGGTCCCCTGTAGAGTGGGAAGGTCTACTTAGACTTTGAGATATGGGTCGCTTCGGAGGCTTTCAGCAGAGAGGGAAATTCTGGCAATATTTTGAACAGTTATTTGACTATTGTATTAGGAGTTTATATTTCTGCTGAGCACCAGTGGTTCAAACCTATAATCCTAGCTACTCAGGAGGCTGAGATCTGAAGATCGTGATTTGAAGCCAGCCCAGGCAGAAAAAGTCCTTGAGACTCTTATCTCCAATTAACCACCAGAAAATTGGAAGTGGTGCTTGACTCAAAGTGGTAGAGCACTAACTAGCCTTGTGCAAAAGAGCTCAGGCACAGGGCCCAGGCCCAGACTTCAAGCGCCCTGACCAACAAGAACAACAACAACAAGGAGGCAGCACAATAGGACTGAGAGGCTTCAAGCCACTTAACAGCTGGAGTAGAAAGTCCAGGTTGAAGCAGTGAAGTAAAACATGAGGATGCACAAGAAAGACAGACAAGGTCATTCTGACAGGTTTCTCATGCCACTCCAAGGAGCTGACACTGCAGTGGGGAACCAGTGCTCTACCCAGAGAGAACAGAGGATAATTTTGAGGCCTTCTCAGGATGCACCAGAGAATGTACGGACTTGAAGCAAAAAGATTGTGTGTGTGTTTGTTTGTGTGTGTGTGTGTGTGTGTGTGTGTGCGTGTGTCTGTCTGTCTGTCTGTCCTGGGCTTGAACTCAGAGCCTGACTGCTGTCCCTGAGCTTTTATGCTCAAGACTAGCACTCTACTACTTGAGTCACAGCTTCACTTCCAGCTTTTTGGGGGTTAATTGGAGAGATAAGGATCTCATGGACTTTCCTTCCCAGGCTGGCTTTGGACTATGATCCTCATATCTTCTGAATAATTAGGATAATAGGCATGTGCAACCAGTGTTGGGCTGACAAGACAATTTTTAAGAGGTTTTCATGGATGCTTGGTTCAGGGACAATCTTAGGGGGAAGGATAACAGCAGGACTCTAAGTGGATGGTGGAATCATTAACCAGTACAGGCAATGCAAGAGGAACAATACCTCTGAGTGGGAGAACAGAAAAGATGGATTGTAATCTGTTTACTTACAAATATTTTCTTTTAAGGCACTTAAATCACAAATAGGAAATTACCCATTTTGGAGCAGTAATGGCTTCCTCAAGGTCTCTGTCACTATTTTACCAGCTTCTTCTTTTCATGATATTCTTAACTCGAGATTTTTCTGTCTTTTTATATAAAAATACATTATGTTTGTAAATGATAAAGGCATCAAGTTATTTTGAAGTATAGGGGCATCTAGACTTATTAGTATCTCAACTGGAAAATTCTAATTATACAAATAAAAAAACACCTGAACTTTAATTTATTTTGTTGTACCTTAAATATTTCAAGGAAGGCATGAGAAATGCCATTTGTGTAGCTCAGAGAATGTGCCCATAAATAGCCCCTGCCTCTGTGGACACATTGTGCTTTAGAAAAGATAAAGCGCCATGGACAAAGAACAGAACCCCACTTAGTGAGCAGTTTACTGGCTGAAACCATGAAAAGCACCAAGTATTAAAACCTCAGGGAAAAGGACAAGATGTCCTGCATTGAACAAAACCTAATGGTTTTAGTAGCCCTTCTGAGAGAAAAAATAATAATCTGCTAGGAAAGAGAAAGTGCTATTTTGTTACTAGCACATGCTGTTCTCATGAATCGCTGGAAACAAAGAAATGTATACTAACAACACAGCCCTGCTTTAATTCACTTACATTCTCTTTCTAATCAAGAACTTAAAACTCTGCACTCAAAATGATGGATAACTTTGTACAGAGCTAGAAAATAATTTTTGATTTCTTACCTTATAAAAAGCAATTAGTAATGTACCTGAACTACTGCATAAGTACACAGCTTTCTTGTGTTTTTCTCACATTAAACAGGAAATAAAAATCAAGGTTCTCTCTTCCTTATTGAGAAAGAATGAAAATTAATAAGATTCATCATTAAAAGGTTCCAGGAAGAAAATGTGAGATTTTCTAAAAAATAAAATCCATTATTTGTTTACCATATGCTCTCTCTCTCTCTCTCTCTCTCTCGCTCTGTGTGTGTGTGTGTGTGTGTGTGTGTGTGTGTGTACACATATGCACTTCTAGCTCCACCTATGACTTTTTGGTGATTAATTGGAAAAAAGAGTTTCACAGATTTTGCTGTCTGCACTGGCTTCAAACTATGATCCTCAGATCTCAGCCTCTTGAGTAGGATTGCAAGCATGAGCCACCAGAACCCAGCTTCTTTGTATATATTGACTCCTATTAGCTTCCATCTACAGATAAGCTTTGAAATCCTGTGAGTTAAATGATTTGTAAAATGAATATGTTACAATATTAGGGATCATATCTACTTTTTAACTAATTATAAAGCCTGTTCACGTGGCTGGGGATATGGCCTAGTGGCAAGAGAGCTTGCCTCGTATACATGAGGCACTGGGTTTGATTCCCCAGCACCACATATACAGAAAATGGCCAGAAGTGGCGCTGTGGCTCAAGTGGCAGAGTGCTAGCCTTGAGCAGGAAGAAGCCAGGGACAGTGCTCAGGCCCTGAGTCCAAGGCCCAGGACTGGCAAATAAATAAATAAATAAATAAATAAATAAATAAATAAATAAATAAATAAATATAAAGCCTGTTCACTTAGAGAATAGCCTCACACAAACTATTCTCTTCTCCCTATGGCATACACACACACCCAGTTGCTCAGGCCAAAAACCTAAGGCTTACAGCTAACAGACACTCACTTTACCTGCAAGTGAATCAGCAACCCTCAGCTCTTCCTTGTCAGCACCCCTCAAAGTTCTACCTTTTCAACACTCCTGAAAGCCATGTATCTCTCCTCATCTCCACTGGCTCTAGATGAGCACAAGCCACCTAAATTATTCCTTGGACAACAACAGCATTATGATACTGGGTCCTCCCTCCCCTAACATCTCTGTCCTTACCTCACTCCAATTTCCTTCACCCACGTACATGTTTAGAAAATTCACCTTAGGTAAATTATATTGTTCCCTTACCTAATGCTTTTCACTGGCTCTTCTCTAAGAAAGAAAACCAGGTAAAGGCAAGAGTAGGGGGGGTCTATGAAGTCAGTAACCACACACCAGGCACCCTTGATATTTTGAGGAGTAGAATGCACCTTTAGAATCAATGAACCTTGTGTTTTTATCGTAAGGACACTGATTGACTAGGGCCACATTACTAACTCGCATAGGTAAAGTGACTAGAAACAACAAACATTTATTCTCTCACAATCCTGAGAGCCAGAAGTCTGAAATGAAGACACTGGCAAGAACTCACTCCCTCTGAAGGCTCTAGAAAGAATCCCTCCAGGCTTCTAATTGTTGCTGGTAATCCTTACTATTCCTTAGCTTGGAGTTACAACTCTCCAATCCACCCTTGTTGCCATGTGGCCTTATGTGTGCTCAAATCTGTTTCCTTTGTCATTGAGTTTAGGAACCACCCAGATGCAATATGGCCCCATCTCAAGTTTAGATGAAGGTCTGCAAAGACCCTGTGTTAAATAAAGTCATATTCATCAGGAAATAGGACATCCACATGTCTTTCTGGGAGAACACAATTCTAATCTACTTCATTGTGTTTGCCCTATGACCTCACACTTCACTGAACCTTTGATTTCTCATTTATACAGCAGAAATGCTAATTCCCAATTTCCCAGGCTACCATGAGCAAGAATTGTGTTAATGTGTGTGATGTATTTATCACAGTGCCTGTCTAACAGAGAACACTCTGTAAATGGCAGCTTTGATCTACCATCAGATTTTTTTTTCCTTTAAGAAAATTATCTCTAAATGCACTAAAGAAACTCGGCATTTAAAAAAACCATTCTCCTGTGCTGAGTCTTCTTATAGCAGGATATATACATAGACTATCATAAAAAAAAATGATCCAAACTTAGAAGTGAAGTTTCTCCAGGGTGCTGATCTATGATGGGAATTCAGAAGGAGCTCCAATAGACACATGTTAAAGAAACACCCCCCTCACCCCCTCCATTATTCCAACAAGGTCACAGTCATTTCAAAGGAGATGCCTCTGAGCACACACCTTCCAGTCTTCTCCTTCCAGCTGTCCAGCTGCTTATTAGCAGAGAGACAAGAGATTGGAAGTGAAATCAATGCCTGTTTGCAAATTCAGATCCACACTCTAGTTTGCTGCTGCCACCAGGTTTGTTACCAGCAGCTTTCACTAGGCATCGTTGGTCTTAGCAGCCCAGGGGTCCGTGTGAAAGCACCATCCAGGCAGAAGTACACTTAGTGTAGCAGTGCTGTGGGTGGCATTTAGGCAGCCTCTTTTAGAGAGGGTGGCAGAAATACTTGATGAGAGAAAGAAACAAGGGCCTTCTTGGAGAAGCTGTTTCTTGCATTCAGAAGCCAGAGTTGACTTCTGGGCAAGCTGAGGGCCTGGATGCCTAGGGGACATGAATCCAGGGTTTTTACTGTTGTTCTGATGTATTCTCGGGTCCTCAGGAGCCTATTTGGTTGCCAAGTTAGGAAGCATTTTCTCCCACAGTCTTTTCTGTTTGTCAGAGTAGGACTGGGCATTATCCTGGAGAGGGGATGGAGAGAGAAGACTTATGGCGGTGCACTGTGCTCTCTCTCATGTGTAGAATACTCCCTCTATGTAGAATACTTTCAGCCAAGGTGTGTTGGAGGAAGTCAGAAGCTCACACTCTAAAATTGTTGCAACCAGGGCCTCCATAAGAAATCAGCTTCAGAAACATATGATTGGAACTCCCATCGCATTTTTTTTCACTCACTAGTTGTGTGGCCTTGAGCAAGTCTCTTAACCTCTCTGAGCACTTTTTTCCTCATCTGTGAAAATGAGCACTGGTACCTTCTTTGTAGGGCTGTCATCAGCTTAAACTAGATAATAGAGATACATAGTTGCACTTTTTTTTCTTCTCCTCATTCCAAGGAATGGGCCAATATATTGAACACTTAACCACTTATAAACCTTGCAAGTAAATATAGAATATATTTTATCAGAACTTGTTTTGCAAAACAATGAAGATCAATCAGTGTTTTATTTAGCACTTGCCTGGCTCTGCTACTGCTTTAATTTTACAGACATGGTGTTTCTTAGTGATCAGAAACCAGTAGGATGAGTAATGTACCCAGGCACAGACACACACACACACACACACACACACACACACACAACACCACTTATCAAGTAGTGAATGAGATCAATGAGACAATTAGTTGTAAGAGTGTAACATAAATCCTGATGAGAGATGTTCAGAAAACAGGTATTAAATCAAATTGAGAGGCAGCAGGAAGCAGGGTATTGTTTTTCAAAAGAGAAGTGGGGAAAAAACACCTTAAGTGAAAATAAGAGCAGTTCCTCCATCTTGGGGACTGCGGACATCTCAGTGTCTTTGTCATTGACAGTACTTAGCTTGGCAGAAATGTGCATACCTTCAAGAGTGAATATAGCCTAGTGATCAGTTCCTACTACAGCAAACAAGACTGAAGGACAGAGAAGCAGAAGCAACAAGCCTGAGTCCTACTGTGTACCTGGCACTATCTCTGTCTCCTAGGAACATATAGTCTGTGTCTGCATTATCCTGTATAAGTGGAGCCTGTGAAGTGTAACTTGTCCAAGTTGAGTTGTGCTGTACTAAAAGGTGCTCTGGTTTCCAAACAGTGAGAACAAAAAAAGTAAATGGCATGTATCATTTTTATGGTGTGAGCTGGGCACCAATGGTTTACACCCATAATCCTGCTCAGGAGGCTGAGTTCAAAATCAATCTGAGAAAAAGTGTCCATGAGACTCTTATCTCCTGTTAACCACCAAAAAGCCAGGAGTAGAGCACACCTGGGGTAAAGGAGCCAATTGAGAGCATGAGGCCCTGACTTCAAGCCCTAATACCAGCACACAGACACAGACAACACACACACACACACACACACACACACACACACACACACACACACACACGTGGATATAAGTAAACTATAAGATGAAATTTTCTTGTCCCTTTTTTTTCCTTATTTATTGTCAAAGTGATGTACAGAGAGGTTACAGTTTTATACGTTAGGCATTGGATACATTTCTTGTACTGTTTGTTACCTCCTCCCTCAAATGTACCTTCCAGGATACTTGTAATGACATATGTGTCTCACATTATATTTCTACCAGACAATGCTCATCTAGAGGTCAAAGGTCTTGGCCTTTATTGACAGAGAAGAACATAAAACTTGAGCACTGCTGTGGAGAATCAGCAGGATTCAGGTAAAAGAGAAAGAGGAAGGATTTTCCAAAAGACAGAGAATGATTAGTACAAGCACCAAGGTGGAATATGCAAGGCATATTTAGGAAATCACAAGTAGGCCATCCAGAAGGCATCTGTTTTAAAAAAAAAAAAAAAAACCTCTCAGCGCTGTTTTAACAAAACTATATTTTCAGGAATTCACACTCAATATTTGTTGATAAGGATTACATGATCAGTAGACACTGATCACTAGGGGAGCAAGGGAACAATAGAAAATTACAAAAGGAAGCTCCATAACTTTGGGAATGGTTTTGTAGTCAAGGACTACCTCAGAGAAAATTTAAATGTTATCTCATGATTAAAGATTCAAAAAATGAAAGGTAATGATTCCTTTTTTTTTCTTTGCCCATATGGGATTTTTTATTCTTCTATTAATGAACAAGTTTTAATTCTATGAACATGGAAGGTGAAAAAATATCAACACTGTTGTAGAAGTCTGAATATAAGGAATAAAACAAGCCACATACTTTAAGATAAGTGTTAAAGATAATTCTGTATTGTTATACAGCACCAAGTAAGTTAGTGATTCTTGTCATAGCCTTTATTTGTTTGGACTTCCTTCTTGGAACTATAAATTCGTTATAGTGAAGGAAAAGATGGATGAAGGAACAGGTGACAGATGTTCACATGTGGTTTACAACAGGAGAATTAAGAAAGGTCCCTAATCTTTCAGATAGCATGCTGTGTGATGACTACAAGGATAATCTGTAACAGCTCCTTGCAAGAAGAACTATTGAGCTGAACTGCTTCAACCTGGTCACTCTCATTTTTGTTTTTAAATACCTTACCAGAAGTTTTTCTTCTTAAAAAGATGATCTTACAATAAACTCTGGTTTTTCCTTAACCAGCTCAAGGGATGATGAAGCATAATGTACCTGATAAACTATGTTGGATTCTTTCTGTAGTAGTGTCTTTAAAGCTGCCCATGGTGCTTACAGATTCAACCTCTAGGACTGGAAATGAATGACTGACGGCTAGAAGGGAGTGTCAGTTTAATAACAAAATACATTAACACAAAAATATGGAAGTCATTGGTATGTTTATTTATAGTGTATAAAGAGGAAGGTCACAAGAAAGATTAAATGTGAGAGTTATTAATGTCAGGATTTGCTTCTCTCATCCAATGACCGTCAGAACTATACAAGATAAAGTTTCTCACAACGTAGGAAGTCAATAAATCCAATGTAGGAAAGTCTCTGAAAGTGTCCAAATATCATATTTTATATCAGCATCCCTCTCCTTTTATATTGATAAATATAAATACACCAGAGCCACACCACACTGGGTCAGAGCTAGTAGATGTTTGAACTTACACTAAGTTCTAAACTGACCTTTCTCCTTATGAATATGTTACATTAAGGAAACTTTAAAAAAAACCTATGTATATCTCAGTTTCCTCATTTTCAAAGGGGGATAACAAAACTACCTGTCTCATAAAAGTGTTGTGAGATGACAGAAGAACATCTATAAAACATTTTGGCTGTTCCTGAACTGTATATCTTCGTTATGGGGTAGGTATTACTGAGTGACTGTGGAAGCTTTCCTTGAAAAAGGGAAAAACAGAGGCTCGGGATCAGAAAGGGGTATTTTACAAGATTTTTAAATGCTCCAGTTCCTACCAATGAAGAGCAAGGGAAGCATGAGCATCTGAAGTAGAATATTCTAGGCCTTTCTTCCCCCTTCTGTGCTCTCTCACCTGACACACTTCTGAGAAAGACTATAAGCCACTGTGCTTCCGCATTCTTCTTCTCACTCTCACTCCTAAGTACCTTTTGAAGAATTTCCCCCCTTTTCTCAAGTAGCTGAGCAAAGAGCACTTCAGATTATTTCAAGGAGGATATCTGTGTGTTTTCATTGGTGCCCTGAATCAAAACAGAATTGTGTGATCATCAAAAGAAATGATGAAGTACGGTGATCAATATAAATGCATCGAGATATAGGGATTAAGTCATCACCAAAAAACTCCTCCCTCCACCCTCTGGATTCCTACTCATATGACTGAGTCACTTCTGCTAAAAATAGTCCCAAGAAGAAATGGTAGAGCAGTAATTATTCTGACAGCAACTTCCTCCACCTGCTTGCCTGTGCAGGAACTAGGATACTAAAGACAGGGGCACAGCCCAGAGAGGAGAACAATCAGAAGGATGCTTTGTGGCAGAGGAAAGTTTCAGATCTGTACACCTTTCATCTGTTTGCTTTTTATTCCTTTTTCATCCGGGAGAATTGCAGCTTGCTGAGTAGCCAGCCTATTTGCATTTAAAAGGGCGCCATTTCTGCACAATCCCTTGCCTCTTCACTTTAAAAATGAGAATGTTGACCCATAGCTTGAGATTTTGATGGTCATAAAGGTTGGGACCAAAGTTCTGCCTGACTGTTCTTCTGCTGGCATTCATGAGAAACTGAAGAACGTATCTGAAAATCCTGACCCACATAGAGCCTGGCTTCCTCTTGTACCATTCTGAGTGAATTTGTGCCTTTTCAGGAAATCAGCTTTCTTAAAGGTCTTTCTTGGGTCTTCACCTAAGGTCTGCCAGTTAACACAGACCACCTGGTCTGAGAGCTAAAATGAGAACAGATCACCAACACTAAAAATGCAATCTACTCTGGACATTCATTCTCAGGCCAAATGGCATTAAGAAAGTTAATATCAGAATGGGATAAAATTTACCCCTAATTATTATTATTATTATTCTAGAGGATAAACTCGAGTTTTCCCATCACTGCCTGGGTTCAATTCCTAGACTTTTCACCAGAGGTAGTTGAGAACCTAGCAAAAAACATACAACACCCTCAAAAAAATAACTGAAGAGAATGAAAAATAATTTGTCCCAAATATATAGGTAAGAGTATTCATCTCCTAGGACTGTAGTAAAGAGCCACGAACTGAATGACAAAACAACAGAAGTTCATGATATTATTCTGGAGGAAAATCTAGAATCATGACGTTAGAGAACTGCGTTCCTTCTGAAAGTTGCAGTGAGTACTTTCTCAGCTTCAGCAATCTTCAGCATCCCTTGGTTTGCAGCTGTATAGTTCAAATCTCTGCCTTCATCCTCCCTGTGTGTCTGTCTGCCTTCACATGGCATCTTTTTTTTGTTTTTGTTTTTCTCTGGTTCTTGTTTAACCTTAACTTTCACTGACACAAAATGGTGCATATTTATGGGGTACAATGTGCTATGTATACATAGACTGGTAGACAGATAATAGATAGATAGATAGATAGATAGATAGATAGATAGATAGATAGATAGATAGTGTAATGATCAAATAAGAGTATTTAGTTTGCCTTCAATAACCCCACATTTGTTTGTGGTGAGAAACATAAGAGTCCTGTCTTCCAGTTATTTGGGGCATATACAATGCATTGTTTTTAACTACAATCATCCTCCTGTGCATTAGAACACAAGAGCTCTTTCTGTCTTTCAATAATCATTTTACTGTTGACCAAACGCCACCATTTTCCTCTCCTCCCAACAGAGGGCCATTTTATTAAAATCACTCCAGTTATATTGCTTTAGAGCCTCCCGTTCTTTATCATAACCAATTATATCTGCAGCAACTCTTTGTAAACAAGGTCATATTCTGAGGTACTGTAGGATAAATTTTCAACATATCCTTTTGAGGGGACAAAATCCAACTCACAAGAATAGATTTTAAGTAAACAACAAGGGTCTATGAAATACTCTTATCAGTGTGTTTCCTGAAGGTATTGGTACAGACATTTACTAGAACCTTCTGAGACATACTGTTATAGAATAGGACCACTGGACAGGAGGTATGGCCTTGGGCAGAGAAACATGGCCACTGGAAATCTACAGTCACTAGAGAAGGATCTTGGAAAATCAATGCTCTGCCCTCTCTTCCCCCCCAACCTTGGATCTCTTGGGTTTCCTGCTGGTTCCTCCATTGATTGAATCCAACAGAAAGTCCAACTGCTGGAGCTCATTAGTACAGCACCTAAATGTTATTTTCTTGGATTCAAAGCAAGGTAAAAGAGGAAATGTTGAATATGGAGAAACAAACAAATAAGTAGCATAATCTATTAACATCTCCAAAATTCAGTTTCCTTGGTGATAACAGGGTAATAGCAGTGCCTTGTTGCATGAGGTTGACTTGCTTTAATATGAGTTTTGGTCATCTTCAAATGACCCAGCTTCCCCACCATTACCTGATGAACCCTGCTAAATGTAAGAGGTAAAGATGATGTCATCTTTAGGAACTAGGTTCTCTAATGTTTTAGGTCATTAACTAAAGCAGATACTCATGAACATCTGGGACCTATTGTGGCCAGTAGTCAGCTTGAGCAAAGGCTGGGTAATTACCATAAGGAGAGAAGAGCAATCTAGTGGCTCTGACAGATACTGTGGTTGGTGATCTCAGGAACTCAACATCTGGTAGGACACAGATAACTCCTACAAGAAATAGAGGTGAAGACTCTGTATCTTTACATCTGCAGTAGGACATCTAAGAGAATTATGTTGGAAGTGCAATGTTTGAGCTGGGACTTGGACTGTAAGGTTTAAGCATATGGAGATTGTAGGTGAAAGGAATCCACAGTCTAGGTCAAAAAAATATTGTATAAAGTTTACATAGGAAACCATGAGTAACTCTAGAGATTGTAGATGATGAAGTAAAAGACAACATAGAGTTTTATAGGGGAAATGAGACTTAAAGAAATGATGATAAAGGATTTGGGCTGAGTATCCACCTAAGCTTAACATTTAACATTTAAGATATGAAAAATAGCATTACTATGACCACCAGGTCATTCCCTAAAAGTGGTTCTAGATTTCTTCCTGTTCTTTTCTCCTTATGATGACTCTATTTAATTAGATGTGTGCTATAATTTAATTGAATTTCACAGCCTGAAGTTGAAAGGGGTAACGCTTAGAATCCACAGGTGGGTAATTTTGACATTACAAAAGGAGAAAATCTAGAACCACCAGCTAACTCTCAATATACCAAAGATAGCCACTCAGAAGTTTTGGAAAAGCCAGAAGGAGAGCCACCCCTAGTAGAAAGAAGGCTAGGGAAAGAATAGCCCCTCATACTGTGGTATGAGTGAGATTCTAAGAAGGTGGGAAAGGATGGGTAGTGACCATGAGGAAAGGAATTTAGCTTCCCTTGGAGGGAGGATAAGAAGATACAGTGAATGTAGACATGCAGAGTTGAGGGTAGGAATCAAGGGTAACAAAAACCCAGGTATTTCAACTGTCATGGCTACAAAAGGATAGGAGACCAAGAAAACACAGCTATGTGTAAGATTACAAAAGAAGCAAAGGAACTGCAAATTTTTTCAAAGAGAACAAGAAACAATAGAATAGTGTAGATGTGCTCTATGGGCTATGGAAGTGAGGACTTAAATGATAGGAAATTAACAAATTAGAATCAGGGAAAACCAAGGAAACTCAATTCATGAGGAAGAATGGTAGCCAAAGGATGTCAGAAATTATTTGGAGCTAGGAAACAAAAAAATTAGAGATTAAAATGCTTTGCCTTAAAAGTGATTCTTTAGGTTTCTTTAGACTGGTTGGCATTTTCCTATATCAGGGACAAGGATTTCTTCATTTCCGTATCATCAGATCATGGTAACATACTTAACTTATAGGAAGAGTGCAATAAGCATTTAATTATATATCAACAAATGGACTAATAAGAGAGTTGAATGACAACAGAGAGATTTGGGGTGAAAGTGAGACATTAGAATAGATACCTTTATTCTGGCAAGACATAAAAGAAGATAATGATAGGGTCTTGAAAGCAAAAGAATTATGGATGTGTTTCTTTGAAAATATGGGATAAAATCAGATTATGATAAATTCAATAGGATTAACCACACATAACAACCCAGACCTCTCAGGCATGAGTTTCTAGTATTTTTCTATTTTCACTTTTTAAATTGGTTGTAGTCTTGGCAACCACAAAGACTTTGTATCCTGTTCATTGTGGTATCTGACTTAGCAATTTGACTTAAATGAAAGCTCTCTCTATGGAAATGATCCATTCCCTGGTTTCAGAGAGAAACACAATCTAGTTCACAGTATTGAAGCTGACAGTCTGAGGTCTTACACAAACAATTCTAAAAGGGTCCACTTGTCATAATTGCAGACTTAACTTCAGAAATCCAGCTAGGAAAAGCTATTCAGGCTCTGAGGGGCAGTTAGAACTTGTGGCCACCTGTGAACCTTGTTCACAATCAAGTATGCCACCTTCAGATTGGACTGTTAACCATGGTTTTCAGTGGTGGTGCCCTCCTCCCAGGCCCATGTAAGACTTCAGTAGTCAGTCTCAGCGGCCTCTCCCACTGAGCCCAGCACATGCAAACTCCAAATTGTTCACAGCACTTTAGGCAACCTCCACCCACCTGTTCTAATTGGCAGGGGAGTAGAAAACCATTTGACTCCAGCCTTCAGAAAGTCTTTCCTAGAGGATATGTGTACAACTGGAATTCATACCACTGGGAAGCTCTATAAATCTGTCATGAAGAAATCCCTCATTTACTAATGAAGTACTATTAATACCTTATCCACACTCATCACCAAATAAGAATTATAAATGAGCTGGGTTTGTTTGCATGTGCCTACAATCTAGCACTCAGGAAGCTAAGGCATAAGGATTGTGAATTCTAGGACAATCTTGACTGCATAGCAAGACCTAGTCTCAATAATTCGGGGTGGGGGTGGGGGGAGAGAATGGGGATGGGATTTTACAGAAAACTGAAACACATTCACTTCCTGTGAATGTGTACATAAGGAGTACTCATTATGCACTCCCTGCCTGGAAAATGTACTACATTGGGCATAATTTAACCTCAGTTTAGTTCTTTATCTTTTGAATATATTGAAAATATCCTTTACATTTGTAGATGTGTCTCAAAAGACATCTTCCTCTCTTCCAACTAGCTTATGCATCTTTAGATATCTGTAGAGTACCACTCGATTGTCTTCCAGTGGGCTCATCTCCTTTTCATTTTCTCTTTAATTCTAATTTTGAGGCTACTTAGGCAGTATGAATAGTTACCCAAGAGCTAAGGTTAAATGTTAAATTACCAACTCATTTTTCACTGTACCAATGTGACAGGTGGGAGGGTTTGGTGAAGAATAGATTCTTGGTATAATGATAGATAATTCTCATGCATTCTAAATTACAAGCTATAGTGATAGACACTCAAATCTGTGGAATTATAATTCAAGGCTAATGAAATATCTTGGCATCCCTGGAAAACTGTTTTGTTTTGCTACAATACTTATCTGAACAAACTAATATGAATCACAGGTTTTAACTAGGTTACAGACCATGAGCAATGAATACCCATAAGGATAGTGGCTTTTTTAAAAAATGGAAATGAGGAAAATTATCTCTGAGAAAATGAGGGTATTATCATTCCTCTGCATGTTGTAAACATGGTCTCTATGATCCCTTTCACTGTCCTCACAGTACATGCCCGTGCTTGCAGCACAGCAGCCATTGTAGCCCAGTGTTGGATGAGTAAAGCAGTTGGACATCAGGGGACTCATGGAACTGGGATGATAAGCTGATGTGGAACAATAGGATCCATAAAGGATTCACTGCTCACAAACAACTACAAGCTGGTGTAGGAAAGATACTGTCAGAAAAAAACAACTTATGCTGTGTTTTGCCATGCCACTTTCTTTTTTGTTTTCATTCTCACTCCAAGAGCCATACCTCCTTTCTTTATCTCAAGTGAAATGTACAGAAAATTCACCTAAAGGACAGGAAAATGGACAGTAACCTCCAGGTTCTTCATTGAGACAGACAAGTGGCATGATAACTGCGTAGGCAACAAAAATAGTACAATTAACCAAGCAGGAAGAAAGGCAGATTCTCCAAGTAATCAAGAGTTGTGACCTCTTGCACAGGAGAAAAGACTATGATTTTGGAACCCTTGCCATTGTTTGAGCACACAGGTACTGCTTTGTCCAAAGCAGCCAGGCTTAATATCAAGAATATTCCTAAGTCAATGGCCTGGGCAAGACAGAAGATAAACTCATGAGCACAGCCACAGTAGAATGTGTGGTTCTCAAAAACATGTGACTAATCAAATAGACTACTTAGATTTGAGATTTATTCCAATGTAAGCTAAGACAATAGTTATCCACTTCAGAAGCATTTCAACACTGTCAGCAGAATTAATTACACATAAAGTTATCAGTTGTTGGCATGTGCTCATACACACACACACACACACACACACACACACACACACACACACACCAAAATAGAAGCTGAATTGCAAAATACCTGAAATTAATTTGTATATACTTGTATGTTTAGTTGTTGTTTGTGTATTTTTAATTATGAGTATGTGCACACCATGTTTTGTCTTCTCTGCAAATGGCCTGGCTGGCTGTGAAAAAGCAGTCCACTCAAGGACATTGCTGAGTGTTTTAATGAGGCCAAGGTCACAGCTTCAATTCCCATTTGGCCAGTTAGCTTTGCCTGGAGCCACAAGCTTTGCTGCTCCCTAATTATCACATCCAAGCTGTCTCTATGGGGTGGGAGGATGCTGGGTAAGGCGGATTATCAGGGCTGGTACACAACTGCAGGTCAAGCGTGTGATGGACAGGTCTAGAGGAATGAGAGCAGTCACCACTCACCAGCCTGTTCTTCATCTTCAAATGATAACTGCTTCTGTAACTTCCCTGTGCTGGGTCCCTGCAAAAATCCATTTGGGGAATCTTTATATCAGCAGACTGAATTGTTTCAGCATCTAATCTCATAGCTGTCAGCATAAGCTCCTGGAATTCAGTGAGCATCATTATCTTCAGACGTCAAAGGAGGCACGAAGGCATTTGGCCATATCTTATATTTCCAGCTCTTAATTCTGTTGCTGAAGAATGTGCTAACAATATATAACAGTTGTTTTATTTACCTTGTTTATTATTTACTACATGGCAAGGCCCTGTGCATGAATTCTCTCCTTTAGTGCTCAAATTAGCCTGTGAGGTAAAACCCAATATTTCTTTTAATTATATTTTATTTATATTTTTATGGTGACTAAGGTTGAGACCAATAAAGTTACCAGTCATACTCAGTCAGGGTCTAAGTCAGTAGCCTACTTCCAGATCTATGCTCTTTAGTTATGCAGCCATGAGATAAACCTGCAAATGTGGCATGCTGGACAGAATACTGAGTACTTAGCTATTGGATAACTACTGTGGATTCACACTGCTTTAAATTCAGAGCTAATTTGGTAGATACTACTATTTTTATCACTCTTGTTAGAATCAGATCCAAGATGACTACCTGGCAAACTATGCTAGTTAAACAAGCTTTCTCCAGTACTAATAGTCAAGCCTTATTGGCATGCCCTGTCCATACTTCTTTATTGAATCACATAGCACTGAGAATAAGTAGACAATGGCCTAGACTTAAGAAATTTTGATGGCATAGAGAGACTAGAACATGCTTGTATTTCTCCAGATGAAACTTGTGTTCAAGGAAGTCTTTGATCCAGTTGTACTCTTTCCAAGCATCATATTTTGGGGGTGCTATTTTCAAGTACTGAAAGAAAACCCACATGAAGTCCAAATATAGTATTCTCACCAGCCCCTCTCCTCCATCTCTTATCATGAACATATGGTTCTAGTGGCTTACAAAACAATATGGTATAACATCAGCACTTGCTTGCTTTCGTTCTTTTCATTGCATCAGTAGTTCCTCTTTTCCTGTCAGTTCTCATACAGGGTGATTCAATGTGCAGGCAGATATATTCTTTATATAATCAGGGAAAAGAAAGAGAAAGAGAAAGAAAGAAAGAAAGAAAGA
Organism: Perognathus longimembris pacificus; assembly: GCF_023159225.1. Taxonomy (NCBI): domain Eukaryota; kingdom Metazoa; phylum Chordata; class Mammalia; order Rodentia; family Heteromyidae; genus Perognathus; species Perognathus longimembris. The sequence goes on along the minus strand of NC_063161.1, from coordinate 119,664,565 downwards.
AAGAGAAAGAAAGAAAGAAAGAAAGAAAGAAAGAAAGAAAGAAAGAAAGAAAGAAAGAAAGAAAGAAAGAAAGAAAGAAAGAAAGAAAGAAAGAAAGAAAGAAAGAAAGAAAGAAAGAGAGAGAGAGAGAGGGAAGGGAGGGAGGGAGGGAGGGAGGGAGGGAGGGAGGGAGGGAGGGAGGGAGGGAAGAGGGAGGGAAGAGGGAGGGGAAGTATGAAAAATACTACTGCCCCATCTCAAGAAACAAAGCTTTGCATACCATGATTATTGAAGTTATTTAACTTTATTTCAAATCCTTGAACACTTGTACTATTTACAAGTTGGCTAAAACACTGACTCATTTCTAGCTTTTCATTAGTCTGACACTTGACACACTCTTCTAAATAATGTCCACATTTCTATCAACCACATCTTCTAAAAAATTGCTGGGTCTTTGTTTTTAATCAGTAATGGTAAAATTCAATAGCTTTCTTATTTTGGAATAAATATTTCTAGGCCCAGACAATTTAAGTGAAATCAGCTTTATTAAATAATTTTTTTTGTTTTTTTTTCTCAAATTTTTATTATCAAACTGACGTACAGAGAGGTTACAGTATCATACGTTGGGCATTGGATACATTTCTTGTACTGTTTGTTGCCTTGTCCCTCATGCCCCCCCCTCCCCCCTTTCCCTCTATTAAATAATTTTGAATCACTTCTTTCCCTGTTCTTCTGTTCTCAACCTGCTAACACATATGGGTGATACACAGTGTGTGAAACTGAATGCAGATTAACTTTTTATAGATTATTTCAAAATCATGAGCCCCAGAGACCAACCTTAGCTCCTCAATATTAAAAATATCCTTCTCGGGCTGGGGATATGGCCTAGTGGCAAGTTTGCTTGCCTCATATACATGAGGCCCTGGGTTCAATTCCCCAGCACCACATATACAGAAAATGGCCAGAAGTGGCACTGTGGCTCAAGTGGCAGAGTGCTAGCCTTGAGCAAAAAGAAGCCAGGGACAGTGCTCAGGCCCTGAGTCCAAGCCCCAAGACTGACAAAAAAAAAAAAAAAAAAAATATATATATATATATATATATATATATATATATATATATATATATATCCTTCTCCTTAGATGTCCTTGCTGACTAGTGAATCAGTGTTTACTTCAGTTCCTCTCTGTCCAATAAAGCTGAATAATAGTTTCCCTATTCCAACTAACTTCTGTTTAAAAATAGTCTCATATCTCAAGATTGGTTGATGGATTAATTTAATTTCTCATTTTTTCTCAAATGAACTCATTTAGTTTCCTTGTTTGTAGAATTCTGTTATGTTGGTGAGGTTCTGGTTTTAGCTATTTGTTTCTTTTTCTTACCTCTACTTCTCCTGAATTTTGAAATCTCTACTTCTGTATTTTGAATTTTCTCTCTAAGTAGCATCTAATTTTTTTGGGTATTTGGGCTTTGTTTGGTTTCAAATTCCTCATCTAATCTTCTGTTACTTCTCAGACTTCATTGACTACAACTTGTTTGATTATATTATCCTTATTTCACAGATTCTCCATCTTTCTTAAGAACACATATGGAACTATCACTTATTAGGAGGATAACCTTAAACAAGTTGTTTAACCTTTCTGTACCTCTTCTCCATACCTGGAGAATGTGGCTCATAATATCTGACTTAAATTAGTGGCTTCCCATTACCTACTACAGTTTATGGCACTATTAGCACCACTGTTATCCTGGCTACTTGGCTTCTTATCTCATCTTTTTCACATTCCACAAATGTATCCCTACCCAACACACACACACACACACACACACCACCACCACCACCACCACCACCACCACCACCACCACCACCAATAGCAGAAGAAAGGAGCCTCTCTCAGGTTTATTATCCTATGTGAATACTAAGTGTAAAATAGTGTTGGACAACTCTATAAACTTGTGTATTGCAGGTCTTCTCTTGGCTTCTTATGAATCAGATACTTTTCAATCTATTTATAGGGATTAAAGATTCTCATATAGGGCTGGGGATATGGCCTAGTGGCAAGAACGCTTGCCTCATATACATGAAGCCCTGGGTTCGATTCCCCAGCACCACATATACAGAAAATGGCCAGAAGTGGTGCTGCAGTGGCAGCAGTGCTATCCTTGAGAAAAAAGAAGCCAGGGACCAGTGCTCAGGCCCTGAGTCCAAGGCCCAGGACTGGCCAAAAAAAAAAAAGATTCTCATATAGGTGACAGCCTATGCTTACTTGAAGGAATGAAATTAAGAGAGAAATAAATGGTACCCAGAGGATTCATTTGGTAACCATTCTCTCTTGCTAGTCATAACTCTTTTAGCCCCTGCTTTTTGTCTTAATCCAGATATTATCTTTAATATTGATATATATTATGTTGCTCTACTCTTAAATGATGCTTGGTGCCCATTTCCCCATCCTTTCTATGGCATTCCTGACCTAACCATGATGTTCCAACTAGTGCTTGATGGTCACATTGTCTCAGTGACTCCTGTCACTGGAAAATGTAATCACAAGTCTCCATATCTACCTCATCCTTCCCAGTGTGCTGTTTTCTCTAAGTTTAGCAACCTATTTGTGATTTTGTCCTCTTTGGCACATTTTCCAATAAGGGAAATCTAGGAAGCCCAAATACAAGCCCTTCATAAGTCCCCTGAGATCTAAAGGATGGCTTTGAAGAGTTTGAGCAGCTGAAAGTTTCTATGAAAGCCTTTACTAAATGCTTTGTTTCTGTAGGTAAGATATAGGTGCCTGAGACATACTCTTCCTCAAGGAAGAATTTTCAACAGAAGAAAAACAGAAACAAAATTAAGTTCCTAATCAAGGCAACCTACAAACACAGCTGTAATGGAAGGATCTTTACAGTAAGAAGGAAAGGAAAATTGATTTTATCGGGGAAAATCTGAAAAGATTCCATGAAAGAGGCCAGAGATAAAAGATGAATGGAAATTCAACAGAATTCCAGAGGGAAATGGGCTAAAGGAAGTATTCTAGATATTTCTCTCTCCTCCCCTCCCCACTCCGGCTCCCTGGTCCTCTCCCTATCTCTCTTCCTCTCCCTTTTTTCCTCCTTCCCTTCCTCTCTCTTCTCTCTCTCTTTTTCCTTTCTCCCCTCTTCCCTTTGCCCCTCTGTCCTCTCTTCTCTTCTCTTTCCATATGTGTATGTGCACAAACACACACATACACACACGTGCACACACACACATTTAAGAATGAGAGATGGACCTGTGGTAGGAAATCCTTCCTAGGAAGACTGGTTGCAGTCATTTTTCAGTGTGGCTCCAAAAGCCATAAAACCTTATTTTTACTCTAAACAGGGCCAATGAAGTAAGATTATTCAAAGAAGGAGGCGTAGAGGGAGAAAATTGGGAAATGGTATGGTTATATCTTGTTCACATCTGATAAAGCACACTCTTGGAAAGGGAAGCTTGTTATTATCTCTCAACATCTTTCTGGTGCCCAGTGTGCCTGTCAATCTTATTCCCCACAATTTGAGGCCCCCGTGTACAGATCTGCACAGACCTGTCCCTACAGTGGTGACCTTTCTTCGAAAAGGCAAACCTGGCCTGACATCCCTGACGTTTTCAATTCAGCTTTCAGAGCTCAAGAGGAATTTCTTTCTGAAGGAAAGAAAGTGTGTCACCCCTAAAGTGACAACCCCTCCTTCTGCCTGCTTGCTACTCAGAAGGATGCAGGTTTCTGTGATCGTCTGTGGCAAGGGCAGTTTCCAGGGAGAGAAATGATCTGCTAGGTGAAAAGCACCAACCATTTCTCCTCAAATCTCATTTCAAGGGGAGTCTGAGAACAAGCAAGAGACAACTGGTTTATGTTTCACTTGGTGAGGAAAAAGAAGAAAAAGAAAAATTTAAAGGCACAAGAACATTCCTGTGTGATTATTATTTCTACAGAATGGGTAGAATTCCTTGCACTTTGATTAAAGCTCCAATCCTGCTCATCAGTGTATGTAAACTAAGTTGCATGAATGACATTGGTATGTGCATCACCGATGAGATTTGGTGTATGTTGTCCCTTTCAGTAGTCCAGTGCATGTAGATTTTCATGCTTTCACAGGGGAAGCTGTTCCTAGAGAGGCTGATGGTCTCTCTAAGATGGCCCCAAAGATCCACAGGGGGGAAGGCCCCAACTGTATCATCTACCCCAGATCCAATGCCATTTGCATGTCACAGTTAGTTTTCTCCAAGGACAACTTCCTTGGATATCTCTTTAAATCCTGAGAAGTCTATATTTGTGATTTTATGAAAAAATTGTGCACTGTTTTTTCTTAAAGAACCAGTGTTGGGAATCTAAGAGCAAAATGTGGAGGTATGCAGGCACTGGAGATTTCTCTACTTGAACTCAAAATCATCATCCTCGTCCACTAGAAAATACTTGCTTTTTCTGTCTTCTACCTGAGCCTCATCACTTTTGACTGCTTTTGCTACAATATATTTTTAGAACACATACATTTTGCATGTTTTGAGAAAACACATCATATTTATTTTAATATATATGAACAATTTACAGTAAAAATATATCCCAATTTTTCTCCTACAGACATAAACTCACAAACTAAATATGCAAAACTGTAGCCCTAAATAATTTATTGTCAGTATGTACCACATTTCCTGAGGAGCAACAAAAATTTAAGAAAAAAATATAATATAAAAGCCAGCACAGTGGCTCATAACTATAAACCTACACAGAAGGATCAAGGTTCAAGGCCAGCCCAGACAAAAGGCTAGTAAGAGCATGGTAGCACACACATGCTATCTCATCTATGTGGAGGCAGTAAGGAGGCATATCATAGGGTCCAAGGTTGATCCCAAACATCAAAGTCGACCCTACCTGAAAAAAAAATTTTTTTAAAAGAGGTGTGGCTCAACTGGTAGAGTACTTGCTTATCAAAAGCAAGAACCTACCAGGTAAGTGTGGTTCCACCTGGAATCCTAGTACTCGGGAGGCTGAGATCTGAGGATCAGAGTTCAAAGCTAGTACAGGTATGAAAGTCTATGAGATTCTTATTTCTCCAATTAAATACTAAACAAAGCTGAAAATAGTGCCATGGCTCAGAGTGGTAGAATACTATCTTTGAACACAAAAATCCCAGGGGCAGTAGCTAAGGCCCCGAGTTCAAGCAACAAGATTGGCACCCCCAAAAACTTTTTTTAAAAGAGACAAGACCTTGACAAACCCCAGTACTAAAAAAGGCAATGTTATAATCAACCACTAAAGTGGTAAACAATTCAGATATTTTGATCTTCATAAGTGAATAGATATTAATAGCAATTAAACGTAATCTCTAAGAACTGTCTATATTATATTTGTTCAAGCATTTTAACAAGCCCCTTTGGCTGTATCTTTATAGCCTATACCTTGCATATTCAAATTATTATATTCATCAATGACACTAAGATGCAGCTAGAGAAATTTTTACTAACAGAAAGTAATAAAAACAACAGCATGTTTTCTCACCTCTAAGCATTATATTTATCTTGACCTTCCTGTCTAATTTCATCCTTGTTCAAAACTTGTTCTGCAAATTCCAATCCATGGTAGTGCATGAGAAAGGCCCTATTTGCACAAATATACTTTTGGACTTAAGAACTCACAGAAAGAATACTTATCTAGTCATGCACGTGGAAAATCCTAGTACAGACAAGCTGTAATTATGATAAATATTCCATACCAGAATACCATTTTCAAGGACCTCGTAGCACAATGGTAGCATGTCTGACTCCAGAATACCATTTTCAGATATTTATAACTATCTGGTAATCAAAACATGAAAAATGCATAATATGTATTTTAAAATCATAAGCATGAGCTTTTTATGTTTCAAGTATATTACATGAAAGTATAGATAGACTAAGAGTAAGCAAGAAAAACAATTAAGACTGTGATTTTAAAATAAACAGCTAAATTTGGAGTACATTTATGATTTAGAGCCCAGACTTTGGGCTGAGGCTCCCCTAGTTCCAACCTCAGCTATTTTTATTTGTTCCATGCTTTAGACAAGTGGTTTAATCTTCCTTTTCTTCAGTTTCCTCATTTGTAAAATGAGGATTAAAAGAAACTGGTCTTATCTTACGGCCTTGTGAAAAGATTGAGTTGGTGAACTTAAACTCATAGGCCCTGATTAATACTTGTTAGAATGAATAAATGTGCCCTTAAAAAATTATAAACATGTCAGTTTGGGCCAAATGCCCTGTCCTTCAGAAGCCTATCTTGTACATATATTCATTTTAACCTAGCTGCCCTAATATGTCTATCTATTATGCAGAAATCAGCCATTCTAGGCACCATCCCTTTCTCACCACCAATAGTTTGAACACTTCTATCAGCATTTTGAATACCACAACTTATTCTCACTAGAGGAACTCCTTTTTTCTTTACCTGAGGTATACCATTTCTCTGAATTCACAACTACAGTGTTGAGGAAACTATTTTGTTTTCAGTTTACAAGAGGTGCCATTAAGTAGTTTATTATTCATAATGACTCAAGTACCCAAGTTCCTCGACTTACTTTGACAACTGAGAGTATTTTCAGGATTTTCTCAGCAACTTTAGCCCCACTCAACAGATCCAGCAAGCTTCCTCAAGTAGGAAGTGACCAATGCTAACTCCTCGCAAACCTTATATACTGTGGAGTAAACATATTGATATACAAGCATCATACATGTCAATGTTAATCTTAAACGATGTAGAAAAAAACTTGAAACTGGGAAACTACTGTCCTAAGCAACATGATTGTGGTGAAGAAGCATACATAATGTGCAAACTGGAGCAACATTCACTGTTTCCCATAGTTATTTTTTTCTTATTTATTGTCAAAGTGATGTACAGAGAGGTTACAGTTTCATACATTACACCTTGGGTACATTTCTTGTACCGTTTGTTACCTCCTCCTTCATTCCCCCCTCCCCATTCCCTCTTTCCCTCTCCCACCATGAGTTGTTCAGTTGGTTTACAACAAATGGTTTTGCAAGTATTGCTTTTGGAGTTGTTTGTCTTTTTATCCTTTGTCTCTCAATTTTGATATTCCCTTTCTCTTCCCTAGTTCTAATTCCAGTATATACAGTATCCAGTGTACTTGGATGAGATACAGTGATAGTGCAGGTACAACCACAGGAAGGGGATAAAAGATGGTCATCAACACTAGAAGCTACAGTTTCACATGGCATGTTGAAAGTAATTACAATAGTGATATAACAATCATTTCCATACATGGAGTTCATTTCACTTAGCATCGTCTTATGCATTCATAAGGGCATAGCAGGCTCTTGTGATCCTCTGCTGTGACTAGCCTAAACCTATGCTAATTATTCCCTATGAGGGAGACCATAGAGTCCATGTTTCTTTGGGTCTGTCTCACTTCACTTAGTATAATTTTTTCCAAGTCCTTCCATTTCCTTACAAATGGGGCAATACCATTGTTTCTGATAGAGGCATAAAATTCCATTCTGTATATGTACCACATTTTCCTGATCTGTTCATCTACTGAGGGGCATCTGGGTTGGTTCCATATTCTAGCTATGACAAATTGTGCTGTGATGAACATTGTTGTGCTGGTGGCTTTATTGAGTTCTTGTTTGTGGTGTTTTGGGTAGATGCCCAAAAGTGGCGCTGCTGGGTCATAGGGGAGCTCTGTTTAGCCTTCTGAGGAATCTCCATACTGCTTGCCAGAGTGGCTGAACCAGTTTACATTCCCACCAACAATGAAGTAGGGTTCCCTTTTGGCCACATCCCCTCCAACATTTGTTATTGTTAGTTTTCTTGATATAGGACATTCTCACTGGGGTGAGGTGGAATCTCAATGTTGATTTAGTTTGCATTTCTTTTATGGCCAGTGATGTGGAGCACATTTCCATATGTCTCTTGGCCATTCTCATTTCCTCATCAGAGAAGTCTCTTTTTAAGTCTTTAGCCACTTGTTGAGGGGCTATTGGTTCTTTGTGGTTTTGTTTTGGAGGAATTTAATTTTTTTTAGTTTTCCATATATTTTAGATATGAGGCCTTTGTCCATTGTATGGCTGGTAAAGATCTTTTCCCACTCTGTGGGCTTTCTGTTTATCTTGCAAGCTATGTCCTTTGCCCTGCAGAAGTATCAACAAATGTTACAGAGGAGAAGCTCAGTCATGAAAAGTCTATCTTTTCCAGGGTTACCAAGGCTATTCCAAGTATACCCTTTCTAAGGAATGGAAGAGTGTTCAGGGTTGACCTGGACACAGTGTTTATGACAGGGAGCTCTTATCTTCCACTCTTTACAGTATATCTGGATTTGACTCACTCCTAGATCATCAGTAGCAAACACTGCACACACAGAAGGTCTATGCTTGATTTACTACATTTTTAGGAAAAATTTTACCAATTATTTATGTTTGATAGGGGCAGCAATGTATGAATTAGCAAGGCCTTGTCCAAAAAATAATAAGCTAGAGACATTTCATGGAAACAAGATTAATGAAAATGGAATCTAGCCTGCATGATGAATCGTTGATTTCTGCCAACAGTTCTGTGGGAAGAAGAGAGTAAATGTAATGATTTTAGACTATAGAGTCCTCTAAATTTAGTAAGATGCAGGTGTAAGTAAAACAAATACTTTTAATGTTTATGCAGTTAACATTTATGAAGAATTCTTTATCTTAATAAAGTCATGACAGGTTACATTGATATGCAAATAGTATGCAAAAATCAGTAGCTTCTAAATCAAGTTTACTAATTTTTTTTCAAGTGGGCAGATGATTGGTGAATTTATTCAGATCTGTTTTTTAAAACGAGTATTATCTCTAGAAACAGGATCTTGCAATCAAGAAGTATAAAAAATTATAGCATTCGACCCTCAAAGCATTCTCAAAACCCAAGCAAGCAATCAAACAAACTCTATTTGTTCTGTGATAGCAGGATCAGTTAGGCATAACTACCGGTTACGTGGTCTCTGTGTTATTGAACTTGGCTGCCAGAAAATCATACTTATGACTTGGAAAAATGAGCCTGTGGCTTCTGTATACTTCCCCCTGGCACTTCTCCTATGACAGGCCATGGATGCTGAACTCCAACTGAGCCTTGTCATCAACCCTCTTTACTCAAGAACCTTCCAGATGGTATCTGAACATACCTTTGCTGAGATTTCTCTGCTTTCTCTAATGTCAACAAGCTACAATGATTAACTGGCAACATAGTCTACATCTAGATGTGTGTACCCACTTGAAGAATATGAGAGAGTGTGCAGTATACTTGAAGCACTGCCAGTGCCTAGTTTCTATCACACCTGGGAAGGCTCAGGCATGTAACTCATTTCTCTCTACCTTGCAGTTTCCACTTCCACAAAGCCAATGCCATCTCTCTGTATCCTGAACTGGAAATTGAATTCTCCTGTTTATATACACTTCCATTCCTACACATCCTCTACTTCTCTAACAGGATCAGACCCTCCTCGAATTATGCAGGCGCTATTCTTTATTAGGCCTAATAAGTTTGGTGATTTTATGTAAAAACACTGGAGACATTTTGCCAAAATTGGCAATACTAGCACATGGATTTGGATGTGGGAAAAAGGAAGAAAAGAAAAATTAATCACAACTCTTAATGCTTTTGGCTTGAACCTCTGGGTACAATGGAGGCCACTTATTCTACTAAAAGATAAATGAAAGATTAACAGGTTGGGATCAGGAAACTGAAATAGAAGCTTTCCAGTGAATACATGTTATTTTCATTATCTCACCACAAATATGTTACTTTTACTTCTAAAAAAAGTTCAAGCAACAATGTTAATGTAAAGCAAAGAAACAGGATGTTTTACACCTTCTAAATTAGTAATTGGACTAACTCCAATTGGTGCAGAGAAAATGACAATCAACTTGAACATGATGAACGTGAACTTGAGCCCCATTAAGTGTGTTGGGCCCACTGGACATTTAATAGAGATGGCAGATAATCAGTAGAGTCTTCATGATCGGAAGGAAGAAGTCAGTACTAGTAATGTCAGTTGAAGAATTAGAGGTAAAGGAATTAAGAATAGATGTGTAGAAGTTAGGAAGTACAGGGAGAATCTCAGGAGTAAGACCAATGCTCAGATGTCACATGATGTAGACAGGGAAGTGGTCACACTCTTTACATCACAGTGATCTTCATTCATTAAGTTCAGCCAGAACTGAATCATTTTTCTGGTGTATCAGCCTCTTAACTAGTCTCCCTGTCCTCATATTTGATCAATCTCTTCCTCATTGTTTAATTTATACAGTAGCCCAAAACATCTTTTTAAAACTCAAGTCCTGTAATGAAAAGGGTGACACTGTGCAAAAAGAAATGTACTCTTTACCTGACTTGTGAAACTGTAACTGAGCTCTGTACATCACCCATATAACAATTTTTAACAAATAAATCCTAACAGCCACTTGAAGTTTTTTCATCACCTTACCATTTGAACTTAGAATAAAATTCAAACCTCCACAGCTAGAACCAGTTTGAGACGAATAAGATGTGAATTTAGGAGAGCATCCAAAATCCTAGTAGTCGTGATAAACAATAGTGTAATCGCTTAACAATGCAAGTTGTTTGATTATAGGCTATGGACCAACCTATATTGCTGAGGTTTGGGGTACCCATTTAAATATGTTATAGGAGTCACATGACACATTCACCTCACCCTAGCCCTGCCAACCCCACATGAGGCTCTGTCTAGACTTTCAAGTTAATATTTGCTTCTTCTATAGGCATAAATAAATAAACACTAGGTTATATTTTTTGATGTTTCAACAATCTAAATAAGCCTAAGAAATAGAAAGCACTTTTGTCCAGCAGTACAGAAAGAAAAGTTTCCAACTTTAACATCAAAACAGGTAAATAAGCTGGCACTGGTGGTTCATATCTGTAATCCTAGCTACTTGGCAGGCTGAGATCTGAGGATCATGGTTCAAAACCAGCCTGAGCAGGAAATTCCATGAGACTCTTATCTCCACTGAATCACCAGAAAACCAGAAACAGTGCTGTGGCTCAAAAGAGTGCTAGACAGCGCCCAAGTTCTCAGTTCAAGCCCCACAACCAGAAAAAAAAAAAAAAGGTAAATATTCAAATTCTCATTTTCCCCATTGGATCTGATCTTACTGAATCAGTGAATACTCAGTGAGCCATGTAGGTTAATAACAGCAGGAGAGCCATTTTTAGATGAATCTGATAATGTTTTCATGAAAAGGTTCCAGGCAGATTAAAATTGTATAAGACAGCGTGCTTTTTGACTGCTTAAATATGTTAGGAGCATAATTTCATTTAGTTACTTCTTCAACAGAAAGTAAAGGTTTTTCTAATTTACCAGTGCATTGGCTAACAGCCAAGCAACCTTAATTTCTTCATTCATCAATAAACTCAAGTTATCATGCTGAAGCATGAAGGATCTTGAAGATGCTTTAACAAATTCTATTTATCTGTTTGTTTTGGTGGTGGTACTGGGGTTTGAACTCAGGACCATATGCTTGCTAGGCAGGTGCCTTACCATTTTAGCCATGCCACTAGCTGTAATAGGAAGGCACGTGGTTAGATATTTGACCAACAGAATATATATTTGTAGGTTTTCAAAGTTAACAAGAAATGTTTTCTTTCTCTTAATCATTCTGCCTTGTTGCTTTGTGAATAACTTTTTGGATAAATGGATTTGACAGACGCTATAAACTATTGACTATCTTGTTAAACTCTTACTAGAATCAAGAGTTTCGCTCTTATATTACCCTTATACTGTTGTATATCTCATTTTTCCTATTTGAGAGTTGAGAATTGCTAATATGAAATGCTATCATTATGACAAATGGAAATTTTTGTACGTATTTGGCCAATGTGACCCACGTGTCCACGTAACTTTATTGGCAAAAAAGACACCTCGATGTGTCCAAGCACCAGCACAAACACATTCCCAAAATGTTTACCTCATGGCAATTTCTACCTAGATGATGATTGATATCAGGGGACAGCTAGCAGGGTAGCCTGGACCTACTCATATGATAGCTGAAGAGAATACTAAGGAACATTTCAATGCTTACAAAGACCTCTTGAGGCCCAGGCTAACAACTAGCACATATCTTTTCCACTGTGTACAGTTGGCCCAAGCAAGTCACAGAATCAGCCTAAATAGAAGAGAATAGAAATATATGCCTTCTGATAAAGGCTGGATCTGCAATGTCACTGTTGCAAGGGGATGTGGATTAGGGAGAGGGGGACAAACAAAATACCACAATTAATAAAGTTGGAGACCTCATTCAATTATCTATAATAAAGTAGCACTTTTGAACAAGAGCAGCAAGGGAGAGAGAAGGGAATGAAGCTCTCTCAGAGAGAACCATTGTGTGGGTATATAACCATTTGCAAATGCAAAATGGTGGTCATTGATGAGAAAAATAGCAAAATTGAAGCAAATTACTTTCCCATCTGTCTGGGATAATAATCACTGACTTGCCCAGTTCTGCAGTTTTGTGAAATTTAAAAATCTTGGCCAAAGCTTTTGAGAGATTCAGGATTCATTTAGAGGTAGAAATTCCAATTGGGCAACCAGACACTATTGAGTTTAGATAGCTAATTGCTCCAGTTGTAGACTCTTACTGTTTTATATCCTCCTATATGTTTATTGAGTGCCTGTAGGGATTGAGATTTTGCATATGTCACCATATTGTATTATATCGTTTTCTTAAAACCTCTCTGACATAGTTGTCTTCTTCATTTTACATTTTTAAGTCCTGAGGCTGAAAGCACTTTCTTTAATAACTAGTTGGAGGCCACAGATCTAGTCATTGGTAGAGCGAGAACTCTGTCCAAGATTTTCTAGTATTCTCAGTATCATCCTACCTTTTCAAGTATACTGTTTATCTTTAATTTCTAAAGTTGTAAATACAAAAATGAAAACCACGCTTACTGGAAAATAATTATTCCATAGCTAAAAAATAAATAAAACCGATTAAATTAGATTTTGCCCCACATATGTTTAAATGCTTATTTTATTTGTGATTTTGCAATACAATAAGGAAAGCAGGAAAAGAGCAGGAAACTTATTAGAATCATCTACTAGATGAATATCCATTGACAGTAAAGATAAATTCAATTTACTAAAATTTGATTTCCCACAAAACTCTAGCATGTGTGTATTGAATAAAAAAGAGGTCACTTAGGGAAAAAGTTTCCTCAACCAAGTGCTGTCTAATGGTCTGAGAGCCTGTGCCCTCGCAGGGACTAACAATTTCCTAATTCCACCTGGCCCATAGCCTCAGCCATACAAGAATGGAAAACCCCAGTTTCCTGGTCACAGCTCTGAGTGTGAATCCCAGCTTTGCCACTAGTACATCCATGGCATTTGCTCTTAACTGTGCCTTTCTTTCCCCAACAGTAAAATGAGATTAATCATGTTCAAGGAGCTATAAATATTAAATAAGATAATGCATTTAAGTCAAGCTATTCCAATACTAAGTGCTATTGATTGGTTTCTCACTGTACATTTTCAACAAAAGCTAGCATATCACACATATTGCGCTTTTGCATTTGTGAATGCTGCCCTTATCTTCTGTGCTGTGTATCAACAAAACACCAAATGGGGTGGCAAATGCCATTCCACAGATTCAAGTTCTAACTTTACACCTTCTTGCTGAGGAACTAGCTATCCTTATTCTATCCAGTGATCTCATCATTCTGAGCTTCTCTTCCTTCCAACTCTGAACCAAAGAACCTAAGGAGATACTAATTCCTTGAAAGTTATAAGACAGCCATGAAGAACCCCAAGCATGGGGCTCCCTTGAGCCCTTATTTTATTCCATTGGCATCTATGAGAAATTGTGCCTAATTCCAAAATGTCCAAGCAGGTGAAGAAGGCAGTGTTCATTCATTCCTTATCACACTTGGTGGTGGTTGTTTTTTTTTCCTTTCGGGGTGGGAGGGCGTGAGAAAAGGGTTCTCCCTCAGCCTCAGGTGTTTTTTTCAAGGTGAGTGCAGCACAGATGCCAGATGCCCCCAAGGCTACCAAAGCTCTATGGAGGGGCAGCATTTGAAACAAACACCACGAGGGAAATGGATGCCTGATGTCCAAAGCAGACCTTTGGCACTCTTCCCAGTCTGTGCCCACTGAATAGAGTCAGACCATCTGCAGCAGCATTCAAGCTTTTTTTTCCTGAAGAGTGTGAACTAATTGAGAACCTGTCAGCATGTGTAAAATACTCCATGCTGCCTTCTGCTCTCCCTCGCCTCTGCCAGATCCCATTTCAGTGGCACCAGGCTGTCACTTGGGTGGACTGGATGGGACTGGATGGGTCCTTTTGGAATTCCTCCTTTCTTTCAGTGTACAATTGCTAAAAAGTGCCCTTTGAAATAGAGTCTTCCAACCTCCAAAGGATAAGTATCTTGAAAGCAATAAATGGGTGCTTTTCAACTCTTTGGGGTCATGGACTTTTTTTTAGAAATGAATGGAAACTTTGGATGCTATTTTTCCTATCTCCTGAAAATTAATGCATGCAGACAGAACTTGGCATATAGGTTCAGACATTTCACAAACCCTCCCCCCACACAAATTCACACTATAGACCCCCAGATTAAAAATCTGACCCTCCTGGGAGCCAATGACTCACACATGTAATCCTAACCACTTGGAAGGCTGAAATCTGAGGACTGCTGTGTGGTGCCACATGGGAGATGTCTGTGAGACTCTTATTTCCAGTTATCTGCTAAAAAGACAGAGGTATAGCTTGAATGGAAAAAGCTAATGGTGAGCACCTAGGCCCTGAATTTAAGCCCCAGTGCCAGCACCAAAAAATAAAAAATAGCACTTGTGTTTATAGCTGTGTGGATGACACTGTCACCCACCAAGAAGTTAATTCCATGAAGCAGTTTGCAAATGAATACTTGTGTCTAGAACAATGTTTGCATGGAACCAAATGATGTACATAGATTAGTGGGAAAGTAGAGAAGAAAAGAGGTCTTGCTATAAGACCTCCAATAATATAGATAATTTATAGATACTTAATAACTAGCTTCAAGACAAAAGTATAGCCACATACAAAACTGAACATGTTGAGGAGAAAATAAAAATTGCATTTAGATGTTAATGACATGCTAGAGCAACACATCACTTATTAATGTACATTCATACTAAATGTGCACACAATGATTACAATGATTACAGTTACAATGATTACATAGGAAATGCTTATATCCTTAAAATTTAAATATGTAAAATACTTAGAGCTGGGCCTGGTGGCACATACCTGCAATCCTAGCTACTCAGGAGGCAGAGACAGGAGGATCACAAGCTCAAGAACAACTCAAACAAAAATAGTGAAAAGACCCAGTCTCAAAAGCAAAATTAAGAGGCTGGGGATATGGCCTAGTGGCAAGAGTGCTTGTCTCGTATACTTGAAGCCCTGGGTTCGATTCCCCAGCACCACATATACAGAAAACGGCCAGAAGTGGCGCTGTGGCTCAAGTGGCAGAGTGCTAGCCTTGAGCAAAAAGAAGCCAGGGACAGTGCTCAGGCCTTGAGTCCAAGCCCCAGGACTGGCAAAAAAAAAAAAAAAAAAAAAAGCAAGTATGGAAAATGTTATAACTGGCAGAATTGTGTCTATTCTGAACTTTTCCCATGTTCAAAATCTTTTATTATAAAAACCTGAAGAATAAACACAAACCCAGTACATTGAGAGAAATGTCAGTTTCAGAGCTATCCTTCCCTTCCAGACTGCTTCCCTTTTATTCCATTAATAAGCATCATTTTTCCATCATCTATTATGTTATTATTCATGGCAAATTCCTATATCTAATGTTACTATAATTTTAAAAGTAGTCAGCTTTCCACATCCTATTTTAAATGTTCTCTGAGTAATAAGCTTGCACCATGAGGCCTGTTACAAAATGAAGTTTGAAGTTTCCAGAATTACAAGAAATTCCCAATTGCCAAAATCAGAGCTCAACCCCAGCAGTAATTAGAGGGGTTGTGAGGGAAGTTTGCTTTATAGAATATCTCTCCTGTCATTTCTCCTAATTCTGTAACAGATTTTTAATTCCAAAACTAAAAATAATGCTGCACATTTGGCCATGAAGATGGTACTTACTGTATTGTGGGCACCTCCAGATTCCATTCGACAGTAATGAAGTCAGGATTTACAGAGCCCATTTTCTCCATTTCCGTTACTATGAGGCTACATCTGCTTTGAATTGCACAAAATTTCCATTGTGCTGTTGACAGATAACAGATAAGATATGCCTTCAGAGACGCAGCTACTGTCTGTAACCAGGATTTTAACTCTGAGGCTGAAATTCCAACCTTGTCAATCCATTGCTATTTCATCAGTAAAAACAGAACACCAGCTTCAGTTAGTGGCATATCTCATTTGTTTTTTCATTGTTGCTGTTCCACATTTTTAAGATTAGGTAAATTTTGTCTCTATCAGATTAGAAGGATTTATGATACTGAAAGTCATCGTTTCTTTTTTTAAATCATGTACTTTTTGTTTTAAGCAAAACTAATGACTTAAAGCTCTATGTTTCTTTAAATTCTTCCAAGATTAGAGGGTTTATACTTCTTGAATAAATTTTACCATCCTGGAAAGAAGGGAAATCGCCCTTCAGAATGTCTTTTTCTGTCTACTTGGGCAGTGGAAGGACAAGGGTACCTTGGATCAGGCACATATTGGCGTTAAGAGTACATAGTTACATCTGCCTCACAGGCACGGAGCCCTGGGTCCCATCATTACCACTGCAAAAAATACATATATATCTTCAAGTTAGGTTGGCTGAATTTCAATCCCAGTCCCTTCCATACTGCCAGTATAACTTGAAATGTTACTTAACCCCACTCTGCCTTCCTTTCAATCTTTAAAATGGGTATAGCAACAATGGAATACCCAAGAACAAAAATAGATAGTGACCAAATACCCTAATTTCTCATGGATATACTAGTTACTGTGACCTGATCATTATACTATATAAATACATACACACAATGTATTTGAAATGTCACATGGTGCCCCATAACTAGGTATAATTATTACATCAATTAAAACTAAAACATATATAGAAAAGAAAAGAAATATACCTGGACTGACTTATTAAAGATACTAAAAGATAAAAGTAAACTTACCTACAAAAATGACAGATCCATGTGGATCTTATGAATCATAGTCTTAATTAAACATAAACAATTAAACTATAAGACTTCTGTAAAATCAAAACAACAACAAAAAAAAAAACTGGACAATGTCTTCAAGACCTAGTATTAGGTACAAAAACATACAATTAATTTTCAAACCATGGCATTAAAATAGCAAACAATTCAATTACAAAATAGGAAAATGGTAAGTACAATTATTTTGCAGAAGAGATTCTATAAGTAGCAAATAAGAACGAGAAGATTCTCAACATCATAAACTCTTAAAGAACTGCACATCTGAACTCATCTCTGCCATCAGTGCTTCAGATCCAGCTGAGCCACCAAAAAAGGAAGACAGGTTCCAACTTAAAGTATCCTCACAACAGATCCCAGGGATTGAAACAAACAATTATTTTATCAATACCAAGCTGTACTATTCAAACTATTTCTGAGGATCTAAACCCTGACACTGGGGCCCCCTACCTCATACTTTGTTTACTCATTGTGGATTTCCTGTTTGAGCATCCTCCTTTCCTTGCAAAGGTCTGGTCCCACCACTTGCAACAAGCAATGGAATTATCAAGTGATATTGAAAATCAATATTAATCTCAATATATGTACAATATGCAAGACAATATATCTCAAAAATTTACCATTCCAAGCAAGCAAGAAAATCAGTTTAAATAGGCAATCAGGAATAATATGAAATGCTGGTCCTAACTAAACAAGGAGTTCAAAGAAGGGAGATTTGACATCATTCCATTTCTACCAATATGACAAAATAGCGGCCAGGTCAGAGTACATATCCCTGATAGTTTGAAAGAGGATAGTGGAAGTACTGGACATTAACAGCATCAAAGTCAAGAAAAGCCTGGGTATTGGTGGTTCATGCCTATAATCCTAGCTACTGAGGATTGTGGTTCAATGTCTGCCCAGGCCGGAAGAAAGCTCATGAGCCTCTTCAACAAACTACCAAAAAACCCCAAGTGGTGCTGTGGCTCAAGTGGTAGGGCACAGCCTTGAGCAAAAGAAACTCAGGCACTGTGTACAAACCCTGAATTTAAGCCTCAGGACTAGTGCAAAAAAAAAAAAAGTCAGAAGAAAAGTGGCACAAATCCATGTTGAGCTGAGCAAAAACACATTTGCCTTCTAGCTGAACAAATGGGCTCTGTGTGTGTATGGGTGTGTGTGTATATTATATACATATAATCGATTGAACTTATTTATTATTAAACATGCATTACTGAGCATTTAGCACCACTGTGTGAGGTGCCATGGAGTAATATAAACTGAAATAGACATGGTCTGTGCGCCCAGAATGGTGTTCTATAGTGGAAAAGAGAGAGATAAGATGTTCAATACAAAGTAATGAATAGGAAGGAGGACAAGGGATGCATAGGATATTCAAGTAGCCAACCAGTCTTCAGAAGGAACATAGTTGTGCCCCACCTTTAAATCTCCCATCTGTGTATCAATGATTTTAGCTGCCTCCTGGCCTCTCTTGGATACAAAAGAGGAAATCAAAAGGTAGAACCAATTTCAATCGAAGTACATTTTCAACAAAAATTCTCCGGTGAATAGGCCTGAAGACCAATGGAACAGAATTGAAGACCCAGAAATGAACCCACAGAACTACGCCTACTTAATCTTTGATAAAGGAGCTAAAACAATAGTATGGAAGAAAGATAGCCTCTTTAATAAGTGGTGCTGGCAAAACTGGCTCAACACATGCAACAAACTAAAACTAGATGCTTATATATCACCCTGCACCAAAATCAATTCCAAATGGATTAAAGACCTCGAAATTAAAACAGACACCCTGAAAACACTAAAGGAAGGAGTAGGAGAAACACTTGGGCTCCTTGGCACAGAATGGAACTTCCTTAACAAAGACCCAGAAAGGCTACAAATCAAAGAAAGGTTGGACAAATGGGACTGCATCAAACTGCAGAGCTTCTGCACGGCAAAGGACATAGCTCGCAAGATAAACAGAAAGCCCACAGACTGGGAGAAGATCTTTACCGGACATTCAACAGACAAAGGCCTCATATCTAAAATATATGCAGAACTAAAAACATTACCTTCTTCCAAAACAAAACCGCAAAGAATAGCCCCCTCATCAAGTGGGCTAAAGACTTACAAAGAGGCTTCTCTGATGAGGAAATGAGAATGGCCAAGAGACATATGAAAAAGTGCTCTACATCACTGGCCATAAAAGAAATGCAAATCAAAACAACATTGAGATTCCATCTCACCCCAGTAAGAATGTCATATATCAAGAAAACTAACAATAACTATTGTTGGAGGGGATGTGGCCAAAAGGGAACCCTACTTCATTGTTGGTGGGAATGTAAACTG
This sequence comes from Perognathus longimembris pacificus, assembly GCF_023159225.1. Classification (NCBI taxonomy): domain Eukaryota; kingdom Metazoa; phylum Chordata; class Mammalia; order Rodentia; family Heteromyidae; genus Perognathus; species Perognathus longimembris. The sequence goes on along the minus strand of NC_063161.1, from coordinate 119,645,095 downwards.
GTTCAGCCACTCTGGCAAGCAGTATGGAGATTCCTCAAAAGACTAAATATAGAACTCCCCTATGACCCAGCAGCCCCACTTTTGGGTATCTATCCAAAGACCACAAACAAAATCACAGTAATGCCACCAGCACAACAATGTTCATCGCAGCACAATTTGTCATAGCTAGAATATGGAACCAACCTAGATGTCCCTCAGTAGATGAATGGATCAGGAAAATGTGGTACATATACACAATGGAATTTTATGCCTCTATCAGAAAGAATGGTATTGCCCCATTTGTAAGGAAATGGAAGGACTTGGAAAAAATTATACTAAGTGAAGTGAGCCAGACCCAAAGAAACATGGACTCTGTGGTCTCCCTTATTGGGAATAATTAGCACAGGTTTAGGCAAGTCATAGCAGAGCATCACAAGGCCCAATAGCTATACCCTTATGAACACATAAGATGATGCTAAGTGAAATGAACTCCATGTTATGGAAACAATTGTTATATCACAGTTGTAACTACTTTCAACGTCCCATGTGTATCTGTATCTTCTATTATTGATGATGTTCTTGTATCACCATCCTGTGGTTGTACCTACACTATCTCTGTAATCTTATCTGAGTATATTGAAAATCGTGTATACTGGTATTGGAAGTAGGAAATTGAAAGAGAATACCAAAATTGAGAGATACAGGGTAAAAAAAGACAAACAACTACAAAACAATACTTGCAAAACTGTTTGGTGTAAGTGAATTGAACACCTCCGGGGGGGGGGGGGGAAAGGGAAAGGGGGAGGAGGGAGGGGGGTTTGAGGGACAAGATAACAAACAGTACAAGAAATGTATCCAATGCCTAACGTATGAAACTGTAACCTCCTGTACATCAGTTTGATAATAAAAATTTGAAAGAAAAAAAAAATTCTCCGGTGCTTAATATTTGTGCCTCTTTCTCTTTTCCCCAAGTTTACTTATTTGCATTCATATTATTAAATATGTTCATTGGTTATGATATTCACTTGCATACTAGAAATATAAAAACTAAATTTAGAAAATCTTGAGTCTATATTTTTCTTAGGTGTTAGGAAAATTGTGTCAGGGTACTGAAGGATCAGAACATGGTGCCAATACAATTTCTAGGATCAGAAGTTAAAATTTCTTGGGCTGGGAATGTGGCTTAATGGTACAGTGATTGCCTAGCATGCATGAAGCCCTGGGTTTGATTCCTTAGCACCACATAAACAGAAAAAGCTGGAAGTGGTGCTTGGCTCAAGTGGTAGAGTCCTAGCCTTGAACAAAAGAAAGCCAGGGATATCACTTGGGTCCTGAGTTCAAGCCCCACAACTGGCAAAAAAAAGTTAAATTTTTTGTTCATAAGTTTATTCTTTTATATCTAGGAGACCATAAATATGAAAAATTATTATTATATATCAAAAACACTACATTCTATCACATTCAACTTTATAATAGTCTTTTTCTCTGGGCCTCAGTTTCTTACTCTTTTGAGCTCTTAAGTCTAAGAATATTTTTTTTAATTGGCAAGAAACTTTGTTATCAATGAAATTGTGAAAAATCATGCTTGCATTTGATCAGAGACACAGGCACTTTACATATCTATTCAATGAATTAAAGAATTACTGTATTCTGCTATATGTTGAATTTATACTTTTGTAGATATAATCTTTCTTTTCTTACAGTACTGGGGTTTGAACTCGGGACCCTGTGCTTTCTAGAGAGGAGCTCTGTGATTTGAAACATATCTCTAGTTCTTTTTGCTTCAGATATTTTTATTTATTCACCTCAGTTATTTATCTTCTGTTTAGGACACATCTAAGTCTGTAGAGTAGTGCCTGAAATACATTATGGGTACAATAAATGCTACAAAATATTGCTTAATGAACAAATAGGTGGGTTTTTCTTATTTGCAACCTGCTAATCAATGTATACCATATAGTCTTCATTGTGAATGGTTTTCTTCTTTCTTTGTTTCTTTTTTCCTTCCTTCTTTTTTAGTTTCTTTCTTTCATTTTTGAGTTTTGCTGTTTCCTTGAAACAAAACAACAGCACTAATCCTTCAAAAGACAGAAATGAACTGAAGACTAGCACATCCCTAGCCACAATGATAAATGGGGCCCCTAAAGAGTCATTCTTTTCCCACTTACTGATGAGCTATTAACTTCTTAGTGCAAGTCTACTTGATATATGGTAGAAAGGGGAATTTACATTTTTACTTCAACCTGTACCATTCTTTTAAAAAAATTTTCATTGTAAAGGTGATGTACAGAATAGTTATAGTTGCACAAGTAAGGTACATTTGTTTTGAACAGTTACCCTTTCTTTCATTTTCTCCCCTCCTCACCCCATTCCCCTCCTCCCCCAAGTTGTAAAGTTCATTTCCAACATAGTGTCTAGTAACTATCACTATTGCATTGGTTCATCCTTTGTCCTACTGTTTCTGTGACTCCCCTTCCCTTCTCCAAATCAGATAAACTTTTATACAAGACAAAGATTGCAGATATTAAAAACAGTGACATATGGAATACCATTCTGAAGGTCATAAAAAGTTCTTCCATGCCCTTCAAGAGCCAAAATAATCATTTGAAATTCATAACAGTTAGCTGTGTGCCAGTGGCTCATGTCTATAATCCTAGCTACTCAGTAAGATGAGATCTGAGGATTATGATTCAAAGACAGCCTGGGTAGGAAAGTCCATGAGACTTACCTCCAATTAACAACCAAAAAGCTGTGGCTCAAGTAGTAGAGCACTAGTCTTGAGCAAAAAAAGCCCAGGGACAGTGCCCAGAACTGAGTTCAAGCCCCAGGACCAACACACACACACACACACACACACACACACACACACACACACACACACACACACATAACAGTCTTAGGTTTAAAATAATAGTCCTGGAAGAGTCAAACGATAGGAAAATAACATCCCTACTTCCTGTACTGCCAAATACTAGATCACAAATATAACAAAGCAAAAATACATCAAATGAACACAAAACCTGTCATTTTAAAGTCTCAGCAATTACCTGGCCTCCATTAGAAGTCAGAGTTCATAAATGCTTCTTGATAATCTTATTGCATTTGGAATTGTTCTGGCTTCAACCTTCTCCTCACATGTCACTGCAAGTAAAATTTTACATTCTCGTTTGCCCAACACTTCAGAAAAATCTGGAGTTGAGCTGTCTAAGTTGAGAGCCAGGCTTTGCCTTACACTACTATATGGCCTTGAATAAATGAGCCAAACTTTATCAGCCTCAGAGTGCTCGTGTATTAAAGAGAGCAGATGTGTCTATAATAACTATTATTATGATTCAATAAGCTATCATATAGAAAATATTTGGCATATATTGAGCTTTTCATAAATATTTCCCCCTTTGATGGGCTGAAATCGGCCTGATTTGCTATTATGAATTTGTAAGGAGGGTGGAGTCCTGGGGCTTGAATTTAGGGTCTGGGCACTGTGCCTGAGCTCTTTTGCTCAGGGCTAACACTCTCCTACTTGAGCCACAGCTCCCCTCTGGCTCTTTGGTGGTTAATTGGAGATAGAGCCTCATGGACTTCCATGTCCAAGCTGGCTGAGATCTTCAGATAACTAGGCTTATAGACATGAGCCACCAGCACCCAGCTTAATTTATTTACTGTTATTCTTGAGATATTTCCAGCTCTAGCATTTGTTGAACTTCAAAAATATCATTTCTGCTTACTTTCCTTCAATGAGTAAGTTAACAGTTTATCTTGTCTCGAATGCCCGAGGTCTTGGGTCTAATCTCCAGGACAAGGAAGGGAGGGAGGGAGGAAGGGAAGGAGGGAGGGAGGAAAGGAGGAAGGGAGGAAGGGAGGGAGGGAGGGAAGGAGGGAAGGAGGGAGGGAGGGAGGGAGGGAAGGAAGGAAGGAAGGAAGGAAGGAAGGAAGGAAGGAAGGAAGGAAGGAAGGAAGGAAGGAAGGAAGGAAGGAAAAAAGAAGGCAATGGTAGATTAATTCATTTGAGGTTCTTAACTAGTCAAAGGAAATTTGTTTAACTAACACCAGAACAGTGTACCACTAACAGATTGTATTTGATTGACATATCAAAATTGTTCATTAGCAAATATGAGAATGTCTCAAACAATACAATAAAGTATATTAATGACATCTAGGATTTTCAGGGGAAGGCTGGAGATGGCATCGGTGGATGGGTTGTTAATTCCTAAATTTGCAATGCTGCTTAGTACACAAAGTACACAAACAGCCTAAGGCCCTTCCTCTCTCTCTCTCTCTCTCTCTCTCTCTCTCTCTCTCTCTCTCTCTCTCTCTCTCTCTCTCTTCTCCTCTCCTCTCCCTCTTTCCTTCACTCCCTATCTTTCTCCCTTCTTCTCTCTCCATTTATAAAATGGAGATTTCTATAATGAAGTAGCCTTTAAAGAAGTAAAATTAAATAATCACCCTAATGATTCCTTTAGCTAGTAGAATAAATAGCTAGAGACTTCCTTTACTGACACAGAAGTACACAGCTCCTGGTGCCTGTGTAGCTCACTTACCCATGCCAACTGATTGTATTTTCAAGTAGCCATAAGCAGGGACATTGGAAGACACAGACATGTATCCCATTCTGGAGGACCATACAACTCCCTGTATTTGTGAGGCTATGTGAAGGAACTGTGTACAAATTCTCCCAATATAGCACACTGATTTTGTGAAAGACATTTAAAGAACTACTATTTAAAGATTTGTGCTAATACCCCAGTGGAATGCACATGATGCCTATTTGGAAGGCAAGAAGAAACTCTTAGACTTGTATTTATTTTTATCTTTTAAAAAAGATGAAAGAAATTAGTCCTTGTTTTCACAGACAGACAGACAGACAGACAGATAGATAGGTAGGTAGATAGATAGATAGATAGATAGATAGATAGATAGATAGATAGATAGATATAGGTTTACATCAGAATGACATACTTGTTCAGAATGTTTCTGGTAATGGCATATAATCAATATCATTTGGAGACACTGGTTGTATGCATTTGTGTAAGTTTGTGATGGTCCAGGACTATATCCTAACTCTACAATAGTGCCTTTGCCTTACCGTGGATTCCCAAACTGAGTTTTCAAGCAATCTCAGAGTAAATTCCAATAGATGTATCTTCCTGTCTTTCTGAACAGAAAGGGCTAAATTTTTTCAAAGTTGTGAAGGGGCTTTATTTCATTCAGTCAAATCATGACTTTCAATAGGGGCACAGGTGCTTACGTGAACATATCCACAAATCATCCCACACACTTTGCTTACTGGGTGTAAGAAGCAGACTCCAGAAGCAGCCAAAGTAAACACCCCAGCAAGATAACTTGCCTATGGCCTTTCTCACAAGCAACATTTTACTAACTCAGTGTGCTTACTAAACACTTCCCTTCCCCCAAATTTCAGAGTTGGGAGAATACTATTATTTCAGGCCTGTGTTCTTCCATCTCTGAATTTTCTACCTCTAGAGAGTCTATTGATCAAACCAGGTCAGTAAGTCACAGGAACTATGCGGCTCTGACCTAGCTTAAGTTCTTTATAATTTGTGGAACAGGAAAGTGGTCGGAAACTAAATCAAGAACATAATGTCATTTCCTCCTGCCACAGCTGCAAGCCAGGACGTGTCCACTTAGCCATCCTCTAGTGTCTTATGAAACTCTAAGCATCCTCATTGATGAGCTCACCTGTTTCCCTCAGACACTGCCCAATTCCCAAAGCTAATTGACAGCATGAGATTACTTTTTTCATGTGTTTCACCATTCTTTTCCTAACAACCAATGCCTACATGTCCAACGTTGGTCTAAGCACTTTACATGTATTGATCTCTCATTATGTAATTTCTCTCTCATTATCTCTATTTTTACAGATGGTGGAATTAATGAAGAGATTTAAGTGACTTGCTCAAGGTCACAGAGCTATGAAGTGACCCACACAGGAAATGGGCCCCACAGTCTTAGCCTGAATCCCCTGGGACAATACTCCTCATCCTACTTTATTTTTTCTCATATGAAACTATTTATTTATTTTCTTGATTTGATTTTATTGTCACAGTGATGTACAAAGGGGTTACAGGAACATACATAAGGTAATGAGTACATCTCTTGTCAAACTTGTTACCCTTTCCCTCATTATCCTGTTTGACTGTCTCTAGGCAGTTTCTCCTTCACTACTTTCTTTTGAGATATATCTACTTTCTTTCTTTTCTAATTTTTAGAGTAACATTTATTTCACTTATTTACTTTTTATAGCCGTTAAGTAGTTGTACAAAGGAGTTTCAATTCAACATGTCAGTTTTTTAGCACAATGCATCCTCATTAATGTCACCACTTTCATCATTCTCTCCCATCTCCCCCAACCCCACCCATCCCTTCAATTTACCCACTTTAAAATATCTTTCAACTATGCCCAATATTTGATGATCATGACAATGGTTCAAATAAATGACCAAATGTTCTGCTTCTACAATGTGAGAGTGTTCCATGAGGAGCCTTCTTATTTACATCATTTCTGCCCTTTCTCTCCATCCCAGATCTGGGTAAAACAGGATTGTGAAGTAGGTATTCCCATATTCTGCACTTCCAGATTCAGCACCTTGTCAGTCCAAGATTCTTGCTTTCCTAAAGAACTGAGATTGTAGGGCAATTACCCAGAAACCAGTGTAAAGCAATTTGAATTTATATCTCTTAGTCTTCTTTTCCTGTGGGAGCTTACTTAATCTTTCCTTCTTTAATGTTGTGGGAACATGATAAGACATGTAAATGAAGGGGGAGGAAAATGGCTTTCCATCTAGTTAAGATGATAGGTGATAGGATTTATTTTTCCTTTTAGATTTCAAGGTTTAGATTTTTTGTACCTCTTATATAAGTCTTTCCAAAAGACTTTAAGGCTTATTTATCTTTACTCAGGAGAATTTTTCTTATAGGAAAATGTAGTGAAAAAAAGAAGACATCATAAATCCTTCACTCAACCTTTCAACTCTTAAGGTGTTAAAATTAATACTACTTAAATATCTGGGTTAATAGTTTAATCAATGGCATATTTCTTCTCAGTCATCTTTATAACAAAAAAAAACTTTTAAATTTCTCTCCACAGGCTTTATACTGACCGTTGGTCTTTGACCTATTAATTCACGTGCATCTTACAGGACTTGGTAGAAGGTTGTAGTGATAGAAGTTAATAGTCCCTGCTGAACTTTCCTGACAAACTACTTATCTTGCATCTGTATTGGATGCCAAGTCACTAACCTAGAAAATCAACCCTTATTTTACACATTTGTCTTCTGAGATATAAAACTTCCATGGTAGCAGTGATGACTTTGATTGTGTGATTTAAAATGGTAGTTACTAGTCAGAAGAAACAAGGGCATGCTGGTATCTTCTTCCTGAGTGGCCCTGAGATATTTACTTGTGATATTTGCCTAATTTTAATATGTAGGGATGATAATGGGGCCCTGTATGTGGGGTGAAGTCTTGAAGTTACATCCATCATATTCAGCAAAATTATTTCTCAACTAGTGGCTGTCCAGGGTCAAAGGAAGAGAGATGATTGAAGGACTTGTGAATTACTTCTATCCATACAAGTGCTCCCAAATGGGTTATTTATTTTATTATTTTGGTGAAATCTGGACCTATTTAAAACAATTAGAAAATAAGTATCAAAACTCCCATAAAGAATGGGATTTTGCCAGGAAAGACAAAAATGTTAATGGCCTTGTTCCAATTGTTCAATGTAAGGAAAAGGCAGTGGAGAGGAAGAGAGATGGGTTAACTTGAATAAAGGTTTAAATTCCAGCATTCTTTCTTGTAAGTAAAAGATGTATTATGTATATACTGGCCTGATAGAAGTCCTGTTGCTTTGGAGTGAGAAGAAGCTTGCTTTGGGGCACCAGAGTTGCGGTTTGTGATTCTTCAGGGTACACTTTGTGAATTCTCTTAATTAATCATGAAGAATTGCTGTGTATGCTGGAGACTTATATAACAAAATTCTCCTACAGCTGGCATCACCTTCAAACTGACCACCAGGAATTGGGCTTTCAAATTACTAAAACCCAAATGGATAGCATTCTGGTGTATTATACCAAGCAGTAGTAGATGGCATTAAAATTGAATGATATAATAATGGATAGTATTAAATTTAAAAGGATTAAATAATGATAATAAAAATTTGAAAAAAAGGATTAAATAAGACACATAATCATAATACTAAGATTAATCCTTAAAGTCTTTTCAGTTTCCTTTTCAAAAAACAGGCAGTCTTCTGCTTGTTTCAATACAATAGAATAATCTCACCAGATATTTTACTGTATTTAGAAGTAAATGACCCTGAAGCCAAGCCAAGCCACTGGCCATCACGTTACTTCCAATGTACTTATAGTCTGCGGTATAGTGACTGGATTGTGCAGATATTCATGATGCAAGCCTACGTGAGGTGAACATCAGGAATCAGCAGTCAACATAAGGAATCACCAGTCAACATAAGGACACTGATGACACTTTGCAACAGAGACATGAAAGGAAAATGGAAAGACAGTTCAAATGGCCTCTGCTTCCATTTGTGCATCGACCTAAATTTATATGTTTTAACCTGATATATATTCATGTCTGCAAACTAAACTTGAAAGAAAAGGAATGATGTCAGCTTCTGTTGACATTAAGCAGTGGGAAGTTTTGCAAAGGATTCTAGACCTTTCTCTCTATTTTTTTTCTTTTTCTTTGTACTGTAAAGTCTCCAGGCAAGGCATTTCTCTTCCTCTTATTTTGTTTATGATCTTTCTAGTTCATGAAGGGAAAATAAAGAGAAGTCAGCTGGGTAGGTTTGTTTTTCTTGTTTTCACACCAAAAGACAGGTTTCCGTTGTTTTTTTCTTCCTTAAATAATTTCTTTTTTTTTTTTATTTTTTATTTTTTGCCAGTCCTGGGGCTTGAACTCAGGGCCTGAGCACTGTCCCTGCTTCTTTTTGCTCAAGGCTAGCACTCTACCACTTGAGCCACAGCACCACTTCTGGCTTTTTCTATATATGTGGTGCTGAGGAATCGAACCCAGGGCTTCTTGTATACCAGGTGAGCACTTTTACCACTAGGCCATATTCCCAGCCCCAGTTACCTCTTTTTTATATGTACAATTATTTCTGATCAGGTTGCTGGCAAGTGACAAGGGCAGTGTCTAAACCTGAGGGAACACAAGCCCCCCCCCCCCCCCCTACATTGCTAGAGAGGTCGAAGGATAGAGTTCCACACTGTATTTGGAAAGCAGAGTCATTCAGTGAGATTATGCCAGTATAGTCTCGGTGTCTCTTTGTCTGGCTTTGTTCTCTCTAACTAGCTAAACAATCCCTCATGTTCTAACAAACCTTTCCTAGCTGGAAAGAGATTTGGATATTTAGAAGAGAACATGTGAATTGGTAGAGATAGGAGAAAAGGTGAACAACCTGAATTCCATGGGTGATGGTTGATCCTTGTCTTTAGTTCAGTGACCAAACTTCTTCAGGTTTAATTGCATTCATTGTGTGTGTAGTAATGAGTACTGGCCCCCTCCAACGCAGGGAAGTGATATTCCTTTGTAATCTACGCCCTTCACAAAAACCACTAATGACATTAAGTCTTACAAAAACTTTTTCTTCACATATGCTAAAGTATTATCAATTTAAGCTTTCATGAAGTGAGATCATGAAGTTTTAAAATAATTTTTGTAATTAACAATATATCTTAGATAATTTTCTCTATCTTAATGCATATTAATTTTATCTCATTGATTATATAGTATTCCACTGCATGGAATTATAATTTCACTGTTCTCTATTACTAGGCATTTGAGTTAGCCATTCAACATTGCCTTTTCAAGAGAATTTATCATATGCTTAAATAAATTATTGTGTCTTGTTTAAAAATATACATACTTGCAACACTGGGAATATGGCCTAGTGGTAGAGAGCTTGCCTCGTATACATGAAACCCTGGGTTCGATTCCTCAGCACCACATATATAGAACAATCCAGAAGTAGCACTATGGCTCAAGTGGTAGAGTGCTAGCCCTGGGCAAAAAGAAGCCAGGGACAGTGCTCAGGCCCTCAGTTCAAGCCCCATGACTGGCAAAGTAGTTACAAAAAAAAAATACATATATATATAATATACATACTTGTCCCTTATTTTGGCTTAACTCATCATAGGAACAGGAAAAAAATCTCTATATTAATGTACATCATTAAATGTAACTCTATATGTAATTCATTGTTTATTTATTTGTCTTTTGTTTTTGCCTTTTCTTCTTATACAGTCACCTACAGCCGGGGACAAGGATGAACCGGCTCTACCGGTAGGAAGGAATAGCTCTGTCTGCCTGTTCCTGCGCCTGTGGAGAGCATGAGGCATGGGTGGGAAGAAGGGAGGCTATGTGCTCAGTAAATCACCCTCTCCCTTGGAATACTTGAATGGCTTGATCCAGTGGAGTATATAGATACTCTATCCTACAATTAGTTAAAACTGCATTCTGATTTTACTGTCAAGTTATTTTTGGTCCCAGGTATCAAACGTTGGAATTGACCCTTTCATTGAGCATGAATGAGCTTTTATAGCAGTTGAAAAAGTAAGAAATTCCCAACTTCTATTCCAGGGGATGTTGAGCTGATATTTGGGGACAACATGCAATAAATGCTTGATAAGTGTTGTTTTGTATGTATGTGTATCTGCATGCACACACATTTTGATTGAAAATTTCTTTTGGTCCTATCAAAAGAAATGTTGCATGCAACTTACATATTTAATATAAACAGAATGCCTGAAAGAATGATTCAAGCTCTTCTGACAATATAATACTATTTTAAATGTGAAGGTACCCATAGCAGAGTTCTTCTAGAATAACAACTCCAATAGCAATGATTATGAAAAATTATTAACAATCACAATTTCCACTTCCCATCCAACCAACACTTCCATCACATTTCATATTGTGTGGCATGGGAAGGATGTGACCTTGTTAGTTTTGTGTTCAGCCCTTAGTGATGATTACATTTCAACTTTATTGAAGTCTTCTAACCTTGCATGTAAAATATTTTGAAGCTTAATCATTTGAGTATTCTATAAATGAATAGCACAGTACATTTAAATTTTTTTATTAAGTCAGACACTAGCAGCTAGCTACTTGAGAGGATGATATTGGGAGGCCAGACTATGCAAAAAAGTTTGCAAGGTCCTTTCTCAACTTCAGCTGGTGCACTGGTGCATGCCTATCAATCCAAGCTAGATGGGAGGTTAAGATTGAGATCATGGGGCTGGGGATATAGCCTAGTGGCAAGAGTGCCTGCCTCGGATACACGAGGCCCTAGGTTCGATTCCCCAGCACCACATATACAGAAAACGGCCAGAAGCGGCGCTATGGCTCAAGTGGCAGAGTGCTAGCCTTGAGCGGGAAGAAGCCAGGGACAGTGCTCAGGCCCTGAGTCCAAGGCCCAGGACTGGCAAAAAAAAAAAAAGATTGAGATCATTATGTTTCGAGGCCAGCCGGTAGAGGAAAGACCATCTACATAGGGAAATCTAGACACAATGATGTACACCAGTGATCCCAGTAATGACAGGAAGTCTAAAGCAAGCTCAGGGGTACATCAGAGTGGGAAGCCAGACTTTATCTCAACAATAACATGGGGCGGGGAGGGAGAGAACAGGCTGGAGGCATAGTCCAACTAGTAGAGTTCCAGCCCAGCAACTATAAGGCCCTGAGTGTAAACCGCAAAGGAAAGAGAGAGAAAAAAGGCAAACAGGCAGAAGAAAGAAAGAGAGAAAGAGAGAGAGAGAGACAGAGACAGAGACAGAGAGACAGAGACAGAGAGACAGAGACAGAGAGGAAGGAAGGAAGGAAGGAAGGAAGGAAGGAAGGAAGGAAGGAAGGAAGAAGAAAAGGAAGGAAGGAAGGAAGAAAGAAGAGAAAGAAGAAGGAGAAGAGAAAAAGAAGAGGAATTCTCAGACTTCTAGGGACCCCATCTTTCCTCCTGCAATGCGCAAAGCAAAGACTTAAGACTTATTCCCTGAGATCCCAGAGAAGATGGCTAAACTAATACCAGACCACAGTCACAGTCTCTTTTTTAGAGGAACTGATTATCTCATTCACAGCTGAAGCATAAGTAATATCCTCAGGGTCTTATCTGAGTCTTGTTTATTTGAGAGTATAATTTTTAGTAAAATAACAATTATACTGAAAACCACACTAAGAAACTCTAAGAAAGTCCAATTTCTCCATGTACTTCATACTGGGATTTTCCTCATTTTTCAAAGTCATTACACCTTTCATGTTTCATATTTATGAGTTTTAATTTTTTCTTGTCTTCCCAAGTTGGTGTGAATTAAACGTGTTAGCCACCACAACGCACCTTAACCAGATTTGTTTACTTTTTTTTTCTTTGGGCCTGAGACTGGGACTTGAACTCAGTACCTGACATTTTTGGCTGGCACTTCTCCAACTGGGCCACACCTTCAACCCCAATTGTTTACTATTTAGCTTGATGGCCAAATGTGTGTTTTAAAATTCTCAAGATGAGTTGGTCTAAGATAAAGCTCTTTTCAAATATGTTTAATTGTGGCCTCTTATAGGATTTTTCTTAGAAAATTCTTCTTTGGGTTTCGAGTATGGTTGAATACTTTAGAAAACTCTGTAATATAAATTGTGAGAAGACTAAATATAATATGAAATTTTAGTTTTAAAATAACTTTTTGTCTAACCTTTGGACCAAAATTTCAATGAGAAGTTAATTCACTGATATTATATAAATCAGTCTTTAAAAACTTGATTGCCTCTGTGTACCTTCACCTGTGATAAGCAGGCACAAAAATCTACCAACAGAAAAAAATTAAATATGTATTCAGGATAAAAATTTGTCCAAATGTAGAGGGCTTAGGGTGCTATTTTTTCAGATTATTCCCTTTGAAGATAAGAGAAAAATAATTTGTGGGGAACTTCATCTCTAGAAGCTCATTTATTTGTCCTCTCTCAAACATCACTTTCATCTATTTGGGCAACCAATAGGAGTTCCTGCAAAGCCAGGAGGGTGCTCTCATGGATTCATAATAGGAGTGACTGTCCCCTAGATCTCATTGAATAAAGACCAAAGTACTTTCTGGTTAGAGCAAGGATTCCCAGGGAAGAAGTGAGGTATCCCAGGACTTGTGCAAAATGCCCCTTTGGAAGGCAAAGAGGAAATTTTAATATCACCATCACTTACTTTCTATGTCATTCATCATTCACTGGAAAGTGTTCTGTGTGCTCATATATTAGTGTGTGTCTATAGAGATGTGAATATGAATATGGACATTAATATACAGATAGATATCCCCTGAGATTTTTACCCACAGGATGCTCAATCCAAAAACTTCAGAAACTACCAGCTAATTTAATAATAATCTTTGAGAAAAGCAGACTTGAAATCCAGGTCTTCACTTTTTGTTTGGGTAACATGGTAACACATTTTACTTGAGGCTGTTTCCTCATCTATCTAAAGTTAATGCCAACAGCATCTATTTCTAATGGTTTATTTTGAGGAGAAAAGCAAATGTTGTAAAGTGTAGAACATTTCTGGAATTTATTAATCCTCTAAAAACTTGAAGCAATTAATTTGTTTTGTAGTAAAGAATGTGAGAAATCCATTCCTTAGGATATTTGAGCCAGTAATGGGTCTTGAACTCAGAACCTTGCACTCTTGCTTAGCTTTTCCACTCAAGGCTGACGATCTACCACTCCAGCCACATGTCCACTTCCAGGACATTTGAAATATGCTTTGAAAATCATTGACTTGTGTGTATGATTACATGTGCCATCATGTGACTCAAGTCAATGGCCACAAACTAGATGAAGACCTTCTCTTTAATGCCCTGTCCATACATCTCTGGGAACTAACAGTATCTTTGGTTTTTCTCCTCAGGCTAAGCCACGCCTCCAGCGAGGAGGAAGTTCTGCCTCCCTCCATAACAGTCTCATGAGGAACAGCATCTTCCAGCTCATGATCCACACCCTGGATCCACTCGCTGAAGGTAAATATCAGGCTTTGCTTTGGGAGTTGGTTTTGAGGGCAAGATGATGTCAAAGATTTCTGTATTTCATGATCACACAGCCTGCCAGCTTCCTCTTGGTTGCATCCACCAGTGGAAGCCCTGACCCTTGTCCTGCTTTACCTGCCACAATTTAGTTACTGGTAGGGAGGTTTTGAACCAGCAGAATGTGAGGCTTGTGTGCTGAATTTGTCTTTTGATGCCTCTGGCATCAACACAGCTTGTTATGAGGCAGAGGACAGAAAGGGTTGCTTCCTCTTCCAGGTAGAATATCCTTTTTCCTTTATCATCCTTTCTGAATTTCAAAACAAAATCGGGTGTGAAGATAAATTGTGCACCTTGAAAAGGAGAGCGGGAAAAAGAACTCTCTGACTTGCTAGGGCCATTAGCAGTGAATGCTGTTCCCAGTAGAACATTAGTATTGTCCTAAGTCTTTGGCAGATGGAGGGGGAAGTGAACATCTAAAGAGCCCTAAAACAGAATCAGCCATGGGAGACCCAAAAAAGACCTGGTTCATCTCTCAAGGTAATCCTAAGAACCATCACAAAGAACCCAGTAATATGTTCTCCCAGTTATCCTCAGTCACAGTAAATCCAAATGTATCCTGGCAATTACATAAGTATCCAAAAAATTCACTGGGGGTAAAAATTCAATAGATATATGGTGGGGGGGGGGTGAATTTGTTCAAATGGTGTTGTGTATATATGGGAAGGTTATGATAAAACTCTTTTGTATTACAAATGTATTTTGGCTCACAAACATAATTTATCCAGTAGATAGGTATCTGATAAGTCAAATAAGCATCAGCATTTTGCCACAAGCAAGGTGGTTAGATATAACCAAGTCTGTCTGCCTGATATTTACATGGGAGCTAACAGGGATCGTGGGAAGAATAGGAAGGGGCTGAGAAATAAGCACATGATCCTGAAAGAACACACAGATCTGATGACAAATCATGTCCATACATGGTCTCCTCCAGTATCAATCTTTGTAAAGAATTTCAGGGGCACAGACAATAAAGAGAACCACATGCTGTAAAGAAGTCTGGAACCCTAAAAGCAGCTCCCTTGGTCCTACCTTTCTTCATTGGATATATACCTCCCACTCAGAAATGATAGCTGCAGGTCACCGCCTACTGCAGAGCATGGAGCATTTCAATTATTACATTTCTCCTTGCTATTCCCACAGAGATGTCTAGTTGACATGTTGTCTAATTGGTATCCCCTGAGGAGACCTGCTGCACAGGCTCTGGGTTCTATTTACTAGATGTGATCATTAACTAGAGACATTCTAAATATTGTTACTCTTTTCATCCAGAGATCCATTTGACTAGAGGATTAGAGCTACTCACCAGCCTCCTTTTCTTTCTGTTGGATTATTCCTACAGAGAATCACAGGGTAACTGCTTTCACTCCTGCCTCCTGCCTCTAAGCAATCATGTGACTTTGGACAAGTCAAGGGCTCTCTAGAAACTGGCTTTTTCATCTATAGTAATGTTTTCTGTTGTTGTTGCTGCTGTTGTTGGGTACTTTACAGTTCACAAAGCATCTTCATATCTGTGCTCTTAGTTTCACAGTAATATTTTGTAGGTAGCATTATTCTCCATTCATGAAGTCATATACCATCAACATAGATATCAAATGTATCTACCACTCTTCCTCTGCTAAGTCAGTGTTCCAGCCATCTTTATCACTTCCTGCAGTGGCTCCTGAGCTGGCCTTCCTCTTCCTCTACTGCCTGTTATACTCGTCTTCTACACAGCAGCCCAGGTGGTCTTCTTTAAAGGTAAATCAAGTCATATGACCCTGCCCCTACTTATATTGTCAGTGGCTTACCAGAGGCTCTCAGGAAAATTATGAAACCTTTTCCATGGTCTCTATGATTTGCCTTTTGTTCCCAACTCAGCTAGAGTCACTTTGTTTTAGCCACATGGACCTTTCTATCTTCGGACAGATATCTCTTCTCAGACTCAGGGTCTTTGCCCCAGCCTGTTCCCACCACCATATAGCACTTTTCCTTCCTTTCACCTCCTTTTTCTCCTTGCTCTTCTCCTTCCTATTCTTCATCACTCTGTCTAAAGATACTTCCTGGACATACAGTTTGAATCAAAGTCCCTGATCCCCATCTCTCAATGCACTCTTTATTTTTCATCTATGTCCACACAATAATGAGTGTGATTATTTGCCTGTTGGCCTGTCTCTGCCAGAACTATCTATGTTTCTTGAGAGCAGGGGCACTACCACTCCTAAGCCTAGCAGACTCCCTGACCAATGGTAGCTACTGAGACTCAGAAAGTCCAAGCCCCTTGGTAAAAACCATGCTATTGAACTGATATTCCCACAATCTCTCTGTCTCTCTCTTTATCTCTCTCTCCCTCCTTCTCCCTCTCAGTCTCTCTCTGTCTCTCTCTGTCTCTCTTTCTCTCTGTCTCTCTCTCTCTCTCTCTCTCTCTCTCTCTCTCTCTCTCTCTCTCTCTCTCTCTCTCTCTCTCTGAAGGAATTCAGTCTCTAAAAAGGCTTACTTTTGTTTTCCTGCCTGGAATGGAGGTTACCTTTTGTTTCTGTAAGATAAGAGAAAGTGAATCTGGGTTGTCACAGAGTTGCACCATCAGTGATTTTCCAAAACACCTGGTCCTTATGGAGCTAAGCTGCAATTAAATTGTTTGTTTCTGCTGTAGCAGGATGTGCCTTCCGAATCTGGGCACTAGCTTTCAAGGTGAAATCTCTCCCTCAAAGACATGAAGCCTTCAGGAGTATGAATCTAAGAAATGCTGAAAGCTATAATCAGTTCTGGACTCGAGTGATTAGAAAGTATGGAAAGCCCTTCAATGCTTTAAAATTGCTCCATAGCATGCGGCCAAGAAAACAGATTGCTCTGGTATTTTTCCCCTCAAAATTCACAATCATTCTCCATTTCAAGAACAGCCAAAAAACATTAACCCACAGCTCTCAGAAATAGTCATCTCTTTTTGTAGTTTATATCTATATCACTTGAATTTCTATCAACCCACTGCCACCTTTGAACAATGTATATCATGCTGGTTACCAAGCTGACTCCATACACATTGCAATGGCTTTCTTATTATACTAAAGGATTGTGACAAGCCATAGTCAGTCTGACAGACATTGACATCCTTGAAATTCACTGGCTGGGTAGCATTGGCATCACTGGTGTGCATTTGATGGTCACAAAGGGAAATGTTCAACTTCCTTTGGAAATGTTGTCCAAGACAGATAGCCAATGGAAACCCAATTCTCTTTTTCCTCATCTGTGCCACTCAGGTGTTTTTATCTTCCAACATCCATTGATTGTACCCTAGCCTAAAAGCCTTCTTGGTGATTGGTTGTTTGGGCTTCTAGACACAAGATCCTGCATTATTTTATTTCAATTATCTACTCATTATCACAAAACATGGCAAGATCCTTGGCTTAAATCCATTATCATATTATTATTATGCATGATTTTTCAGATTAGGAATTTGGGTGGCTCAGCTAGTAGACTCTATGTTCCGTGAGATAGTGATAGAGGTTATTTGAAAGTATCCAGCTGTTGGATAGAGGACTGTAGGGTCTGAGAGGGCCTTACTCATGTGTCTGCAGCTTTGAAGGCACAGCTGGGTCTCTTTGACCCTCTTATGGCCTTTCCACATGACCAGTCTTTTTTTGTATGTGTATGTGTGCTTGTTGCTAAGCCTCTTTTTGCTCAAGGCTAGTGCTCTACAACTTGAGTCACAGCACCAAGTCCAACTTTTTCTGAGTAGTTTTTGGAGTTAAGGGTCTCATGGACATTTCTACCCAGACCGGCTTCCTCAGATCTCAGCCTCCTGGGTAGCTAGGATTACAGGCATGAGCCATTGGAGCACAGCCTCTCTTTACTTTTTGACTGAATGTTCCAGGAACGAAATTCCCAGGAGGCCCCAATTGAAGCTACAGGGCTTCTATGACTTAGCTTTCGAAGTCCTAAAACCTTACTTCTTTTGTACCTTCCCACAATCAAGCAGTCACTAGGGCCATCTCAGAACCCATCTGAGGAGATGAGCCTCCATTTCTCAGTGAAATTCCCCAACATTTGGAGGCATCTCTTTCCAGTCTGTTTCAAGGATTCAGCACTAGTTGTTCACCTGTTGATGTTGCTTTGTGTGTCCTAGGCAGCCACACTGTGTTGAGATTCAAGCCATAGTCAGTCCAATAGACAAAGTTGAGTAGTACCATTTTTGGAGGCATAAAGTTCGAATCAGGACACTGTTCAGGAAAAGAAGGTATATACTGGGAGCCAGTGACTCACTACTTCGGAGACTGAAGTTGAGAAAAATCACAGCACAAGACCATCCTTGATGTGGTGACCTACACCTGTCACCCCAACTAGATTAGAAAGAAAAAAACAGGAGAATCACGGTCTATGCACATAGCCAGACAGGAAGTGAGATCCCATCTCAAAAATATCACAAACAAAGGCATGAGGCCCTGAGTTCATACTCCACTATCACAAAAAAGGCGGGGGGGGGGGGGGGGGAGTCTTAAGGCCTGCAGTGTAAGAATGGTTGGAATGAAGACTTAATTTCCTTTATAAAAGACCTAGAGCACTAAAATTACTAGTCCTTGAGATTACTCCGTGGCTGTGTGAGTTGATCTTTCTAATAAACTCACTGTTCTATATTGATTTTCACATTTTTTTCTAAAGAAACCCTCATACTTACCCAAGTGTTCAGATTTATGAACCTACCACAAAGATGCTATGTAGCGTGTGTTTGGAGTGAGAAGCAGCTTTTTCTACCTATTCATCTAATAATGAAAGACCAACTAACATTTGCAATGTTCTTACTATGGACCAGGTACTCTTCTCATAATGCCACATCAGCATCTTATTTCATCTTTAACCAACCCCCCTTCATCATGCACAGGACACTGGCTGGTAAAGAAGCTATGACTTGCCTCAGGGTAATATGGCAAGCTAATGGAGGAGGGTTTGAACTGATTGCTGCCTGACTCAAAGTCTGTGTTTGCCTTTGTGGTGCTCTGCTTCCTCTGTAACCTCATGTGTAAGTCAGTGCTCTTGGTGCAGACACCAGCCTGAATCCCCAAAATTCCAACTTGTCTCTTGACCAATACTCAACCCACAGGTGTAGATTCCCTGCCCCAAATCCTTTACAGCTAGGCTTGTCTTAGCTGTAACTCGTCATCATCTCCACCCTTCCCCCATCCTCACTGCACCTTACTCTTATTACTTGGATTTTGCTCAAGCTTTTTTCCTTTCTTGTACATGAAGCTACTGCTGGCCTGCCTACCTGCCCAGTATGATTTTAGGACTATTTACACAGCAAAATAAACTTCATTGTCAATTCTATAACTAGAAAAAACCCAAAGACCTTGGGGTGACACTGAAGAGGTTGTCCTGGGAACAAGATTGATGAGATGACATTCCAGTTTGGTTGTTATACATCTGATCAGCATGTGCTCCAGATTGTTTGGGTTCTAATCCTGCCCTGGCCTATTTTTCTAAGACTTTGAGCAAACTTCTCAACTTCATTAGTCCTTAATTTTATATTTTGAAAAACTGTATAATTATATTATCACCATTATATAATCAGTATTCCTCAACATTTTCAAGCCTTGAGTTCTTCATCAGTGTAAAAAAATCATGACAGTTTTGCTACCCAAAATTTATGGTATGGATTCAATATAATAATGCCAAGATGACCATTGATAAGTTTTTCAGTTAAACTACTATTCTATGTCTTGTAACAGAATCCAAATGGCTTAACTTAGTGGCTTTATTTTTCTTAATTAACCTGAGCCCAATACTAAGCATCCCAAGGTCCTACCATTAGGGACCCTCTTCACTCTTCCATCCATGGCATAGCGTGAGTCATTCACTTTTGTCCTTTAGAATGTCAACTCTTGCTCTTCCATATGATCCCACCATCAATTTTTTTCTAGAAGGCAATGGGAGGAAGGAAAAGCAGGGAAACTGTCTTTCTTAATAAGAAGATCTTAAGAATTTCTATAGACTGCAGACTTGCACTAGCATCACGTGGGCCAGTGTGGGATGATATAACCACCCAAACAAAGAGATTTTGTTTGGCTTCTTTGTACATGGATTCTGGCTTCTTTGTACTTGTTTTCCTAGAACTAAATCAGAATGCTCAGTGAGGAAGAAGGTTGTGATGAATGTCAGGAAATCAACATCATTGTCTACTTTTTCTAGCTATTTTTGCTCTTATTGTTGCTACTTAGAAAGGCTTAAAGTATCTGCCATTTCAGAGAACATATTTTTTTTAAGGTTTTCTTTTCTTCCGGTTTGGGGCAAGGAAAATATTTTTAGTTGAAGATGCTCAGACGTGACCTTTTGGGAAACTAAAAGAGCATAGGAAAGGTGGTTATATCTTTCTCCCAACATACTTGCACACTGCAAGCCCTGCGGGTTCTGTGATTCATTAGTTGTCCTCAGGCAAGGGAATATTATATATCATGTTGTCTTCAGCTGCCCCAGAAAGCTCCAAAGCTCAGACTCCGCTGTCTAAATAGGAACAGGGAGTGCCTCAGACAAGTGACTGACTCCCAGAGACCTCAGAGGAAGGAATACCACATCTTCTCTAGTAATCAGTTACATTCACATTAGGCAAAGGCCTACTAAAAATCCAGAGATGAGAGAAAAGAAAGCAAAAGTTTATACCAATTTGCTTTTGATGTTCATGATGATGGTATACATTCTAAATGTAAAGTATCCATTTTAAATAAATGGCTTCATGTTTCAAAAAAAATCATGGATGAAAATTACTACCATGACCACCAAAGAGGCACCAAAGCCATCTTTTAAATAAAAGAATGTCTAATATAGTAGTACTTTTGCTCAACAAAATGAATCAACATGATCAACAGTGTCAATAGGAGCTCCATCTACTGACCACTTTTCTATGACCTTGTATGAACATTTTTCTATGATTTGGTGTAAACACTTTTCTGTGACCTTGTATGAATACTTTTCTACGATCCCATTTCATGGATGAATAGCAAGGCCCATAAAAACTTGGTGACCTAAGTAGCCATATGAGTGTACATGTTAGGTCTGTAGCCGATGTTGGTTTGATTCTAAAGCCATTCTTCTGAGAGCCTGTTGAAGAAGTGGAAACCAAACACAAAGAATCCTATACATTTCTCAGGAAAACTAGGATTGTTTTCTTTTCTATTTGTAAAGAATTTTGAGCATTGAGTCAACATAGAAGATGAACATGTGTTTATCAACATAAACTGTTTATGACAGTGTTTATAACCATTCAGATTGGCTCTGGACTCAGATATACTGGTGTTCACTCTCAGTTCTGTCCTTTATTAGCTAAGTGATTTGGGATGATCTGTTTGTCCTCTCTGTGAAAAAAAAGATGTCTACACTGAGCTGCTTTATGAGAATATGAGCTACTTGGTCTGGAAGATATGATTCAGCTGGTAAAGCTCTTTCCTAGCAAGTGCAAGGCCCTGAGTTTAATCCCTAGTACTACCAAAAAGAAGATAATACATAAGCTAATATATGAAAAGCATTTAAAGCAAGACCTGGTTGAAAATATGTGCACTGTCATTATTTGGGAAAGGAATCTTAAGATCATTGCTTGCTTGTCCAAATGCACTTACATAAAGCAATAGCATCAAAATAACATCATTTCTAGATGCCATATTTGAGCACTTGCTAAGGAGCAAATGCTGTCCTTTACAAGTATTATCGCACTCAAGTCTTTTAGCAAGCCTGGACATGAGGGTTCCAATACTTGCTTGTTAAATGAATGGAATGAATACTTGCTTTGATAAAATTTTTTTCTGCTGAATAATTGTATATTTTCAACCATGCAGATTTTCTTAATCCATGTCATAACAAAGGATTCTTTAGTTGTGACCAACAATGCCCTTTTTCATTAATGGTCATTTTGTAGTAATGAAGAGCACCCTAGTCTAGTTTGCCTTCCATTGTATCCCAGCCTATAGCATGGCACTATTTTAAGCAGGTGCTTAGTCACCACTTTCTGGATGATTGGATAAATCTCCCTCTAGCGTGGGAGTCCCTGATACAATGGGAAATGTTCTCTCTCTGCCCCTGACCTCTTTCTCATCTCTTTCATATCTTTCTCATCTCACCTCATCTCTTTCCCTTCCAGGCACGCAGCGTGTTCTCTCATTCCCTTTCCTTTTCTTCCTGTTGATATACTGTTGGCTCAGTGCGTTATTGTATTTGGGGTCTTAATTTACAAGTTCCAAGAACTACCAACACTACAACTTTCTAAGAAGTTAATGGTTTGAGCCATTCAGTCACTTTACTGATCCAAATACCTGTAAAATAGCAGCCAGCATGAGATCTGAGCTTGGGAAGAAAGAAAAATCCTCAAAAGAAGTACAGCTCCTTGCTTCATTGCTAGACATCAGGACCTCTCCAATCACAGAAATTTTTCCTTCTTTAGGATATTCAAAATTTGGCTGACATCTTTTCATTAAAATAACTTTATTAGTAGAATTGATATTTGTGAAATAAGTACAACAGATGCCTTACCAAGCATGAATGAAGAATAATACATGCCTAGTGATCCTGTCATTAAACTAAAGTATTATTTACTGACAGAGCTGAAACAGTTTAAGACAACATCAGATCTCCATATTTTCCCCATATGAAATTCCCTTGAGGCTTTTTCTGTGGAAGAACTGTAATGATATCATCTTCATAATGCCATGCTTCCCTTGTTTGCTGTTAAAAAGACAGGCATATTTTCCCCATGGTGAGCTCATGTCTCATCTTACCTTCCTGCAGATTGGGCAGATGACTCTTTCCCCAGAGTATTGTTTCTCCTGACTTTATACAGGACAGCTTGTGCCCTCATTTCCCTCCGGTAGATACTTTGACATCCCAATGCCATCTTTCCATGGTCTTGTCAGTGTGTTTCAGGCAATGAGAAATAAGCACGTAGCCTTAATGACCTGACTTGCAGATTGTCCTGTTAGCAAAAGCTTCACAAATGAGTAGCAAATCACCATCTTCTTCAACTTCTCTGTAGTGTAGAATATGAGTTTGCAATTCTGTGAGTATGGGTGTGTGTGCCCACACACATGCTTGTTAGTCTTGGGGCTTGAACTCAAGAACTGGGTGCTGTTCCTGGGCTTTTTCACTCAAGGCTTACACTCTGCCATTGGTGCCACAGCTCTGTCTCTAGCTTTTTTGCAATGAATTGGAAAGAAGAGTCATGGACTTTCCTGCCTGGACTGGTTTCAAACTTATCTCAGCCTCCTGAGGAGCTAGGATGCCATGCGTGAGCCACTGGCACCTGGCTTCAAAAGGGCAGAGACCTTTTGTTTAAAAGAATAATTTGGGCCGGGAATGTGGTTTAGTGGTAGAGTGCTTGCCTAGCATGCATGAAGCCCTGGTTTTGATTCCTCAGCACCACATAAACAGAAAAAGCCAGAAGTGGTGCTGTGGCTCAAGTGGTAGAGTTCTAGATTTGAGCAAAAGGAAGCCAGGGACAGTGCTCAAGCCCTGAGTTCAAGCCCCAGGACTGGCAAAACACACACACACACACACACACACACACACACGAATAATTTATTTTAATGGTTAGCACTGTTAAGCTTTTATGAACATCAGATTCTTTATCAGTGTGCCAAATTCAGCAGCCTTCCAATAGGTTAACAAACATGAGTCTAAAAGAAAGACTGTAGTCACAAATATGACAAAGCACCACAGATTAAACTCCAAATAAATACTTAAGAATTTTGTGCAGGGCTGGGGATATGGCCTAGTGGCAAGCGTGCTTGCCTCGTATACATGAGGCCCTGGGTTCGATTCCCCAGCACCACATATACAGAAAATGGCCAGAAGTGGCGCTGTGGCTCAAGTGGCAGAGTGCTAGCCTTGAGCAAGAAGAAGCCAGGGACAGTGCTCAGGCCCTGAGTCTAAGCCCCAGGACTGGCCAAAAAAAAGAATTTTGTGCAATAGCTATGCCCATATGAACACATAAAATGATGCTAAGTGAAATGAACTCCATATTATGGAAACAAGTAGTATATCATTGTTGTAATCATTTTCAACATGCCATGTGAAACTGTACCTTTTTTTTTCTTTTTTTCTTCTCGAATTCCCTTCCCATGGTTTTACCCTCACTATCACTGTATCTGATCTTAGGATATTGTATATACATGTGTTAGAATTAGGGAAGGGAAAGGGAATGCCAAAATTGAGAGACAAAGGATAAAATGACAAACCATTCCAAAAGCAATACTTACAAAACCACTTGGTCTTAACCAACTGTACAACTCATGGGAGGAGAGGGAAATATGGAAGGGGGAGGTTAAATCCAGAAAATAATAATTAACTTAAAATGAGGGAGAATTAACTTAAAATGAGGAATTAACTTAAAATGAGGCAAAAATGAGGGAGAAGGTAACAAATTGAATAAGAAATGTACTCATTGCCTCACATATGAAACTATAACCCCTCTGTACTTCACTTTGACAATAAAGAAAAAAAAGAATTTTGTAGTAAAAATAGTTACCATCATCCTGCCTGACAAACATGAAATTTTTAAATAAATATTCCTCTATTATGACATAAGTTCTTTCTAAATTAAAATCCAAATTCAACTTGATCCGAACTGAATTCCAAAAGAAGAAAAAAGAAAAGATGTCTCATTGGACTTCATAATCTGATTTGTAAATTTATGTAGAATAAGCAAAAAAAAAAAAAAAGAAAAAGACACACTTTTTGGCAAAGAAAGAAGAAGAAGACAAAGAAGATCAAGAAGACAAAGAAAAAGGAGAAGGAAACAAAGAAAGAAGGAGGAGGAGGAAGACAAGGAAAGGGAGGAGGAGAAACACACTAGTGCTAAAGAGGTTCATAAAGCCATAGCTCTCGGTCACTGGCCTTAATGTCCTTGAGAGGAAGATAAAGAGGCTAGCCCAGAGGATAGGGCTAGCTGGAATAGGCTGTGTGCATCACTGCCTTCAATTTGTGACCCATTCTTGGTGGAACACTATGAGAAGAGTTTCTCGCAATATGAGACTCTCCCATATGAAGGAACCATGTCCTCATTCCTGAGGCAGAGCATGCATCTATGGATGCAAAGCGCAATGTGACAGATGTTCTGGTATGCACACTGTGCAAGGTCTGGCAGCTGGCACAGAAGAAGCCTCCCTGCCAGTGAGCTCAGCTTGCCTAGTCTGGATGAATCCATATTGTTGAGCGAGCCCTGAGAAAGAGCTGTCAGGCAAGTGTGCCTGGGGAAAGTAAGCTGTAAGAGAGGGCAGTAAAGGAGCTGGCTAGTTCAGCAAGACTCAAACCATAGACCCTGGACCCAACTGAACTGAGAACACCATCAAGATAGGTGGGTGTGTGAATGGTTACGTACTGAACTAATGTATACCCTCTACTGTCAAGGGATACTGAAGGTGTGTGTGTGTGAGTGTGTGTGTGTGTGTGTGTGTGTGTGTGTGTGTGTGTATTTCAATGTAAGAAGCTAAAGGCCTAAGAGAGGAAGGAAGAATGCAAGAGAGTGGAATGTTCAAAAGAGCTACTCAGTGCCGCACCCTTGTCAGTCATCAAGTGATTCTCTCAACCATGGCTTGTAGATTTGCGTCTTAGAAAACTGAGTCAGACAAGTGGCATGACTGGCTCAAAGTCCCCTGTCTCTGAAGTTTGACTTCAGAAGCAGGAAAATCCCACTCATAAAGAACACTTATCCAGAGCCATACATGCTGAGCCACCAGTCTCTCTATTGTAACACATATATTTAATGTCATTAAATACATTTAATGTAGATCTGACACTTAGATTAAACATTTTTCTTGCTGGGTTTTCTTTTTTTCTTACCAAACAATAAGACTTGGTTTTTCTCCCAGGTTCTATGTTTTACAAAAAGCTTCAAAATGAGCTTTCATAGATTTTTATTTGCTCCCATAAGAAAGTCATTTCATGCCTAATGCCCTCAAAATGTGGAGGTGTAGGCAGTATTGTAACCTTTCCTTCTCTCCCAAGTTGTACACCAGTTTAAATTAGCATAAAAGATGTTCACATGCAGCCTTAGCCTGGTAAGTAAATAGGCAACAGGAGACAACATCACTAGAGAAGGAGAAAATGCAATCTACTGGCAGCAGCTTAATATGGTGGCAGTAGTATAAATCCCTGAATAGAAGAGAGCAGGCTATTAATGCCTCTCATAGAGCAAACACAGGGCAAGTTCAATAGCTCCTCTCCCTTAGAGAATAGTAAATCATCATTCTTATATTTGAATGTCAAAGATGGTTGAAACCGAATTTCTTTTTGTGTTGTACACATTATAAATAAATATCATTTGGGGCATAAGGGATTGTGATAGTCTGACTAAAATAAATGCTTTTGAGTAGGAGAGTAGCTCTCTGCTCTCTCCTCCTCCTTTTCCCTCTGATCCCCAAAATTAATTTTGATAGCATTGGAGTTTAAACAAGGAGAAAGCTGCAGCTTCATCTTTGTTCTTTAGGACAGATACTCAAATCATATGTCCTTCGAAAGGACAGACTCCGATCTGAGATGAAAGATGACTATCACAAACACCGTTCCTTGAGGGACCAAAGCATGGGGGCAGTCCCGAGGATGGAAAGGCAGTTTCACTTTACCAAGCACTGCCCATTCAAAATGTAGATTGACAAATGCATACCTACAGTGCTAAAGAAGCATTCAAAGGTATTTTCATTCAGGACATTCAAAGGTGTTGAGGCTACAGACACCTCAATTCTTGTGTTTCATAAATAGCAGGGCCTCTTGTAATGGAAGGGAAGAGGACAACTTGCACTCCCTCGCAAGCCAGCACTTCTTCACTGGTTCTCCCATCTGAGATTTGCACCATGCTACGCATTCACCTCTAGATGTGAATCATATTGTGATCACACATCCTTAAGTGGTATCAGGACCTGATCTCACATGACCAGATCCACCAACTCTGCCCTCTTCAACTCAGCCATTAAAAAAAGAATTCCTTAACCCACACCAAACTGTCCTCTACAGGTTTTTCCAGGCTCAAATGAGATGATATCAAACACATATACACATAGCCATTTGAGAAGAGGCAAATACCAATTTTATTTGTCTAAAGTATATAGTCATACATCAGATTCCTTTGTATTATGTGTGCATTTGATCACCCATGTGTTCCCAAGACGTGTTCTATTGCAAGCTGGCATGCATGGTAACCCACTGGTAACATTTTCCCTTACATATCTCCACTGGAGACAAATCCTTACAGGAGGAACACTAGCTTGTCCCAGACTCATTAACTTCCAGAATGCCAGTTTAAATACTGTTCTTGAACCTGACCTTTAAAAAGGTAATTGCTGTACCTATGCAACTACTCCTTTTTTACTTCCCAGGGTGTCAGAATATTAACCAAATAACAAGTATGAATGGAACTTTAACTTCAATGCCTTTCAGCCAAGACAACCATCATTGTTAGGAGTCAAACTCCATCATGATTTCATCTCATGTGACACTACTGTATAAGATAAAAATTCTTCCCTGTACTTGGTGACTGCATGGCCGCCTCTTTGACCAGGTATTGGGAAGAGTAGTACAAATATGGGTTAAGCAGATGCACTGGGATGCCGGCCACCTGGTTCAAATCCCAGCTCTGCCACATCCTAGCTGTAGAAACTAGGCAAGTTGTTTCGGTCCCTATAAATCAGCTTCTTCTTTTGTGAAACAGGATAGTAATAGTACCTATATCTTAAGGCTGTCTCATATGTTCAGTAGAGGGCTAGACAGAACGTTCTGTTTGGGTATCACTACACAAATAAATTGTTCTCTATTGTCCTTTTATTTTTCTTGCAACTCTCATATTTTAGATAGATTTTAAGAGTTCAGTAATAAATTATTGAATTCTCTTTTCTATATATTCGCTTAAGAAAAAGCTTATTTGGCATTTGCCAATTCTTCGGGCTCTAGTGTAGCTACCTTTGACATGAGAAATCAGTTTTTAGTTATTCAGATGCAGTTTCCATATATACAATAGTTATGTAACACACATATAATATATAATACAGTTATATAATACACATATATAATTACCGTTTCCATATTTACAAAGTTCCTATGTCTCTTGTGTGGCAAGGAAATTGTATGAGATAATACTTAACTCTTTTTTCTTTAAGAAGTTCAGATATTTAGAGTTCCTCTGGGTTTTATAACTTCAGGGTGTTCAGTAGACTTAAAAAAATTATCTTTCTGACATACAGATAAAAAATCCGGAAAATCAATTACTGTACTAATTTTTCAGTCATGCTGGAATATTCTTGGGCCCCATTTGAATTATTGGGGGTTAGAAGGTCTATTATCATCTAATGTCTGGTTCACTGGCAGAAACTTAATCTTGGGTGCATAATTGACTATTTGTGAAACCCATCTTAATCTACCCCTCTTTTGCCTCCTAGATCTTAAATTCATTTGTAAAAGAGGAGTAATGACAAATGGATTTACACTTAGAACAGATGAGATTTAGAGCATATATCAATAGCCTTTCTACTTTAATTCAATTATTTTAAGCTCTTCATGATTTAGAGTGGTTATTTCTACTGTGATCAGGGCCCAAGTGTTTGGTAAAATAATGTCCAAGGCAACACATAGTATGGAATATACTATGTAAGGTTGGGTTTTTCTCTTATTTGTGTATCTGTGATATTTGTTTCCTTTCTATCTTTCTATCTTGTCCCTTTGAATTCTTTCTATTCTCAAATTCTCTTGCTTCTCTCACATATTTATGCCTTTATTCCTTGGGTTAGTATAGTTTTAATTGTCTTTTTTATTTTCCATTTTTGTGTTCCCATCCCAGGACACTTTCCTTATTTGCTTTTCTAATTTTGCTCATTGCTTCATGCACCAAAGAGTAGAAACAAGGCTCTGCTGGACCAATAACTGGATATCATTTAGCTCTGATTCTCTGAGTGCAGCCAGGCTAGATGGAATCCAGGAATCCCTCCAAGATGTTCTCTAGCCAGCACACATCACCTGTTCTACATAGAAGTGTTTTCCAACTCATTTCCAAAAGCTTGTCACCATTTTGTCTTTTGTGTGCTAAATACTCTCCCGATGATTCTTTTGCTTCTTTACCGAAGTAATGGAGGGGGTTCCAAGAGTCTTGAAACAAATTTCTCCTTCTACAGTTTCCTTTCACAAAGACAGACTGAAGCAGAACCGTTGAAACTGCAGTATCAGAACAATACACTGGAAAGGATCATAGGCAAGAGTATCAAAGGCAACAAGGCTACCGAGGGCTAAAAGAGCACATTAAAGGGAGATTTCGTTGTTGAACATTTACTGAGTACAGGAACTCTACTGAGTTTTAGAATTAACACAATGGGTATACTTCTCCCTTGCTCTAAAGGGTCAAAAGCAAATAGGTTAAGGTACAATTTGATGAACACAACAGATTTGTATGTGTGTGTGTGCCTGGCACAGACAGCTAGCAGAAAGGGGCTTACACTGGGAATGGCATCTAGTTCTAGAGGAATTAGTACATCAGGAAAAGTAGTAAAATTTCAACCCAGAAAGAGAGCACATGCAGGATCAGACTGTTGTATTTCCGTTTTGTGTTTTGACAAGATTATTTGGCTAAAAACATGAAAGACAAGTAGAAATGCCAGAAGTAGATAGGTAGTATGGAAAATTAGGAAATGAGAGCTCAAATAAGACTACTACAGTCACCTTATCTGGGATTCAGATGGGGCAAAGGCAGAGGGAATAGAGTGGAAAAGGCAGAATGGAGGGTATTGAGGTGTGGAATAGATAGTCCTTTGAGATTGGAGGCTGACAGAGACATCAGCATCATCTTAGCCACTCCTGCCACGGGTCTTGGTCACATGAAATAAGCCAAGTTTCTGTGAAGGATCATAGTAGATCATGTCTTAAGTCTCATTATAAAAGAAATAGGGGGAGGGCTGGGAATGTGGCTTAGCGGTAGAGTGTTTGCCTAGTATGCATAAAGCCCTGGGTTCAATTCCTCAGCACCACATAAACAGAAAAAACCAGAAGTAGTGCTGTGGCTCAAGAGGTAGAGTGCTAGCCTTGAGTAAAAAGAAGCCAGGGACAGTGCTCAGGCCCTGAGTCCCAATCCCCAGGACTGACAGAAAAGAAAAAAAAAAAGAAAAAGAAAGAAAGAAAGAAAGAAAGAAAGAAAGAAAGAAAGAAAGAAAGAAAGAAAGAAAGAAAGAAAGAAAGAAAGAAAGAAAGAAAGAAAGAAAGAAAGAAAGAAAGAAAGAAAGAAGAAAGAAAGAAAGAAAGAGGGAAGGAAAGGAAAGGAAAGGAAAGGACAGGACAGGAAAGGAAAGGAAAGGAAAGGAGTGAATCATTTGCCAATTTAAGACTGCATAATAAATGTATTTGTACCCCTCACCTCAGATTTGGCAGGATTTTTATCAAAAAGTACCTTTTTCTGGATTTTGTAAACATAATCATTCATTCTACAGAGATGCAAAAATACATCCAAGATGTTAAATGTGATTGATGAAAATTCCAGTTTCTCAACCCTATGACTTCACTTCCTAAAAACTACTGTTTTAGAAACTTGCTATTCGAAGAGCTCAAGTAGATTTAAGAAAATAAGAAATAAATGTTGAGGTCTGCAAATATGGCTTAGTGGTAGAGTGCTTGCCTAGCATGCATGAAGCCCTGGGTTCGATTCCTCAGCACCACATAAGCAGAAAAAGCCAGAAGTGGCACGGTGGCTCAAGTGGTAGAGTGCTAGCCTTGAGCAAAGAGAAGCCCAAGGACAGTGCCCAGGCCCTGAGTTCAACCCCCAGGACTGGCAAAAAAAGAAAAAAAACAAATGTTGAAAGAGTGGTTTCAGATATTCTATGTCTGTTGCTATTTAATTTATATCAATAGTATTTTCTCCCTTGAAATTCTAGCTGAATATTTTTATCTAGTTCTAGATAAAACAATTAATATTCAGCTAGAACTCTGAGGTGATGCAGGTTATATTAGAAATTAAAACAGGAATGATTAATATTTATTAAATACTACATGCCATACAGTTTGTTAGGCCTTTTATCATAGGTTAACTCATTTGTTTTTCATATAATCTTATAAAGCAGGATTTTTGTTGTAACTATTTTTTTATCTTTTTAGTTGCATACACTAATTTTACACAGGGACTTTATTGTACAGTTAAAATTGTTTTACAGGTAAAACATTGACGCTTTGATAATGTGCCTGGGAACAGAGTAGCAAGTGAAGGAGGAATGAGGTTCAAATCCAGGCTTATAGGAGCCCAGACCCATTATCTTAACCACTAGTCTATACCCCTTTCCTGAGCAGCTGGAATCTTTTCTGGGCTTTCTTTTTGAAAACTAAAACTTAGAGACCTTCGTATAGTCTTTTTCCCTGAACTGCATATCCTTTCATTAATACTAATAGCCTGATGATAGGATTATACATAAAGTTCCTTTGGCATGATGTACTTCTGCATTATTTCTGCAATTTTTTTCTCCACTGTAACCTTGTAAAACTTACATTAGATCAAGGTTCTAATCTAAGGTGGCCACTTATTATAATTTGTTGTATTAGTTAAACAATTCATCAATCACTGTTCTTCGTTCCAATCATAGACAGTTTCTATATAAAAGCAAAGTTCTAGGTATTACACAGAGCTCCTATAAGGATACAATAAGAGTGACAGTAGCATTAGGTCAGTTTTACAGATGAGGAAGCTAAGGCTTCAAAAAGCTAGGTATGTTCCTACAAAGTCACACAGCTGATTATCAGTAAAGTCTGGATTCGATCTCATATCCAAAATTTATGCTGACTGACAAAATCTCCCTTTCTTCATCATTGTAAGGGCTTTTGAAATCAGGTTCACTTTGATTTTGTGAGATCATAAGAATATTACCTATCTATGATTAATTTGAAGGGAAATGAACCAGTTCTTGAAATTTAAAATAATACCTACTATACATTTAATAAATGTTATATGTCATTGATGTGTGAAGTACCTGTAATCCACAATCCAGAAAAACAATTGTGATTGTTCTCTTTAGGTCCATTTGAGAAGTAAATCTCTAAGATGAAGTAAGCTTTCCAGGGTCTCCTGGCTAGTAAGCTGTAGACCTAGTTGTCCAGTCAAGATCCATAGAGCTGCAAGCATTACATGTAGCTATCATGCTAAAGCATAATGTGTTCTCCTTGACTTTGGGGAGAGAAGGGATTCTAGCAAAGTATCCATGTCCAAACTTATTTTAAGTTTTTTAGTGAGGATTTTATAGTATACAACTAAAGGGATGCTCATAAAGGCAGGAAATCTGTGTATCACATTGTTTTCTCTTGCCTATATTGCTTCTGGTCATTCTTTGAAAATTCTTTTCAGAAATATGCTTCTTCTGTCTGTGCTTTCACTGCCCTTCATCCACCTCAAAAAGAAAGGAAGCAGAACAGTACATCCAGGACCCACTTTTCTTGCTTGATCATCCAGAGCATTTAAAATATGATGAGATATGGCTTGAGTCAGCTCCTTGCAGGACAGAAATCAGTAACCACAAATATTGCTAGGCAACACTACAGAGAAGCTGGCTGCAAAGTAGAGGACAAATTTTGGAAGAAGTTGGAATATCTGGGGACTCACTTGGACATTTTAGTGTGAACCATCTGCATGATCCACAGTAATGACCACACATTTTCATGCACTGCGCAAGGTTGATAATTCCCGCATAATTATACTGATACCGCCCTCTGTGATCCTAACCTGCCTTTCAGAACTTTCCACTGTTTTTCATAACCCACATATTTGCCAGCAAGATAATTGGACATAGTTACACCTCATGAGTAACTTTTATGCCTCCTCTAAATAAAATTTAAACCATGAACAACAAAAAAATCATTCTCTTGGCTTGCATAATGGCAGCGCTGGCTAGAGATTAATAGTCACAATGAAGGGAATTAGTCATGGGATCATTGCAGCTAAGTTTACCCAAATGGACCCCACCATGGTGGTCCCAGAGGAGCCTGAGGTAATGAGCCTCATCCAGTTCTAAGCCAGAGACAAGCAGATTGTGGTACCCTTGCACAGTTAAAGATGTAATCTTCAAGGGTCAATGATAAAAACCTTGACCTTTTGAAGGCAAGAGTCTCTTCTAGTCCCAATAAAGCAAGAGATCATCCATTTATTCCATTAGGAGTTTATAAGAAAACTAGAAGGAGAAGCTTGCTTTTGTGTGTGTGCCAGTCCTAGGGCTTGAAATCAGTGTTTGGGCACTGTCCCTAAGCTTTTCTTTTATTTTTTTCCTCAAGGTTAGTGCTCTACTACTTGAGCCACAGCTCCATTTCAGGCTTTTTTTTCCCCCTTATTTATTGTCAAAGTGATGTACAGAGAGGTTACAGTTTCATACATTAGGCATTGGATACATTTCTTGTACTGTTTGTTCTTGTACTGTTGTTTCAGGCTTTTTAAAAAGATTTATTGTCAAGGTGATGTACAGGGGGATTACAGTTATATACGTAAGGCAGTGAGTACATTTCTTGTCAAACTTGTTACCTCCTCTTTCATTTCTCCCACCTTCCCTCCTCCCCAGTCCCCCCACCCCCGCCACCAAGTTGTACATACAGTTGGTTTACAGCATATTGTCTTTTTTTGGTAGTTAATTGGATATAAGAGTCTCACAGACTTTCTTGCCCGGGCAGCTTTGAACCATAATCCTCAGAACTCAACCTTCTGAATAGCTAAGATTACAGGCTTGAGCTACTGGTGCGGCTACAAAACTGCTTTTACA
Organism: Perognathus longimembris pacificus; assembly: GCF_023159225.1. Lineage (NCBI taxonomy): Eukaryota > Metazoa > Chordata > Mammalia > Rodentia > Heteromyidae > Perognathus > Perognathus longimembris. The sequence goes on along the minus strand of NC_063161.1, from coordinate 119,611,326 downwards.
AGAAACACTAGAAATTAATGAGCCAAATATAGTTCAGTGTTATTGTTTATCATTTTTAATTTTCTGGCAACATTTAAACATCAGAAAATTTTACATTAAAATGCAGATATCTGGTTCCCCTCAAATAATCAAAAGAGCTATTGATATCATATCTGCCATTAAGTGTGGAAAAGGCCTGAGTGGCCGATGTCTGTTTTTGAGTTTGCACTGTCAACTTTTCCATAATCCCTACCATACCCCATTGTTTCCACCACGCAGTTCACAAACCTTCATCATACCTGCCTCTTGTCATTCATTGGTGCCTTATCGAGATATTTATTATGTTCCAGGCCCTGGGCCAGATGCTGGGGGTCATTCTGAGTCCTCACTTGGCCACCAATGTGACATTAGCATTCCTTGGAAGCTGGGGCCTTAGAACAGTATTCACATACAGACATAAAACAAAACATGACTACATATTTAGAGTAGTGAGAAAGAAATGGCAACAACAACAAGACACTGTGCCTGGGTCTGTAGGAAACGTGAGAGACAGGAGAGTGAGGATTTCATGAGGGAGTTAGACTCAGCCTGAAAATCAGTGGCAACCCCTTAAGAGGCAGCCATGTGTATGGCATGTGGCATGTGGCATGCAAGCATGTGTATGTCCATATGTGTGTACATATGTGCGTGTGTTCACTAATCCTTATAACTTAATAGCTGATGCAGAATTACTGTCTTAGTTCCTTTTGTCCTGCCATAACTGACTAGCTGAGATTGAATAATTTGTAGGGAATCAAAATGTATTTATAACAGTTCTGCTGGCTAGCAAGGCCAAGATGAAGGCCCCAGCATATCTAGTATCTGGTGAGAACCTCATCTCCACTACCAAGATGGGGCTTGAACATGTGTCTTCTGCACAGGAATAATGCTAAGCCTTTACAAGGCAAAAACTCCCACAAGCCCTTTATATAGTGATGTTGGTCCACCCATAAGGGCAGTCTTTGTGGCCTGAACACCTACAAAGGCATGACTTCTACTATTGCATGTGAAACTGTCTCCAATCCAATTCATGAATTTAGGAGCCTTCTTTCCAACTACGGCAATTTTCCACAAGTTCAGCCTTTTATTTGCATTTGTAAAGTTATTGCCTTGCTTCCAAAAGCCTCCTTGAGAGGGTTGAATCTCATGGAACAGACAGAAGCACTCATTAGCATAGGTTTGGAAGCTTCCATGGAGCAAAATCATCTCTGTCAACACCTCGCACATGACATATACTTGTGCGCACGTGGAGTGCAGCCATCCCCAGGCTGTCCTCTCCGAAGAGCCTCTTAGGAAAGTATAGCACGAACACCAGTCCCCCGCAGAAGAATGCTAAGCAGAGTTTCAGCAGTGAGTCAGTACTTTGAAAGTTTTTTTTTTTTTTTATGAGATTTAGAATCTGAAGGTTAAAATATTCCTTCCCTTTGGATTTGAGGAACACAGGATGAGATTTTCCTCATTTAACCTCCATCTTCTAAGATATCTGTGTGTGTCAGTGATTTTTTTAATTACTTTTATTGGAAGGAACACTTAAGAGAATAATGACCAAAGAAAGCTGTTTTAAGGGAAAACCATTACTTTTTCATAGACTGTGCGACTTCTATTGGGAAGAAATCAAACAAATGGCTTAGAATTGGACAGGATGGGAAGACTTTTTTAACTCAGAGTTAGGTTGACTATAAAGAAAATTTTCATGTGAGGAGACAAGAAAAGACAGCAGTGTTGTATTAACCCTGATACCCTGCAAAACACTTTTAAAAAAAAACACCATAATATCTACAAATAAGAGCTGTGTTTGAAAGAGTGGGATGGGGCACTGCAAATACTAAGTCCTCATACAATCCATTTGCAAAACAAACATTTTTAGTCAGTAATAAAACTAAGTTCACAGAATTACAAAGTAAACCATAGTCCTTCATCCCGAAGGCTAACAGGTTAATGGAGCACACAGGACTCAGAATTGCAAAGCAACTTTTACCACACTGACCATTTTTATTTTGATCACCATCTTGTGTTAAAAGAACAGGGCATGGGGAGTAAAGTTTTGACTGGTACATATCTAAGCACAGACTGGTGATAATTAGCATTTGAATAAGATTTAACTGCTTTGCACTGAGCTGAATGAGATGTTTTTGGTGGGTTGTGCCAAAAAATGAAGAGGAACACCAGTTTGCTGTTTTGTTTTGTTTTTAAGTTTCATCAGCTACAGTTGCTGTAATAGCAGCTACTAAAGAGGAGATCTAAAGGATCAAAGTTCAAGGCTAGCCCCAAGAAAAATCAGCAAAACCCCATCTCAACAAACAAGCTAGGCCTCATAGTCCTTTCCTATAAATCTTAACTACTGTGAGATATAAGGAGGTGGAAACCAGTCTAAGACCCATCCCTGAAAAAATAGAAGATCCTATCTGAAAAAATAAAGCAGTAAAAGATTAGCTTCCCCACAAAAAGTATTTCTACATACCAGTGCAAAGAACTTTATAGACATGTCTTATCAGATGCTCCCAAAACTCTCTCAGGAAAAAGTGGTTGTCTGGGGCTGGGAATATGGCCTAGTGGCAAGAGTGCTAACCTCGTATACATGAAGCCCAGGGTTCGATTCCCCAGCACCACATATATAGAAAATGGCCAGAAGTGGCGCTGTGGCTCAAGAGGCAGAGTGCTAGCCTTGAGCAAAAAAAAAGCCAGGGACGGTGCTCAGGCCTGAGTCCAACCAAGACCCAGGACTGGCAAAAAAAAAAAAAAAAAGTGGTTGTCTGTTTTCTCATTTGATAGAAGAAGCCAAGGCTCAAAGAAAGGCATGCATGCCTTTCATGCTTGCTCCTAAGAAGTAGTGCCAAAGGTGAGGGCCTCTTTGCTTTTATGGTAAAGTTGTGGTAGCCATCGTAGAAAAGCCACAATCAGTGCCCACCTTCTGTTGGCTCGACATACCAAGGCATTCTGAACATCGTGTCATCTGAGAGCTGGTGTTTGCATACTTTATTTAGGCAATGTGAGGAGAGCCTATGATATGATGGAAACAAATGTGACCTAGGATCCTCCTAGGATAGATTGAAAGAGGAACAGAGACTCTGCCTCAAACATATACACAACTTAGTCAGAGGGACAGACACACGTGTGGATATTGGAAGAAGAGAAGCCTAGGTTCTGAGCTGTAACAAGGCCACCTGGATGAATGAAAGGCCCACTTTTCCCGTCCTTCTCCCCTGGTTGTGTGGTCCATGTTTCAATTCCATCTAGATCTGAAGGTAGACAAGACAAGCAGAATAATGAAGAGATCTTTTCTTGAAATAGTGGCATCAACACGGTGAAATCTCTTTTGCCAATGGACAATATATCATGATTTAGAACCTCTGTAAGTAGTATAAAATTTGTTTTCACAATCCTATATAGAATATCAAGTTCTGGGCCATACAACGAACAAAGGCCTCCTATCTAAAATATATGCAGAACTAAAAAAATTAAATTCCTCCAAAACAAAACAGCAAAGAACCAACAGCCCCCTCAACAAGTGGGCTAAAGACTTAAAAAGAGACTTCTCTGACAAGGAAATGAAAATGGCCAAGAGACATATGAAAAAGTGCTCTACATCACTGGCCATAAAAGAAATGCAAACCAAATCAACATTAAGATTCCATCTGACCCCAGTAAGAATGTCCTATATCAAGAAAACTAACAATAATAAATGTTGGAGGAGATGTGGCCAAAAGGGAACCCTACTTCATTGTTGGTGGGAATGTAAACTGGTTCAGCCACTCTGGCAAGCAGTATGGAGATTCCTCAGAAAGCTAAACATAGAGCTCCCCTATGACCCAGCAGCGCCACTTTTGGGCATCTACCCAAAACACCACAAACAAGAACTCAATAAAGCCCCCAGCACAACAATGTTCATCACAGCACAATTTGTCATAGCTAGAATATGGAACCAACCCAGATGCCCCTCAGTAGATGAACGGATCAGGAAAATGTGGTACATATACACAATGGAATTTTATGCCTCTATCAGAAAGAATGGCATTGCCCCATTTGTAAGGAAATGGAAGGACTTGGAAAAAAATTATACTAAGTAAAGTGAGCCAGACCCAAAGAAACATGGACTCTATGGTCTCCCTCATAGGGAATAATTAGCACAGGTTTAGGCTAGTCACAGCAGAGGATCACAAGAGCCTAATAGCTATGCCCCTAAGAATGTATAAGATAATGCTAAGTGAAATGAACTCCATGTTATGGAAATAACTGTTATATCACTGTTTTAATTACTTTCAACATGCCATGTGAAACTGTAGCTTCATTTGTTGATGATCCTCTGCTATCCCCTTCCTGTGTGGTTGTACCCACGCTATCACTGTATCTCATCTGAGTACCCTGGATATTGTATATACTGGTATTAGAACTAGGAAAGTGAAAGGGAATACCAAACTCGAGAGACACAGGATAAAAAGACAAACAATTCCAAAAGCAATACTTGCAAAACCATTTGGTGTAAACCAACTGAACAACTCATGGAGGGAGAGGGAAAGGGGGAGGGGGGAGGTGGGAATGAGGGAGAAGGTAACAAACAGTACAAGAAATGTGTCAAATGCCTAATGTATGAAACTGTAGCCTCTCTGTACATCACTTTGACAATAAATAAGAAAAAAAATAAAGTCAGCATGGGCAGAAAAGAAAAAAAAAAGAATATCAAGTTCTCAGCCAGGTGCCAATGGTTCATGCCTATAATCCTAGCAACTTAGGAGAAGGCTGAAATCTGAGGATTGTGGTTCAAAGGCAACCTGGGCAGGAAAGTCCATGAAACTCTTATCTCCAATTAATCACCAAAAACTAAAAGCCAGAAGCAGAACTGTGGCTCAAAGAACATGAGCCTCAGGCTGAAAAAGCTCAGGGACAACACCTAGGCCCTGAATTAAAGCCCAGAATCAGAAAAAAAAAAAAAAAACTTCTCTAAATACCGTGTAATATGGGGTTTCCTCCACTCTTCTCTGTGGTGCTAGTATTAATGACAGCTTCCTAAACCAATTGCTCACTGTGAGTCATTATCTCTTCTGCCCTTCACTGCCATGCCTAGCTTAGACACAGTTGCCACGGCCCCCATACAGCTGAGAACTGGAAGGTCCCCAGAGGTGAAGCAACTTACTTAAAGTCACATATCAAATAACCTGTAAATCTTGGATCCAAACCTACAGGCCCTCACTTTAAATCCCATATACTTAACTTTCATACCCTACCAAAAAGAAAAAGAAGCTTTCCATAGGTGTGCTGCAATCCAGTGTTGGTAAATCCTTTCATAATAAGTTTTAGACAGCTTTACCAAGAAATTGCTGCCTGTATTGAGAAAGCCTTGAGGGTTAGCTCCTCACACAAAAGTCAAACCAATGCCCAAAATGAAGCTAGCTCTTTGAAAAACTGAGCAACCATTATTTTTCCCATCAGATAACACTTAAATAATAAATGCTTTGTTCTTGTAGATTTCTCTACCTCTAGTTTTCATTTTAATAAAAATAAACTTGGTATAAATCCTTCTATTGGCTTTCCATTTTAGCTATCAAAACTTTGAGACTTCAAATGTGATGACTCATTTTCCTACCATCTCTAGAATTTGACAGGAAGGGTTGACAATGTTAGAGGCCTCCAATTGAAGAAAAAAGAAAAAAAAAACTAAGAAAGGTCATATTGGAAGTAATCTGTGTCCAGAAAGGAGATGTTAGGAGCCCCAAATACTAATTTCTATCCACAGATTCTTGTGGACTGGAAACGAAAAGAAGTCCTTTGGGTCTTCCAATTCTTATGTGTATAAGTCAGAGGCACCTTAAAGCTGGTCTTGCTGTCAAGATTCAAAATGAACAGAGTGGAACCTGTAGAGTCCCTAGCTATCTTCATGGCCAGCAAGCATATTCTCTTGCCATGCCTGGCAGTAGCCATTATCTGAATGCAGGCTCCCCTCAAACACCAACCTCTTGGTACTGGGGGATACTGTGTCAGGCCATGAGGCCTTCTTAAGAAAATGTTATGAAGAAAAGACAACAGGTGGTACCCAGAATGCTATCTCTCAAGTCACCAACACTCTTCCAATCCTGGCTGCCTCATGCTCAGTTGATACAGTGATCGCTGCTAGATGGAATTATATGATACCCTCTTGGACTTCCTTCCAACCTCCCTCCTATCCTAAAAAAACTCAGCTTGAATTAAGTCCAGTTTGAATCCTAATCTAAATCAATCGAAGGTGCCATGGGTATTTATTATGGAGAATGTGCTAGTTAGAAGCCATGTTCCTGCACAGGAAAGTTCTGGTTCATACCTAGCAGGCTCTCTCAGACAGGCTAGATCTGGACACTGGCTGTCAACAAAGAGTGCCTGAGGCCACTTTCCCTGAGGCATCCATGGGCTGTAGAACAACTGACAGGTGTGTGATGGGCTCTTGCTTATACCTGCATGCTGTGTTTGTTCAGGTCACATGTCACATGTCACACTCCTTCTGCAACTCACCTGGGGCAGAAAGAAGGGCTGTCCTGCTTTGCTCAGGATGTGGCTGATGAACTTGTCATCTCTCCATTCCATGGCTGCCAGTCAAGACTGTTCTAATAAGCTACTTTCTCCTCCAGTCTTTTCTGCCTTTTATTTAGTAAGCTATAGACAGGGTTCTATCTGCCTGAGCAGATATTGTTCTACTCCCTCTTTCTGTACTGGGCTTTGAGTGACCATGTCATTGCTGGTATGCAGCTTCTCACTGCTCTTCATTTCACCACCATTAGCTTCGCTGTTGGTATGTTGTGTCTCATTCTTGTTTCTGTCCTATTCATTATCCAAAGAAACACTGCTGGCCACAGTGGCAAGAATATGTGCATGTGAGCACATGCACAGCTCCAGTTCTATGTAAACATAAAGTGAAACTGAAACAATATGATTGCATTTATTTGTACCTGCTTCCCCAAGACGTGAGGTGAAGCACCATATCATCTGCCACAAGCAGATGTTGGGGATTGATGCATGGAGACAGGTATGTGCATGCAGAGAAGTTTGCATCTAGCAAGATGGATCTGTGAAAATGGAGTGGCTTCCAGCCAACCATGCAAACAGTCACTCGTGTTCTATTTTCTGAGCAAATAAATGTGAATGCTGGCATCCTATTCTACTTCTTTGACTAGAAGGAAGAGAGGCTACAAAATAAAAAAAGGAATTAGTTGGCTGATATCATTCATCAGCTCACTGTGAGATTACATACACATACATGATGTGTGGAGCTACTATGAACATCTGTTTAATATTTATAAAGGTATTTAGATCATTTGCAAATTCCCAGCTTGTGTAATATTGCATATATAATAGACATCTGTTCCTCAAATAGTAAAAAAAAAAAAAAAATCCATTCCACCAAAGACAATCTCCAGAAGTCACGGGAGAAAAAAAATGTTCTTACATAAAATTCAGTTTCTTGCTGAAACACCTGAATCTTTTGTAATATCTCTAACAAAAGCCAGAATAGGCAAGTTTTTTTTTTTTTTGCAAAAATGTAAAGATGACGTGATTTTTCTCCCCCAAGGCATAATTTTGTACTGGTGCACATTAAAATAACTATAGGTATGTTGTAGGCATATGGAAAAAGAATACATGTATGATACAACTATACTCGAATGTTTATTGCATCTCAAGCTAGATCCTTCCTCTTGTACACAAACCCATCAATTATAAGTTAATTCAGTGGATCTCCAGCAGCTGCCTGAGTTAATGGGCTGTGGAAGCATTCTTCAGAATCACAGGGATATCTCTGGAGTCTAATTAATTTCTTGAAGTTTATTGGGAGACTGTTACAATCAAGAAAATAAATGTTGTTCATCTTCTCACAATGTTGTTCAAAACAATCTGGGGATTTTTTTCAGAACAGCAAGTATGAAAAGTTTCTATTTTTAAACTGAAGTAAGGGGGAAAAGCAATGGTATATCATCAGGTCCTCTTCTCCCACCCTCGCCCCCACTCCAGCTTCCATGGCATCAGCTGACTCAGAACAGCTCCCTGACTGCCAGTAGTTTCCACCCCAGCAAGCTCCAGTGAGCCATGTGTGCTCAAAGGAAGGGCAATGGTGCTCCAGGCACCTTGCTCTTTAGACTCCTCGGTCACCTGAGCCAAATGATCTTCCCCGGAAATATACAGCAGCAGCAATTCCCAGAACACCTGACAGTGTTTTAGACCATCCAATAGTTGAGATCAGCAGTGAACAGACCATTTTAAACCTGGGTTTTTTTTCTTTTTCACTTTGGATTTTTCCCCAGGTAGCTTCCATATTCTTTAGGAAGTTCTTTAGGTTCTGTTAGAAAAAAAAAAAATAGCCATGAGATGAACCGCGGGCCTGATTCATGACAAGGAATGCCAGTGTCTGAAAGGCTCTATATTGTTCATGCCCTGTCTATAAAAGTTACAGGGCTAGATGAGCCCGGGGCAACATATTCTTGCCAGATAATCTGTGTCATTGGAGGTTAAAAAAAAAAAACTGTGTCTGACTCTGTAATGCAGGGTCCCTTCTACCCCCAATAGAATAATACATCTTAAGTAATTTCTGAAAATGGGCCGTGAAAGCTGTCTGCCACATGGGCTGTGTTTGCACATCTCCATATAGTTACCATTGCCGAATTTGACAGTATAACTCTGAATCTGATTAATTAAGAATGTGTAAAAACAAAATTCTTGCCTTATAGCTCGTTCCTTATCTTTGTGTCTTTTACTGTGATGTTGTAGAACTTGGATCATATGGAAAACTAAAATATTATGACACAATGACTGAAGAAGGTAAGAATGATTTTAGAATTGTATGCATCAGCTTTTTCTTTTTTCTGTTTTTCATTTCTGGTATCTGTTGCTTGCCCATGTTTTTTGTTTGTTTTTTTTTAACCTTTTGGTTTTCCTCCTTGCATGACTTCAGTGACATTGTGTGACTTATTATTCCTTCTGCATTTTTGTCTCCTTTTTGCCATTGTGTTTCTTTGGAATTGGAGACGTGCAATACCATGGGTAATCATGTTATTCCATTCAAATGATCCAAACCATCCCAACTGTATAACACACTCAGAGAAATGGTGTCATGATGTAGACTCAAGCAAACACTCACTGTCTCAGTATTATTTCTCCGTGTGCTCATATCAACATATAGAAAAACATCCACCCAGCACACCTGTGCCCTTCATTTCAGAGGCAAACTAGGTCCTAGTGAGTTTCTTCATTTATGCCAAAGAGTGAAAGCTCCCAAGGGACCTGTGCACCTCAAATCAGTTTGATTCCTGTATCTGATGCAGAAGGTGGTAGACTCTTGTCTTCAGGTCCTCCAGTCCCTACCACCTAAGAACAGTAGTCTGTGAGCCTGGGCCATTCTTCCAGCTAGTAGAATTTTCTACATTAGGGAACCCACTCTGTGAAGTTCACATATCATTTTCCCTATGAGAAGAGACTTTCTTTTAGCTATTTTTTTCTCAGCAGTACTAAGATTTGAACTCAGGGCCTCAAACTTGCTAAACAGATGAGCTCTACCACTTCATCCATACCTGCAGCCTGGCTGTTTTGCTAGTTATTGTCAAGATAGTACCTCAAGAACTTTTCTGTCTAGATTGGCCTTGAACTATGGTCCTTCCACCCTCAGCCTCCCAGTCACTAATATATGAGGCAAGAGCCACCAGCACCTAGTAACTGTATACTTTTTTTTGAAGGGTTTGAATATAACGCCTGGGACTTGCTAGTTATCTACCATTTGAACATGCCCCCAACCTTATTCATGAATTCTAGGCACTATCCCAGACGGCTAGCTTGTCCCAGACAGAATCAATCTCTGTGAATTAAATTTGTCATAAAACAGTGATTTTAAAAGTTAGAATTCTCTTAAAAGAAACTGTTGTACTCTCCTAGCCTCTGCTCCACACCTTCCACCTTTTGAGTAGTATGTAGTGTTTGTAAATTACAAAAACATTAGGGATTTTTTACATGATTTTTACACTCAGACTAACAAGAAATCGCAAGGTACCTGGTAAAGGAATTTGCTAATTTTATCCTTCTACATGAGAGAGAAAATCCCAAATGTGTTGCATATCTTGCATTTAGTTTCCAGTATTCCTAAGTTTCTTTAGCTTGCGAAAGAGCTCCTAGTTGCTTTGCATGCAAGAAGTGGACACCTGACATCCCTGGGTAAGAGGAACTTCTCAGCCCCTCCCCCACTCTGGCTTCTGCACACCTGGGTTCTTCCCTGTTGCTATTCTTGTGCTTTCACTTAACCACTGTGATACTTTTTAAGGCAGCAGACCGCTATTAGAATTTCAGACCAGGCCCTATCAGCACTGGGGAGAAATGCAGACCCTTGAGCACACAGGCATCTACCCACAAGACACAGGAAGAGTACTCTGTACTTTAGGAAGGCTTCTTAACCCTGTTATTATTTTGTTTCTGGCTTTGGTAAGAGGATTTGTTAGCTTCTTCCTGACCTTTCACAAATCTCCAGTGTCTGACTTTGCTCCATCCTGCCCTCTTCTTCCCACTTGCAATTCCCTTTACCAGTGCACCTTCCATTTCTCTGTCACCTCAGTGGCTCCTTTCTCCCTTACCAATCCTTTACTTCCCCTTTTCACATCTATCTGAGAAAACACTGCTGTTCAGGCTCTTGGTTCCTCTTTCTTCTCTACACCAGACAATCCCAGACCTTTCAACCTGATGATTTCACTTGAAAATGAATGGGCCTCCAATGCAAAAATAAATAGATAAATAGTCAAAATAACATCTGGAATGGGAACTAGGGCTAACCCTTAGCAAGACTGTCAGCTTGGGTTTATTGTCCCTCATGGATTACCTATAACAATCCTTACCCTTCATGGCACTCCCATCCTTTCATGCATAACAATTGTGTCCCATTCTTAACTGAACCTCCCTTCCCATTGTGGTAAAAAAAAAATACCCAATAGTTGCAAAGTTCATATGATGAAATTGCATTCTGTGACATCCTAGTCTATATGAGTATTAGGTGTTTTACAAGAATTGGGCAGGGGGATATTTTACAGTTAAATAAGGGTAGGAACTCATGAGTTAAGAAATTTCTTCATCATTCAATATGCTACAATACATTGCAACCTTCAGTAAGCCATAAAGAGGGCTAGTGTACAGAATATTGGACTTCTTTGATCAGAGAAAAATTTCTGACATGTAGCTACCTAGAGGATCATTGTTGATATGTTTCTTAGGGTCCTCATGGAGTAAGACCCTCTGAAAGATAAAGTCTCCCAAACTCATGCCAATCCCTGTCCAGTAGCAGTAAAGAGGATAGTAGGAAATGGAATCGACCACCCCAATTGCATCCTTCAGCAGCTGCCTCCTAAACAAGCAGCCTTTGCAACCTAATTCTGGGATTCCACCAAAAATACTCAAACCCAGTTATTACCCTCTGACCTGGTGACACCCAGCTATGACTTCTTCAAATCCTCAAGGGCTTCTCCCTTCTCATAGAACAACAATAATCATATCTGTGGCTTACTTCCAGTCTAGGCTGTGCAATTGAAGGAAGTGTAATTCAGATGAAGATACTTGAAGCAATAGCTTGGATTCACTAGCTTTTGGGAAATACTCCCCTCCATTTAAGCATATTCACAGTAAGCTTTAGTGAAATTGCCTATATAATGAGTCGTTATTTAAAGCCATTTCCAGGAAGCTGGACACAGTGTAAGGTCAGTTACTTACAGTGATTCCTTTTGGTTTTTTTTTTCCCTCCTTAAGTGGATCAACTGGGAAAGTGCATTATAATATGGCACCCATACCCAAAGAAGAATTGAATGTTGATTTCTAAACATAGAGAATTATCCTGTACATGTTCAGTTTGTTATGTTATAATTTTTATTGTTATTATAAGTGTGATGTACAGAAAGGTTATAGTTACATAAGTCAGATAAAGAACACATTTCTTTTTGGATAATGTCAGCCCTTCTCTAGCTGTCTTCCACTTTCTCCCACCCATCCCCATCCATAAGTTGCATAGTTCATTTTCACCATAGTGCCCAGTGATCAGTTCATTATTTTAAGTACATCTTTTGTGCAAGTTATTCTGCTAGGTGTTTGGAGGAGGTTAAGATCAAGAGGCAGGGATATTGGATTCCATGACACATCTGGGGATTGGGGGAGGTAATAAAAACACAGAAATCACAGAGGTACAAGGAAGAAGTAATGAGTATCCTGGGTGGTCAGAAGATGATGAGAGATGACAAGGGAAGAAAGATGGCTTCCAAAAGGAAAAAGGGAAAATTTGTAAAGAAGTTAGTTTTTTGTATGTTTGTTTGTTTTGCCAGTCCTGGGGCTTGAACTCTGGGCCTGAGAGCTGTCCCTTAGGTTTTTTTGGTTTGGTTTTTTTTTGCTCAACGTTAGCACTCTACCACTTGAGCCATAGCACCACTATCAGTTTTTTCTGCGTAGTTAATTGGAGATAAGAGTCTCACAGGCTTTCCTGCCTGGACTGGCTCTAAACCCCAATCCTCAGTTCCTGTCCTCCTGAGTAGCTAGGATTACAGGTGTGAACTACCAGCACCCGGCAAGAAGATAGGTTTGTGAGTGGGCTCAGTAAATATGAGATAAATTGGGAGACAGTGGTAAGAACCCATCTATCTAGCCTAAAAGTGAATGAGAATCCATCTCAATGAAACAAGTTGGACCTGATGATGAATGCCTGTAATTCTAGCTGCAACAGGAAATCTAAAATAGATGGATCACAATTCAAACATATGTAGGGTAAAAAATCCTGTCTCAAATATAAGCAATGCAAAAAAGGGCTAGCAGCATGGCTCGGCCTAGCAAGTGCAAGGATTCACATTCAAACTCCAGTATAGCCAAAGTGAAGAGGAGGGGAAGGAAGAGGAGAAGGAGGAGGAAAGATAGAGAGAAAGAGAAGTAAAAAGAAAGGAAAAAAGAAAGGGAAGGAAGGAAAGAGAGAGAAAGAAAGAAGTTTACTTTAGATAAACAATGTACTTGCTCTTGGACATTGAACAAAGGCATGACATTTGCAAGGCCTGTCCTTGAGCAGTCCCTGGATACCCACCCCCCATATCCTAACACAAGCCAGATAGACTGTCATCTTCTCATTTATTCACTCCCCAATTCATTCATTTATCAAAACCCAGAATAGCCGAAGTGCTAGATCCTAGACAGGGCCTATGGATGTCAAAGTCGTCCTGAGGTCTCATGACCTGTTAGGAGCCACCAGCAGATTGGTGAGGGGTGTGATGCATGAAGCCAGTGCTGGGGAAGCCCTGTAGAAGGCATTTCACTCATACTTGGGAATTGAGAGCAGTAAGAATCTAGGAAGCCCACACTGTACCAAGAAGGCAATGTCCTCATTGCCCTATCCCTGCACCCCATGATGACACACCATTTACCAGCCACCTGTGCTGATATGGTCCCTTAATAATAACTGAGCACCTGCTCTGCACAAGGCATTTTGTTAGGCCTGACAGATGAGTGAGCTTTGCTTCTCCCAAGATCTAGATTTGCTTCTCTAACAAGACATTTCTGGAGACTCAAATGAATGGTCCTGACTGTGGCCTCTCAGGGACCTTGGCTCCCTCCCACATGGAAAGCCATTGTCTCTTCTTATACTGATGAGGTGTGTTTTTCAGAGCACCATTTCAAGTTAACAAACCACAGTTTCTTTCTCATTTGCAGACGCCCAAATTGCATCTCATTCTCACTCAAAATTCTACATGAATTGATCTTTGTTTCCTTTACTAGTATAACTCAAAATGAAAATGAAGAAAGTTAGCTCAAAATAACTGATGTGATGATTTAAAGAAGAGGACTTTCCACCCATGGCAACACCAGAAGTAGTCATTCTTAATTTTCATACAGACCTGTAGGTAGATAGACTGACATCCTGACTACCATCTTTCAAAGAAAGGATATAGAAAGAAAGCTGTCTGCATGGTCTTAAACTCTTTACCACATGATAGGCCATTTACAGAAAAAGTAATTACACTATTTTTAAAAGTTAATCATTATTCATTTGCACTAGGAAAAATAATGTAGAAAAAGTTGTAATATAAAGGGGTTTGTTTTAATTTCCTTAATGAAATTAAGCCAATTGATTCATGGCAGCAAACAGCCTCTTAGCAAACCAAGAAACTAGTAATGTACTACATGAATCATGGGATCCTAAATGGCTAAGTTTTGCAAACTCCTATTATTTCAAAAGCATAACAAAGGTTACCTAATCTAGCCATCATTCAGTGTTCTTTGTTACAGTGAAATAATCCAGTTTTCTTTCAAAGAGAATTGGATTTTAGAGTATTCAGCAATGATTTCCATTGCCTAGGACGTGTGTCTAAAGCTGTAGTTCTAGCTGAGTGTGGTGGCTCACACCTGAAATCCTAGCACCTTGAGAGGATGAGATCAGGAGGACTATGATTCAAAGCCAGTCAGCCCAGGTATAAAGTCTGCCGGACTTTTTCCCAACCAACAGCTATACTATCATGTATATGCCTTTCATGCCAGTATGTGACAAACTGAGATCAGAAAGATTGTAATTCCAAGCCAAACCAGGAAAACAAACAAAAAAAGGTGAAAATCCATCTCAAAAGAAGGAACTATAGATAGGTGCTGGTGGTTCACATCTATAATGCTAGATACTCAGGAGGCTCAGATCTGAGGATCACAGGTCAAAGCCAGCACAAACAGGAAAGCCCATGAGACTTATCTCCAGTTAACTATTTAAAAAGCCTAAGTGGGCTGGGCACCAATGGCTCAGGCCTGTAATCCTAGCTATTCACGAGGCTGAGATCTGAGGATTGCAGTTCAAAGCCATCCCAGGCAGGAAAGTTCATGAGACTCTTATCTGTAATTAACCACCAGAAAACCAGAAGTGGCACTGTGGCTTAAGTGGTAGAGTGCTAGTCCTGAGCTGAAGAGCTCAGGGACAGAGCCCAGGCTCAGAGTTCAAGCCCCATGACCAACACATACATACATACACACACAGAGAAAAAAAAAAGCCAAAGTGGAGCTGTGGCTCAACTGGTAGAGCACTAGCCTTGAGCAAAGAAAGCTCAGGAGCAGTGCCCAGATCCCACATTCAAGCCCCAGGACTAGCAACAAAAAAAAACAAAGAAAAAAAATGGAGCTAGGCACAATGGCATATGCCACCAATCTTAGCTACAATAGAAAACATAAATAGGAGAATAATAATCTAGATTTGGATTTGGGCCAAAATTAGACCCCTTTTCAAAATAAGCAGTGCAGAAAAGGGCTAGACTAGGCATGGCTAAGTGTTAGAACACCTTCCTAGCAAGTTTGATACCTGAGTTCAAGCTCCAATACCACCAAAAATAAACAAATAATGTAGCTCTAAAAGAAATCTGTTGTATCTCTGTGTCATTTGCAATACATTTGAATCCTTGCTTGAATGAATAAGGCAGTGTTGCATACACTCATATATCAGGCATGATTAGTGCAGCTATTTGTAGCAGAATTTTTGTGGCTTAAATCAGAAGTTTATTCTCCTGGCAAATCCATAATAGTTAGAAACCCAGGCTTCTTTCTCACTAATCCTGCTATTTCACCATCCTATTATGTATGACTACTAGATGACTGTCACCTTCAAGGATACTTCATGGTCCAAGGTGGATGCATTCCAATGGACATAGAAAGTTAAAAAAATATTTCCACCAGAGTTTTGTCCTCTTTTCAGACTCATGATGGAAAACCCTTCCAGTAACATTTGCGCAAACCCAGTCAGGTGGCTATGGTAGTTCTAAGATAACTTGAATATGTATTTTATTAAGCTTTGTCCTAAAGCAACTCAATTTTCCAAAAAATGTTGTGTCATTGGGAAATGGAAAGGGAATAGATATATCAGATAAGCAACTTCCAGTCTCTCCATGATAGGAAAATCTCACTTTCACATAACCATATCATACATTGATGAGGAAAACTGAGAATAGAACAAGTTATAGAGGACAAATTGAGATTTTATGGTAAGTTTAGGATGCTCCCGAGACACCCAAGCAGAAATATTCAGAAAGATATAAAAAGCTGGACTTTGGAGAGAGATCAGACAGGGCTATAATGGAAATTTGGAAGTCATAAAACACAAGCATTCTTTTCTTCTTCTTTGTTGGCTGTGTGGCTTAAACTCAGGGCCTGGACACTGTCCCTTTTGTACAAGGCTACCACTCTACCACTTTGAGCCACAGCTCTACTTCTCGTTTTTGAGTGGTTATTAGAGATTAGAGTCTCATGGGGACTTTTCTGCCCAGGCTGGATTCAAACCACGATCCTCAGATCTCAACCTTTTGAGTAGCTAGGATTACAGGCAAGAGCCACAGGCACATAGCAAAATACAAGTATTCTTTAAAACTACAGAACTGAGTTAGGCGCCCGTGCCTTGTGCCTGTGTAATCCTAGCTACTTAGGAAGCTGAGATCTGAGGACAGCAGTTTGAAGCCAGGCCAGAACAAAAGCCCCAAAGACTTTTATCTCCAATAAACTACTCAGAAAAAGCTGGAAGTGGTGCTGTGGCTCAAGTGGTAGAATGCTAGCCTTGAACACAGAGACTCAGGGACAGGGCCCAGTTCCTGAGTTCAAACCCCAGGACAGTAAAAAAAAAAAAAGGAAAGGAAAAGAAAAACCATAGAACTAATTGACAATGAGTAGCTGATAGGAAAGAAAAGGCCAGGATGGAGCTCCAGAGACCCCAAATGTAGGAGAACAAGGGTCAGAAAAAAGAGAGACTGAAACTGTAACCTCTCTGTACATCAGTTTGATAATAAAAATTTGAGAAAAAAATTTTTAAAAAAGAGAGACTGAGAAAGAGAACCAAGAAAGAACAGTATCTCTAAGACCAGGTGAAGAACATGTTCCAAAGTGGGGCAGTGAAAATATATGAGATCTGAGTAGTCGAAAGTTTAAAAAGAATGACAAACATAAAGAAGGGCTATGTGTGGGGATGTTGGAAGTGATGCAGTTGTTGCTAGTGAGAGGTCTAGGAATCAATCCCAGGAGTGGATGGGTGAGTACACTGGAGAAAAGGTAGCTGGAATTTCATAGGTTGGGGCAGAAGGAGCCAAAGGTGGCAGAGCTCACCTATGTAAGGTTATCTATCACAGCTGACAACAGGAGTAGTGAAGAAGACAGCAGTGAAGCGGGTTCTAAAATTTTCAGAAAACAAGTGAGGACGGGGATATGACCGTGACCCCCTTTGGGGTAGAGGTGATGGAGTTACTGGTTGGTGCTTCCAACGAGGAAGGAGAAATGGTGTAAAAGCAGTGAGAAAAGAGGAAGGGTACTTAATGATAATAAAAAATACAATATTTTTTGAAAGCGGGAGGGTAGGGTATTTAGAGGGACAGGGAGCTGCCCCATCTAAGACTCCATATGAAAGGAGTCTTTCATCAATGGTTGAATTTCAATTGCAGCAACAAGGCAAAGAGAACATTCTAAGAGGTTCAGCATGTGGGAGGTTTGTAGATGGCAGGCATAGGTGATTGTCAGGTTAGGGATGCTTAGAGCCATCTAGAGATGTAATCCAGATGTTGCAGGTGATGTAGAAGCTGTGCCCACATGAAATGGATACAGTATGGCATTAGGGAACACTCTGCTCAATATTTTAAAGTTTCTTGCTGTCACCTGTCTCTTGGAATTGGTCCCATGGCAGTGTGTAGTAGGGCCTTTCTTAATAGAAAAATCAAGCTTTGGGCCACCTCCCTTGCACCCAGCTCATGCTGATGTCATGTTTGGGGAAATAGATCAGCCTTCCTCAATGCAGAAAGTCCAGTCCTACATTACCAAAAAACAAGAAAGGCAGACATGTCTGAGAGCCATGAATTTTCCCCTTTCCTAGAAGCCAGAGGAGCCACCACAGAAGAGTGTTTGGATAATTGACACCTAATGCTCCATCCAGTTCCACGTCCAAGATTCTTTCCTGTTACTTTTTGTAGCAGGAAAAGCATGATGGCAGATACTGACTTGCAGTCCACTTAAACCTTTTAAACACTTGATCTTGCACGTAGGTAAACCACCACCCAGAAAGCTGTCAGTAGTTCACAGCTCCTAACATAGCCTTTGTATAATTTGATCCAGATCACAACCAAATTCTTCATTAATGTGGTTGAACATAGCAAATGGTATACTCCATAGTTCCTGTATACTCCATGGTATACTCCATAGTGCCTTTGACAGAATGGGGAAGGGAGATAAGGGAGATAGATAGATAGATAGATAGATAGATAGATAGATAGATAGATAGATAGAGATTCCCTTTTACTAACTGATATCAACTTTTACCACAGCAGAAATTTTAAATCATAAATTTGTCTTATGATTTAAAGCATTACATTCACAGAGAAGAAGAGATACAATTTCCACTCATAACTTAGCGATAACCACTTACATCATTTTTTAACATTCTCTTTATCTTCTTTTGTTATTTCTAGGCTTTCATATTGATACTATATGATAACATTCTCTTTTTCAATGCACTATTCTAATCTGGCTTCTTTTATTGATTACTATCCTGGAAATTTTTCATGTTAACACACCTATTAGCACATTTAAACTTTTTTTTTTTTTTTTTTTTTTTTTTTTTTGGCCAGTCCTGGGCCTTGGACTCAGGGCCTGAGCACTGTCCCTGGCTTCTTCCCGCTCAAGGCTAGCACTCTGCCACTTGAGCCACAGCGCCGCTTCTGGCCGTTTTCTGTATATGTGGTGCTGGGGAATCGAACCTAGGGCCTCGTGTATCCGAGGCAGGCACTCTTGCCACTAGGCTATATCCCCAGCCCCAGCACATATAAACTTTTAAAAGCTGCGTTGTGTTTCATTGTGTAGCTGTTCCATGGTGAGTTGAGTCAGGACCCTGATGATGAGCATCTGGGGTTTTTCCACTTCGGTTTATTACCTAGCGATTCTAACAATGCTGTAGAAGCTTTCTCTAGGTCCGTATAGAAAATTCTACCATGTAAAACACACACACACACACACACACACACACACACACACACACACACTTCAATTCCCAGAAATAGAAATGCCAGATCAAAGAAAATACACATTTCAAATGTTAAATGATATTGCCAAATTGTCCTCCAAAATGATTGCACCTATTTCTTACCCCACTAACATTGACTGACAGAGCCTCAAATAGAACATTTAAATAAGACCTTTGAACAAAGATGTGTACTGACTTCATTGTGAAGCAGATAAGCCTTTTTTTATATAACCACTTTCTAATTTACTTGTTTCAGAAGCCTGAATTTTTTTCCAAACTTGAGTTAAAGCTAGGTAACAGCTATGATTAAAGTATTTGTGCTGTCTAAATTGAGTCCCAAGGCTGTTCCTCCTACACAGAATATCCAGTCCCCACCCCATGTGCCCTGTTTGCCTCCAACTGTCACTATCCCCACAGAAAGTCTGAGAAATTCACTGCAAGCCAACTTCCAGCTTCCAGTTACCCAGACAGGAGCCCAATATGTACAGACACCATTTCCAATATTGTGTTATGTTTCATTCTTCATTCCAAGTTCATGGTTAAACTCATTCAGTCTGACCTTCCATGACCAAGGAATTTTTCTGTTGAAAGGCTGGGCCTTTTCCAAACAACAAATGTATTGAAGTCATTAGCTATCAACCATATGACCTCTTTAGAGATGTATTCTTACAAGCATCTATCTCCCTGGGGCTGGATCTTAGAAAGACGGCAGCTTAGTCAATGTGCATTAGCAAACTAAACCAGCTAGTCAACTGGCATCAGGTCTGCCAGAGAGACCAAACCAGCTGTGTGGGGGAAAACAGTCTTCCTGAAGACCAGGCCAAGGAGTTCATACAGTGAGAATACATCCAGCTTTTCAAACTTCATTGCATCTTATTTTCATGATCTAAACTGTCAGCAGTAAAAGCAGAAAGACTGGATTTGGCAAGTGCAGGCAGATTTTGCCACATTGCATATCAAGAAGGGGTTAAATGGCAGCAGAAGGCAAATTGTGGATACTTCTATTTGTTTCTGACATCCCTACAGCTGAAAATGTGAAGTTACCTTCATGGATCACACTGGCACACTGTTATTATAAGTTAATAATTCCTCTATTCACATGAAGCTCTCTCTTGACAAAAAAAGAAAGAAATTTAAGCATGAATCTATTAGACCAGGAAGCTGGTATGTTCAATTAAGTAAGCATGGTAAGTTTTTTCTGATTATTAAATCTGAAATAAATCAAATCATCTCATTTTGCTCATGGGGCTCTAAGGTTAAGTGAAGGTCTCAGGATGAACAAGCACTTCTGAAATACAGGTGACAACAGGTGATACCAAAAAAAAAAAAATTAACAAACAAAGCCACACAATACTAACTGCTACTGAATACATGTTAGCCAAATCTAAAATCTTTTGCTTTATATAAAAATAAATAATAGGGTAATATATAGGTCATCGAAAGAGAGAATTGTTTTTGTTTACTTCTATATTTTTCTACTTTGGTCATAGAAACATTCAGGGCATCTTTACCGAGCATCTACTACGTTGCAAGTGTTGAAAACAAATCAAAACTCCTCCCAGATGAATAGATTAATACCACCCATCCCATTTGCAGAGGTGTACAAGCCAGATTGACTCAGAAGAACCCTTTCCACCTGTCAGAAGGTGTTTGGGTTAGATGTTGGTCGGTCTTGGGGTATGAGGCCTGCCCTACTACTAGTGTCTTGAATATCCCTGGGGCTTAAGGGATAGAAACAGGAGGATGTTTAAAGCTTCAATCTGACAGGCCTCCCCCATGTCAGAACTTGACACCTGTAAATCAGACAAATCTAGAGTTTTGCTTTATGTGAGCCATTTGTATCTCTGTATAGGAGATAGAAATGTACAGGAAATGATCCTAAAATAATAAGGCAGATGATCTAAAATGATAAAGAACACCAATTCTCCAACTTCAGCAGCTTCTGCCACTGGCAACAAATTAGACCTTTCTCTGATTACTTTGTGATCCCATACCTGCTGCCAGGTGTGGGGTTTATAAGCACCACTCCACATGCCCACTAACACCTACTTTATTGTTTTCATTGATGTGGCTATGCTCATGCGCACATTGTGGTTAGTAATTATTCAGAGACAGGCAGCGGCTTTATGCTCCAGAGCCCACAACTAGTTAGGGAGAGGGAAGGAAAAGATCTTTCAGGTTCTATGGCTACTGCTATGATAGGATAGGTAACTAAGTCTTGACATAGAAGAAGGAACTCAGTCCTGAAGGATGAGATGCCTAAAGCAGAGTCTTGAAAAATAATAAGACCAACCAGTGTAGAGTTTCCATAACTTACCAATGGGAAACTTAAGAAGGTTTTATGAGCCAAATATTGGTGGCTTACTCCTATAATCCTAGCTACTTAACAAGCTGAGATCTAATCATCAAAGTTCAAAGTCATCCTGGGCAGAAAAATCCATGAGACTTTTATTGCCCATTAACCAACAAAAAGCCATCAACGGCTCAAGCAGTAGAGTTCTAACCTAAAGCAAAACAGTTAAATGAGAACACAAGGCTCTGAGTTCAAATCCTGGCACTGAAAAAGGAAAGAAATGGAAGAAAAGAAGGGAGGAAGGGAGGGAGGGAATGAAGAAAGGAAGGAAGGAAATGATTTTATGAAGGGATTCAGAACTACAGTTGAAAACTGAAAGATTAATTAAGATGCTATAACCAACTTCCAGTTTGGAAAGGTTTAACCTAAAGAGTGCAAAGGTAGCACCAAGGGCTGGGAATATGGCCTTAGTGCTTGTCTCATATACATGAAGCCCTAGGTTCGATTCCTCAGTACCACATATATAGAAAATGGCCAGAAGTGGCACTGTAGCTCAGTGGCAGAGTGCTAGCCTTGAGCAAAAATGAAGCCAAGGACAGTGCTCTGGCCCTGCATTCAAGGACCAGGACTGGCAAAACAAAAACAATAACAAAGGTAGCACCAAAAGAACTTGTCAACAAATTGGTTATTGTCACCAAAAAGGTTTCTTAAAAGAGTGAGGAAAACTGGAGTACGGAAGTCACTAATAGAACATCCAAGAAGATGAGCAGGCTCCTGAGAAGGAAGATGACATGCTGACTTTGAGGCATGTTGACTTTGTCCCAGGAACTTCTTGTAAGTAGAAGTGTTCAGAAGTTGGCTAGAGAAGAGGAGCTGGGCTTGAGAATCATGGAGATTCGGGAAATGGTGATTTGAATCCTCAGGGAATAGAGCCAGGAAGAACACTGAGAAATACTGGCCTGTAAGGGGAGCAGTGAGCATCTCTTGAAATCAAAGACAAGGGGCTGGGACTATGGCCTAGTGGCAAGAGTGCTTGCTTTGTATACATGAAGCCCTGGGTTTGATTCCCCAGCACCACATATACAGAAAATGGCCAGAAGTGGCACTGTGGCTCAAGTGGCCAAGTGCTAGCCTTGAGCAAAAAGAAGCCAGGGACAGTGCTCAGGCCCTGAGTCCAAGCCCCAGGACTGGCCAAAAAAAAAAAAAAAAAAAAATCAAAGACAAAAAATACCAAAGGCCTAAAAAAAAAAAAAAAAAAAAGTTCTATAGAGGCAAAAAAAGTAGCTCTGGCCAGTACCTTGGCATAATGTTGACACATGCCAGGTGTAAATGAATATGTGAACACAGGAAACATTAGGACAGGAACAACCAACAGGTACCTTGAAGTCCAGAAAAACGTTCCCAAACTGAGAGACACTTGGTCACAAGTGGCCTTGAGATAAGAGGGAAAGATTGAAGATCAAAGATTTGAGATTAGAAGAGACAAGACACTGAAAACAAAGAAAAGACATAAAACACTGGAAATGTTTGAGTTATTTACAAACATATGCTCACATTTCCAATTATGAGATAACCCTATGAGGAGGTAGACTAGAACAAATTCCCAATTCAACAGATATGTTCTTTACATGTGGCCACAGGGATCATTCTTATGAAACATTATTAAAGAAAGTTTAATTGGGTGAGTCTCTTCATTATGTAATGACTTTGGCCATCAGTTGAGATACAATTATGCATATATTCTCATTAATTATACCAACTACTTCCATAATTGTGCCTATCAGTGTAATGACAATGGAATTAGGTTAACCATCTCTATTATGTGGGTCATTCACAAAGTACTAAAGACACTTAACAAAATATTTTACAAGAGTGATTTAATTTCCACCAATAGCAGTATTGTATAAAAAATGGTTGGTATGGTTCACAAAAATTTTTAAACTAATTTGAGACTGCATTTCAGGTTTAGAGATAACATTCTATGCTTTTGTTGAAAAATAAAATTATTATCTTTAATGATTTTTTTTAAGAATAGAAATCAAGGTCTGGGAGGTAGCTCAGTGGCAAAGTGCTTGCCTTGCCAAGTGCAACATCCTGGGTTCGATCCCCAGTACCAAAAAAAGATACAAAAAAAAAAAAAAAGAATAGAAATCAAGCCATCCCTTATTAGGTAAATAAACCACTAGAGTAGGAGAGGACCCATTTCTTCTAGGTAGCCTCTTGAACCTGGACACTTTTGTTTTTATTCTCTGAGTTTCCATACCCACCTACACACACACACTTCCATCCCCAAGAAACCCTTATCATCTGAGCACCAACCTGAAGGTTTTGTTATTAAACGGTTTCCCCTCCAAGCTGTGAAGTCTATAAGGACACTATCTTCTGAATCTACCTGACTCACCAATCATTACTCAGCACGTAGCACAGGTTTGTGTACTCTTTATAGTCTAGAAGATTATTTGTGACCTCTGCTAGTTCAAAAGGAATCTTAACTTCCTAGAAGAGCTAATTATTGCCTGAGATTCATTGCAAATCTGTGAGTATGTGTATGTGTAATGAGTCGAGCATTATTCTAATAAGACATTTGTTGAAAGCATCAAAGATGGCGGGAGGAGAGCCTTTCAACCAGAGAAGATTGCCCTCTAGTGTGGAAAGCAGAGTTCTGGACAGAAAACAGAAATAATGCTGCAGTGCAAGGGCCAAGATAATGATGGATTTATCCACTTGGGAAGGAGTGTGGGTTATCTAGAGAGAAACCTTCAGGTTAGGCCTGGACAAATGAGGAACAGTTTGCTAATGCAGGAGGAACCACGATCCCTGCAATTTACAGGACTCACTGAACCTCTTCCATCACAGGAGCTCCTTTCTGCACCCACTGCATTGGCCCTGGAAATGTGCAGAAGTGGTAAGACTCTCTCTGCCTTCTACTTCAATAGTATAAATCGCTAATACCTCTCAAAATTCTTAAAGTCTTATAGTTAGACTTCAGCCTCACTGGAGCCATGGGCCTGGGATATCTTGAAAGCATTTACTTTGGATCATTGACCAACAGGAAGGAGTTAGAACTTCAAATTCTTGCCTACACACCAAGAACACAAGGATCTCTTGAGCCCTACTGGGTTCTGAAAATATGGCAATGAGCAAAAATCTATGACAATCCCTGTCCTTGTGGAGTTCATGTGTTAGTAGAAAACAAGTAATCAGTAGCAATTATGGGTAGTATATAGGCATACTGGATGTAGAGAAAATAAGCTGCCCATCAGAAATGATAGGGATTCATCCAATTTAATGAAGTTCAAAGAAGCCTCAATGAGATGACATGATGGAGGTAAGTCACTGAGCCCCAGATTCTGGAGGAAAAACATTCCAGGTAGAGAAACAGCCAGTGACATAGCCCGGAAATGGAATTGTGCAGTGTTTTTTTTGTTTGTTTGTTTGTTTGTTTTGGCCAGTCCTGGGCCTTGGACTCAGGGCCTGAGCACTGTCCCTGGCTTCTTCCCGCTCAAGGCTAGCACTCTGCCACTTGAGCCACAGCGCCGCTTCTGGCCATTTTCTGTATATGTGGTGCTGGGGAATCGAACCTAGGACCTCGTGTATCCGAGGCAGGCACTCTTGCCACTAGGCTATATCCCCAGCCCTGTGCAGTGTTTTTAAGAAAGAGTGAGAAGGCCTGCCTGGTTTGAGCAGTCAACAAGGCCCTGGCTGTCAGGTAGAGCTTAACTAGATAGAATCTTCCAGGTCATTGTAAGGATCTTGACCTTTACTTTAAACTTGGGAGCCAGGATTTTCACAGAAAAAGGGAAGGTATCATCTGATATATTGATCCCTAAGGATCCCTAAAATGGAGATGAGCCTGAGAGATGGTGAAAGAAGGGGAACAGTAGGAAACTCAGAGCAGTCCAGCAGTTCCACTGAGTGATAATGCTGTCTGGGCCTAGAGGTGAAGGGCTGAGAAGAAGAAACAGATTCTGAACTGTGAAATTCAAAATAGAGCTACCAGAGTTGTGATGGATGGCATGTTGAGTTTGAGAAAAAGTGAAGAGCTCAGAATAACAATGCTGCCACAAGGATTCTGTCGTAAGCTTTGTCACAATGATGTGGGCTTGTCTGCCTGACTGCCGCCATTGCTTCCCAGAGAAAGAGCAGGGAATAACTTGGGGGAAAGTGGAGGCAAACTTTTGTTTTCTTGTTCTTTCTTGTGGATTTTTTTTTTTCTTTTTGCCAGTCCTGGGTCTTGAACTCAGGGCCTGAGCACTTCTTTTTTGCTTCTTTTTGCTCAAGGCTAGCACTCTGCCACTTAAGCCACAGCGCCACTTCTGGCCGTTTTCTATATATGTGGTGCTGAGGAATTGAACCCAGGGCTTCATGTATATGAGGCAAGCACTCTTGCCATTAGGCCATATTCCCAGCCCCAAACTTTTGCTTTCTCAACTACCTGCCAAACTCTAAACTTCAAAGAAAGAAACAGAAAAGGCAGAAAGGAAAACACAAAAATAGATTCTGAGAGACTTATTTTCATGTGTTCCCTTGTGTTTCTTTCTTTCTTTCTTCTCTCAAGCATGGCCCATTCCCCCAAGGTGTGTATGATCGCTCCTATGCATCAATCCTTTTGGTCCCTTTCTTTTTAGCTCTGTGGCAGCTCAGAAGTAGCTAAACTGATTGCCAATCCAAAAGTTTCCTTTTGTAACTTCCTGTTATAGACTTTGTGGGAAAGATGTGAAGGAATTTCTTAGGGGCTGTTTTCATTAATTAACACAATACTAACCAAATTCATTTTCTTCCCCTGAAAAGTCCCTCCAAATACTATGGAGGGAGGGAGGATGCCTGTTATATCTCAGAGGTTTTATCAAAGATTCTAATTGCCAGTTGTTTTTCTAAACATATTCTTATTCACATTAGTCCTTTAGCTTTGATCTTTTCCTTCCACACTTCCCTACCACCCCCTTAACACTCATTCCTCCAAGGATACTTGACTGGTACTCTTTTGCAAATTTCAGAAGAAACTAAATTATATTAAAACTATGTGCCAGGTTTTGACGTAGGTGCCTCACGATTTGGGCATAGTTTGCTATTTCTGAGATTTCTAAGAATGCAAATATCTGTAGCTATATAAAACTACAACACCTTAAAAGTTTACACCTCAACAGATTATACTTTTTAAGATTGCCTTAAAATATAGTAAAAAAATTACTCTTTCATTCACCTTGAGAAATACTCAAAAATATCTTCATTCTTTATCACCAGGCACAAAGTTTCACAATAGTTCTTGAGATCTGTCCTTCTAGGCTGGACCTAACAACACAAATTCTGTATCTAAAATTTGGAGCTAATTTTTTGGGAGATTCCCTGGAATCTAAACACCAAATCAAGAAAGTACTGGATATTTACATTTCTCACTCTCTATGTGGCTAATTCTTTATTTCTGGCTGTACACATTGATACTAGAAAATAGCAATAATCCTTAAGCAACTCAAGGGTCTTAGTACCTTTGCCCCTAAGTTTTCTGTAGGAGTGTTTCTCTTTTTCCTCTTATGTGCAGATTTTTTTCCCAAGCCACATACTATGATAAGAATTTTATATACATTTTCTCACATAGGCCATGGATTCCTTATTTAACAGATGAGGAAAACAAAGCTCAGAATTATGTAGGAACCAAAGAAAGAAGGAAGGGAAGGAGGGAGGGAGGGATTGGGGGGAGAGAGAAAGGAAGGGGGAAGGGAAAAGGAAAGGGAAGAAAAGGAAAGGAAAGGAAAACACCACCTGGAAAAGCCAGTGAAAAATCTAGGACATAGAGTCAGATCTACTTGACTCTAAATCTCCTCCATTTAACCCCAAGTCTATACTGTCCCTCCAACCTGAAATGGTAACTTGAAGAAAACAGGTCCTGAAGGTGCCATGACTTCCTACCTGAAAGGTCCCATTGAAAATTAGCATTTCTCAGAAGAGGCCCCAGGTTCCTCAGAGATCTGCTGGGCTGAGATGAGCATGCTTTCACTCCTCAGGCTCTGCCCACCACCAGGAAAGTGCATGTATATGCTCAGAATTCTGAAGGAGAGCCTTCCAATACTGCCTTTCTAGAAGCTAATCATCTCAGGAAAACCATTTTAGGATATGAAGTGGCCACTGTCACACTTAAAATTCAGAATGGTTGCTGGGTGTGACCGTAGTCAAGGAACATAGGCGGATTAAAGAAGTTGACGTCTGTAGAGGAGACAGTTTCCTAACCACCTTCACTGCCTTGCCTTGCTGCCCACAGGCTGTCAAATCCCAAAGCAGTCCCTCCTCCACATGGTACCACGTGGTATAAAAAGACATTCTAGGGGCTGGGAATATGGCCTAGTGGTAAAGTGCTCATCTCATATACATGAAGCCCTGAGTTCGATTCCTCAGCACCACATATATAGAAAAAGCTGGAAATGGCGCTGTGGCTCAAGTGGCAGAGTGCTAGCCTTGAGCAAAAAGAAGCCAGGGACAGTGCTTAGGCCTGGAGTTCAAGCCCCAGGACTGGCAAAAAAAAAAAAAAAGACATTCTACCTACCTGTAAAATAAAAATCCTAAATCTTCTGGCATTTCCCACCTCCTTCACATAAGTCCTTCTTGAAGAATTGGGGAAAACCAACCCCATGCCTGGCTAACTTTATGCCGAAAGATACATCCTGGCAAAGTGAGTGGCTATCTCCTAACATGTTTTCAAGTCCTCTTTTTTTTTTTCTTTTTTGCCAGTCCTGGGGCTCAGACTCAGAGCCTGTATGCTGTCCCTGAGCCTCTCGCCTCTCTTGCTCAATGCTTGTACTCTACCACTTAAGCCACAGCACCACCTCCAGCTTTTGCTGTGTATGTGGTACTGAGGAATCAAACCCAGGGCTTCATGCATGCTAGGCAAGCACTCTACCACTAACTAAGCCACCTTTCCATCCCCCTCCTTTAAAAATAAAATAATTTCTTTCTGGCATACATCTAAGCTCTGATGAGTCTTGTTAAGTACAGATAAGATGGGATCAGCTGGTTTCTCACAAACTTCCCTTTGCCATGTTTCACGACTACAACATTATTCAGATTGGGGTCTTATTTCTGGATTTATTTTTACAGGTATGTTTATTCCTCTTCTGAGTCCTTTCCTATTTATCATTATTTTATATGTAACGTTTAAAAAAAAACCAAATACCAATCATATTTATTTCATGCAATTGCAAAATGATTTAAGAATGACTCCACAACAAAATGATAAATTTCGCATCAGGTGAAGTTTCAGAATCTCCTTTCCCTCTTTAGTGAAAAGCACATGATATGAGGACAGCTGGAGCTGTATTCCACAGGAAGTAACTCTTCTTTTGGCTTCATCTGGTCCTCAAAAAAGACTAGATCCGGCAGCCACGAAAGTGTCTGGCATCACCACAGGCCATTACATTCCTGCCTACCACCTCCTTCCTGTATTTTCTTTTTCTCTTTTTCCATTCTTTCATTGATCTCTTACCTCCTTATTTTCCCGATTCCCAGACTTCCTTTGCTTTCCCTTTTTACTTCCCACAATTTGCCTTGTAGATTAAATAAAAATAACTGAATTCAAACTACCTTCCAGGATGGTGACCCTCACACTGACCTTCAACATTCATCAAGGACAAATAGACCTCAAGGCATCTCCTTCCTTCTCATTTCTTTCCATAGCCAAAGCCCTATTCTGACCTCCTTTTCCTCTGTGTAGTGTTTCTCTTCCTGCCATGTTTCAGAATACTCTTTGTGCTGCAAATCTGTTGCCCATACCAACCTCCTTCTATCCTAGAGGTACCTTCATGTTGGAAGCTAGATTTACAGCTAATGGAGCTTTGAACAAAAAGAGCCTAATCCTAGATTGCCTTCCTGTTGGAGTTGACAGATTCTGTCTGTCCCAAACAGAGGCCTAATGAACTGATTTGACTATATTTTGTGATTTCTATCAACCACAGAGGGAGGGGAAGTGGATGCCTATCAGCTATGCCCCAGCCTGGGAAGAGAGATTCTCCAGGAGACACACATTTGGTTGATATGGTTGTAACCAAAAGTAGAATAAGATTCCCTGTGAGTATGCAGCTAGAAAATGCACCAGCAACAAATTTCTAGTGGGAAAATTATGGTATTTTGAGGAGCTCATCCTATCTGAATGTAGGCAATAATCATTGTTGGTTTAAAATGAGAAGTTTTGGTACTTTGAATATTCCCAAGGAAGAAAAATCAAGGATTAAGAAAGAAAAAGAAATGTGCTATCTATCTTTCCCTCCTCTCTGCACTTTTGCATGTTTATTTTCTTGCTTGCTGCATGTATTTACCCATTCATTATGTGAATGATCCCGAAGAAATGAAGCATCACACTGTGGCAGAGCTATTCAAAATGATTACATTGAGTACTATATTTTCCCCCAGCACCTTTCCCAATGTGTCTCATCACCAGCATTACTTGCTGTGCTCAGTTGATCATTCTTTGTCCTAAATCCCCAAATGGAATCAGTTGCCTCCTTAATGCTTTAATTGCAGCTGACTCAGCTTATCTGGAAAGCTGTGATGCCTGTTCCTGTAATGTTAATTATGATAAATGCTGGGAAACCAAAGCCAAATCAAACGATTCCTGGGTTTGGTTTTCTTTTCCAGCTCATTGTCAAAAACTGATCTAGGATGAATATTTATTTACAGAGAAACTGTTCTGTCTTCAGATTGGCTCTGGGTATTTAGACCACTTCAGATCTCAAACAGTAGGGAGGGTAATAGCAATACTTACTATTCTTTGTTTATTTGTGAGCAACTGGGTGGGGAGAGAAGAGGTTCCAGTCAGGCCTTTCATCTGTGGTTCAGCAGCTTGAGGCTCTCACAGAGAGAATGGAAATTGAAGAATCTACGGAGGTAAGAAAGTACCCTTCACACAGGTCCAGGGGCCTGTGGTATGGTCCCTGCTGTAGTGCAGCAGAACTGGAGAAGACATGTGCCTGCCTTCTGATGCCTCTCCATTGCCACAAGACTCTCTTCCTCCTCACTCTGTCTCTTTCCCACCACTTTCTCTTGCTTCAGGGAGGTTCAGAGAAAAAGCTTCAATTCTCCACAAGATTGCCAAGAAAAAATGCCAGGTGGATGAAAATGAGAGGCAGAATGGGGCTGCCAACCATGTAGGTGAGTACAGACAGACATCCATCACCCTCACTTCCTGGGGCTGAGAGGAACAAAGGGGCAGGGCTCAGCATAGGCACCCCTGGCTCCATCCCAGTGCAGAACCCTCTAGCATAGCCCTTTCCCAAACAGGAGTAAATGAGGTCCTCTTCTCGGAATGAGGCAGGGCAGAAAAAGACACAGCATGGTCACTAATAAATCTAGGGGAAGCCCAATGGGAGTAAAATGACTCTTAATGAACCCCTAACCTGGCATTGCCACTCAAGAGTAGACCATCTCTTCTTCATTTTAGAGATTCCACATAAAAAAGGACCCACACAGGTCATTCAATATTTTAACAAAGGGGTGCTTCCTCCTATAATTCTTGCCTGATAACCAGATTATATGTCTATGCATTGCTAACAACCACTAAGTCACCACTCAGTCTCTCCCTGAAAGAATGCTAGAATCTCTTTGAGTTGATGCTGCTGCTTTTGGTATGAACTCAACAGCATCAGCCTGGTCTCCTTTGGCTGACTTTTCTAGATCTCCTGTGTGCCCAGATTGTGACATTCAGGCGTCTTATTTTAACTTGAAGCATGGTGTTCCTCCTGTCTGTAACTATAATATAGCTCCCTAATTCTAACTTCAAACCAAATTTAACCTAATCTGGATCTATGCTATAAATGACGCTATTTCCCAAGTAACTAAAATTATCTGCAGACAAAACCCAACAGTGTTAGACTCAAAATATATGACACTCCACAGACGTTTCTGACTCTCCTCTTATCCTAACTTCTAGCTCAGGGAAAAAAATGTTAACAGAATAACATTTGGGATTCAAAATATTAATGTTGGTTACTTCTTGAAGTTGAGATTATAAATCATATATATTTTGCTATTTTATGAAACATGAAGTCACACCATTAATGTCTGACACCTTGATTGAGATATTAGGATTAATTAATTGAGCTGTTTGGGGATTTTTTTGTTTGTTTTTCATTTATTTCACATTTTTAACTTCTCTTTTGTGGCGTGAAGTAGATTGAGTATAATACTTAATGCCTGAGTTCCATCTTAACCTTCCTCCTGATAATTTACCACCTTAGGCCTGGGCTGAATCATTCGTGACAGTATGGACACATAAGCCAAGAAATTCCAATGTTGATACGCCCTCAAATTACACAAAAAGATTGTGTATCTAAAGTCTTTGCTATTCACAGAAAGCTCAAGACTTAATTTTCATGTTTTATTTGGTGGTTAAAAAAAAAAAAACCTTGCCAAGTAAAAGCACACTTGCGTGAGGTACTTACCTGACAGGTAGTTTCTTATTGCTCACCTCTATCCTTGGTCATCTAGCTCCCTGAAGTACACAGTATCCTAACCTAGGGTCAAGGTAGTCATGGCAGACTGACCTTGTATCGCTACAGCCCAATGTAGTGAGCAATCTTTAGTTTAAATAATTCAATCAGCACACATGTACCTCAGTCATTGTTAAAAACATGGGCAGATCAAGTTAAATTGAGTTTCTATGGCCTTCTATATTTAAACCTATGTATGCATCTATGTGCCCCAACTACATACTTAAATGTAAAGAATCTCCCTATGATTTCCAATATTGAGCTGCTTCAAATCCAGAAATTGCCTGAGCCTCTTAAATTATTTCCTTATGTACAAAGTGATAGAGACACTCAATCCTCTGAACTTGTTAGGAAAAAAAACAAATTCTGAGTGTCAACAGGCAGCCTGAGACTCCTGGCATCCATGAGCTTACTGATATACCCACTAGTACTCGCACCACGCCACACAACTGCCTGCTCCATTGTGCCCCAGGATTGATTCCATACTGAGTAGATTGCAATAGGAGCATTTTTATTTCTCTCTCACCGAACTCCAGCTAATCCTGAGGTACCTGAACACCTGGAATTGCTCTTCTTAGCCTTGAAAAGAATCTTCTAGGGAAAGGCAGGTAGTAGACTGGGAAATCAAATAGTTTGCACCTTGCTGGTTCTGACCCAGACACTGCTCAGTGCTTTCCATGTACATACTTCCTTATCATTTCAAAGTGTCCTTCTTCCATGGTGGTGTACAGGCAGAATACTAGTACCGTTAACATCACTGTTAACACTGAATCTCACAGAGGTGGAGGAACTTGCTACAGATCCCATAGCACAAGTTATAGAGAAAGAGTGTGAACACAGAACTGACTGCTTCCCAGGGCCGCAGAGTCCCAATTTTTAACCAAAGCCCTTGAATCACTTCTCAGATCACAGAGGAAAACTTGACTGCTCTTGACCCTTTGCTCCACACCACCCAAATGCTCTTTCTTTCTCAATTAGGAAGGACACAGACTTTGGCCTCCATTCCTTCTCCATCTCCTTGCTGCTGTTCTTGCAGTAGGAGGCTCAGGCATAACATGCTAAGTCTGTCTTCCCAGAGCCACTGGAGGAGCACAGGCCCACATGCTGCCAAAGCTGAAAGCAACAAACCTTAGAAATCAACTGGTTTAACCTGCCCATTTCAGAGAATAGTCCCCAGTCACAGAATGAGGAGGAAATTTGCCTAAAGTGACAGCCTGATGGTAGCAGGAAAGCATAGGACCTTGGTCTTAGCCAATATCCTCTCTGGAGTTCAGTATAACCAATGGTTGAGGGGTACAGTCCAAAGTATAAATAACAGTGCATAGGTTGCGTGTTGTTTGGGCTTCTAAAGGTCTGCATTTATGTTCCTGAATGACTGGCTCAGCTAAAGGGAAAAAAAAAGAAGAAGAAATGCTGTCAGAGCTGATAGGACTATCACATGACGTGAGGCCACAGCTTAATAGAAATAAGCATGGAAAGCTTCTAATAGAGGAAACAGAGCATGGGGGAAATAGGAAGGGCTTTTGCTATTTAGCCTAACACTAGGCCAGCTGTCTGACATTACTCTCTCCTTAAGCCCAGCATTTCAGAATGTCCTTTGTGAAGTGTCTCTTACCCCCATTGATTGTGTTTGTTTTCTGTGTGTTTAAATTATGTCACAGAAAAAATCGAACTCCCAAACAGCACGAGCACCGAAGTTGAAATGACACCATCCAGTGAGGCTTCAGAACCTGTGCAAAATGGAAATCTCTCCCACAACATTGAAGCTGCAGAGGCCCAGGTATGGCTCTTCCATTGTTCTTCTGGACTGCTGTTCTTCCTGATGTGTCAGCACAGCGGTGTGGACCAGGTGTCCTTCTTAAGGGCCCCAGCTCCCAGCTGGTCGGGCACCAAGTACAATTGGTTGTGTGTTCCAGTACCACACTATGGCCTCCACAGGTGCCAACTTCTAGGTTTATTGAATGAATAAACACATGTATTCTCTGAGCCATTGTTTCCCAGGATTAGGTTACATGGCTCATCTCACAGATGAAAATGTAGACCTTGATGCTGCCCAACCTTTTCTCTGTCCTTCGAGTCAGAGTTAAATAATAGAGCTACAACATCACACTTCTACAAGACCATATTGGCTTTCTCTGTCCATCTTGTTGAAGTTAACACTCTCTGGCCCCACCCAGAGAGTGTTCAATGGCACAACCAATCAAATTGTCCCACCTAGTAGCTATAGTACCTAATACTTAGTAAATACCTTCTATGTGCCACAGACTTGACGTAGGCCATTGTGTGGGTGTTGCCACCTTGCTCACAGGATCTCTAGTTGAAGAAGCAGTAGCTCAATTAGATGAAGCAATTCATTGGGTAGACCTGGGTGGCAGAAAGGAGGGCTTGAGAGTTCATCTGAGCATTGTCTACATATCATGCCTAGACCTTCTATCATACAGCACTGCCTCTGGATCGGTCACTTAAAAAGCCAAGGCTAGATCAAGACAAGGCTTCTCAAACTCAGAGATGCACACAAGTTCCCCAGGAATCAGAAGGGAATCTTGCTTAACTCCAGACTCTGATGTGACAAGCAAGAAGCAAGCACAGAGCTCGTAAAGCTCTGGGTTTTAGAGGTGGCATATCAACATGTTAGTGTCACCACTCTGACACATTGCTGCGTGCCAATGAAAGCAGCTACCTTTGGTAGGAACGTAGAACTTAGAGAAGGAAAAGGTTCCATAAAGACAAATTCTGATGTAATCCTAGGTGTTCAGAAGGCTGCGATCTGAGAATCTTGGCTCAAAGCTAGCCCAAGCAGGAAAGTCTGTGAGACTCTTATCTCCAATAAACTACTCAGAAAAAGCCAGAAGCGATGGCATGGCTCAAGTGGTAGAGCACTAACATTGAGCAAAAAGCAGCACAGGGACAGAGCTCAGATCCTGAGTTCAAGCCCCAGAACCAGCACCAAAAAACAAAAAATTCTGATTTCTGCTTGTTGGGTCTGGAGATAGGCTCAGTCTAGAGTCCTACAGGGCTCCTCAGTCATGTCAATCCACAGATTATCCAGAGATTATCCCATTTTTTTCCCATGGAATTTCCTAATGAGCTGAAAAGTTAGACATTGCTCACCAGCATGTTATAGAACTTTCCCCTGCTTTACTAGGAAAAACTCAGCATGAAATGACATCTTTACTTCCCAGGAGAAAGGCATGGTAATTGTGGCCTTGCTCCCTCATAGGAAGATACAAGGGAAAGCTCTTCCTTCAAAGGGGAGCATAAAGAGACTGCAACTCCACTGCCCTTGGCTCCTCTGCCTCCTTACCCTCCTTCTCATAGCTCCAGTCCCTGGGTGTGAGCTCAGGAGTGAGCTGGCAGAGCAGCTTCTGTCCACATGGACAAACAGCATGTGGCAGTAGGAGGCAGGCCTCAAGGACATCTGGCTGCCCTTGGGGCTGGCCTAGGCACAGGTGTGCAAAGGGCCACATGGTCACCATGTTGTTCCATCTGGTCACCAGAGCCCCTACATGCTGCAGAACAGCAAGCATCTCACTGACCTCTCTCTGAGCAGAGCTGCCCTTGGTGTCAGTGCAGACAAGCAGGGTGAATTTGTATTCCATGCTGATGTACTGATTGCTTAAAAACAAGCATGCCTCCTTCCAAAAAAAGTGTCTACTCTCTATCACTGACTGCAGAAAGGCCTAGTGGTGAACTCCAAGTCTACCAAGGGCAATCTCCTCACTAACCTCATTGAGCGCTAGTTCCCTACTCTCTAGAGAGCAGATCATTAGAGTACCTGTTTCGGTGGGGTTAAATGAGATACTATATATAAAGCACTCAGCATAGAACTAGAGGCTAAATATTTATATCACATGTCCATACTTGCCACTTAAACAATAATCAGGTGTCCCTTCTCTGAAGGAATTCATTGTAAGTAAAATGAAAAGAGGTTGTACAATGTATGAGGAATATTCAGGGCATAAATAAGTCTACCAGCCAACATTTGTGATTAGTAATTAGCTATGACCCCATGTGGTTTGTACAAAGTGCTCTGAGGCCTGCTAACAAGGCATTACAAACTCCATGGAGGAGATAACGTTTACATTGGGTATTGATGGATGATCAGGAGTGTGTCACTCAGGGAAGAAAGAACTGAATGACAACATGTGCAGAGGAATAAGACCTTAAGAAAGAAATTTGTGTTTAGGGGTTGGTGGAAAAGTTGATATACCCAGAAGGATAAATTGGCTTGAAATTCTCCAACTGTTCATCTGATCAGAAAGTTGTTAATGGGTCACTTAGGTCAGACAATGGACTGAGCACTGGCCAGGCCCACGTATCCTAGCAGAGCCAGGACTGTAGTACAAACCAATGTGACTATAGTTGGTGGTAGGAAGAGAAAGTAAACAAAGCATGGAGATGGATGGGGAGGCTGACTAAACTGAAGCTGGACTTCCAGAAGGAGCCAGCCAAGTGAATTGTACTGCAAGGGCAGGTATGAACCTGCATTCTTTAGGGAATAATAAATGGAGTGAGGTAGGGAAAGAGGAGGTGACAGTGAGGCCAGGGAGGAAAGCAGACCCTAGACCACAGGGCAGTGGACTTCTTTCTGGGCCAGTGAAGCCACTGGACATGCCCATGTGTGATTGACATATGTAAAAAGGATCCCTGGGGCTGTGGCTCAGAGCATGGATGGGAAGGAAGCATTGATTACAGTCAGTGGAGGAGTAAAAGGAGGGTTCTGCAGGTCTAGGCAGTGTTGTGAGAAGTGTGAGGTTGTGAAGAACATGGCCCATGTGGCCAAGTGGGAATGGCATCTTTGAAGGATTTAGGGGAGCAAGGATGGCATTGGATTGGTTTCCCAAGAAGATAGCTCTTTTACCATGGTCAAAAATATTAAGTATCTGTCACCCACTCTCCAGAGCTCCATTCACAGCTGGGCCTGTAATACTAGCTACTCAGGAGGCTGAGATCTGAGGACTGAGGTTCCAAGTCAGCCCGACAGGAAAGTATATGAGATGCTTATCACCAATTAATCACTAAAAAGCTAGAAGTAGAGCTGTGGTTTAAGAGGTAGAGTGCTAGCCTTGAGCAAAAAAAACTCAGGGATAGTGCCCAAACCCTGAGTTCAAGCCCCAGAAAAGGCATACTACACACACACACACACACACACACACACACACACACACACACACACACACACACTCAATTCGTATCCTGTCCCTAGGTCCACATGGGGCCCTGTTCTTACCACACTACATAAGATGTGTCTTTTTCTAGGTCTGACAAGCTCACAAAGTCCCTAGTTTGATACAATAATGATAGTTGTCCATCCTGATAGCTCAAGGGCTTTCCATACATGAGTTTATTTAACCTTCTCAACATTCCAATGGTGAAAAATTGTTCCTATTTAACAGATAAGGAAACTGAAGTGAGAAAGCACGGAGGGGAATTGAACAGTAATATCCAGCTCCCTGGAACAGAGGCAAGATTCAAATATAAATCTATCCAGAGATTTTTGTTCTCTCCCCCACATCTAGTTATTTTCATTGCTGTTTTCAAAAAGCCCTTATAAGGGATTTCTAATAAGATGTCAGAATATATGGCACTCTAAAGATGTGTTGTTACGGAAAAAAGACAGTAGATCAAAAGTAAGGAAATACAAATAAGTTGGAGACTTTAGTTAAAAGAGGATAAGGAGGAGGAAGAAAAGGCCGAGTGTGGTTGTGCGTGTTTGTAATCCCAGAACTCGGGAGGCTAAGGCAGTAGGCTCACAAGTTGAAGGCCAGCCTGGGCTACATAGGGAATAGCTATTTCCAAAAACAACAACACCCCCACCAAAAAAAGTCAAGGAGTGGAGCTATGGGAGATAGAACAGAAACCAGTGGCTAAATGTGCCATGTAGCCAGTTTTTAAACCACCCGTGAGACAAGAATGGTTTTTAAAACTTTTTTTAAGGAAGCAATAGCAGCTTTTGTGACAGAGACCATATGGACCTCAAAGCCTGAAATACTTACGGTCTAGTCTTTTAAAGGGAAAAATTGTCTGTTCCTAATATAGACCATCCATAGTCATTAAAGAAAAGAAAGGAGGGGGGAAACAAAGAAAAAAATGAGGAAACCCTTTATGTGCTAATTTGGAAGGATCCTCAATGAATGTTAAGTGGAAAGGCAACATACAAAAGCACATCGTATAGTATAGGACAGTATAGTATAGTATGCTAAGGAGAAAAGGAGGGATTTGAGGTGTGATAACTTCCAGAACACATCTTCACAATGGGAGATTGGAATGAGCGCATTTTTCCACACACACCTGCATGGCTGTGAGTTCTGTACCAGTTAAGTGTATTACCTTTTCAAAAAAGAATAACTAGCTCAGTACTGGTGGCTCACACCTATAGTCCTAGCTAATCAGGAGGCTAAGATCTGAAGATCACAGTTCTAAGCCAGCCCAAACAGGAACGTCTATGGCCTGTTTATCCCAATTAACCACCCAAAAAAGCTGAAAGTAGAGATGAGGCTCAAGTGGTAGAGCACTAACCATGAGCACAAAAGAAGTTCGTGGACAGCATCTAGGCCCTGAGTTCATGACCCAGGACCAGAATGCACGCACATGTGCACACACACACACACACACGAATAACAATCAAAATAATAGTAGATTGGATTAAAACAGAAGATACATTCTTTAAACCTTGGAGGAGACACTGTCAGAGATCAATGGCCTGAATTCAAATCCCAGCTCTATCCTTGCCAGTAGTGACCCTG
This sequence comes from Perognathus longimembris pacificus, assembly GCF_023159225.1. Taxonomy (NCBI): domain Eukaryota; kingdom Metazoa; phylum Chordata; class Mammalia; order Rodentia; family Heteromyidae; genus Perognathus; species Perognathus longimembris. The sequence continues at coordinate 119,572,827 of NC_063161.1, read as the reverse complement.
GATGGGGTAATTAATCTCTCTGTTCTCCATTCTCCCTCTCTATGAAACAGATATAATGGTAGCCTCTACCTCCTAGCTTCAGTGTGAGAATCCATAGCCCCTAGAGCAGTTCTCAGCAACCCATAAGTATTGGTTATAGTTAGCTATAGTTAGTTTAAAAAAATTAAAAGCATTTTTAAATAGCTAATAAGTAGCCCAGGTGACAAGGTGTTAAGTTTTCACTACCAAGTTTTGCTTGTGGTCTGAGTGGCGTGGACGGATTGGAGAGCCGTTCCTGAGCCAAAAATACGGAGGCTTGGAATACACAGGTCACAGAAAAGGAGGTCATCCCTGTAGTTGATACTGACAGTTCCTGGCTGGAAAAGCTGGATGATAAAGTGAATCAGAAAAAAACACAAACAAGCAAACATGTCATAAGGACTCTCGGCCACCTGTGGCCCAGCTGCACAAAAATGATTCAATGCTGTTTTGTTCTGTTGGTTTCATTTCTTTCTGAGTTGTATTTCTATTAAGCTGTATGAGAAGTAATGTGTGCATCCCAACTTTATTCGTGGGAATTCTGAGCACCCTATATCATACTCACTACTAGTATTCTCCTGAGAGTGTATCCTTTCTTGTTAATTAACCTGCTGTTTTTAAAAGCCTTTTTACAAGGGAACTAATTTCCATTGACACCTCTTCTCAGAGGTTTATCCAGTATGCACCTCTCTTCATTGGTAATGAAGAGCATTTTAAAAATACACTCTCAAGGCCAAGTGTGGTGGCTCACATTTGTAATCCCAGCTGCTGACGCTACTGACCTTGGACGATCACATACCAGGCCAACCCTGTCAGAAACGTTCAAAGGACTCCTTCCTGTTCAACCCCCAGCAAGGCATGGTGACACACATCTGTCATCCTAGCTATGCAGGAAACTAAGATCTGAAGGACAGCAGGAAAACCCCATGAACTCCCATCTTAATGGGGAAAAAAGAAATGGACGTGGCAAAGCATGCTTGTCATCTCCACTACAACAGGAAGTCTAAAATAAGCAAGGGGAGGGCCAGGCATGCATCTGAGCAGGAAGCTAGACCCTATCTCACGATGACCAGTGCAAACAAGGGCTGGAGACATGACTCAGTAGTAGTGGGCTTACCTAGAAAGTATAAGGCACTGAGTTCAGACTTCAGCATTACACACACACACACACACACACACACACACACACACACACACACACACACACACACCTCTCAAAGGAAGCAAGCCCTGTATAAAAAGAGGGTTTGCTTCTGTAGGACCCAAAGATAATCTGACTCTTACACAGCTTAGATCTGATTCCCTTCTCTTATGCTGGGAACCAGTTCATGTTGTCCACACCAGCGCAGGGAAATGGATCAGGACTGCCACCATTTACCAACCTTCCTAAATTTTCCATGTGGAGAATTTAGCCAGGATTGAAGTACAATTAAAAGAAATTCTGTCTTACCCATAACCTATGTTCTTACATTTTAATTTTGCCAGACTAGGAGCTATAGCTCAGACCAGGGGCAAAGCATTTGTCTCCCATGCACTCAGCCCTGGGTATGATTCTCAGCACCAAAAGGAAGAGCCCAATACCAGTGACTCAAGCCTGTAATCCTAGCCAGGCTGAGATCTATTTTTTTGCTTTATTATTATTGCATCCATTGTGAAGGAGTTTCAACTTTGCTAACAACAAAGAAAAATTAAGATTTACCAAGAAGTAAACCCACTGAACATCTTGTATGTCTCCCTCATCTTAAAAAATAATGTTTGTCGGAAAATTGAGGTGAGGGGTTGGGTTAGGAGGGATGGTGGAAAATGATGAAAAAGGTGATATTGATCAAGATGCATTACACTTATAATTTGTTGAATATTTAATTATAATAAAATAATAATTTAAAATAACAATAAAAAATAATGTTTGGAGCTGGGTGCCTGTGACTGGCACCTGTAATCCTAGCTGCTCAGGAAGCTGAGATCTGACAGGAATGTCATACAATTCTCCATCCAGGCCAACACAGCCAAATCTAAGGTGTTTTACTGAACAGGCCTAAACATGTACGTTCCGTATCTAGGGGAGATAACTTTTGTTCTCTCAGTTTATATGTAAATAGGAAAGTTCAAGTCCAGTTCCTGTGTTTGATTACCTGCACAATATTTTCCAAGTGTTTAAGATGCACTCAGAGGCCTTTTAACATATTTTTAAAGTGAAATATATACAGATATAAGACTTGAATTTCTGCCTAACTCCGAATATTGACAAATTATATGCTCTATTCACTGAGAATCTTGCTGTTAATGATACCATTTGTCATTGTACTTTCCGAGCAGTTTGAAGAATGTCTGTTTATCCTTAAGATACTTTAAAAGCTGACTACTAATAAAGGAGAGAACTCATTAACACCCTGAAAATACATTAACATCAATCTTCCTATGAGTAATTCTGATCCAACTGATAAGACAATGAAAATGATTTTTTTTATTATCCGTTATAATTTTCCAGTTAGCGTTTATGGTAACAAATCTTTGTATATTATATTAACAAGATTTACAAAACTGATGAAAACTCCAGAAAACCAATTTGCAATAACACTACAGAAAGAAATCCATCTTGTCCATAGTCCGCACTGCAGAATTATTTGGGCAAAATGCAAAGTAAAGGAAAATAATTGCATTGCACCACTTTTTCCAGAGACCATTTGACATCATTGTAAAATGAGTTCCTGGCTTCTATGAAAACTTAGGTCCAGACAGCTTCATCATTCACAATAATTTATTTTGAAACCTTGGTTTCAAATAGAGCCCTGGAAATAATTAAGCTTTCAGATTGCCATTGTTCATTTTCTGTTGAATGTGCAATTTCTTTCTTTCTTTCTTTTTTTTTGGTAGTTGGTGGTGGTGGTGGTGTGGTGCTACTAGGGTTTGAACTCTGGACCTTGAGCTTGTTAGACAGGCACTCTACCACTTCGCCACTCCTCCAGCCTCTAGGTGCTAAAAGCCTTATGCTAGAATTGTTTTCATCTATATTTAATACGAGCCACGATGGTATTGTACAGGGAATGAATTATTGCCTACCATCAGGCAAGCAAGGATGTGTCACTTTTTAAGAAATCAGTTTTCTAGTTAAATGTTAGCTCTGCTGGTTCAGGATGTCCACACAGAAGGCAAGACAAATGTGTCAGGATGCTCTCTTCCAAAAAGAGATGTCTCTCCACTTACTTCTTCTGGGATTATTTTGCATACAAGAGATAAGAGATAGGCACATAGAAGATAAGTACAAAGCACAGACAATGGAGGATATTGGTACGAAATATGAATATGAAGATATTGAGGAACTAAGAGAACAAAAATAAAATGTTCTAAGATTCAAAGATGGAGTTAAAACAAGGGCAATTTCAACACAAATTATATTTAATAAACACAATGATATATTTCAAATCCAAAAATCATCTACCTGAAAAAAATGACCTCTGTAAAAAGACCTAATAATACCTTAATAAAGTATCATGTATTGGATAACAAACAATAGAATATTATTTCCTTACAGTTTGAGGGTTAAAAGTTCAAGACCAAGCTCTAGCAGAGTTGGCCTCTAGTCAGCTCTCTTCCTGTATGTACATATTGCCTTTTCATCATGTTCTTTTTCTTTTCTTTTCTTTTCTTTGGGGGGGGGGGGTTGGTTGTGGGGCTTTAACTCAGTCTCATCATGTTCTTATATAGCCTTTCCTCAATAACCATTAGTGGAACAGGAGAAGGTATAGAGAGGTAAGAAAGAGTAAAAGAAAAAAGAGAGAAAGACAGAGAGGAAGAGAGAGAGAAATAGGGAGAGGGAATGAGAGAGGGAGAGAAAGGAAAAAAAGATAGAGGAAGATAGCGAGGGAGAGGGAGACATGAGAAGAGAGAGAACACCTGAGACTTCTGGTGGCTCTTCTCTTTGAGGACACTAATCCTTTGTGATCAGGGCGCCACCCTCAGACCTTCGTTTAACCTTAATCACTTTCTTAGAGGCTCTATCTCCAAATAGAGCCACACTGGGTTAGGGAGGCTTCAACAAAGCTTTCATTCTTTAAGCATCAGTAAGGACTCAAATATTAAAGTTGAGTACTGGAAGTTTCCAAGGCTCTCTGATTTTTCCATCATCGAATCTAACATTTTTTTCTTCTTTAAGACTCTCCTATTATTATTGCCTTTTTGAAGAAGAAAGGCAAATGAATCTTTACCCTTAGATTTTGAGACCTCTAAGTTAGCTTATAACATGGATTCATAGCACACTTTGTTTGTCAAATCCAAGAATTACAGCTTCAGGGACCCAAAAGAGATATTTAATTCCACATGTTTCAAGTCTGTGAGACCAAAACGATCTACAACCCAGTAGTGAATATTTTTATGGGTCAATCTTTCCCATAATCCAATTTCAAGCATAATGTCTATTTCTAGAGTCATCTTACATAAGAAAGACTGTTAGTATTTGACCCCACTAACAGGCCAGCACATCTATCTGAAATGGAAATAAGAAGGACTTACCAAGCCCAAGTAAACCAATGTTTATGAGTGGGAGTTTGTGGGCATTTCCTCTGCCCTACAGTGCGATATAATTAACATAAGAGAAGGCACTCTGTGAACTATTTTCTTGGGAGGTACCTTCTAGTGGCCAACATTCATTTCCGTGTCTTTCACTGTTTTTAAGTATGACTGAACACTTCTGATAATCTTACAACAAAGACATTCAATTCTATTGTTTTTAACTCAGCACAAAGCACAGAGTCAAGGTGTCACAACATTACAAGTCTCACCATCTGCTTAGAAGCTTTATTTCTGATAGAAAGTCTACTTAAAGCTACCTACCAAAATACAATCATGTTTCTCCTTATTTTCTCTTTAGATTTATTTACAAGGGCATTCTATTTATTCATATTCACTACGAGAAGAGGAAATTAAATGTTGGGATCACTATAGTCAACAAGTACTTGACAAATATTAGAAGGAATCATACAAATCATGGCAGTTTCTGCTTTCATATCAAACAATTGAATTATAGAATTTTATTACCAGAAATACCATTATAATTTACCTACTCAAACTTCTCTCTCTCCTAAATGTCCTTGAAGAAATTGTTCTCCTGAGAATTTATCTTTAAAAATAATAATAATAACATGTTTGGTTACCATGTGTCAAACACTGTTCTAAATGTTTTTCAAGAATTAAGCCAGTTAATTCTGTAACAACAGTGTTGTGAAAGAATATTCTGAAATGGCATTCATGTTTATGACAGCCTATGTCTGACTTCCTATTGAATAGGAAACCAGGTGAAAAGTGGGCCTGTGCTAATCCCTTCTGGAACTCTTCATTCATAATTAAGGCACTGTTGGGATTTCACTCTGGAAGCCTTGCACAGGCTCATTGTAGAGGCACACACACCTAGACCCCATAGAAACATAATTGGAGAAATTATATGTGCCAGCTTTGTCAAAGAGGGTGCTTTCAATGCTTCAGTAATGAAAGAGAGAGAAGGGAGAAAGAGAGTAGGGAGTCCCATGTTTAGGGATGAAGCTGTTTTCTTAGATACATTCTTATTAGCCTTCGAACACTGAATGATGGAATCTGAAAATAATTCCATCTATTTCAGCTCTTGCTAAAGTTAGCTCTAACAAGGTTTATTATTGTAAAAGGCCTCTTCATCATCTTTCACAATAACTCCTCCATACCCATTTCAGAAGGAGCCAGAATGGGATTATCCACAGGTATAGGAATCCAGAGTGACATCAAACAATGAAGGGCACATAAAACCTCAAGCCCTTACTGGGGCATTTAGTAGGCTTGATGGCTGGCTGCCTTCTCCTCCAGAAACCAGAGCTCAAGCTCTGCACTTTTTTCTTGGATCCAGATGCTTAGGAACAAGTTGTTACTCACAAGCCATGTTTATGAACCGGCTGTCCAGGGCCTGGGAATATGGCTTAGTGGTAGAGTGCTTGCCTTGCATGCTTGAAGCCCTGGGTTCAATTCCTCAGCACATAAACAGCAAAGGTCAGAAGGGGAGCTGTGGCTTAAGTGCTAGCCTTGAGTAAAAGGAATCCAGGGACAGTGCTTAGGCCCTGAGTCCAAGCTCTAGGACTGGCAAAAAAAAAAAAAAAAAGAACCTACTGTCCATTTGTGTCTTCTCAGTGCCTGCCTTCTATTTTTAAATGCACATTTTGGAGATGTCACTAAAGGACAGCTCCTTCAATCCACACCCCAAATCTGCCCTTTGTTTTCCCTCTCCCCTGCTGTGGATGTGACATGATGCTGAGAAAAGGGAGAGAAGACAATGTGTAGATGTTTCCTGGAAGCTTTTCAAAGAAATGTGGGCCATCTAAACCACCAAGAAAGGGCTTTATGTAGAAGAATATTAGTGTTTTCTATAGCTAAGTTAAAAATAATGATAATAAAGTTAATATGAAACAAAAAGAGGAGCCTGGTATAACTGGGCATACACTGCAAGCCTGTTTTAAAGACTGAGGAAGAGTGTTGTGGAATCAAGGAAGAGGTCATTAAGGGCCAGAGGTCAGTAAGACCTGGCCTGGCACTTTGACCATCTTCTCACAGTTCTTATCCACCGAATGAAAAAGATGGTCTCTAAGAGCCAGCACTCATCCAACTCTGAAATCTGGGGCACCTTCTCTAGGGCCTCAAACTCTCATCTTAAATGATTTCAGAAGCCTACAATTGTAGCTTGTAATCTATTTGTGCACAGAGGATGAGTCAACTGGGCAAGTTCAACCCAAGAAGGTAGTCCCACATTAAAGCATTCTAGGGATGCAGAAACTCACAGTGAGATGGTTTTTAAGGTCTCCTAGGCAATGAAATTTGCACAAGTGTTTGCCAGCAAATGAATTCTATTTTTACTGGCATTTGGGATATTTCAATGCTGATATTTTCTTTTTCTCCTATATCATGTCACACTGAAGAAAGAGATCACCAGTGAAAGAAGTACCACTCTAAGTTCCAAAGTGAGTGAGGACCATGGATTAACACTTTACTTCCAGAGCGAGAAGTGGGCATGAGGCATTATCGCCAATCAATAAAACTTGACTTGAAGGTGGCCTATTTCTAGATTCCTCCTAGGTTTTCATTTTACTTCTCTAGTAGCAGGAATTGCATTACAGAGGGCTGATCTTCACACAGGGATCATGCTTGCATAGGACCCTTTACACAGAAATAACAAATAGGATTGCTTTTAAGAAATAGTTTGGGGGGCTGGGGATGTGGCCTACTGGCAAGACTGCTTGCCTCGTATACATGAGGCCCTGGATTCAATTCCCCAGCACCATATACAGAAAATGGCCAGAAGTGGCGCTGTGGCTCAAGTGGCAGAGTGCTAGCCTTGAGCAAAAAGAAGCCAGGGACAGTGCTAAGGCCCTGCATCCAAGCCCCAGGACTGGCCAAAAAAAACAAAACAAAACAACAAGAAATAGTTTGGGGGCTGGGAATATGACCTAGTGACAAGAGTGCTTGCCTCGTATACAGGAAGCCCTAGGTTTGATTCCTCAGCACCACATATATAGAAAACAGCCAGAAGTGGTGCTGTGGCTCAAGTGGCAAAAAAAGGAAAACCAGGGACAGTGCTCAGGCCCTGAGTTCAAGCCCCAGGACTGGCAAAAAAAAAAAAGTTTTAATTTAAAAAAGAAATATTTGGGGGCTGGGGATGTGGCCTAGTGGTAGAGTGCTTGCCTAGCATGCATGAAGCCCTGGGTTCAATTCCTCAGCACTACATATACAGAAAATAGCTGGAAGTGGCTCTGTGGCTCACGTGGTAGAGTGCTAGCCTTGAGCAAAAAGAAGCCAGGGACAGTGCTCAGACCCTGAGTTCAAGCCCTATGACTGGCAAAAAGAAAAGAAATTGTTCTCAGGCTTTAGAAGCAGAATCCAGTCAAAGCCCCTCCACTGAAAATCTGGTGATAAGCTAGCCACACCAGATACAGAGGTAAGAGAATAAAATGTACATACAAGGAAGCTCAGTAGATACTATGACAACAGGCACCATTCACTGGTAAAACTAAAACAAGCTGATTGCTCCAGACACATTCCAGCAGATGCCTGTGCCTAGAATTCTTTCCTATATTCTATAGGTATCCTCTTGGTCAATCCTCCAGATTTCAATATCTAGAATGGATAAATAAGTCTTGACACATGTCACCAGTTCTCCCTTCCCCCTTCTTCTCCCCTCTCCTTCAATCTGAGAAAATGTCCACTAAATCACAAAAGAGTGTTTCACTTAGGTCTGCCCCACCGCATTTCACAGTGATTCAAATGCTACTTGCAAAAGTGTATCTGAAAGCCAGGTACCAGAGACTCATGTCTATAATTCTAGCCACCCATAAGGCTGAGATGTGGAACACAGCAGGCTGGGGCCAGTTCATGCAGTAAAGTTCATTGGGATCCATCTCCAAAAGGGAAGGAAAGGAAAAGAAGAAAAAGAGAACAAGAGAGAAAGAAAAGAAAAAGCAAAGCAAAGAGGATAAAAAGAAAGAACAAGAAAGTTAATTGTTTAGAGAAAGTACAGCCAAAAGTGAAAAGAGTAAATTATGATTGTTGATGAGGGTTACAAATTTGCTCCTAATCCTAAGTGGACAAAGCAGAGAATCAATTACTTCATACACAGTATTTCTAAGATTCTGTTAGTTTTTTCTCAGATGAAGCATCTCTTTCCCTGATGCAAACATGTGAGAGAGATTTCTCCTTTGAGTTTTCATTTTCAAAAAAAATTTAAACACGTGGACCAGTAACTTTTGGTTCTACCCCAAATGGCAAACACCCCAAAGTAGCAGTTTGAATAAGTAGAATTTTGTGTCTCTCTTAAGTCAGTCTGGGAGTCAAGGGTCAAGAAGACCTCTTGATGGGTGTCGGGAGCTCAAATTTTTGTTATTGCTCCTCTGTAATGCATACTTCCTCCATAATGTTCATACACTGTCCAGAATGTCCTCATTGCAGCCTGCAGGCAGGAGGAAGAAAGCACACACTCTTACCCTTTAAAGATGCATTTAGGAAGTGGTGGGGGATACTTCTGGTTCTATCCTGCTGTCTTAAAACGTAATCGTGGGGGCTGGTGATATGGCCTAGTGGCAAGAGTGCTTGCCTCGTATACATGAGGCCCTGGGTTCAATTCCCCAGCACCACATATACAGAAAATGGCCAGAAGTGGCGCTGTGGCTCACGTGGCAGAGTGCTAGCCTTGAGCAAAAATAAGCCAGGGACAGTGCTCAGGCCCTGAGTCCAAGCCCCAAGACTAGCCAAAAAAAAAAAAAAGTAATCGTGTGGCCACACCTGGCCTCCCAGGAAAGGCTAGAAAAAGTCTAGGTAAAAGGGGGCCTTCTGTTACTAAACAGAAGGCTGTGCATTTTATAGCTCAAGCCACCATAACAAAACATCAAATACTATGTGGATTTAACAACACAAATCTACTTTCTCACCATCTGGAGGCTAGAACTTCAAGGTCAAAGTGTTTCTGGGATTCATTGTCCCTGAGACCTTAACTCTTGCCTTTCATAGTCATCTTCTTTCTGTGTCCTCTTCTTGATGTGCCTTTCTTCCTCACATGCAGCTTTGGTATCTCTCTGTGTGTTTTAATTTCCTCTTATAAGGACACCAATCAGATTGGTCCTGAGCTATCCTCATGACCTTTATTTTAATGTAACTAATGTTGTAAGACCCTATTTACAAAGAGTTACACTCTGAGATAGTTGGGGTTAGGATTTCAACTATGAACTTGAGGAAGACACCATAATAGATAGAACAGATTCTGAAGAAGATTCAGAAATATATTGCCAGCATCCCTATAGATGAAGTTATTTCTCTCATCTCCTCTTTTAAATGTGAAACTCCCTAAAGGAGTCCTAGAATGGGGGGGGGGGGGGCCTTGTGAAGCCTGAAGTGGATGGTGGTGGCTGCCCAAGGAATCAGCCTGAGAAGAAACAAGCACAGATTCCTGATTCTCTGCCCATACTCCCCTCAGGCTGCCATAAATCCTGACATCTCCCACAATCACTACGTTGTGGGAAGCTAGAGTCATGTGTTTTCCTCTCCAGTCTGTTTCTTATCAGAGATTACAAGACCTTGAATCAGTAGTTGCTAGCTGGTTTGGCATAATTCTGCCACTCCTCCTCTCTCCTTTGAACAGGTAAGGTAGTTCACACCCATAATCCCCAGAAAAGAGGAAGCTGGAGGATCTTGAATGGGAGGCCAGCCTAACCTACAGGTCAAGACTTTGTCTCACAAAAATTAAGTCATTAAGATTCTTTCTGAATTGCTCTGCTTTGTGGATACTCTTCAAAAGCTGTGGGAAGTCAGAGTGGGTCATTGCAAGACCAATATCAGACTGCCATGAGTCCAGGAAAAGTGGGGGAAACATTTCTGTGACCTCAATGGCCTCTTTGCTGGAGCTGAGAGGAATGAATGTCCTAATGTCCCCAGCTTGAGCAAAGGCAAAGTGAGCCCCACACTTGGAAAAGCATTTTCTTCTGCTGTTTCTCTAGCCAGCCTACAAGCTGTCACCTTTAGAGCCAGAGTAAGATTGCCCTGGCAACAAGACAAAGAGAATCTTTCCTAAAGGATGCTGGTGCTTTGCCCCTGGGGCCCCTCTGGAGTCTGCCATGGGGTTTTAGATTATCACACTTCCCTGAAGCAGAACTTGACCCCGAAGAAGGTAGGAAGTCCCCACAGATAGCTCTGTTTTTGTAGCTTCAGACATAGCCTCTGTTCCTAGTCCATTTCTGCCCTAGTAACAACCTCAAATGCAGTTTTGGAAGCCATACAAGATAGCTAATTGTTTGTATTTGGACAGTAGTGTGTTCAGAGCTTACACATCTAAACAGACAATTATTCCCTGCTATTTGCTAGTGGCACTGCCTGCCTAGGGATTTTGGCAGATGGAGAAAGGAGCTAATCCGTAGGTTATAAGCAGAAGGGTTATTGATGAAATGTCACCATCTGTTGGTGTCATTAAAATGATATGAGTCATAAAGAGTTGCTTTTGGTAGGTTGTTTTTTTCTAAAAAAAAAAAAAAAAAAAAAAAAAAAGGTTAGCTTGGAGTTTAGAGAGAAGTTGCTAGAATATGGATAGTGGTGAGAGACAGAGGTGGGGGGAGGACAACCAAGGAGGAAGATCTTGATGAACTCATCGGATGACTGCGATGAGTCTTCAGAAAAGTAAGTCCTCAGCTAGAATATGGGTTAGCAGTATAGTGCTTGCCTGGCATGTATGAAGCCCAGAGTTCAAATTCCTCAGCATCATATAAACAGAAAAAGCCAGAAGTGGTACTGTGGCTCAAATGGTAGAGCACTAACTAGCCTTGAGCACAGAGAGGCTCAGGATAAGTTCCCAAGCCCTGAGTTCAAGCCCCAGGACTAGCAAAAAAAAAAAAAAAAGAAAGAAAAAAAAAAAAGTAAGTCCTCTGCAAGTTCTGCTTCTTGTCTTATATGAGATGGGGCATTTATAAGGAATGATGTAGCTAGGTACCAGTGGTGTGCACCTGTAATTCCAGCTATTCAAGATGCTTAGATCTGAGAATTGAAGTTTGAAGCCAGCCCAGGCAGGAAAGTCCATGAAACTCCTTATCTCCAGATGTGGAGCTGTGGCTCAAGGCTAGAATGCTACCTTTGAATGAAAAACATTAAGGATAGTGCCCAGGCTCTAAGTTCAAACCCCAGTACCAGCACACACACAAAAAGAATGATTCAAGCTGGGCTGGTTGGGTCATGCCTGTACTACTTGAGAGACTAAGATCAGGAGGATCACAGTTTGATGCCAGCTCTGGCTAAAAGTTCCCCGGACCCCATCTCAACCATTAAAAAGCTGAGCATAGGACACACAACTATCATTCCTGCTACTTAAGAAGAAGAAACAAGGAAAATATGTCCAGGCCCACAGCACAAAAAAGCAAGACCATATTAAAAATAAATAACAAAAGCAAAACATGCCAAAGGCAGGATTCAATTAAGTGGTAGATCACCAACCTAGCAAGCATATGCCCCTGACTTCAAACCCTGATACCAAAAAAAATTAAAATAAAGAATGATGTGGGCACCAGCCTTAGTGGTACATGCCTGTATTCCTGGCAGTATCAAGTTCAAAGTCAACCTGGGATTCTTAGCAAGATCATGTCTCAAAAATATATTATAATAATAACAACAGCACAGTAGTACCTCCTGTCTCCCATACCTATTTCTAGAGTTTCTACTAGGGGAGGAGTGGAAGTCATTACTTTACGTTAAACAGCCAAGAAACATCTTTACAAACTTATTTGAAAAGTAACACTTAAAACACAACTATTGCTGGGCTGCCAGTGGCTCATGCCTGTAATCCTAGCTGGTCAGGAGGCTGAGATCTGAGAATTATGGTCATGAGATTCTTATCTCCAGTTAAACACCAGAAAACTGGATGTGGTTCTCTGGCTCAAGGCTAGAATGCTAGCCTTGAGTGAAAAAGCTCAGGTACAGTGCCCAGACCCTAAGTTCAAGCCTCACAACTGACAGGTAGATAGGTAGATAGATGATAGATAGATAATAGATAGATAGATGATTGATAGATAGATGATGGATGGATGGATAGGCAGATAACCTGTCTTCTAAACCCTCATTGACACATGTTTTTCTTGCTGCCAGCTGACACCTTGGGAGGTGAATGTGCCCGTAGAAAATGATTTGCACTATCTGCTACATCTCCTCAGAAGCGAGACAGGTGGTTTGGAAGAGGGACCAGAACCAGCAACTTTAGCTTCCCTGAGGGATGGGAGCCCTGGAGATGGAGGAAAGACAGCAGTGAGCGCATGAATTACATTAGCAAAAGGACAGACGGCAGGAGATGTGTGTTCAGTGATAATCAAATGACCAAATTCCACTGCACCAGCCTTCTAGTTCCTCCTGTTAACCTGACCCCATCCCATGCTGAGTTCCCACACCCATCGCGGAAGAGCTTACTTGTTCCAGATATCCTTAACATGGCTTCAGATCTCTTTTCTTTATTATCATTATTTTAACTCCTAGAGATGATTGAAGTCTGGAAGACTATTTAAACCACAACAGATCCTTCTGTCAGTCCTTAGGATTTGCCAAATAAATAAATAGAAAAGTAGCACTTCTACAAGTCAAGCCTCATATCAGCTTTGACCTCACATTAGTCCTTTACCCCCGAGCCAACTGGCCTGAGCCTCTCCCACATGCCACCCCCTTAGGGACACAAACACTGGCAGGATCACAGCTACTGTTTTCAGGAAGTGTGTGACACTGGGAGCCAGAGGAGCAGCAGGCAAGAGCTCCCCACAGGCAGGGAATCTCTGAACCCTGAGAGGCTCTTTCTGTGGTCTAGAAAGGAAGCCTCCACAGAAAAGTTCTTTTGGTATTTTTAGATCTGATGCTTGGCACTGCTTGTGCACTTTCACTTTTAAACAAGCAAGGGAGGCAGTGATAGATGGGGTCTGCTACACTTTTCTGGAAGCTCTGGGGGCCCATCTGACAGGCTAATGGTCATCCTGCCAGGCCCAGATCACCTTTGGTCTCCTCTGGCTCAGGGACTTCAGAACTGCTGACTACAGCCGCTGGCGCCCAGAACACTGGCTGTCAGCTCAGGCTCCGAAGCTGATGTCTGGCTCTGAGGCCCTGCACAGGGTCATAGCCTGGATTCGCTCCTGTCCTCTGTTTCTCTGAGTCCTGACACATAAACTTGAATAATAAGCCTTTGGCTATATGTGAAATAATTTAAGATCCAGCAAGTTTAGGCAGCCCCACAAAAAAATATTGTTGTTTATTACTGGGCCAGTGGGAAGGAGTGAAGCCTTCTCAGAATCCTTAAGGAAATTACCAGGCACTGGTGGCTCACACCTATAATCATAGCCTATAATCATAGCTACTCAGGAGGCTGACATCTGAGGGTCAGAGTTCAAAGCAGCTTGGGCAGGAAAATCCATAAGACTCTTGTCTTCAATTAACCACCAGAAAATTGGAAGTGGAGCTGGTTCAAAGTGGTGGAGTTCTAGCATTGAGTAAAAGGAGCTCAGGGACAGCTCCCAGGCCCTGAGTTCAAGCCCCACAATCAACAAAAAAAAAATTAAAAATTAGAATTTATTGCTGAAAATTTGGAGGAAGAAAAGAAGGGAAGGAGGGAAGGAAAGGAAGAGGGAGAAAAGGAAAGAAGGAAGGAAGGAAAGGAAGGAAGGAAGGAAGGAAAGAAGGAAAGGAAGGAAGGAAGGAAGGAAGGAAGGAAGGAAGGAAGGAAGGAAGGAAGGAAGGAAGGAAGGAAGGAAGGAAGGAAGGAAGGAAGGAAGGAAGGACTTTTCACTTTTCTAAAGGCTCTTCCAAGGACTCTGAATCCCATGATGCAGTCCTCGGGGAGAAGGAAGGAGGAGGATGGGAGTTAGATGTCTGTTTCTCTGAGATAAAATTTCTCACTAAAAGTTTATGAGTATCCAGGCACTGGCAACCCTAACTACTCAGGAAACAGATCTAAGGATCAAGGCTCAACACCAGTCCAGATAAACAAATTCCAGAAACTCATACCTTCAACAAACCAACAAAAAGCTGAAAGTGGAGGTGTGGTTCAAAATGATAGTGCCAGCCTTGAGCAAAAAAGCTAAGGGCCAATACCCAGGCCCTGAGTTCAAGCCTCGCATTAACATGTGTGTGCACCTGCACATGCGCACACTCACAAATACCCACACACAAAATAGTTCATGAGTAGTGAATGCGGTTCATGTTGAGTAATGAGTTTATGAAAATGAGAGGTTGCAAAGTGTTCAAACTAAGAAAAGGAAGTTCTTGATGCCCACAGCTAAGCTGTGTCTCCAGGGCTGCAAACCAGTGTGGCTATTAGGGTTTTGCTTCAAACCTGTGCTTCCGCCCTCGCTGTGGTCTTGCTCTTGTAGCCTGTGTTGCTCTCGTCCTTTTCATCTGTTTGTGTTTTGTCTGCTTCTACAGCAAGCCACAGAGACAGCTGAGGAAGACGACGACCAGCCCCTCAGCCTGGCCTGGCCCTCCAATCCCCGCAAGCAGGTCACCTTCCTGATTGTTTTGCCCATCGTGTTACCTCTCTGGATAACCCTGCCTGATGTTCGAAAACCTGTGAGTAAAGCATTTTGGGAAAATGGTTCCTTGTTTTTAAAAAAATGCAATGAAAAAGTATAGTATCTGGTATAGGAGAAAGGGAGGTATCACAGAAGCATGTGTATTCCTGTGTATTCCGGACACATAATCATAGTGATTATTGAGGTTACCAAACCTGTATAACAAACCACCGTAGAACATCGTCATAGGAAACAATCTTGTTCTGCTCTGCGCACGGATACTGTGGATCAGGGATTGGAATAGGGCACAGTGAAGCTAGATTGCCTCTGGTCTACTGTTTGAGATCTTGGATGGGAAGACCTAAATGACTTGGATGGCTCACAGCTGAGGCCCACCAGGAACCAAAGCCTGTCCCAGGGAAAAGGAAAAATAACTACAAAGCAAAAAGGACAGGAGGGTATGTCTACAGTAGTAAAGTACCTGCCTAGCAAGACCCTGAGTACAAACCCCAGTACTCCCAGAAAACAAGAGACTATTTGGGGATCAGAAAGGAAGTAGAGAATATTATCAACTTACAAATATTTGCTGCTTCTCAGTGCCTGACAGTTCTATCTTCAGTGCTTTTTAAAATTAAAATTACTCATGAAGAGGAAGATCCTAGACTTTACCAATAATTATAAAGAAACATGATTGTGTACTTCTAGTTTCAGAGTAAATAGTACTCCCTCTTGTTTTTATTTCTACTTCATTTATATGCAAATTATATGGCAGTGTTTATTGGGCTCTGATAATTAACAAGAGCATTACATTTATAGATTTCTTAAATTAATGGCTTTGCTTTAAAAGTGAAAGAACTAAGATGTTGGCCTTAATTAAAAAATACGTTTTTGGTAAAAAGTTGAAACTAGTAAGAAAAAAAAAAAAAGAAAACAAGCCTCGAAAGTTATCTTCTCCTAGCATGGAATACATTTAATGAAATATAAAAACAAGTCAGACAGAGCCTTTATTCAGAATCTACCAAGTTTTGTCTACTTGGAGCCAGGCAGGATGATAGCAAGATTGAAGTGGCTGAGACCAAGGGAAGCACAGTGACATTCATTGTCCAGTCATACTCGACTAGTATGGGACAACATTAGGATTCCTGCCCAGGTCTCCACAGTCAAGCTCACCTCCCTAAGCAGCAGTTTCCTTATCTCATAAGGACCACAATGAGCTGGGCAGGCTCAGTTGCTAGCTACTCAGAAGGCTGAGATCTCAAAGCCAGAGAGTTCAAAGCCAGTCTAAGCAGAAAAGTCTATAAGATTCTAATCTCCAATAAACAAGCAAAAAAAAAAGTGTTAGAAGTAGAATTATGGCTTAAGTGGTAGAGTGGCAGCCTTGAACCAAAAACCAATTGAGAGTGTGAGATTAAACAGTATAAGTACAAAAAAAAATGAAGCTAACATTGTAACCTATTATCTGAGCACTTGTTATGTGCTAGGCATTTTATACACATGAAATCATCAAAACAACTAGATTCATGATATTTCTTTTAGTTTACAGATGAAGAAACCAGAAGGTTAAAGAGGTTAAATAATTTGCTTAACATCAGTGGTAATTTGTAAAGAGATTTATTTCAATACCAGTTATATTAACCCCAAGACCACACTTTTAGTCTTAAAAATAGTGTTTGGGGGAACTTTGTTTAATATGTATACTTCAAGCAGGATACAGGGGTAACCACCTGTAATCTCAGCTGCTCAAGAAGCTGATGCAGATGGGTCATGAGTTTGAAACCAGGGTTGATCATCTTGCAAGACATTTATCTGTCCTACTACTTTTTGAATGACAAAGAAATGTGTATTTCAGAACCTTGCACAGAATAGCTACTCAGTGACTTGTGCTGAATTTAAATCAGTAAGGATGTGATCATCTTCCATGGCCAGTTAACCATCAGCAACTTTTTTCAAGCCAATATCATTCTGATGTACTGAAAGCTTGTAATGAGAACATTCTCTGTCGCTTGTAAAGTGAACCATTACATTGGAAACAAAATTGAAAGCACATGGATGCAATTTGCTCATTTGCTAATTAGAAGGAGGCTTAGCCCAACAGATGTCAGGATTAGCCACCATTACTGACCACAAATTGATGTGCTAGACCTGGGCTTCCAAAGGCTAATTTCTTCTTTACAATGAGACTGGTAGCTCAATAGCTAGGTGCTCCGGGACAATGGTGTCTGAGTGTGACACTATGGAGTCCAAATAAGGAGAACAAGTGGCCCAGACATATCTAAAAGAAATTGCCTGGGTTGTGAGATTAGGCCTGTAAAATAGTTTGGTAAGGAAATGGCCAAAGTGTGGATGCACAAAGGGTTGGAACTTTTCAAGCAGAAACAATATGGGAGGTTGAGTGAGGCAGATGGCCATACAGCTGGAATGCTAGTCTCTGTTTCCCTGGTTCTTTTTTTTATTTCTGACATTCTGAGCTGAGCCTAGTATTATGATGATGATGCTCATTATGTCTATGGCTGGGTATATTTTGAGCACTGTTAGTCCTGTTTTTCTTTAGGAAGTCAGTATGACATACATGTTAGAAGCACAGGCTGTACTATAGACAGATCTGGAACTAAATTTCATCTCATTCAAAATCTGGCTACTGAGTTGTTGCCCAAACTTTATCTACTCCTAGTTTATGTGAAGGCTTTGAAAATTCATAAAAATAATTTTATTCATAGTGTGTGTGTATACTGGACCTGAGGGTTGAACTCAGGGCCTGGGCTAACATTCTGCCACTTGAGCCACAGCTCCACTTCTGGATTTTTGCTGGTTAACTGGAGGTAGAAAGTATCATAGACTCCCTGCTCCAGCTGGCTTCGAATCATGATCTTCAGATCTCATCCTCCTGAATAGCTAGGATGACAGGCGTGAGCCACTGGTGTCTGACATATTTTTTTTGAATGAGCCTCTCTTGCAATATTACCTACTAATTACTTACTGATTTCTTTAACTCAGTTCTTTAAATCTTTAGTTTGATACTTCCTTCTTGCCTTTTGACTGACAGTGATCTAAAGTTCTCAGTGATGAGAAATAAGTTTAGATTATTTGATTTTAACTTGGAAAATCATTTTTCAATGAAAAAATCATGATCTAGGCATGATGACACATGCCTGTAATCCCAGCCATAAAGATTTTAAGGTATGATCTTAAGTTCCTAGACAGCCTGAGCTATAAAGTGAGATATTCCCTCAGGCCAGGGGATGGGGGGGAGGGTGAACCCATGTAGTAAATGAACTAACCTAGAAAGTTAGGAATCTATGGGGAAAACTTCTCTCAGGCCAGATGCCACAGCAAGTAGGGAGAAGCTCTGCCTTCTTGTGGAATGATGCTTAGAATCAAGTCTGGCTGAGGCTCTAATCACTTATCACCTTGCATGGCAAGAGGTGTCCTTCTCTTCCTTTCAGCTGAGCATGACCCTAGGATATTGAAAGCCTCAACTCACTTAGGATCCTGAAATGATGGCTCATGGCCAGAGGGAAAAACTAAGTCCAGTCAGATGAATACCTTCACCAAGGAGAAATCTTGATCTCTTAGCAGCATCTCAAGGTATCTGATCACCAGAATCCAGTCAAATTCCCAACTTAAAAGAAATCTGCTCTGAGAAGTAAAGATCTGAGTCACCAGTTTGAAAAACGTATCACTTTTTTGTGTGCCACTCTTGAACTCAGGGCCTAGGTGCTGTCCCTGAACATTTTTGCTCAATGCTAGCACTCTACCACTTGAGCCACGGCTCCAGTTCTGGCTCTTTTTCTCATGATTAATTGATGTTAAGAGTCTTATGGACTTTCCTGCCTATGCTGGCTTTCAAACCATAATCTTCAGATCTCAGCCTTCTACGTAGCTAGGATTACAGGTGTGAGCTACCAGCTCCTGGCTGGCTTTTTTTTTTTTTTAACACCACATTTTAAGTGTCTGATTTTGGGGTTGATATTCCTAGGAAACTTTGAAAATGTTCACACTGTATATAAGCTTGAGATTACACGAAGTCCAAAGCTAGAAATAGAATTGGACTTTTATATAGTGTAAAGTGGAGGAAAGAAGAGAAAACAATGCACAGAACACTGTCTGTCCCCTCCGCCGCCCAGTGGAGGTCGTTCCAACTGGATGTCACTACCTCTGTCTTCTCCAGATGATTTGTGGCTACAATGTCCTAGAAACCAGCAATCTGTGTAAGAGCTAGAGTGGTACCTTTCCTAATCATCTCACAGGACTGTTGTGATGAACCAATGTGTTCTTAAACCTACTCATCAATCTCGTTTCTTGCTTAATGTAGTTAATTGCACGTGGATTATTAGAATGCATGGTTTGAAAGCAGTAAAAACAGATTCTGACAAAGTTGAAAACAAATAAAAGAAAGAGGAGGAGCTTGAATGATAATATGAGATAGTTATAAGACTGGAGTACAGGCTGAGAATCCATGCCTTGGATAGGGAAGAAATGGAGCACATCTGGGCATCTAGCAGAAGGAAATAACAGATGTTCTCCTTAAGAAACTTCCAGCCTTAGAAGCAACGTGTGATCACTCAGCACCCACCAACTTCACACTTCCAAAAGGGAATTTTACTGTCCTTATTTGACCAGGAATATGTAGGCCCTTTGATTGCTAAGATGAAAGTGGGGAGAATCATGGCATTTACAGTTTCAGCCCTGGGTTGTCAGATCCACCTCCGCTGGCAGCCCTGACTCTCTCACCTCTTTTGCTTTGTTGCAGTCATCAAGGAAGTTCTTTCCCATCACCTTCTTTGGCGCCATCACTTGGATTGCAGTGTTTTCTTACTTGATGGTCTGGTGGGCACACCAGGTAAGGTCTTGGCAGCAACACCTGTCTGCCTGGTTTGCCTCTAGCCTTGGTTACCAAGTGCTTAGTCAATGTGTTTGTTTTCTGAAACTCACAATGACAAGAGTGTGACACAAACAAGTTACACATTGTAGTACTGAACTTTCCCTAGTATCCAGGCCTTTCCCTGTGGGCAGGAATTAGATTGGCATCGCCACAGGAGAGCCATGGAGAGGAAGCTAAGCCTGACTGCTACTTGCTCTGTGTAGATAAAGCCAAGTAGAGCCAAGAATGTCAAGGCTATGCCTGGATCAGTGGCATTGGCTTTATCTTATACAGCCATTCAGTTTGACTCTCACCAGCATTTTAAAATCTGGCTTTCAGGAGTGAGGTGCTAGAGGTTCAAGCTTATAATCCTAGCTACACCAGAATCTGAAATCTGATCTTGGCTTAAAACCAGCCCAGGCAGAAAAGTCTATGAGACTCTTAGCTCCAGTTCACCAGGAAAAAGCCAGAAATGGATGTGTGATTCAAATGGTCCTGTGCCAGACTTGAGTGAAAAAGACAAGTGAGAGGGATGGGAATATGGCCTAGTGGTAAAGTGTTTGCCTCATATACATGAAGCTCTGGGTTTGATTCCTCAGCACCACATATATAGAAAATGCCAGAAGTGGCGCTGTGGTTCAAGTGGTAGAGTGCTAGCCTTGAGCAACAAAAGAAGCCAGCGACAATGCTCAGGCCCTGAGTTCAAGCCCCAGGACTGGAAAAAAACAAAAAAGACAAGTGAGAGGGCAAGGCTCTGAATTCAAGCCCTAGCACTGGCAAAAATAATACCTATAATAATAATAATGGCTCTCAGGAAAGGACCTAGAGATCAAGTGGCCTCTACTTGAACTTCAGTTTGTAAAACTAAAAATGTTTTTCATTTTTATCACTTTTCACTCTGTACCAGTCAAAATACCCCTCTTGAGAAAATGTCAGTAACTGTGGTTGAAATGGATGAATGAAAGAAATTAGATTCAGGGGTTTCACATTCTCATTGTGGTAATAACTATTAATTGAACATATGCTGGACATTCACATCCCTTTGTCTTCATACCCTTGATGTTAACTCTGTACATGTGTCCAAGTCCTATGAGGGAGGCATATTACTATCTATGACAGAAAGACAACACAGCATAAAGCTGATAAGAATCTTCCCCACAATTCTCTACATAGTAAATAGCAGTGCTGGGAACTTAACCCAGGTTTCTGCAACTCCAAAATTCATGCTTTTGATCTCTACCATATACTACATCAATTCTGAGCTGCCCACTTATATCTTCCACTTAATATAGTTCTAAAATTACTATACTTGTTAACATAAATGAAATGTAGCAAGTGGAAATAAGGAAATATACAGCAAGAACATATGTGGATAGACTCTTCAACAAATGGTGCTGGAATAATTAGATTTCCATATGCCAAAAAAAAATGAACTTAGATCCTTACTTCATACCATGCTCAAAAAATAGCTCAAAGTGGATCAGCGTTCTAAATGTAGAAACTACAACCATCAAACTTCTAGAAGGAAGCATAGAAAATCTGCATGACCCAATCTGATCCCTGAGCCTTCCCCCCTCCCTCTGGTTTTCCAAGGCAGCTTCAGTGACAAGCTCTTCAAATAAGCCTATGAAGACTGCTTCAATAACGTTATTGTAAGAGCCACAAAGTTTCATTGGATGGCGAAGGCATAATGAAAATTAGCCATTATTCATGTTGTTTCTTCCATTGTGGACTAACCCTAGGAAACAACTTCTATATCCACTCCCTAATCCCTAAATATTATGGTCTAATAATTTGGAGAGGAAAAGGAATAATGTCTGAGTTATATTAGCTAATAACTATTGATCATTTACCTTATACCTGACACTGTGCCATTTGCTTTACAAGCCTTATCATAGGTAAGCATCCCAACAAGTTTGGTGGATGTATCTTTTTCCGGAAGATGGGAACTATTTGAATAGGAGGCTTGGTGAGGAACCCATGGTGATCTGTGTCCAAAACCAGTGCCCTCCACCACATCAGCCTATTTCTCCTCTTTGGTTTTTGCATTTCTCCGTCTGTGGCAACATTTAAATTCCAAATATAAATGGTTTGGGAAATAGTTACTGTTTTAGAGCTCCCTCTCAGAGTTTAAATTATTAAGAATGTGTTAATAAGATTGAAACTTTGTTGGAGTGACAATCATTTAGTCAGCATTTTTATCATATTTGACAAAAATTCACTCCACATCTAACAACAACAAAAAATAAAATAAAATCAAGGAGAATAATTTTTTCAGATAGGCCAATCTTTCTGCCTGCTTCCTAGGGAAATCAACTGCATAGGCAGATTGAGTTGTTCATTGAGCAAATAGATGTTCAGAGCCCGCTCTGAACTAGATTAGGCTCTGCATAGAAGATATCCCATCATGACCAAAGCAAAAACCACGCTGGAGGAGGGAGCACTTCTTTTCTGATGGATCTGTATGCCATGAGAACAGGGCAAATGAAGTAAACTTGCCGCCTCTGCAGGAGCATGATGATCAAAACAAAAAACAACTCCCATGGATGCTTTCACGCTAGTAGAAACCAAGATACTCCTTATATTCCAAACAAAAAGAGATTGAGAAGTAAATGTACTCTACTCCAGAAAGACTTTATCCTTAATACCCTTTAAATGATTTCAAAACTTTGGCCCTTTAAATTATTTCTTAATTTTGAATGTGATCATGTAAGTTTTGTTAGGAAGCAAATAGAAAGTATTATCTTCTCATTTTTCAGGACTGCAGTTCATCAATTCCAGAATGTATAGCTTTTGAAAGGTCCAACAAGACAGGTTGCTGAGGAGAATGGAGGTGCTTCTAAGCAACAATTATATGGTGGAACAGTTAGCAATAGGTCAAATACATTATAAATACCAGAGCCAGCCCGGTGGTCCCAGGCTGTTGCTCTTCCACAGTTGCTCTGAAGAGTCTCAGTTTTACATCACCAAAGTGAATACACCCCAAAACAAGGTTCCTGTAGAAATGGTAGTGACTAAAAGTGTTTAAATGAGACAATGGAGATACTAAGGAAAAATGAGGACACTGAGTGTTAACCCTTAAACTCTGGTGGTAAATGGAAGGGTAAATCTGGCCCCTATATCCAAAGGCCAATTGACTTTTATAACTCTATGTTTGCAAGTTCCTTGGTTCAGCCTTAAAATATACTATGGTGACTATACTTGAGCCCACTATAGCTCTTTGTTATTTGAGATGATGTATGTAATCCTGTGTGTACATGGCTGACCTAATGGATCTGATGTCATAAAAGTAAGGCAATGGTTGTAGCTTATTCATCCCATTCATCTCAGCATTCAACACAACACAGAGGAGGAATTCATTAAAAGGGGATTGCATTGAAATGTTTGTTTATCCTTGTGATGTTTAGGTTGGAGAAACAATTGGCATTAGTGAAGAGATTATGGGTCTGACCATCTTGGCTGCTGGAACCTCCATCCCTGATCTTATCACCAGTGTCATAGTAGCCAGGAAGGGTCTGGGGGACATGGCCGTGTCCAGCTCTGTTGGAAGCAATATTTTTGACATCACTGTAGGGTGAGTAGACCTAGATCTATAAATATGCACGCTATTTCCCTCTCTTCTTTTGTTCAGGAGATTGTGAATATATGACCCAGAATCTCCGAAGCCAAAACTCAACAATACCGACAGCACGTTAAGACAAAGGGTATCATTCAGTTTAACTATTCTATTTTGCATTTTCAGAGAACTTAATGAAGAGTAAGTCATTCCTAGACAGGCAGAAACACATGCCTTCCTATCGAATGGATGTTTTAGAAAATAGGAGTGTTGGAAATGAACTATACAATTTGGGAGGAGGGAGTCAAGAGGGAAAAAACTGGAAGAAAATGAGGAAAGGGGTGACACTATTCAAAAAGAAAGGTACTCATTACCTGGCTTGTGTAACTGTAATCCCTCTGTACATCACTTTTTTTTTTTTTTTTTGGCCAGTCCTGGGCCTTGGACTCACTGTCCCTGGCTTCTTCCCGCTCAAGGCTAGCACTCTGCCACTTGAGCCACAGCGCCACTTCTGGCCGTTTTCTGTATATGTGGTGCTGGGGAATCGAACCTAGGGCCTCGTGTATCCGAGGCAGGCATTCTTGCCACTAGGCTATATCCCCAGCCCCTGTACATCACTTTTACAATTAAAAAAAAAAAGAACGAAGAGAACTTTGCTTCCATAACTGCATTTACTATATGCAATAAATAGTCACTACTTGAGCAGGACTGAAACGCTTTGGTAGTTTCTCAGTATTTTTTGTTTCAATATTCATATTCTAGATAATATCCTGATGAGCCCCAGGTAAAAATGGATTTTTAAGCAGATTGGGATAAACACAAGCCATATGCAGACATCCTACCTCTTTGCTTAGAAACTGCTGGCAGTCTTATTGTTGTCATTGTTTCCACTGTGCCTCTTAAGATACTCAAGTTTTTGTTGTTGTTGTTGTTATTTGGGGTTTTGATTGTGAGAAACACCCTGCTAAAACTTGAAACTCCCTTAGTTCTGCAGAAAACTATCTGGGTCACTATCTTCCCAGCCAACATTTTCCATCATTAAGCTCAATAATTAGAACCAATTGCCTTTTGCTCCACCCCCAGGAAGACCCATGCCATTAAGCCACATGTTTTCATATGTGTTCCTCTCCCGGGGTCCTGCTTAATTCTGATGATGCTCCTGGAAATTATCTTTCCCACTGTAATTCAGAATTGTCACTCTGCTTAGGAAACAAAATATATTAATAGATTTTTTTAAATCAAATGAAAAGGGAGAAAACAGGTACCCTAAGGCATACTAATACATCATAAAGTTGAAAGAAACAGATTATGAATGTAAGATTCTGTTTTCTTTCTTTTCTTTTCATCTTTAGGTCCGAGACTGGGTCTCAAACTCATAGTAGATGCTTTCAGTCACTGGCTAGCACTCTCACAACTGAGCCACACTGTTTTCTTTCAATCCTTCAGAAAGGCCTTTAAAAAAAAAATCAAAAGATTGTCAATGTCTTGGCCTAGGGTTGCAGCTCAGTGTTAGAGCACTTGCCTAACATGCACAACACCCTGGACGTGATGCCTGGCACTGGGGAAAAAAAATTGTCAACATCTTTTCCAGAAAAAAAAAAAACAAACTTCAGTCTATGTATTGGTATCGTGGTCCCCACCATCACTGTGTCATTCTAGGTTGTTAATTCATTGATATTGTGTTTCCACTTTTTAAATTTTTTTAATTTTTCATCACTCATTTCCATACCTTTTCTTCATTGCTTTCTCTTACCTGTGGAAATCCTCCAATTCACCTTCCCAGGGCTGAGGACAATATTTCACTCTCTACTTTTTCCAGGTGTTAGATGCATTATCAGATGCCTTCTTGGACATGTCTGATTTTCCACTGCTATCTAACCATCTCCCCCTGCTCTGCCTTTCTCTCTCACAGGCTCCCACTGCCCTGGCTCCTGTACACCATGATTCACAGATTCAAGCCAGTAACCGTCAGCAGCAATGGCCTCTTCTGCGCCATTGTCCTTCTCTTTATCATGCTGCTCTTCGTCATCCTCTCCATTGCCCTCTGCCGATGGAGGATGAACAAAGTGCTGGGCTTCATCATGTTTGGTCTCTACTTTGTATTCCTGGTGGTCAGTGTCCTCCTAGAAGACAAAATTCTCATGTGTCCTGTCTCCATCTAGTGGAAAAGCCATATCTTAAACTAACCGCATGGATGGAACCTTCCTGCTCTGGGCTCTAGGCTACTCAACCTCTTGAGAAGAAGCAGTTGGCACACAGTGCTCGGAACCAAGTGGCCCTCCTCATTAGAAGGAAGGAGGTTGGCTGCTCATTGGACCTTTCCACTTCACAGGCTGCTTCACCCTTGCCTACTTAGAGACAAAGAAAACCGAGGCTTCTTTCCATTTACCAAGGACAGGTACTCCTCGCTGGTCGGAGGTACATTCGTTAAAATGATGCAAACAAGGACAGAAGCTATATATATACATATGTATACATATAAAATATACATATTATAAATATATACACATGAACACACAGATTTTGCCTGCTTCTGTACTATACCTCTCCTTCCATAGAAGAATACATAACTGTACACAAAAACAAAGAAAGAAAAGTTATATATATATGCATATATATAACCATATATACATATAAGTACAAATGCATCTTTTCAGGGATAGCTCTAGTATATTTATAGTACCTATTTGAAGAGGGGCATCAACCTTTAACCTTCAGCCTGGTCTTTACCTCTCAAGGTGAATTAATGGAATCAATAGATTGTTTGGATTTGCTTGGATCCTGCCTAGTAAGGTGGATGGTTTAGGGAACTAGATTGCATGGAAGATGGTTTAATAGAGAGAAAATGTAATGGCCCTGAATTTGATCCCTCCAAAACATTTCCACAAGCCAAACAGGGAAGACTATCTGCCAACCCCAACAGGGGTACACTGACTGAGACCCACTGGTTTCCTTAGGTCTAGAGTTGTAAAACCCCAGACTGAGTAGATATGGTTTGGGGGCAGGAGGAAGGTGACTAGGATTGGATTCTTTTATTTTCCTTATATTGCCCCAGCATGCAAGTAGAAAATATGATTGCAAGCCAAATTAGTGCTTTTCTAGAACAAGCAAAACTATATAAACTGAACCTATATTGTTCCAACAATGCATGTCCCATTGTCATCAAAAGAAGGAGGGCAATTTTAGCTATGATTGTCATTTAGACATATTTGATGCTAAGGGCTCACATATAGTCAAAAATGCCTGCCAAGAGAGCCTAAATGTGTGATGAGAAACACCATTCAGTTGAGGTGCTCAGCAGGACTTACCACCTAATGGGAATGCAAGGTATAGCTCCTTAGAGCATCTCCCAATGTGGTTATAAAGGGCTTCAGTGTCTAAGAATCATTACTCCCAATAGATCTAAATTATCTCTGGTCAGAACTGCCTAGTTGGAAGCAGTTAAGGGATATTTTCAAAGGCATTAGCCCATTTGGTACACACAGAAGGTTTTGAAGTCCTACGTCAAGGATTTGGTTAAAGCACATGCCACATCTATGTCTCTCTCCCATCAGAAGAGAACTACCTGGTTTTCTTCATTTGTAGAGTTCAGTGGAGACTATATGGCCACAGCTTCTTTATACTGGTTTCAAGAGCACTCTAACATGCTGATTTATTAATTATATTGACCTTTATATGGGTTCTTCTCACTTTATTCAGTACTCCCAAATTCTCTTTGATACCTTGTATGATTTCTGAGGTCTATTTCAGTAGAAAATAAAATAGTGGAGTTGGGAAGGACTAAATTGATTTAAAATATGCATATTTTCATTTCACCAAGTCATTGTTTCCTTAAAATTAATTTTTTAAAGTGTAGCCTCTATAGATTCTTCTGTACTCACCCTACCTCTAAGTTGATACACACTCTATATGAGGAATTTCACTGCATATGTTCATGTCTTTAGTCTGCTCTATACCTGATGGCTGCTATGACTGTGTTATGAGCACGTACCCTTTAAATCGGGCAGCAGGATGCAGAACTCACAGCAGAATAAAAACATCAGATAGCCTGGTTAAGTTTTGTATTCCTGCCAGAGAACTTTCAGTTCACTTACATAGCATGACATCAAGCAGTGCCCCTCCCCCTGAGGAAAGAGAAGCCAAGATGGCAGCCACGTGGGCGATTAGCTTTCAAGTCTCTCCAACTGTGCAATCTTGAGTTTTCAAATGTGTAGGGGAAGAAAAACCACGTTTCATTCACCATAGCAAGACTTTGTATTGATATAAGCATTTCGGCTGAGTTCTTACAGCAAAAGACAAAAAGGAAGTGGACTTTTCGATTTTAAAGTCTGGTTCTTTGCCTTATGTGTTACTGAAAGAACAGCACAGTTGTTGCCTAAATTCTGAATTGTTAACTGGTTTATTGTCTTGAAAGGTAAACTCATCTACAGATAGATACATAAAACAAGAAAAGTTGCAGGGTGTCTGAGTGGCATCCTGTTCTTGTTTCAGTGCTTCCTGATGCTCCCCCATCCCATATTCCTTCCCATTCATTCCTAGCTCACAGGAAAGACTGGCCCAGAAGCCAGAAAGCACTTTCCTTACCTAAGTGGGGAGTTGTGCTCCATAAGACCTGTTATGGTCTTTGATGAAAAGTTGCTTTTGAGAATGAAACAATTCCAATCCTATCCAGCCTACTCCATGATGTGGAGGTGAGCCTGACCCGGAATGAGCACTGCTCCTTCCCTCCCTGATTGCCCTTGCTTTCCCCTACTCTGAGTACGTGCTTACGTGTTAGCCTACAATCATTTATCTAATTACAAAAAATTCTCTCCAAATCATGGTTTTCAGAATCAGTCATCTTTAACCCTTTCTCTGCTCCTGTGTTCAGGTATATCTTTGTATGTATGTGCACCAGATCTGTATGTACACATAAGATGTCATTATATCCTCATATTCTGACTCAATCTCATCCAGAAATCTAAAGCAGCGAGCATCAAGCTTTCCAAAGTCAAAGAAAAGTCATTCACATCATCCATTTCTTCCTGATTTCATAGGGTTGATTTATTCTATACACATAAATATACATGTACTCATACGCACCCATATTTTCCAATCCCCAGAATATAAATTCACAGCTTTAAGGAAATTGTCAGGCATATTCCTGACACTAAACTAGAGGTAAAAAATATGCCACAGAAAGCATGGGAGAAAAGTTTCAACTACAGATAGTCCATTTGCTTCTCTACAGAAAAGGTAGTAAATAATATTAAAATCTGAGCCACTCTAAAATAATTTGTACTCAAATGGTTCCATTTACTCACAGCAAGTCAAGCCAAATCTTGCTTGTGGTCACCTCCTTTGTACCACTAGGCAAGAGAACAAGTTGGCTTAAGCCAAGACTTCTAAAACATGAACTCCTAAATTGCATCTGAGAATGCCCACAACATGCCCAGCCACCCTTGGGACCTGACGAGTTCTTGAATAAATGAACCACAAGATTAGTTGATAGTGTTACTTGGTTTCTCAGGACCTGAACAGAGTCAATGTGTAACAGCTTTAAGCAGCAATATGTGTGTAGGGACTAAAGGATAGAGTTGTTTATCTGCTTGGCAGATGCTGCAGAATATCTTAAGCCTTTCTCAGAAGATCATTGAAAGAGGCAAGGACTGCTTCATATTCAGAGAAAATGCTCTGTAAGACTTCTAAAAGGTGTCACCTGACAGGGGCCATCAGAATTTATTTTATCAGGAAGACATGAGTCAGGTGGTTTGGAGGCCTTTCAGCAAAACACAGCTGCCTCACTGATTAGCCATTTGATAATGTATAGCCATTCCTGGGCAGAGAGAACATTGGCAAGTTCCTCCACCATTGCTCACATTTTTTAAATGCCTCTGTGACAATGAAACTGAACATGAGCTATGAAAGGGAACACCCAACCCCCAGGCCCCCTGAACCAAAAGGTGATCACAGAAAAGATAACTGGTAGAACTGCTAGCCACAGAGAGATGAAGAAAATGGAGATTGTGTTAAATGCTCTGCATTGCAGTCTCTGACATGATTGGGTGGCCTGTGGGAATGTAAACATTGTTAGAAAACATCAGTGAACTTCCTTCCCTGCACGTGTGCATGCACACACACATTGGACATATGCACCCACACACACATACACACACACATAATTACATGGATGTTATGGTTCCCTGTAACTTGAAGAGGTTGCTACACCAATAAGTTAAATTTAGTCATTGGCAGCTCTGTTCCTGAAGAGATAAAGGGGAGCAGTGCTCAAGAATGGGTCCTTAGAAAATGTGCAGTGGAAACTAAATGCCCGTTCTTGCTAAGCCAGGTCTTACATGCCCATCTGGTTTATGGTTTGTTAAATATATGTCCCTAACCCCAATGGCTCCCTCAGCAATATTATCTTCAATTAGAATTAAGAGAGTTGTTGAGAAAAAAATAGAAAAAGAAGAAAGAAGAAAAAAATATACTTATATAAGGCTTCTGATAAAAGCAAGTGTCATATTGAACTATATCCTATGCATTTAAAATATAAATATTTAGGCATTTAAAAAAATAATTACCAAGGCCTAATAAAGTCTTAAATTTACAAAAATAAATTCCTTGTCAGTGAGGCCTCAGGAAAGAAAAGTAATCAGACTCCTACCCCACTATTCATTTAAAGTTCAGCTTCCTGCCTTTGCATCTTTGTATTTCTTCTTTTAAGCTTGAAGTTTCTCTTTTGATTTTGAAATACACAGCTAACAAGAAAAGCAATAAAGGAAATATAGCCATCTCAGCTCCATCACTGTCACTACCGTGTTTTCTTGTTTTATGTCACTGGATGCTTTGGGATGCACAGGCTGGGGTATCTCACCAACAGGAAGGCATGGCCTTTTGTGGATTCATAGAGATGCTCATGCTTGCTTTATATAGACATAGCATACTTTCCACCTCGATCTCCCAGACAACCTGTGCTTGTCATTTTATCTGCCTTCCTCACGCATTAGGAATCAGCCTTGCTCCAAAATCATCCTACAGTGAACTTGCAATTAGCATATAAATAGTGATGGACTTATGCACCAACAGATCATCAAAGCCAAAGCACTTTTAATAAAGGATTAACAGACTGAAAAAAATGAAACAAGAATCTTTTGCAAACAGGTAAATACCTAAGATTGAAAGAGTGCCCAGGAGTTTGCATAGGCTCCCACCAAAGATTGAATCCCATTGAGAGAGTTTATTCAGCCTAACCCAAAGGACAACCCTCCAATTGGAAGGAATCCCAGGAGAAATGTTTCAAGTTCAATGGTTAACAATGTTGAGTGTCATAAAATTCCCCCCCCCCCCACACACACACCCTTACAGGCTAACCCTAGTGCCTCCAAGTTGATGTCTTAACCTATTTATTTTTCTTTTGGGCAGAAAACAACTGTATGTGGGCACTCCTCATTCTTTACTTGTAACATAATTGGAAGTTACTACTATATGACCCTTTACCTATTTTCATTGCAAATATCCTTAAATTTTAATGTTGCAGTCATTTTTATCCTCTTACTAGTTTACAGCTCTTTGCTAAGCCTTTTTAAATGATTAAATTATAGTACCTGATGAGTAAATGTGATGTAGATATCATGGGTAAACAGTACTGAATTACTGCCTGCAACTCAATGCCTCGCTCCCTTGCTATTCACCCCTCTGTTGCTCTTACCAAGTCATATTTTATTATTAGGTCACACTTATCTTGTGCTCCCTAGCCACTACATTTATCTTAACTAGGACATTTGCATTCTCAGCTTCCTAATGCCCCTTCCACTTAATGTCTACCTACTGAGTCACTCTCCACTCTCCAGAGGCTCTGTTTCTAGCCCCACTTCCAGGTGTCGAGCCCAGGCTGGAGCCAAGTGGTAAGCCTCTGCAAAGTATCACCACTAACCTCCCCAGGTTACTTATATTTGTCAAGCTTAATGAGGATCTTCTATTCCTCTTCATGTAGAGGTGAAAATTCAAAAATGCTAGCCCTCTGTACCCAACAAACTATGTGTCACTGACTACTTCTTTGGGGTGGGGGACAGGGGAGTAAGGGGGAGCTTTTCTAATTGCTACTAAAAGGCAGACAGGAGAGTAGAGTCACAGAGGACAGTGCTCCAGAGCACCAATAAGTCTTGAATACAATGAGCACTAACAAGCATTGAGCCTCCAAGACAATAATGAACACTGAACATAGCATTAGCATGCTGTGTAGTTGAGGTCAAGCTCCCACACATAGTTTTCAGGGTCATTATCCAGTACTCATGAAGAATTCAGAATAGGAAATACACACTTTAGATCATTGCAAAACTCTGGGCTTGTACTTATCTGCAAGGTAAGTACAAATACCAAGAGGAATTAACATTTTTATTTTACATAAAAAGAACAATAGTGGGAATTCTACTTATCCCCAGTAAATGTGCTTCCTCTTGTGGCAGGTTAGACAGGAACTGTAAGGTTGCTGATGGGTATCCTGGGTTAGGAAGGTGGGTCTATGGTTGACCAAAAGAATGGAAATTTTTCTTGTATTTTGAGTAGCATGTTTCTTTATGATAGACCTGCAAGTAACTAAAACCTTGGGAGTAATTATTCTCTAAAACACTTAGCTAACCAAAAGAGAATACTAATTTTTTTAAAAAATCATGTCACACAAAAAAAGAAGAAAGTGAAATAAGTCTGGATTTCTGAATAAAATCATTTCAAGAATGAAACTGCATGCATGAATTAAGGGTAGATAACTTCTTGCCATTTAGTTAAACAAATCTTCAATTCTCATCAGGATAAAACTGAAGGACAATGGATGCCTTTTGGGTTTTTTAATTTTTTTAATATTGCACTTTGTAGTACTTCATAAGAGACAATTGTCTTCTTAATTAAAGCCATACAAATACCAATAATACATATATTCAGGGCTTCTGAATATAATCAATCAATAAACAGTCCATGAGTCATTCCTGTTTTGTATTGTTTGTTGTAAATTGGAGTTTATCTGTTCTATATTTTATTACCTCTACTTATTGTTCTAGACAATCCTAATCCACTAATAAATTTTAGATGTGTGTTTTAATAAGACTATGTGAAAATCAAAGATAATGATTCATTTTACAAAAGCCTTCATTTTCAAAATAACTTATACATGGTTCCTTTAAATCATAAGTTTTGAGACTACATTGAAATCATTTCTTTTCTAAAAAATTATAAGTTAACTACTTTGGCAGAAATCCATTTGTTATATAAATCAAGGTTTAACCATATGGAGAATGAAATGAGTAATTAGCAAACATAACTGGGAAATTCCAGATATATTTGAGCTTTTGTATAAAGATAGGGATGGATCTAAGGAGCTCCCTTATAAAAATGGCAAATAGATATATTTAACTGGTCAATAATTGATTATGTGTAAATCAGTAACTTTCCTTTGGAGGATGTGTAAAACAGCAGATCTCACAATGCATTTAGATGATTTTTCCCCTGCTTGCACCTAAAATATACCATTTCTGATCTAGTATAGTGAACTGTTTGCATACATACATACACAGATATCCCCACAACTAAAACCTTTGATGTTTCAACTTCATCATGACTTTTCCTCTTATGTGAATGAACACTAGAGTCATAATTGAACACCACTTAATAGCAGCTTACCTATGTCCACTACAACTGAGTAAATTATCTATGTAAACATAAGCAATTAAACTAAAGCCCATCACTTTTATTTGATTCTATAGCCAGAAAAAGGGGTGTGTGATGCAGAGCCAGTGATATTCAGGGAACATCTTCCAGTGATGCTAGAGGCTGTTTGGGGTTCAAGAATCTCTCCAAAGGCAGACAGTCCATCCATAGTAGAGAGCCTCCGTTGGCATATGCCCTGGTGGACCCTGCACAAAACTCATCACTGCGCCTAGTCGTACTTTCTTCTGCCCAAGTCCGAAACTTCTCCTCAAGAAACAGCTTCCATCTTCAAACTTCAGACTCATAGAGGGTTACATCAAAAGTAAGAAGTGCAAAAGTTGGCCTCATGTTTGAGTGACATCACTGCTAGTAGGAATGGAAAGAGAAATTAGGCACTGATATCTTCCACAAATAGCGATTTGTGTATTTTTTAAGAGAGGAAGATATCATCGACATTGATACCAATGTAGGCATTTGCTCTGCAACATGCAAACTATCTTTTGAACAGCTTACATTAAAAACATCAGAATGCATTCAAAATCCTCTCCTTAGTTATTTTGAGATATGCAATGAATCCACTATATTCATCCATTTTGTGCAACAGAACACTCACAACTGTCATTATTTGATCATTACACAAATCCAAACATCACATTGTACCCAATCAATATATAATGTATCGATCAAAAGAATTTAAAAATAATGTTTGAACGTTTTTTCACAAATATTTTTGGAAAAAATTAAAAACTGTCAGAATGCCATTTTTGTAAAGGATCTTTTTAGGGATAAACAAGGTTTCATGCCTTCATTTGTTTGCCTGCATTTTAACCCCTATCTTTACCCTTAGAAGAATCCAGCGGATAGACTTCTAAATCCCTTTTGTCATTTTATGTGCCCTGTGTTTGTTATGAGAAATTCACACTGGATAACAAGATGAATGGCAATGCTGTGTCCGTTTATTCTCTGTGAATACGTCTGTACATACCTGAAAGCTGTATTTATTTTGTACATAGGCAATTTGGAGTAATGTATTTCTGTCACACAGACTTCACTCTGAGGAAGGGCGTTTCTTCATGTTCCACAGTCCACATTTCTGTGCTTCTACTACTGATAATCAACTTATAGAATATCACTTTATGTAACTAAGTCTCCTTGGTGTGAAAAATAATAGTAATAAAAGTTATTGACTGAAAAATAAGTGTTATGTTGTTTTTCAGAGTAATCCTCAAAGACTCAAGAATACACACATGGTCAAAATTGAATGCAAAGATTCAAGGGGATATGCAAAAGTTACATTAACTATAACTACCACTTAGTGTTTGCTAACAGCATTTGAGCTTTGACATGTTTGTGATCATATTATAAAAAGGACTGCTCCCAGGCAATTATCTTTTAGTGAATTAAATATATACAATTCTAAATTTAAAAGACTAGTGTTGCATAAGCCTTTGAGGACAAATTAAAAATATTGTTATATGCAAGGTGCTGGTAACTCACGCCTGTAATCCCAACTATGCAGGAGGCTGAGATTTGAGGACCACAGTTTGAAGCCAACGCAAACCAAGAAAGTTAGTATGATTCTTATCTCCAATTAACAATCAAAAAAAAAAAAAAAGCTAGAAGCAGAACTGTAGCCTAAATGGTAAAGCATAATCCTTGACTAAAACAGCTCAAAGACAGCGCCCACACCTTTAGTTCAAGGCCCAGACCAACACACACACACACACACACACACACACACGTGCACACGCATGTAAAAAAGTTGAACATTGAATGTTTTTGTATACAACTAGAACTCATGATCACTTTCTCACTGAGTATGCTCAAATTAAGTGATAAGTTAAAAGAACTAAAATTAATAACATGATAATTTAATTGACTAAAAACTGGGTTCCAAATTTCAGTTGGATTTCCTCAGGCACTTTTTTCTTTGTTTCTTTTGTTTGGACTCAGGGCCTTGAACTTGTTAAGTTGGGGTGCTTTACTGCTTGAGCCACACCTCCAGCCCTTTGTGCTCTGGTTATTTTTCAGATAAGATCATTTCTTTTTGCCCAGGTATGCTTGGACTGAGATCATCCTATTTATCTTCTCACTGTAACTGGACAGTAGGCATGTACTACCACATCCAGCTTTTTCTGTTGAGATAGGGTTCAAGAACTTTTTGCCTGAGCTGGCCTGGAACCCAGGGATTGGACTCTGTCTATATTTAGGAACATAAACATCTTAAGCATAATTACAATAACAGTGATTTCAGCAACCTTAATTTCAGGGTAATACTTATAGAGCAGATTAAAATTAATTACCAATTTTCGGTAGAATACAGATAACCTATTTTGGTATTTCTGATGCCCTTATAATCTTACTATTTTCATGAGTAGATACAATTTCCCGTATAATAAGAAATAAATATATCAGCTAAATTTTGCGTGTATATCCATATCAACTTTTTTATTTTACCAGTCATAGTGCAGCTGCTGGAAATCTCCATGTTTTCTATCAAATCCAGATTTGATTGGTACAATTTCAAAGGTCTAAATTTCACCAAGAAATCTTTTCCATCAATTTTCAGTACATTTCTATTATAATGCTTTACCATAACCACCTTAGCAATTATCACTTTTATGTTTGAGTTAAAAAGGCATGCCACTTCTAATTTTTCTCTGCACCTTACACAAAACATCCTCAGTATTAAAATAGCAGGTCAGGGGCTGGGAATATGCCCTAGTGGCAAGAGCGTTTGCCTCATATACATGAAGCCCTGGGTTCGGTTCCCCAGCACCACATATATAGAAAATGGCCAGAAGTGGTGCTGTGGCTCAAGTGGCAGAGTGCTAGCCTTGAGCAAAAAAAAAAAGAAGCCAGGGACAGTGCTCAGGCCCTGAGTCCAAGCCCCAGGACTGGCAAAAATAAAATAAAATAGTAGGTCAACAGACACAGAGAGAAGATGGTAAGCCCTCATACTTCTGCCCTCCTATTGCCAAGTGAGAGGGAATCCAATCAGAAGGGAACTGCATGTTCAGGTGATCCAACCAGAAAACAAGGAGCAAGCCTTCCCACTTCACCCTCACAATCCAGGGTGGGAAGAGTCCAATCAGAAAAGAACACATCAGAAAGGCCTCTAGCATCTATGATCACCACTTAACAAATCAAACCAAACACACTTCATACAAGTGGGAGGGAACTCGGGACTGAATATCTAGCAGGACCAGACATAGAAATTATGGGTATTTTCCCTCTAACCTGGAAAATCCCCTTTCCACTTTTTTTTCTTCCTTTATTGTCAAAGTGAAGAAGTACAGAGGGGCTACAGTTTCATATGTAAGGCAGTGAGTATATTTCTTGTTCAACTTGTTACCTCCTCCCTCATTTTTCTCCCCCCTCCTTCCTCCCTTATCCCTCTCCCCGCCCCCCCCACCCATGAGTTGTTCAGTTGGTTTACACCAAATGGTTTTGTAAGTATTGTTTTTGGAATCATTTGTCTTTTTATCCTTTGTCTCCCCTTTCCACTTTTATAGAGTCTGCTCTCCTTGATTCATATTTCTTTCCTTTTGCTTTAAAATAAATTCACTCTGTTTACTTTTTTAAAAAAATACAAATAAATTAAGTAAAATAATAAGTCAAGAGAGAAGATTCAAAATTGGGATCAAAACATTCTTCATTAGCAAAACTGATCCCAAAGTTAATTCCTCTCATGACTTGTGCTACTGTGAGGATCAGGTAACTCAAGAAAGAAGCAAAGGATAGTAAAAAAAAATACATTCTTGAAATCACCTTTTCCGTTCTCCAGAATTCATTCAAAAACTCTACTACAAGTATTCTGCACATTTTCCTTTCAGATTCCCAATGTTCCTTCTCAACAATTTAACCAGAAGAAAAGCCACAGATTCTCCTGTCACCAAGGTCTGGCTCAGAAAAATAAAGTTATTTATAACTTATGCTGAGTTTCAAACCACAGGGTCATCTATATCTATTGATGCTTTGAATTTCCTCCCATGGTTCCCATCAGAGTTGACCAACCAGAGAGACTGGCTTCTAAAATTTGCAGATCCACTCTCTGCCAGATAGAAAGCTTCAGACAGAAACCTAGAGGGAAGATTTTTTTTTCTTTTTAGGGGCCAGGCATAGTGTTTAATGGGCTGTTACTCTTTTTCTTTTATTTCATTCACCACAAAATGAGAACTAGGGAAATGGCTCCCTTCTGCCTAACAGTAAAATGGAAAAAATCCCACAAAAGTTGTGTTCTGCTTTAAAGCTCCTGTTTTAAATGGTTTACTTAAGATCACATGTTATGTAAAAGAACTCAGCAGCCTGATGCCAGGTGCTCTCACCTGTAATCCTAGCTACTCAGGAGGCTGAGGTCTGAGGATCAAAGATAGTCTGGGCAGGACCATGAGACTTGTCTCCAATTAACCACCAGAAAACTGGAAGTGGCACTATGGCTCAAGTGGTAGAGCACTAGCCCTAAGCTGAAGAGCTCAAGGGCAGCACCCAGGTACAGAGTTCAAACCCCATAAGGCGGGGGGGATAAAAGGATGCAGCCACCTCCCTTTCCGTTACACTCATGAGTGAAACATCACATAGAGAAAGCCATGAGGTCTTCACTGTATGGTAAAATTGGAATAACTCAGATAATTCAACAAAAATTGGGATAATTCAAAATAATTAAGGAAAAAACTTTCCGTATGGTGTGATTTCTAGATTATAAAACTCTTTTCCCTGAAAGGATGCTAAAGATTTTTTAATTTGCCTGTTTAAAGTTAAAGTTCTACCAGATGCTTATCAAATAGTTCTAGATGGCTTCAACCTTGATCCTTGGAGTTCAGCCTCCTGAGTAGCGAGGATTACAGGCATAAGCCACCAGTGCCCAGCTCAATGGCATATTTTAACACTGCTATGGTTTGAACTCAAGACCTGGTGAATGCTAGGTAGGCACTCAACTATTAAGCCCCACCTTCAGTTCAAAAATGAGAACACTGTGCAGCAATACGCTGTACATCACCTTTACAACTAATTTTTAAAAGAAAAAATAATCAGGTGATAGAAGGAAAATCAGAAGCATTTTGTTTCTTAATCTTACTGTCTTAATTTCTTGCCCATAAAATGGGTTAATCCTAATAGAATCAACTCAAGTATGGATAATATCTGGTTTGAATGTGATAACATGAAATACTTAAAGTCTCACACATAACAACCATTTAACTAATTTAAAACAATTCCACTGCTGAAATCCAGACACAGCACAAACAAGCTACAATGTGTTAGGAAGATTTGAGGTAAGTCTCACTAAGTTCTTAGATAACCTAACATCTACATGTGGTGGTAAGCAACTCTTAGGATGATGAAGGAGCCCCTTTCCATAACACTCTATGAGACTCAAACAGCCCACCAGTTGGTCATCCATATACATATTCAATCATTCTTCTCTATTTTGAGAGTAAGACCCATTTGCTCATGTCTTTTTCTTCCTGAGTTCTTTTTTTTTTTTTTTTTGCCAGTCCTGGGTCTTGGACTCGGGGCTTGAGCACTGTCCCTGGCTTCTTTTTGCTCAAGGCCAGCACTCTGCCACTTGAGCCACAGCGCCACTTCTGGCCATTTTCTGTATATGTGGTGCTGGGGAATTGAACCCAGGGCCTCATGTATATGAGGCAAGCACTCTTGCCACTAGGCCATATCCCCAGCCCTCTTCCTGAGTTCTTGAAGGGGTTACCAGGAAGTGATCTGGGCCCTTCACACAAAGCTCTCAGCACTTTTAGAAGCCATTCAACTGAGGTCTTGAGAATAATTAAGTTGGTTTGGTATCATTGTATCATCATATTTCCCACCTAGGCTTGATTCCTTGTTACTGATATTGGTTTAATTTCCTCAGGACATAAATGCTTTTCTAGACAGAGAGTTTACTCAATATGCAAACAGTATATCTAATTAGTTTCTATCATTTATTTTTTCAATTTATTTTTAATTTTGTTATTGTTATTATAAACATGATGTGTAAAGGGGTTTCACTTACATAAGTCAGGTAAAGAATACATTTCCTTTTAGACAATGTTACCCCTTTTCTCATGCTCTCTCTGTGTTTTCCTCCCATCCCCACTCACAAGTTGTGTAGTTCATTTTCAACATAGTGTCTACTGAGGACCACTGCTACAATTCTTCACCCTTTCTCCCTCCATTTCTGTGCTCCTTTACCCTTCCAAAGACAGATAAACAAACAAGACAAAAATAAAAGAGAAAACAGCAACAAATGAAAAACCTCTTGTTTCCATTTCCTGGCGTTCTTTTTCTTTTTTTGGCCAGTCCTGGGGCATGGACTTGGGACCTGAGCACTCTCCTTGGGTTCTCTTTGCTCAAGGCTAGCACTCTACCACTTGAGCCACAGTGCCCACTTCCGGCTTTTTCTGTTTATGTGGTACTGAGGAATCGAACCCAGGGCTTCATGCATGCAAGGCAAGCACTCTACCGCTAAGCCACATTCCCAGCCCTTTCTGGAGTTCTTTTTGACAAATATTATTTCATATGATCAGATGCACATAGGCATTACATCGTTGTGTTCCTCTTCTAAGAGTGTCGCCCTTCTGTCTCAGTATATGTGAATGCCTAGATTCTGTCAACTCACTCTCAAGCACTAGATTCACGCTCTTTCCTTCTCACCTATTCTCAGGTAGCTAAACTAGTCTCCTGTATACTGCCCAACTTTTTTCAAATGAAGTATAATTTTATTGCTTTTAAATACTTCTGAGCTTATTGAACAGCAAAAATGGTACTTGAAAACCTGATGGTCATGAAGAAATAGAATTTTCAGTCATCAATTTTATTTAGTAAAGAAATGCTTCTTTATGGATTAAAAAACACTTTCAATTATATTATCTTCAGAATTCCCTGTAATTTTTATAGTGAAGTTCCAATGAAAATTTTTTTCATGTACATCTCTATCAGTAATAGTTCAAAAAACAACAATAACAACTCCCTAGTTGCCAGCTCCCAAGCCTACAGAAGCCCTGAGATAGTGTGTGCTCTGATCAGAACTCTTGACAGACTGTGTATCACCAGCTCTTGTCTATGGAATATGGTTACTATTTTACTACCCAAGGTGATTGTTGGAAAGACTGAGTGAATTGTAACTCCATGAAATATCTACCTCAAACAGGCTCGCTAAGAACTACACATTATCTCCCTCTTCCTTACCTCATATAACTTTAGCAGGTTATACAACCTTTCTAGACTCAGAGAACTTTTGACTGCGTTCTTGGTGTCAGAAAAACTGTCTGAGCTTCAAGACTAGAGGAATCCTAATTGTCTTAGTTCTCTAGTAATATTGCACACGTCAGAACATCCATCACTTCCCAAGATACCCCTGACCTCCTTCCTCACCCATCCTTATCTAGACGGCCCAAGAAACAAAAAGCCTAGCCAAACTCTTTTTTGTCACAACTGTTAAGCAGGCAGCTTTATCAAGATGAAGCTGAGCATCTCCCTGCAGCCACTGGTTGTCACAAAGTCATTGAAGTGGACGATGAACACAGACTTCCTTTCTATGAGAAGCATATGGCCCTAAAAGTTGCCGTTGATTCTCGGAGTGATGAATGGAAGGTTGTGTAGGGAGAGTCAGCAGTGAGAAGGACAAACAAGGTTTCCCATGGAGTGGGGTGTCCTGAAGCATGGCCAAGTTCACCTGCTCCTGTTACATACCAAAGAGAACTGGAGAGAGAAAGCACCAATCTGGTTGCAGTGTGGATTGCAATTTGAGTGTTCTCAACTTGATTATTGTTAAAAAAAAAATTAAAGGAAAGAGAAAATGGAAAAAGGAGAAAAGAATATTCATGGACTGACAGGCATTGCTGTGCCTCTTTGTCTGGGATCCAAAAACACAAGCAGAGTCCATAGATTTAAATCTCTCTAAAGAAGATAATGGCTGCCAACATGTTAGCATAAAGGCCTTGAACAACAGCTCTCTCCACACCAAAACCCAGAACCAAAGCACCCAAGATTCCGTGTCTTAATATTCCATATGCCCTGCAGCACAAATGCTGGTGCGTTACTCTGCAGAAACAATGTACTAAGAACGATAAGGAGAAAGCTGCAGAATGTGCTAAGCAAAGCCAAAGAAATACACCAGAAACAGATCTGTATCAAGTGATGAAGGCTGTCCTCACTCCAAGGGTTAAGTTCAGTCAAAAAGCAAAGATCACTACTTAAAGCTAGTATAAAAATAAATAATGAACAAATAAGATAAATAAAAACAATCATTGGACTCTGATGGCTTACACCTGTAATCCTAGCTATTCAGGAGGCTGAGATATGAGGACCACAGTTCAAGGCCAGCTCAAGTCAGAAAGTCTGTGAGACTCTTATCTCCAATTAACTACCAGAAAGCTGGAAGTGGATCTGTGGTTCAAGTGGTAGAGTGCCATCACTGAGCAAAAAACTAAGGGGCAGCTCCAGGTCCTGAGTTCAAGCCCCAGTAAGAGGACAGAAAAAAAATTCTGAAGAGTAACAAATAAATGATCAGACTTGACAAAATAATAAGCCTAGCCAAGTAAGTAACAAGAAGGACTCCATTTCAATCTAATCATTCTGAGCATTAAAATTCTGGAGGTGTACCAAGCCCCAAGAATTCCTACATCTTTTGAAGGCTTTGGTGATCGATACACACTGAAATGCAAAACTACTACTTGATCAATCCAGTCTGTAGGGCCAGCTTGAAGATTAACTACAATCTATATAGTTCCACAGTGACAGAAGTATCTCATTATAAAATTACAGTTGGCAAACACTGGATCAATTCTGCCAGTAATGCTCCCTCACCCGTGGCAGACATTAACAATCAATCACTACACCATTTCTCAGTGGAGCACTCTAAACATCCACTAACAATCAGTCACACTGGCATGCAAGAGAAAACCCTTAATTGCCACTTTCTAGCCTAACTTATAAATGACAAAATGAAGACAAAAAAATGATAATTTTATGTTCCTGTGGTCACACTACTAAGCAGTAGAAATGGATATTTGTGAAGTTTTACTACCATGGTCAAAATGTAACTGAGGTGTTGTACATTAGAGAAATGTAAAGATACTCAACCATGATACACATGGGTCTCAGGGTTGAGGATCTAGCACTCTCAAGCAGGTGTAGCTAAGTAACTCTGACAAGAAACCTCATTTGGTGAGGGAAGGAGTGACACTGTCCAAAAGAAATGTGCTCTTGCTGGGCGCTGGTGGCTCAGGCCTATAATCTTAACAACTCAAGAGGCTGAGATCTAAGAATTGAGATATGAAGCCAGCCCAAGCAGGATAGTCCATTGGATTCTTATCTCCAATTAAGCTCCTGAAAACCAGAAGTGGTGCTGTGGCTCAGCATGGTAGAGTGATAGCCTTAAGCATAAAGAGCTCGGGGACAGTTCCCAAGACTCACAACTGACAAAAAGAAAGCAAGAAAGCAGGCAGGAAGGAAGGAAGAAAGGGAAGAAGGGAGGGAGGAAGGGAGGGAGGGAGGGAGGGAGGGAGGGAGGGAGGGAGGGAGGGAGGGAGGGAGGGAGGGAGGGAGAAAGGTACTCTTTACCTGACTTACGTAACTGTAACCCCTCTGTATATCACCTTTATAATAACAATAGAAAGTATAAATAAATAATAAAGAGATAAGACACCTGTTTTGAAAGGTTGAAAAGTTAAATCATTAGGATATAGCCAAACAATAAATAGCAGACTCAAATTAATGAGCACTGTACAAAAAAAATTTAAGGCTAGGGATTTTATAATGGAAGTGTCAATACACAATAACAATTACTCAGGAACCAGGAACCAAAATTACATACAGCTATGTCCAAATTTAGTCACAAAATTGTTTAAATGTATGCATATAGCTCTGCCTGCCCCTAACTGACCCATGTCCTGGAAGCAGAATTAGGTCACAGGAGACTGAGAACATTTCAACTTTCCCAGTGCCTTATGGGAGGTGACTCAAATGT
Organism: Perognathus longimembris pacificus; assembly: GCF_023159225.1. Taxonomy (NCBI): domain Eukaryota; kingdom Metazoa; phylum Chordata; class Mammalia; order Rodentia; family Heteromyidae; genus Perognathus; species Perognathus longimembris. Next base: position 119,529,733 of record NC_063161.1, on the reverse strand, counting down.
CCAATTGATTGCAAAAACAGTTCCACTGGATCTCCAAGAGAAAGAAAAGGAAAACATGTTTGCCACAGGAAAACAATGCTATTTGTTCCCATTGTCTTATTCAAGCATGATCATGGGAAGAACTGATGAAGAGAAAGAGTGTCTGTCTGTCCCCAGCATCCTCAAATTTCTCCTCCATCTCTGAGCAGTTGCTTAGACTTTCATTTTCATAGCTTAGTTCTCAGCTCAATGACTGACAACCAAGAGGCTGCAACTGAAGAGAACCTCAGAAGCATGTGGAGGTCTTTTGAAACTAGCAACTCCATGTATTTCCAATTGCCCTTCCAACCCCACCAGTGTGCTTTCTGGATAATAACCATAGACAGTCCTCTGTGAAGAAAACAGGCCAGTGTGTTACCTGTACACAGCCATTAGAAAGAAATGAATGGACCTAGAACAAATCCTGTTATTTGAGTTAAGCCAAACTCAGAGAGACAAATGGCATGTGTTTTCTCTCACAGGTGGAAGCTAGATCTAAAATACATTGGAACATGATAAAATATACAGAACTCGAGACATTCACACACAGTGAGAAGAGTATTCTTAGGAAAGGAATACAAAGACAAAATGCCTATGTGCATCTGATCACACAAAGTATTTATTTAAATGAACTCCAGGAAATGGAAATGAGTTTTCTTTATTTGTTGTTTTTTTTTGTTTTCTTTTCTTTTTTCTTGTTTATTGGTCTTTGGGAGGGAAAGGGGGCACAGAAATTGAGGGACAAAGGGTGAATAAATGCAACAGTGGTACTAGACACTATGTTGACAATGAACTCTACAACTTGTGGGTAGGGATGGGAGATAAAAACAGAAGAAATGGTGTACTATTTACCTGGCTTATGTAACTGTAACCCCTCTCTACATCACCTTTATAATAACAATTAAAGTTTTTATTTAATTTTTAAAAAGAGAATAGGCCATAAGACATTGAGACGTTGGGTGGTAAAAAGACAGAGAATCTGTCATATGAAGGCCTGTCATATGTCCCTGTAGAAATTATAACTGGTACTAGAAAGAATCTGTATCTTGAAGTGTTTCCAAATGGTAAAGTAGAACATAGTGTATTATTCATGCATCCATCATGGCTTTGGGACTTTGTATGTGCCAGATACTAAGCTGAGCCCTGGAGTACAGAAAAGACTAAACCCCAGTCTCTGCTCTCAGAAACTGCCTAGTTTTCAGACAACAATTAACAAATACAGGACTTAATTTAGAACACGCAGTAGAATACCTACATTTATAATCCCAGATCTGCTACTGAATAGCTGATATCTTAAAGTTCTTTGAGCCTTACTTTTTCCATAAATAATCTCATGATAACTGTTTGATGTGAGTTAAATCTGCTAACATTTACTTGAAACACTTGTAGATCAATGTCTAACCTGTAGTAAGCAATATACTCCTTTGATTAATTATTGCAAATAGGAATCACCGGGCCATTGCATCACAGAGGAGGGCCTAAGAGAAGAGATGACTTCTGAGATGCAGTGGGAGGATGAGAAGTCTAAGGAAAGCAAACATTTGAGCCAAATGACAGGTGGGAGGAATGATAGTTGAGGCAACAAAGTTCAGGCTGTCTGGAAAAGCAGAGTCCACTGGAAAATGGAGAGACACAAAGGTGGTGTGCACAGTGTTCTCTAAGCCAGGGAGCAGTCTGCCCTCGTCCCTGCAGCTCCAAGTTCTTCACCATTATGTGATATAGTTAGATGAGGGTTTGCAAAAGCCCTCTGTGCATACTGAAAGCAAATGAGTTGAACTGACTTCAAAGTAATACAAGTGTGTAGGAGGAAGTGGATGGGAAATAGAAGAGATCAGAATGGCTATGAATTGATGATTGTTGGAGCTAGATGACGGATGTACAGGACTTCTTTAGACTATTCTGTTTCTAGGATGGAAGTCTCCGTTATAACACTTACCTTGAAAGAGTGCCCCAGCAAAAACTTTCAGAAATATCACTCCCAGAATTAACAGCCATTTGCATTTCAGTATGAGAGAATTTTGACAGGAGGAAACAAGAGATGCCTGGGGTAGCCGATTATCATGAAACCCCCTTGAACAACTAATATATGCTAATAAAGTGTTTAGGAAATAAAAAAAAGAAGGTAGGGCAATGGACAACACTGAACCCTCTTCCCACCCTGTCCCTTCAACTCCCCATCTGGATGCTTGTGACCAACTTGGGTTTAAGAATCAGCTCTCCAGGCTGGGGATATAGCCTAGTGGCAAGAGTGCCTGCCTCGGATACACGAGGCCCTAGGTTCGATTCCCCAGCACCACATATACGGAAAACGGCCAGAAGCGGCGCTGTGGCTCAAGTGGCGGAGTGCTAGCCTTGAGCGGGAAGAAGCCAGGGACGGTGCTCAGGCCCTGAGTCCAAGGCCCAGGACTGGCCAAAAAAAAAAAAAAAAAAAGAATCAGCTCTCCACACTTTGAAGGCCAGGCCATTTCTACTCTGCCCCCAGGAGTCCATGCTAATTGCTGCTTCCACAAAGAAGGTCTAGATGGTCCCAAAATCTCCTTAAGCTCATTTTGGAAGACTGGGTAATGAGGGTTTTTGTCCTCCTATCTTCCTCCTCCTCCTCTTTCTTCTTCTTCTTCTTCTTCTTCTTCTTCTTCTTCTTCTTCTTCTTCTTCTTCTTCTTCTTCTTCTTCTTCTTCTTCTTCTTCTTCCTCCTCCTCCTCCTCCTCCTTCTACTTTCTTTTTCTCTTCCTTCCTTTCTTCACCTACTTCCCTTCTCCTCCTCCTCCTCCTCCCTCCTCCTCCTCCTCCTCCTCCTTCTCCTCCTCCTCCTCCTCTTCCTCCCCTCCTTCTTCTTTCTCTCCTCCTTCTTCTTCTTCTCCTTCTTTCTTTTTCTCTTTCTTTCTTCCTTTCTTTGCCTACTTCCCTTTACCCCCCCCCTCCTCCCTCTCTACCTCCCCCTCTTCCTTCTGCCTTACTAAAGCTGGCCTTGAGCTCATTATCCTTGAATTCACAATTCTACTCACTTCCCGAGTGCTGAAACTACAGACACATACCTCCCCATCCAACTTATCCCAAGTTTTTTTTTGTATGTTTTTTTTTCTTTTTCTTAACTGAGGGATTGTCTTAGGTCTTGGGTCTGATTTGTATCACAGCTGTGTGATATCAAGGAGAAAGAGTTCATCCTAGGACTCTGAGTCATGGACAAAGACATCATTGCTGCAGGAGGGCTGCAACTAAGTGGCCTCCACTACAGAGTGACCTCCAAGAGAGTCAGACACAAGTCCAGCCCTTGTGAGCCTCGCGGGGATTCTAAGGACTCACCGATGACAGGGAAGATGCTGTTTCCTAAACCAAAGACAAATGAAGCCTATATGTATGAGCTCATGAATAAGAACTGACACACAGCAAAGAAAGCTCTAGAAAGCTGTGGTTTCTACAAGCAAGCAGAGCAAGCCAAAGAGTATCTAGCAAAAGAAGGGGAAATGGCCTCCTTCTCGGGCTACATTAAATGCAAAGATACAAGGTTGTTGAAACAGGTTGAATGCAATACCTCGCTGAGTCTTCGGAGGGTGGGTGGAGGGGTGAGCTACCACAATAGAGCTACTGCTCCCACTACTGGGAACTCTGCCTGGAAACCTTCTCTCCTCTGCTTCCTTACCCCCCTCTGCCTGTTGGCACTGGGGCAAGGAGAACATCATCTTCCTATCAGCTGCTGTGACATCTGTCAGAGCTTGGCAGAACAAATTTAGAGACAAGAGACTGACTTAGATTCTTTCTGAGAAGAGGCATTTTGGGACACGAAAGGAAAAGAGGAGATGTGTGAGCAAAACTGGAGATGTGGAGAGCAGGTAGTGGTCTGACAGACATTCACCTCCTGAAGTAGCAGGGTATTGCCAGATGCCCAAGCTGTGGGGAGAGGGCAAACCTCCCCCCATCTTCTGGCCCCACACCATTTTCAAAGAGCAGCTGGGCCTCCAGCCAATACCATGGCGGGTTGCCAGGCCACCTCCCCAGCCCTCAGCTGCTGGGGCAACAGAGGCACTTGGAAAATATCTCTTTTCTGTGTCACCACCAGAGAAGATCAAGGTGAGAAGAGGGAAGAGAGGGAACAGAGAGATCCCAGGCTGACTGTATACCTCATACATTCAAATTGCAACCAGAAAGTTCTAGATGAGGCAAAACAGTATACTATAGAATTCCCCTGCCTCTTCCACACCAACAAGTGCCACAATCCCCCAAGCTCACTTTCCAACCAGGTAGCCTAGAGTAACAGAACAGAAGCAGGGACAGGGAGGCCCAGGGGCCCAGCTGCATAGGAAGATAAGACATTGTTTTACACCCAACCTGGTTGCCTGTGGACTCTCCTGGGTTCCCATGCAAAAGGACTGCCTCCCCTGTGAGAATGGTGGCAATTGTCTGCACTTTCATGACAACACTGGCAATACTAAATGTCCTGCTCAGAAATGAATCATTTTCTGCAAAGTAATACAAGATCCCTGTGAGGGGGGAAAAATAACATTAAGAAGGGCTCACTTTTGTTGAGAACCTACTAGGCCACTTTTTTTCAAATACAGGCAATTCCAGATGTCTACCTATATTCACCAACCTCTACAGTTTGAGAAAGACTACATCAAACATTAAATGCTACCAGTTAGAACCCCAGGACCACCACCAAAAAGAAAGAATGAAATTACATTGTTTGCAGGGGTGGGAGGGAAAGGATGGAATTTGGAAATCATAGTATTAAGCAAAATAAGCCAGGCTAAGAAAGATAAATATCATGCTTTCTCTTGTATTTTCCCCCTTGGGGAGGGAGGAGCAGTATCAGAACTTGAACTTGGGGCTTAACACTCTTGCTTAGCTTGCTTAGCTGGTAGTCTAATACTTGAGCAACACCTCCAGTCCAACATTTTGTGAGATAATTGAGATTGGAATCTTGCAGGATTTTCTGCCCTGGGCTGGCTTCAAACTTTGATCCCTCAGTTCTCAGAATTCTGAGTTGCTAGAATTACAGGCATAAGCCACTGCTAACTGAGTCATAAGTTTTCTCTTATATATGGAATGTAGAGAAACAAAGTACATGAAAGTAGAAAGGGAATATTAGGGAATAGGAAAGGAATCAGGGAGCAGGGAATAAGAGAGAGTAGTAGGGGTAGTAGATAAACATGATCAAAGTCCATTATGCATAATAAAACTTATTACTTTATACAATTACAATGCAAAAATAAAGTTCACATGTTAAGAACCTGTAACAAGCATTGCTGGTTGTAACCTACCTATTCCTCTCAGACAATTGCTTTGATCATAGAAAACAGAGACAGTAATGGGTACAAAAGAAATCAAGTCTGTCCCTCCCCTGCCTGGGCAGGTGACAGAAATCCAGGCATCATATTTCCCCTACCACTACGGGAGAGACAATTATCTTTGCTCTTGGCCAGGCCGTCATGCTCAGGCTGAGCTCCCAGAGATACAGATGGCTCAGAGGTAAAGAGAAATAGATTGTCTGGTAGGAGGCCCAGGAGAAAGATGAGCAGTGGACTCAGAAGGACCATCTTACTGAATCCCCACAGCTGTGATGACATGCAGGTAGAACTCCTCATTCCTGGATGCAGGAGCCGAGCCCTCAGGGAAGTCCAGTGGCTTGCTCAAAGTCATTTAGCTACTTCCTATGGGGAGATGAGGTTTGGATTCAGGCCCAGAAGACTCCGAAGATGAGGTTATAAATTCCATCAACCCATCCAAAAGTACTAGCTAAAGGAACTTTCTGTGGTGATGTAAATGTCCCATGCCTGTTCTCACTTGCCACAGGGGAGTACTAAGTACTTGAAATGTTACAGATGGTACAACTAAGCCTTCTATTTATTTTTAATTAATTTAAAGTTAAGTAGCCACCTAGGATGGCTCTTCTATTGCAAAATGATCATACAACTTTGCATAAAAATGATATAGGAGTAGAAATTTTCATCCAAAATAATCCTCCAGAGAGAAAAACTCACAAGAGCACTGGCACAACTAGCAATTTGTCATATGACTCGCTTATCTTTCCTTAATGGAAAGCCTGACAAAATTCTTTTTAACAGTGTCTGAGGGGCTGGGGATATGGCCTAGTGGCAAGAGTGCTTGCCTCGTATACATGAGGCCCCGGGTTCGATTCCCCAGCACCACATATACAGAAAATGGCCAGAAGTGGTGCTGTGGCTCAAGTGGTAGAGTGCTAGCCTTGAGCAAGAAGAAGCCAGGGACAGTGCTCAGGCCCTGAGTCCAAGCCCCAGGACTGGCAAAAAAAAAAAAAAAAAAAAAAAAAAAAACAGTGTCTGAGTTGAGAAAATATAATTAATCCACAGACTCAGGTTTCTGAATCTAGGCAGCCAGTAAAGGCTAGAGATGGTGGCTATGAAGTTCCTCATGCCAGTAACTAATGGACTAAATGATAGCCATGAAGGTGAATGGAACCACTCCAAGAGATTATCTTTTATTCACTTGACAGACTTCAGAGACACCCTGTCTCATTTCTCCTAATCACTGTTCTTCTAAGTGCTTGTAGGAAAGAATCAAATAGATATACCACTGAGTTAGACCCACAGCAATGAACTTTGTGGGGATAATAGTGGTCTACTGTTGCGCCACCTCCTACAAATGAAGAAGAAAGATAACAGGGTAGGTCATCTGGCTAACATAATTAGCATCTGTCTCTCAGTCATTCAGTGCCCACTTAATGGGAATCCTAGTCCAATAGAGCTTTTCATAGGCATATCCCAGAACAGGTGAAGGATCAACTAAAGGACCAGTTGAACATGACTTTTCCTCTTTTTTTTTTTTTTTTGACTTTTCCTCTTGTCAGCAAACAGCAAATACTATGTAGTTCTATGCTGCATCTTATTTGCCTTTGGAATTGCCAAAGATTCTGGACCCTTTTCAACAGAATCAGCAAACCTATCACAGCTGAAGTGGAGACAAGCTGTATCAGTGTATCCTGCAAAACCAAAGCCTCCACTAAAGTCCTGAGCTAGCAGAAAGTTAGTGGCAAAGCAGATGATGAAAATGAGAAGCTTTGGGGCTTGTCTCACATTGAACGAGTGGGAGGAATTCTGAAAATTGAATATTGGAAGCCCATGCAATGCAGAGCAGCATGAGATAATGAAAGCAGGGTAAGGGAAGAAAAAACAGAATAAAGACAGCACAAAACAAGAACAGGGCTCTTTGGTTGGGAACATGAATTGCAAATCCAGTTTGTGCTCTGCATAGTGCCTTTAACTGCACTCAACTGCTTTCGGAGGATGAGCCTTCCTTATGCACCAATGTTATGTGCTGTGGGCTCAGCACACAGTAGTAGTCATGAACACACGGTAAACCTTCCAAATATCAGTGTTTCAAGTTGTTGTTCTACGTAGTGAATTTTCTTTCTCTTATCCTTTTTTTTCAGTACTGGCATTTGAACTCAGGGCCTCCCTCTTGCTAGGCAGATATTTACCTCTGAGCCATACCCCCAGACCTTTTGTGCACTGATTATTTTTTTTGAAACTTACAAAATATTTATTTCTGGAATTTATCAACTGTAGGTAAGTAACTGAAACTATAAGAAGCATGACCCCAAATAAGAGAGGACAACAACTGTACCACAAAATGAGCAGCTTAACATAATACAAGATCATACTTCTCTAGTTTGGGAGCCCAGCTTAGCTGAATTTTCTGCTCCACTTATGACAAAGCCAGAATCCAGGTGTTGGCCAGGCTTAATTCCTCCAGAGGCAATAGGGAAAAATCTGTTTCCAAGTTTATTTAGATGACAGCCAAAGTCTAGTCCCTTATGTCTGTATGACATCCATTTTCTTGCTGTCAGCTCACATCACATCACATAAAGATTTGTGCACTGATTATTTTTGAGATCAGATCTCATTTCCTGCCCAGGTACATTTCTGAACCATGGTCCTCCTATTTTTGCTCCCACCATTGCTGCTATGACAGGGGCAGGCCACCACACCCAGCTTCTTCCATTGAGATGGAATCTCACAAACTTTTCTGCTTTGACAGCAAATCTCCTACGTTCTTAGCCTCCCAAGTAGCTAGGATTACAGACAGGGACCAACAGTTCTCAACTATATGCTGACTTTCCTAATCCAGTGCTTCTCTAAAACTTTCATATGGCTGTAAATTACCTACCTCATCTTTGAAGATATGTTAAATTTTGAATTCTTATTCAGTAGGTCTGAAATGAGGCCTGAGATTCTATGTTTCTAACATGTTCCCAATGTGCTGGTCCTTGGACTATAGCTTGAATGATGTACACTTTCTTCTTCTCTGTGGGTCATGTACTAGCTCACTTAGTTATGAATCATACCAAAATAAACCAAAGACATAAGCTTTCTCGTCATCTGTAGCTCAGTCTACACTGTAACTGTAAACTGAACACACCCCATAGCTCCAAGCAGTTATCTTAGGTATTCACACACATGCACACACACACACACACGCACACACACACATACATACATACATACATACATACACACACAGTCACCACACACTGAGATCTGAGATCTGACATGTTCCCCCTAAATGCTCATGAATTAAAGGCATGGTCCCCCGTGTTCAGAGGTGGGGCTTTGGGAGGTGATTGAATCATGAAATGAAGGTTCCGATCTCATCCACATGTTAACACATGGATAGATTCACAATTTAATGGCATTGTTGGCAGGTAGATCTGGGGCTGGGAATATGGCCTTGTGGTAGAGTACTTGCCTCACATACATGAAGCCCTGGGTTTGACTCCTCAGCACCACATATATAGAAAAAGCCAAAAGTGACGCTGTACTTCAAGTGGTAGCCTGGAGCAAAAGGAAGCCAGGGACAGTACTCAGGCCCTGAGTTCAAGCCCCAGGACTGGCAAAGAAAAAATTCCCTATCATCCATCACAGGGCCAAGCAGGCATCCATTAGACCCAGGGTCTTTACTTCATCGTGATATAAGAATGTGAAAAATGTTACTTATAGAGGTAGAGATAGGTAGGGGGAGGAATATCTTCTTACAAACTTGTGGCAATTTTCTCTCTCTGACAAGATATGAGCTCCTAAAGGTCAGTAAACTAGACCCATTGTAACAATTAGTCACTACTATTATCCTGCTTGTTTCTAAGAGTCTTAGCAATGACTATCAAGAGGTGTTCAGCTGAGCAAAGTGGTATATGCCCAAACCTCAACTCTCAGAAGGCATAGGCAAAAAGATCACAGGTTTAAGCCCTGTCTGGACTATCTAGAAAAACTGTCTCCATCAAACACAGGAAAGTAAGAGGCCTGACCTGTTTTCACTGTTCTCTTGGATTCCAGCCAGCCACCAAATGAGTGCGCCCACATTGGCCTGCTGGAGGAGAGAACATGCAGGGCAGACATCAACCATTCTAGCTGACGGTTTCCTAGTCCAGCTAGCCCAGCCATGGGCTACAGATCTCAAGCAAGTTCACATAAGTCCAGAAGAGTGGCCCAGTCAAAATCTTCAACCGAAAACATCATGAACTAAACAGCTTTTATTTTAGCCACCAAGTTTGGGGATGTTTGTTATGGAGCAAGAGCTAGTGCAGGAAGAGGTTGTGTTTTATCTTTATGTCTTCAATGCTTAATACCATGCTTGGTATGAGACTCAGCCAATAAATATCAAATACATGAATTAGGAAATACAAAAGGGGCTGGGGATATAGCCTAGTGGCAAGAGTGCCTGCCTCGGATACACGAGGCCCTAGGTTCGATTCCCCAGCACCACACATACAGAAAACGGCCAGAAGCGGCGCTGTGGCTCAAGTGGCAGAGTGCTAGCCTTGAGCGGGAAAAAGCCAGGGACAGTGCTTAGGCCCTGAGTCCAAGGCCCAGGACTGGCCAAAAAAAAAAAAAAAAGGAAATACAAAAGGCAGATACCAATAGCTCACACCTATAAGTATAGCTATTTGGTGGTCCAAGGACCACCAAAGAGCTAGCTGAGTCTGAAAATTGTATTAAATTCCATCTCCAAAATAACCAGTAAATAAGCAGGGCTGGAGGCCTGGCTCAAGTGGTATAGCACCAGCTCAGCAGTCAAGTCAAGCAAGTGGGATGCCTTCCATTCCAAAACCAGTATCATGAAAGAAAGAAAGAGAAAAAGAAACAAAGGCCTTGGCGTGATTCCGTCCTGCGTCTCTTCTCGGCCTCGGAGCTGCCCTCCTCTGTCCGCCCTCGCCGTGCCCACCCACAGAGGACTCGATGGACATGGACATGACCCCGCTGCGGCCCCAGAACTACCTTTTCAGTTGTGAACTAAAAGCTGACAAAGATTATCACTTTAAGGTAGATAATGATGAAAATGAGCATCAGTTATCATTAAGAACGGTTAGTTTGGGCTGGGGAGATAGCCTAGTGGCAAGAGTGCCTGCCTCGGATACACGAGGCCCTAGGTTCGAGTCCCCAGCACCACATATACAGAAAACGGCCAGAAGCGGCGCTGTGGCTCAAGTGGCAGAGTGCTAGCCTTGAGCGGGAAGAAGCCAGGGACAGTGCTCAGGCCCTGAGTCCAAGGCCCAGGACTGGCCAAAAAAAAAAAAAAATTAAAAAAAAAAAAAAAAAAAAAAAAGAACGGTTAGTTTAGGGGCTGGTGCAAAAGATGAACTGCATATCGTCGAGGCAGAGGCAATGAACTATGAGGGAAGTCCAATTAAAGTGACTCTGGCAACTTTGAAAATGTCTGTGCAGCCAACGGTTTCCCTTGGGGGCTTTGAAATCACGCCACCTGTGGTCCTGGGCTGAAGTGTGGCTCGGGACCTGTGCACATTAGTGGACAGCACTTAGTTGCTGTGGAGGAGGATGCAGAGTCAGAAGATGAAGAGGAGGATGTTAAACTCCTGAGTGTGTCTGGAAAGCAGTCTGCCCCTGGAGGTGGTAGCAAGGTTCCACAGAAAAAAGTAAAACTTGCTGAGGAAGATGAGGAGGAGGAGGATGAAGATGATGAGGAGGAAGAGGATGATGATGATGATTCTGATGATGAGAAAGCAGAAGAAAAAGTTCCAGTGAAGAAATCTATACGAGATACTCCAGCCAAAAATGCACAGAAATCAAACCAGAATGGAAAAGACACCAAGATCAAAAGGTCAAGAATCCTTAAAAAAAACAGGAAAAAATTCCTAAAACACCAAAAGGACCTAGTTCAGTAGAAGACATCAAAGCAAAAATGCAAGCAAGTATAGAAAAAGGTGGTTCTCTCCCCAAAGTGGAAGCCAAGTTCATCAACTACGTGAAGAATTGCTTTCGGATGACTGACCAGGAGGCTATTCAAGATCTCTGGCAATGGAGGAAATCTCTTTAAGAGTAGTTGGGGCTGTTTGTTGAAATTTTCCCTCATTTCATTTCTGTAAGAGTTGATATCTGGCTGTCCTTTTTATAATGCGAAGTGAGAACTTTCCCTGCTGTGTTTGATAAATGTTGTGTAGGTTCCACTGCCAAGACGTGTTGTCCAAAATGCCCGTTTAGTTTTTAAAGATGGAACTCCACTCTGTGCTTGAATTTAAGTATGTATGGAATGTTATGATAGGCTGCAGTAGAAGTGATGGTCAGATGTGGAAATGGTGGGGATACAAAATATACATGTGAAATAAACTCAGTATTTTATTTGTTTGGTTTTGTTTTTGTTGCCAGTCCTGGGCCTTGAACTCAGGGCCTGAGCACTGTCCCTGGCTTCTTTTTGCTCAAGGCTAGTACTCTGCCACTTGAGCCACAGCACCACTTCTGGCCATTTTCTATATATGTGATGCTGAGGAATCGAACCCAGGGCTTCATGTATACAAGGCGAGTACGTTACCACTAGGCCATATTCCCAGCCCTAAACTCAGTATTTTAATAAAGTAAAAAGAAAAGAAAAAGAAACAAAGAAGGGAGGGAGGGGTGAACAAATTCACATTACAGGCCATTCTGAGTCTTTGAACAGCTCAACAATGACTTCTCAGGGAAAAGGACAAAAAAAAGCCAAATAAGCAGGAGAAAGAAAAGGAAGCCTGACTGATGGGAGTGAAACATGGGCAAGAAAAGAGAGTCCCACCCTCCTGCAGACAGGGACTTTGAGAACTGACCATTAGCCCTGTTCAGGACTCTAGGGGAATTCTGAGGCTGAGAGATCACCAATTGCTTGTTTATTAGGGAGGAATGGGGCTGCCAGTCATTGCTAGGTGCCCATTAGGTCTTCAGGTCCTGTCTGAGGAATTCCATCCTATGAGGTCGACCTGATGGAAAAGCAGAGGGAGACAAAAGGGAAGAGCATGCTAGGCAACAAGGAGAGTACCAGGAAGAATATGGAGACACAGGAGGCCATAGAATGGTTCCAAGTTGCATTCAGTGGCTGGAGCTTCCCAGCATGTGTGCCCTGGAGAGCAATGGAGCAATGGAGAGAGGATGGGAAAGCCAGGCTGTCACAAGACCTTGAATTTCATCTTGAAGGCAATATGACTTATTTTTGCTTGCCGATGGCGGGGGGCGGGGGGGAGTCTTTGGCACAGAGTCTGGTATGAAGTAAATTCTCAGTCATTGTTAGATGGAAAAATTTTTTTTAGGTTTGGAAGGGAGTAAGTCTTCAGTTTCAGTAGTTCATTTGATCTGAGAGGCTCTTGGTCAATCTTTAATATATTAAGAAAAACAACTGTTGCTCACTGAGTGTTTATTATAAGGACTCTCTATCTCTCATATTGGGCTGAACATTGAAAATTAATATTGATGGCTGGCTCCCACACCCATAAAGTTTGATTTAATTGATCTGGGTGCTTCTCAGTCCTGGGATGTTGGAAATTCCTCCAACTCAAATGTATGGCCACGGGTGAGAGCCATGGCCCAATCTTAGAATCCATGGCATCCCCGGGAGGTGGACACGTGTTATCTCCATTATGCAAATGAGGACAGGGAGCATAAAATAACTTGCTCACACTCACACAGTTTGCTAATCTGCAAATTTAGGATACAAAGTTGGTATAGATGTGCCCAAAGATATAGAGAACTAATCAGCAGCTTTCATGCTCATCTTTTTTCTCTTCTCTAGAAGCTCTCCATGCTTAACTCAGAAGACTTCTTTTGAGATAAATCTCAAAACACTTTATATTGTGAGAGAGAGATTAAGTTCACAGAAGTTTATCTACTGCTAGACTTGCTTACAGTAATCAAGCTAGGCAGGTTTAGAGGAAGAGAAACTGGGCTGATCTCTTCAGAGAGAAGCACAAAACCTCTGTGGACCAGGAAAACTGAGTACAAAGTAAAGACAAAGAGGAAGATGGTGGTGGGCCACGGAGGAAGGGTAGAAAATCAGTACTGACAAACTCCTCGCATTGTTCTGCCAGCACAAGCAGCTGGATGCTCTTTTCATAATTCTTTGTCTTTTCCAAAAAGACAGGACACCAGCCTTGAGCAGAATAAAAGCTAAGCAAGAATATGAGGCCCTGGGGTCAAGCTGTAGTACTGAGGCAGAGAGGTTAGGTGGGGAGGGGGATAAAAGTCATAGCACTCCAGGCATTGTCAGTTCACCCCTGTAATCCTCTCTACTCAGGAGACTGAATTCTGGAGATCACAATCCAAAGTCAGGCCGGGCAGGAAAGTGTATGAGACTCTTATCTCCAATTAACCACCAGAAAGCTGGAAGTGGATCTGTGGCTCAAAGTGGTAAGGCATTAGTCTTGAGTAAAGAACTCAGGGACAGCACCCAGGCCCTGATCTCCCCACACCCCAAAAAAAGTTGCAGCACATTCTACATAAAAGATCTCCAGTGGAAAAATCTTACCGCTCTGGTGGGGATACTAATAATGGCAGAGGCTATGCATGTGTGCTCAATTTTGCTGTAAACCTAAAATTGCTCTGGAAATGCAGTGTATCTTTCTACTTTAGTAACTATGTCCTTAGCTATGCAGAAACTTTTTATTTTGATGTTATATCATACAAAGGCCTAATATCCAATATATACAAAGAGCTCAAGAAACTAACTCCTCCCAAACCTAATAATCACTAAATGGGCAAGGGAGCTAAGGAAAGACTTCTCACAAGAGGTAAGAATGGCAAAGAAATACCGGAGGAAATGCTCAGAGTCTTTGAACACAAAGGAAATGCAAATCAAAACAACTCTGAGATTCCATCTCACCCCAATCAGATTGGCCAACATTGTGAATTCAAACGACATAAATGTTGATGGGGGTGTGAGGGAAAAGGAACCATACTGCACTAGTGGTAGGAATGTAAATTAGTACAATTATTCTAGACAGCAGTCTGGAGGTTCCTCAAAAAACTAAATAGACCTTCCCATGGCCCAGCCATACCACTCCTGTGCATCTACCCTGAATATTATGAGCCAGGATATGATAAAGACACCTGGCTCATCCATGTTCATTGCCACACTATTCACAATAGCCAAGATATGAAATAGATGCCCCACAATAGATGAGTGGATCTAAAATGGTGGTACCTATACACAATGGAATTTTACATAGCCATTAGAAAGAATAAAATAATGTCATTTGCAGAAAAATGGATGGAACTAGAACAAATCATCTTAAGTGAGGTAAACCAAGCTCAAAGAGATAAAGCATGCTTTTTCTCTCTGATATGCAGAAATTAGATCTAAAGGCACTGGGATATGACAAATTATACAGGATTTTAGATATTAACATACAGTGAGGCCAAAAGAGGCTAGTCTTAGAAGAGAAATACACAGGCACAATGCCTACATGCCTCATCATATTTATATAAAATAATATACATATCAAAATGAACTCCAAGATAGGGAAACAAGAGATCTCTTTTTTTTAATTTAAAGTCTTCATTTTTGGTGATTTTGTGTGTTTTTCCTCATATATGGTATATTCAAGTGTATACCTTCAGAAGGGTTCAGAGGAGGGTACATAACTGGAGAGAAAAGGGATGAAAAGTGCACAGTGGAGCTCATTGGACACTGATGAAAGTGAATTCCACAACTCGTGGGTGGAGACGGGAGGGAGGAACTGGGAGTGAGGGAATAGAAGACACTGTGTGAGAGGAAATGCACTCATTACCTGACTCATGTCATTGTAATCCCTCTGTATATCACCTCCATGCTAACAATAAAGTAAATTAATAATAATGAAAGAAATGGAAGTCTATTTAAAAACAAACAAAACAGGCAGTTTGCTGGGGCAATTTGTCAAACTCTGCCCCAGAATCATCTAGGAAACTTGAAAATATCCTGTCAGAATCTCCAGGGGTAGGAATGAAACCCCACTTCTTTCTTTTCAAACCACCTCAGACATTTCTAGCAAGCAGACTGTTGCATTAGGATGAGGGCAAAATGAAAGCTCAAGTCAGTTGAGGGCTGGCTATGGTCACTCTGATTCTAGCCGGTCACACTGCTTAAGGAAGTAGGCTCTGTTTTCTACGCTCAACAGATGCAAGCACTGAGACCCACAAAGGCTTAAGTGGTACAAGAAGATTCCATGAACCTAAGGTGTGTGATACAGCAGAAAAGGTGCAGGACATGGACCAATCATAGGAACAGCATGGCAGGATGGGATGGCAGGTAAGACGGCCACTGCTAACCTGTGGCCTACATACCATGTGATAGTGGTCATGACTCTAGACTCAGACTCTGGACACACTCAGCTATCCATAGGGATGACTTCACTCTGGAGATGGGAGGCCACCTCCACACCACATGTGGAGACCCTGTAGCAACTGAGAACAGGAGTGAAAAAGATGGGCTATTTTTAAGATGCAATGCAAGAATTTAGGTTAGTAGAACACTGCCACTTGCACTAGAGTTTGGCTCATGTGACAACCTTGATACCCGTCCTATAGAAAACAATTCTAGAGCTGGGCTCTGGTGGCTCACACCTATAATCCCAGCTACTCAGGAGGCTGCGACCTGAAGATTGTAGTTTGAAGCCAGTCCTTGAGCCTCTTACTCCAATTAACCACTAGAAAACCAGAAGTGGAGCTGTAACTCAAAGTGGTAGAGTGCTAGCCTAAAGCAAAACAGCTCAGGAACAGTGCCCAGGCCCTGAGTTCAAGCCCCAATATAAAGGAAGGAAAGAAGGAAGGAAGGAAGGAAGGAAGGAAGGAAGGAAGGAAGGAAGGAAGGAAGGAAGGAAGGAAGGAAGGAAGGAAGGAAGGAAGGGACAGACTACATAAGGAGGATTCCAGAAGCAATGATTTGAAAATGATTCTAAGACACAGCCTTCCTCTCAGAGGTACTGGATTTTCCATATTCCTGTGTTTGAGTCCTGACCCTCAGTATCTCAGAACATGACTTTGTTTGGCAACAGGGCCACTGCAGATGCAGCTGGTTCACTTGCTGACCCCCTAATCCAAGGTGACTTCTGTCCTGCTAAAGGGGGAGATCTAAGCCCATTTTTGAACACATGTGAAGATGAGGGCAGAGATCAGGCAATGCTTTCACACCCCAAGCAATGCCAGAGATGGTCAGCCAACCACCTGAAGTAGGAAGAGCCATGGAAAAGTCTTCACTACCCACAGAAGGAACCAACCCACTGCCCCCTGATCTCAACTTTCTGGCCTCCAGAGTGCAAGGACATACATTTCTGTTGTGTCAGTCACCCAGTTTGTAATGCTTGTGACATCTGTCCCTCAGTGAATAATCCCCTCTCACAAAACTGAGAGAGAGGGGCTGTGGATATGGCCTAGTGGCAAGAGTGCCTGCCTCATATACATGAGGCCCTGGGTTCGATTCCCAAGCACCACATATACAGAAAATGGCCAGAAGTGGCGCTGTGGCTCAAGTGGCAGAGTGCTAGCCTTGAGCAAAAAGAAGCCAGGGACAGTGCTCAGGCCCTGAGTCCAAGCCCCAGGACTGGCCAAAAAAATAAATAAATAAAAACAAAACTGAGAGAGAAGGCTGAGAACATGATTCAAGTGGTAGAGCACTTGCCTAGACAGAACAAGGCTCTTAGTTCAATCCAAATTACTATCTTTAAAAAAATCATTTCTGCTGTGTGCTGGTGGCCCACGTCTGTAATCCTAGCTACTCAGGAGGCTGAGATCAGAGGATCCACAGTTGTAAGCCATCCTGGGCAGGAAAGTCCCTAAGACTCAACCACCAGAAAACTGGAAATGGAACTGTGCTCCAAGTAGTTGAGTGCTAGGCCTTGAGTAGAGAACCTTAGGGACTGAGCCTAGACATTGAGTTCAAGCCTCATGATCAGCCCCTCCCCCGCAAAAAAAAAAAATCACTTCCATGATTGCGAGTATAACTTACAGATATGATGGACATCAATTCCTACAATTGTTACATTGCGTGCCAGAAGGATTTTTCTGATGTAATTGGGGTCCCTAATCAGTTGACTTTGAAGTAATAAAAAGGTGATTATCCTACTTAGCTTACCCTAAGCAGCTGAGCCCTTGAAAGGGATTGACTCTAAGCCAAGAGATACTCAGAGCATGAGAGTGGAGGCCTATGGAGAAAGCCATGCAGCAAGGCTCTGAGTCATGGCCTCAGGAAATAAGAGCATGCCTTAGCTGACAGCCAGCAAGTAAACAGAATCCCAAATCCTCTACCCCAAGGACTGAACCCTAACAACAAACAGAATGACCCTACAAAGGAGCAGAGTTCCTGACAAGAAGCAGCTGGGCCAACACCTTGGTATCAGTGTCCTAAGACCAGAGCAGAGCAACCAGCTCAATGATGCCCAGACTTCTCAGCTGCAGAATTAGAAGACAGTGAACAGATTCTTTTTTAACCTATTAAGCTCATAATATCCTGGGATGTTGCACTGAGTATTGAAAACTAATACATAGGAGGCCATGCTCCAAGTAGTAAAATAGTATTTTGAAGTGACCAAAATGCAATAGTATGAGTTTTTATTGTAATGTTCGTTATACCTAGGGAGAAAAGTGAAAACAGTCACAAAGCATTCTAGATCTTGAAAGTGCACTTGGGACAAGAAGGATTTCACATAGGCTAAAAATAATTCTACTAATTGCTATCAACTGGTAGGAAGCACTGAGTCGAAGTCTCGTGTGCCTGCAGAAGTATAATGTTCCCACTTTCTCACCCTTCAGGCTCCAAACACACGTGTGGCTTAATAAAGACTATTGATGAAGGGAGGAGGAGAGAATTAATGTCTTCCCACTCTTCCCCACCTGAAAGCGATTAGTGATGGAATAAAGAGCCCAAAGCCTCTCGTTGCAAGCAGGAGACTGAAAGCAAGACAGAGAAGTATTCACATTACAGAAACCACATGAACCATTCCATGTTGGGGACATTGGCACACTGGCCAAGGGATTTCCCACTCCAGTGGAGGAAGCCTTCCTCTCCTTCACTGCCTATTTAATGCTTGACTGTAACAACTGAGAAACATTTGCTGGGCATCTACTGGGTACTTTAGTACTGGCTGGGCTGATTACTCTCCGAGTAGTAGCTTTAAACTGTACTGTTAATTACTTCTCCCGACCACCTGTATGAAGGCTCTCCAGAGAAACAGAACCAGGGGCTGGGACTATGGCTTAGTGGTAGAGTGCTTACCTAACATTCATGAAGCCCTGGATTCAATTCCTCAGCACCACATAAACAGAAAAGGCCAGAAGTGGTGCTGTGGTTCAAATGGTAGAGTGCTAGCTTTGAGCAAAAAGAAGTCAGGGACAGTGCTCAGGCCCCTAGACTGGGAAGGAAGAAAGGAAGGAAGGGAAGGAAGGAACGAACGAATGAAAAAATGAAGGAACGAAGGAACAAAGGAACTAAGGAAGGGAAAAAGAGAGAAAGAGAAAGAAAGACCAGAACCAACAGAAGGCTTAGAGAGAAAAAGATTGATTAGAAAGAATTGGCTCACAGGATTATAGGAACTACTAAATCTAGAATCTGCAGAGGGACTGGCAGGATACACAGAAAGGCCAAGGATGTAATTTCTTTATTTCTTGTCAGTCCTGGGGCTTGAACTTGGGGTCTGGGCAGTACCCCTGAGAGCTCTTTTGCTCAAGGCTGTTTTCTGGTGGTTAATTGGGGATAAAAGTCTCATGGCCTTTTCTGCCTCGGCTGGCTTTGAACCAAGATCCTCAGATCTCAGGATCTTGATTATCAGGTGTTACAGATGTCAGCCACTGGCTCCTGGCTCAATGACATAATTTCTAGTCTTGGCCAGGAGACTGGAGACCAAGGAGAGCTGATACTCCAGTATGAGAAGCAAAACCCAAAAGAGCAGGTGTGACAGAAGTCTAATAGCCTTCTGCTGGAGCATTTCTCCTACTCAGGAAAGGCCAGTGTTTTGATTGGTTGGTTGATTGGTTGGTTTAGGGCTTCAACTAATTGAATGAGACCCACCTATATTGTGGAGGGCAATCTACTTAACTCAAAGTCATCCAAACACATCCTCACCTCAAAGAAACACCTACAATAATGTTCAACCAAATATGATCCACTGAATTGATATGAACTTACCTATCACCCATCTAAAAGGTAAACAGTGCTCTAATTTTCCCACCTGGAAAGAAAACCTAGGTCTTCCCCGTCCACATTAGTAACTCTCAATTCAAGTACTCAGTCACTTAGCAAGTATTTAAGCCCTTTTTACTCACTGTGCTCCCAGAGAACTACAAGCTCCAAAACAAGAGTAAAAAGGTCGCAAAGATGTACATCAGGTTTTATTTTCCATGTGGCCCAGGTACTGGGGGTAGAGGCTGAGTGCCCCCTCCCCCAAGTCACATCAGAAGTGGGTGACAGTGCTAGGGACTCAGTGTCTGTCCACCCTTCTTGCTTTGAGACCAGTTTTTCTTCTTGGGTGACCTTGGATGACTTCAGAGAAGATGAAGCAGTTAGACTTCAAGTTGAGCACTGACCAGATGGTTCCTTCCTTCCCGTTGGCTCTGAGGTCCACTGAGGCCAGAGAATAGCTTCAGGTATCCCAAAAGCCTTTGCTTTCTCATTAGAAAGAAGACAGACTATTTATTCCCTTAGGACAACAGAACAAGGTGTATAGAAGTTACATGGAAAATACCATATAGTCTCATCCTGCTTTTCTGTCACACCTCCCACACAGCACTTGATCATCTCTAATACAATGGTGAGTTCAAGTTCCACTCACCCCAAGACCCACTTCTTCCTCTACCCCCAGCTCCAGACCTTGCCTCCACCGCTCAATGGACGGAAGGCACACTAGTGTCACCTAGTGGCCAAGACAGCCACAACAGCGGTATGCCAGGATTTCCTTGCCCAGGAGCACCTATGATAAAAAGCAGACAGGCTTCTAGCTTTTTTGGGTTCCTTTCCCCAAGAAAATAGCCAAGCAAAGACGGGCAGGATCAGACCCTCTCTGAGGCCCAGTGACATGCACTTCTTCTAAGCCACACATTATCTACCACACTGACTCCTGCACTCCACAAACAGGTCATGTTTGACTGTTTCCATTGTATTAATTGAAACTACTTTTAGCCAGGTGCCTGTGGCTCACACTATAGTCCTAGCTATTCAGGAGGCTGAGATCTGAGGATTGCAATTCAAAGCCAGCTCAGGAAGGAAACTACAATTAACCACCAAAAAGCTGAAATGGAGTTGTGGCTCAAGTGGTAGAGTGCTAGCCTTCAGAGAAAACAAAAAGCTCAGGGACAGTGGCCAGGCCCTGAGTTCAACAGCATAATTAATTAATTTAAATGTAGATGTAACTGGGTAAGAGAAGGTAAGAGTAAGAGAAGGGGTGGCAATGTCCAAAAAGATATGTACTTTTTAACCTGACATATAACTCCGCTGTACATCACTTTTATAATGCCATTTCTGAACACTGCCATATACCACTTCTACTGTAAATCCTCAAACTAAAACTGGACTTTTTAAAATTTTTATTATCAAACTGATGTACAGAGAGGTTACAGTTTCATGCGCTAGGCATTGGATATATTTCTTGTACTGTTTGTTACCTCGTCCCTCATTCCCCCCTCCCCCTCTCCCTTTCCCCCCCATGAATTGTTCAGTCATTTACACCAAACAGTTTTGCAAGTATTGCTTTTGTAGTTTGTTTGACTTTTTTTACCCTGTGTCTCTCGGTTTTGGTATTCCCTTTCAATTTCCTAGTTCTAATACTAGTATACACAGTTTCCAATATACTCAGATAAGATACAGAGATAGTGTAGGTACAACCACAGGAAGGGAATACAAGAAGATCATCAATAATAGAAGCTACAGTTACACATAGCACGTTGAAAGTAGTTACAATAGTGACATAACAATGGTTTCCATAACATGGAGTTCATTTCACTTAGCATCATCTTATGTGATCATAAGGGTATAGCTATTGGGCTCTTGTGATCCTCTGCTGTGACTTGCCTAAACCTGTGCTAATTATTCCCTATGAGGGAGACCATAGAGTCCATGTAAAACTGGATTTTTTAAGTGGGAAGTAGGCATGTCTATTTTCAGGGAAAGAAGAGAGCTGACACTGGAGTGGGAAGCCAATATTGAAGTGGGAAGCTGATAGAAACTGGAGTGGGAAGCACTGGAGTGGGAAGCTAACAGTAGACTGGGAAGCTGACACTGGACTGGGAAGCCAATACTGTAGTGGGAAGCTGATAGATACTGGAGTGGGAAGCTGGCACTGGACTGGGAAGCCAATAAATCCTGGAGTGGAAAGCTGATACTGTTTGTGCCCTGCTCCCCGGTTCAAAGCCAGCCTTTGCAGAAAAGTCCCTATGAGACTCTTATCTCTCATTAACCACTCAAAAACTGGAAGTGGATCTGCGGCTCAAGTGGTAGAGAGCTAGCCTTGAACACAAAGAGGCTCAGGAACAGCACCCAGTCTCTGAATTCAAGCCCCACAACCAGCACCACCAACAACAAAAAGCCTCGCCTACATCTAACTGCAACTCTGAGCAGTCCTATTTTGATTTGCACATGAAATTCCCCCCAACCCCACTCAAAGGCTCTTGTGTTGGAGGCATGGTAAATCCAATCTTTGAGCAGTGATGAGAGCTCTGCTCTGATGCAATCAATAGATGAATGCATTGATGGATCTGGTCCTGTTGGGAGATGGTGGAAACTTTGCAAGATAGGAGCTAGATGGAGGAAGTGGGTTGCTGGGAGCATGTTCCTTTGGGGCTGTCTCTTGTCCAAGGCCCCCCTCTGTCTGGCTCACTACTTCCTACAGGCCATGAAGCGAGCAGCTCTGCTCCATCACACCCTCAACGGGATGTTCTGCCTCACCACACACATCTGCCAGTATGAGGGCTAGAACTCAGGGCCACAAGCTGTGAGTCAGCTTGCTTGCTTGCTCATGGCTGGTGCTTCACCTCTTGAGCCATAGCTCTAGCTTTTCTCCTGGTTGATTAGAGATGGAGTCTCTCAGACTTTTCTGGAATATAATCAAAAGCCAAGCACCAGTGGCTCATGACTGGAATCCTAATTACTCTGGATGGGTAAAGCACTTTCTGTGCATGCATAAGAATAAAACAATGAATCTCACTGAAATAAAGTAGGTGAAGTTTTTTCTTTTGTTTTCCCCCCTTTGGCTTACCTGCTGTTGTCACTGTACTTGATTTCGGTATCCTGTGTACAGTATATACATTTATCTGAATTGAGAAAGGGAAGGGAAAAAGCAAAATGGTGGGACAAAGGACAGGGTGAACCAATGCAACAGTGATACTCACAAGCCAATATGTTGGAAATGAACTTTACAACTTGGGGGGGAAGGGAGTGGAGAGAGAGGGAAAATGGAGAAAAACGAGGGAGTGGGTAACAATGTGCTTACTACCTTAGGTATGTGACTGTAACCCCTCTGTACATCACCTTGACAATAAAATTAAAATTTTAAGTGGGAAGGAATGAGGAAGAGCGATGAGCAAAGAGGTTGATGGAGCATATTGTATTGTACAGAAATGTCACATTGACTCCCCCCACTTGTGCAACTAATATGTGCTAATAAAAAATCTTGTAAAAATACAGATAGGATAGGACCACACAGAGAGCTGAAAGACTCTGAAGGAACAGAGTCAAATGGCTCAGAACAAATCTGGAAGAAAGCACAGGAATTTATGTCATAAGAAAGCTCAGATTTGGTCAGCCTAGTGCAATGGGAAGACCTGAGCTCCAGCTCCAGCACTGTAAAATTTAGAAATATGTGTATTTAAAAAAACAACTGGATTTAGTCTTAATGAGATTTGGACAGTAGGAGTGTTTGACTTGTGTAAATGAACCTCTTTGTCCCCAAAGTTAAACGTCCTCTAGATCACATCTATGATAAATTGATTTTACAGGCAGGAATGTATTTGCTTTATCACATTGAGCACATTCAAAATTCTAGTAGGCTCACATACCGACAGCATAAAGAATGAAGTGCTGAACAGCAATACTCACAAGACTCTATGTTGGAAATGAACTTTACAACTTGGTGGGAGGAAAGACAGAAGGAGGTAACAATGTTCGACAAGAAATGTACTCATGGGCTGAGGATATGGCCCAGTGGCAAGAGAGCTTGCCTCGTATACATGAGGCCCTGGGTTCAATTCCCCAGCACCATATATACAGAAAACGGCCAGAAGTGGCGCTGTGGCTCAAGTGGCAGAGTGCTAGCCTTGAGCAAAAGGAAGCCAGGGACAGTGCTCAGGCCCTGAGTTCAAGGCCCAGGACTGGCCAAAAATTTTTTTAAAAATGTACTCATTACCTTACTAATGTAACTGTAACCCCTCTGCACATTACCATTATAATAAAATAAAAGCAAATTTAAAATAGAAAGTAAACTAAAAAATAATGAATTCCTAAGAGGAATGAAAAAAATAAATGCAAAGATAAACTCAAAGAAGACAAAGAAATATTGCTTGGTCTCAGGAAGACCTTGCGTAACATGTTACAAGGTTTAGACAATTACAGTGAGTTCTGAGATAAGGCAATTTGACAAGGGAATCTCTAGAGCCACTAATAGCAATAACCAAAAATTACCACCAGATGGCAATGGCACCCCAAAATTCTCTGAATCCCTCCCACCTAGGTGGATTTGCCTAGCTTTGTACACCAGAATCTACCCCATAACAAAAGTATAAATGCCATCATTGTCATTTCACACTCTTTTCCTTGTCTCCAGCCACCATTTTTTAAATCACCAGCTCTAAAGTAAAAATAAATTCTACTAGTCCTACTGCTTTTCTTACATTTTTAAAAATAGTGTTATTGTCTCCACATCCAATTGCAAAAGCAGAAAATGTTGTGTATCAAGTATAAAATAGCCAGGAACCATTGGTTCATACTGTAATCTTAACTACTTATTTTACTGGATAACTCCAGTCCAGCAAAATGCTTAAGTGGAAGCATTGGTCAAGTGGTACAGTGCATGAGGGAGACTTTGAGGCCCTGAGTTTAAGTCCTAATATTGGCACATTCCCATACACCAATAAATTAAAATTAAAAAAACTCTACGTGATCTTTTTATTTTTGTGAATACCCAGAGAGAAGGCTTTCCAGGTAACCTGGTGTCACCGGCATGGTTGGAGACAGAAGTGTTACTTGGGACCAATAAAACAGGAAGAGGGCTGTCAATCATTCCAGAAGGGTCACAGGCCAGTGGAGTCTCAGCTACCTGTGGGGGTTTGGGGGTTGGGGCTGAGGCAGGAGAATCACTTGAGCCGGGCATTCAAAGTAGTCTGTGCAACATGTTGAGACCCCCCATCTCCCCACTTACCCCAACAAGATGAGGCAGCAAGTGAGGCAAAGCTCTGCCCCAAAAGGAATGAAAAAACTCAAATGCTATATTTTTAACTTTTTATTAGGAAAAAAATTGATAGTATGAAGGTAGATAGAATACATGACAAACCCATACCCAGATACCATCTTTTCTAGAGGGGAGTACTGGGATAGAACTCAGGGCCTTGAACTTCCATCCTTTGCTGGATATCTTATTCTTAAGTCTGTCATAGGAAGTTAAGAAAAAATAAACCAGTATAGATTCCCCTGCTAAAGTCATTTACTGTTCTAAAATGTCACAAGATCTTCCAGTAATTAGATGAATTCCACCACAAAGGAACTGGTAACCTACCATTGAAAGCTTATATCCATTTGACATAATTAAAGAACTTCTAGTAAATACATTTCAGCAGTTTGTACTAGGACTATTTAGGTGCATTAACTTCACAGTTCTCAGAAGAAATCAACATTCAAAGCATGTTATAATATCTAAATTAGTTAACAAATTAACTTAGGCAAATAACTTCACTCTACAATCCATAAACTATATTTTCTCTGCAGATACTTGAGAAATCATTTTGGAAATAGACACAAACATATATATACATATATATATATATTTGTTCACAGGAAATGCTACTTATATCTTTAATATTAAACCATTATCATAGTTCAGAAAGAGTATAAAGTGCAAAAGCTCCATTTCAGAAAGCCTAACCCACTTCCAAAGTCATGGAGACTAAAATTCTACTTCAGCCAGTGGGCACTGTCCACTTACACAGCACACCTTAGAGAAGGTACAAAACAAGATCGATACCTAAAAAGCCTATATTTTCTTTGATTACAAATAGCTGTTATAAAAATCTTTAAGTCTGGTTTGACATGACAGGAAAAATAAAATAATGAGTCCTCTAGAGGAGAACCACAGTTTTCATCTAAAGGGGAAATGTTATCTATAAAATCCATTCTTAAGAATCCTAGTCTGCCCGGGCACTGGTGGCTCACACCTGTAATCCTAGATATTTGGGAGGCTGAGATCTGAGGAACACAAAAGCCAGTTCAGGCAGGAAAGTCTCCATGAGACTCTTATCTCTAATTTACCACTCAAAAACCAGATGTGGAGCCGTGGCTCAAAGTGGTAGAGTGCTAGCAAAAAAGAGCTCAGGGACAGCACTCAGGCCCGGGTTCAAGCCCCATGACCAAAAAAAAAAAATCTCAGTCTGGCCCAAGATGTTTCTTTGACCAGCTGGAACCACAGCACCCCAGTGAAGTGCTGTCAAGATTTCAAGTGTAGTTGGATAGAGAGAAGGAGCTAGGAAAGGGGCCATGCCTCAGAAAGCTTTACCTCTCCTCTCGCCCCCAGGCATGGTTCCACATCAACTCCAAGGGACAAAGTCAGGGGAAGGCTCAAATCCCAGTCCCCAAGCCTCCACCACTGTCCTGGCTCAGGGAAGCATAAAGGAATGGTGAGAGACGTTTTTACACACCTGAGAAACCCAATAAACAGAATTGGTGGCAGTGATGTTACAAAGCCTGTGTCTGATGTCCACTTTGTCCTTCAACAGGACATCTTTGATCTATGAGGAATGTTTTAGGCACTCATGATTGGTCAGGCAGAGAGTTCTCACAAAATGTAGCTCGTTACCAAGTGAATGTAGGCATTTCGTCCCCTTCTATGTGTACACTCAAGTGCTTATTTTATAATGATGTACTAACAAAGAGAAGAAAGATTTCCTTTTCTAATCACCAACAAACACTGTAAAATAAAAGTTTTTACAGTGGGAAATGATCACTTGCGAACATTAGTGGGTTTTGATATCTTCAATCTAGTTCCTATGGGATACAGATCTCAGGCAGATTCTAGCCAAAGCAAAATCTGATTGAGACCTAACTCCTAAATGTCAATACATTGGGAGGAGATTGGGAAATTCATAATTGAATTAATCAAAATCAAAATCAAAATCTATGAAGTCACATAGTTACTATTTATAAAGTACAGAATGAATGCTATAAAGAAAGATTCCATTTATCATGTCTTAGGACCCATTCATATCAAGCTTGATTAAAAAGGAAGATCACATCTGGGCACTTATGGCTCAGTGCTGTAATCCTAGCAACTCAGGAAGCTGAGATCTGAGGATCGTGGTTGGAAGCCAGCCCAGGCAAGAAAGTCTGTGAGACTCTTATCTCCAATAATTACCAAAAAAGCTGGAAGTAGAGCTGTGGCTCAAATGGTAGAGCACTAGCCTTGAACAAAAGAAGCTGGGGGGACAGTATACAGGCCTTGAGTCCAAGCCCCAGGACTGGGGGTGGGGGTGGGGGTAGGGGAGGAAGATCAGTAGTAAGTCTCAGAATCTAGCCATCTTCAGTCAAATATATAGCTAACTCTAGTGTATCTCACTCCTGCTCTTCACAAACACACCCAACTGATATTCCATTCAAGCTACAGGATGAACTGTCAACACTAGAAAACATCTATTCACAGCTATTTTACAAAAAATGTTTGAGAAAGGAATGAACCCAAATACCAAGTTATTAACAATGGATGTACTTGGGCAATAGAAACACAAGTTGCTTTCTTTCTTCTTCTACAATTTTTTGTAAATTCTGAGTTTTCTTTAAAGAGTATGTAGTGCTTGATATAAATATGGATGATATACTCACCCAATTTAAAATAAGGTAAGTGTATGTCTAGTGTCTTTATTTACCACCCTCTGCAAGCAAGCTCTAGTGATTTCTATTCAAAACTAGTCCTTCTCAAACATGACTCGTACCATTTTTTTTTCTCAGCTCTTATCACTGTGGAAACAATCTCTAGAAGGATGTATAACTGTTCATATAAAATCATTCCTTCTGATGCCTTAATTTAGTCATTTATCTTACAACAAAGGATGGAAATTACCCACAAGTTAGGGCACCTACTTCCTTTCTTCCAGGTCATTCAAATATACCCATCCGTTACATTTCTCCCCTAATTTCAGCGATAGCTCCAGGGATTTTTAGCAGCTCTACCAGGGAATAAGCCTTTTTCCTGATAAAGAGAAATGATCCTATGAGGGACAAGGCAACAAACAGTACAAGAAATGTATCCAATGCCCAACGTATGATACTGTAACCTCTCTGTACGTCAGTTTGATAATAAAAATTTGAGGAAAAAAAAAAAGAGAAATGATCCTTCCTTAACTGTTACTTGGCATAAAGGAAACTTGGGATAAAATAAACACATGCCACACACACCATTTCCTACATGCTGCTTTTCCTTATCCATACTCTACTTTGCCTCATCCTTATTAAGACATCTGGCCTCAAAATATGCCAGTGCCACTACTTAAGAGCATTTTTATACTTCCATAGAGATGAGACAAGAACCTATTCCTGGTAAGGTCAACCACAAATGAGGATGTTGAATATTTCCCTTGAAAATTGTTTAGACGTGACAGCCAGAGGAGTCACAGCCATTCTACCCATGAGCCACTAGATGTCAGAGAAGTACAACAGTTTCCCCCAAATAATTGGCTCAAAATCATTTTAAAACATATTCTAAGCTATTGCAAAGCAACATGTATATTTCTTCAGTATCAGTGTTCTCTACCTTGCAAAGCATCAATATGTTCATGTACACTGTCACTTCCAGACACGTTAGGGAAGTCCTATACATTATATCGTCCATTATATACCTAATAAAATAAAATTTATTTCACACATTACTCTTCCATAAATGAGGTTGGGCTGATAAACTAATCTGAAACCATTGACATAGAACAAAGTCATTCATTTTAAAATTCTAAATCCAGCTGCTTCTTGGGTCTTTTCACTTTGGATCCTGTACAGATTCTAATCGGAGAAGCATTTCTTGTGACACCTATCCACAAGGGAAGGTCATGTCTGTGCCCTCTCCTCACAATGTTACACAGCAGGAGATGCCTGAGTTGGTGAGTATCCCTGAGGTCAGGAGCCTACCCTGCAACTGAGTGAAGAGATTCATTGTAGCCAATATCCGGCTAGATGAGAACACCCAGCAGGTCACAGCGTGGCCCTGCCGCATCAATGAGCACAACCAGCTAGCCAGCATGTAGTGACTACCAGCAGCTGAGAAAAGCCAGCAAGTCAGAAGCACCTGGTACTGTGGGAAGAGGGAGAGACTTCCCACCGGAAACGTGGGAAAATAAGAAGTGAGATTCTAATTTCCATAATGGTGTGGCATACCAAGAGAGGGCAGGTTAAAATAAAACAAAATGGATGTATGTGCTCCAACGTTTAAAGCAGCACTCCCTACCGTGACTGAAAGATGCTCTTCTGTAATCTTACAGAGGGGGCCATGAGGTGACATGAGGAGGTGGCATAGGGCATCTCCACACCACAGCTAGTCTGTGGATTGGAGGCTACTGAGCCAGATGGGGAGTCAGGCAGAAAGGATGTCAGCATTGAAACGTGCTCATCTTTGAGAACAGCTTAGAGTGGAGTGTGATTTGGGCATGGAAGGTTTTGCATATTAGCTTCTCCCACTGTGACATTAAGCCTCCAGCTCTCAGCAGAGGTAGGTAGTAGTAAAAAAGATTCACAAATGTAGAGAAAGCCTGGCTCAGGGTGAGGTGCAAGTGAAAACTAGCCTCCTGAGCCACAGTCCTGTGGAGGTTTGGTTTGGTTTGGTTGAAGGAGTATTTCCCCAAATGAAAGTGTCTGGCACCTTCCAGTAGTGAACTGGAGGGTGTTATCTATCACAGTAGCATCCACTTCGAAAGAGCGTGGGAATGATGAGGCCTGGAGTGGGCCAACCTTCTCCAGGAAGAGGCCAATAGGCTGCTCAGAAGCCCCCAGAGACTATTCTACCCCAGCCACAGAAGAGGTAGCCCAGCAAGCTGCTACACCTGCCAGCGATGCTGAGAAAGGTACATCTCATGTCCCCAACCATCTACTTTCACACACTTCTCCCGGCACAGTGGAACCCTGGCAGTCCACAGACACACAAGGGAACAGAATATTTGAAAAGACACACCCAACACCAACTCCTGAAATCCCTTGACTGCCTTTGCTAGCAAATGAAGCCCAGTGCATGAAGGAAAATGAGCAGAGAAGCCAGCAGCTCTGTCTTGCCATCAAGTGATCTTGACTGGTGACTTCTTGTGGGCGCACAGGAGAGACACATAGGGAACACCGATGAAGGCCCATTTCTCACTGGGCCAGAACTTGATCACTGGGCCTTGCTCAGGAATCTCTGAGGCAGCATCAAAATAGGCAAAGCACACACAGCCCAGGTATGCAGCGAGGCAGATGAGGATGTGCCTGCAAAAGAGATGGCGGTGAGATCAAACCCAGGCAAACTGCTCGAGGCCTGCCTGCTCATTCCCCCTTTCTGGGCTAGTACACTCTTCCCCATGTAATTAGGAACCAGGGCCCCTCACAATTAGGAAGGGATGAAGGTGGTCAGAGCAGGAGAAAAATAGATCTTGAGCAATTTGAGTCCCATCTTAGAATATTCAGACATTCCAAGATGGTAACTAGAACAACCTTAGATCTGCCTTCTCACCTAAACAAATGGGTATGCATAAAGTACACACTTCAC
The DNA here is from genome assembly GCF_023159225.1 of Perognathus longimembris pacificus. NCBI lineage: Eukaryota > Metazoa > Chordata > Mammalia > Rodentia > Heteromyidae > Perognathus > Perognathus longimembris. The sequence goes on along the minus strand of NC_063161.1, from coordinate 119,499,549 downwards.
CCAGATTAAGCTGATATTCAGTACAGAGCATTCAGCTTTGTTTTGTATGTTTGGTGTTTTGTTTGTTTGTTTGTTTGGGGGGGGGATTTGCCAGTCCTGGGGTTTGGACTCTGGGCCTGAGCACTGTCCCTGGCTTCTTTTTGCTCAAGACTAGCACTCTGCCACTTGAGCCACAGTGCCACTTCTGGCTGTTTTCTATATATGTGCTGAGGAATCGAACCCAGGGCTTCATGTATACAAGGCAAGCACTCTTGCCACTAGGCCATATTCCCAGCCCCGAGCATTCAGTTTTACAGATGAATCCTTTTCTTTACATTTACTTTTACTGTCCCTGTAAAAAGTTTCAAGCAAAGGACTATGTAGCATGTGAAGCTTCTTTATTCCCTATACTGGTATTAAATTTAATTTGAGATGAATTAAATTAATTCAGGTAAATTTAATCCATTACTTAAGATATGCTTTTGTAATATATTTCCCCCAAATAATATTTTTTATAAACTTTGGTAGGAGTGGCCTTTTTTTTAGAACAACACAAGGTCAGCAGAGCTGATTTATAATCCTAGCTAGTCAGGAGATTGAGATCTGATGACCAGAGTTCAAAGCCAGCCCAGGCAAGAAAGTCCAAGAGACTCTATCTTCAATTAACCAACAAAAATCCAGACTGGAGGCATGTGGCTCAAATGGTAGAGTGCCAGCCATAAAGTCAAAAGGCTGAGTGAGAGCATTAGTCTCTGAGTTCAAGCCTTAGTACTGACCCACATGCACAGGCATGTGCACACACACAAGCCTGACAGATATGACAATACAAAAGGTAAAAAAGCAGTATAAAACAAAAATATTATTTACACACTAAAAAAATAGGGAAACTGGGGGTGAATTATGGTAAATAATTAAGGTTGTCCATTACAGCCAGGTACTAATGGCTTTTGCCTATAAATCCTAGCCGCGGTCTGAGCCTCTGGGTTAGAAGCAAGCTGGGCAGGAAAGCCCCTGAGTTTTCATCTCCAAATAACCACTAAAAAGCAAGTGGCAGGGCCCCAGCCTTGAGCAAAACAAGCACCCAGGGCCTGAGTTCAAGCCCTAGTATCAACACACACACACACACACACACACAGCTCTTCATTACAAAGAACACTAAAAAAGTTCACCATTCCATACATGGTCTGGGATGTGTTTTTAGAATGATCAGGGTGGGGTGAAGAGTGGGTGGCATGGTAGAAACAAGACATGGCCTCCTGTTGGTAATTACATGGCAGAAGCTGGTGTTGCCTATGTGGGAGCTCAATGTATTATTCTGCATGCTTTGGGAAATGCTGTAGATTTGCATAATAAATGCCACGCAGTTATAGAGGCTGTAATGACTGTCTGCTATGTGAAAGCACGAGGTGTTGGTTATAAGTTTGTAAAAATAGAAACACAATAGAGACGAAGAAAATTAGAAGGCATATTTCCAAAGAGGAAATACACATAGCCAATTTCCATTTGAAAAGATGCCAAACAATACTATTTTTAAGATATGAAAGTAAACATAATACTTTGTATTCAGTTAGCAAAGATTTAAGAGCTAATAACATCCCTTATGTGAGTGAAAGGCATTCTCTTGCAGACTTTTGTAAAAAGTGAAGTTAACTCTAAGAAATTTCAGACAATGGCTCTTAAAACTGAAAACCCCAACTTGTGATGTTTTGTTTTGTCTTGTCTTTTATATACTGGTCTGGAAGTTCAGGTTCATATGTGCATTGAAATTAAAGCCAAGGCAGGCACCCATGGCTCATGACTGTAATCCTTGTTACTCAAGAGGCTGAGATCTGAGGATCACAGTTCGAAACCAGCCTGGGCGAGAAAGTCCATGAGACTCTTATTTCCAACTAAGCACTAAAAAAAGCCAGAAGTGGATCTGTGGCTCAAGTGATAGAATGCTAGCTTTGAAAAAGAAAAACGAAACAAAACAAAAAAGCTCAGGGGCAGTGCCCAGGCCCTGAATTCAAGCCCCAGGATTGGCACCAAAAATAATAGTAATAATAATAATAATTAATAAAGCCAAGTCTTTGAAAATGAGGCTCGGGGATGCAGTGTGTGTGAGTGTGTGTGTGTGTGTGTGTGTGTGTGTGTGTGTGTGTGTGTTGAATGCAGGATCTTGCACCTTGTAGGCATGAGCTCTATCACTCGAACCGCATTCACAGCTCTCAAGCTGGGTATCTTAAAGCCACTTCAGGGTGGAAGTGAAGCTTCAGCATCTGGTCTAAACAAAGCTTTCATGTCTTCATGGCTGCTGGGTACACTCAATCTACCAGAGCTCCTTGACCCGCTTTTGTAATCAGCAGGCTTGGGGGACAGAGAAGGCACATTACCCTGGGTTTTGATGCTGAAGCAAACCTAGGAAGAAAACTACTCCCCTTTCCTCCCCTGCATTCTGGTTATAGTAGAGTCTGCATGTGGTTTTGTAACCTACTTTTTTTTTCTTTAAACTTATAAGTGGATTTTGAGTTCCCCAAAATTCAGATGTTCCAGTTGCTTAGTATTGAACTCCAAGGTTGTTTTTATAAGCAGATGAATGATCATGAACAATTCATTTTAGTTCTCTGTTATCTCTACCTGTAGAAAGAACAGCTGAGACTGCCCTCCATGACAAGAGAGGCCTGTGCTTTCACAAGGCTGCTCAGGCTCCTGAAAACAGCCACTGGTCCCCAGCTCCTGGCCCCCTCCCACGGGACCAGAGCTCAGGTGACAGATTCAGTTTTCAGGCTCCTTTGTGCTTTAATTATGGAGCGAGAGGTGAGAGACTATAGCCCTGTAGCATAACAATTCGGTCTTTTTCTTCTGGCTAAACCTGCAGCCTGGCATCCATTCTGCTTTCTACACTACTTTCTGTTGCTTCTGTAATGACAGACTAGAGATGTGAGGGGGGAGGCAAGCTTGGGCTCTGTGCCTGGCCCTCAGTCCACCTATGTGCCTCTTAAAGCACACCACGCTCAGCAGCAAGTCTGGTACCTGTCATGCAGCCCACACCCCCTGTGCAGGGCCTTACCACACGCAGTGCAGGTAGGGAAAGTGAAAGGACGACAACAGCTCACAGAAGGCTCTGTCACTGATCCAGCAGCACAGGGCAAGCATCCACCAGAGGCCTGAGAAGAGGCCCAGCTTAAACACGCGGATATTGTCACACCTGTGTGGGCAAGGCAGAGCAACTCATCGTCAGATTGGGTTTCTACATACCTTACTGGCCACCTCCTCCATGTCCTCTGATGCCTCTCATCTGCCTGAGCCCTTAGCACTGGACTTCCTTCCCAATATATAGCCATTCACAGGCTCGTGGCTGTAAATGTCACATGTGCACACAAGGCTCACAGGGTCCTGTTTCCCACTCCAGACTCACAACATGCTCTGTGTGTGTGTGTGTGTGTGTGTGCGTGCGCGCACACGTGCCCACATGAAGGTATTGGGGCTTGAACTCGTGGCCTCTCCCTCTTACTTGGCATTTTTGCTCAAGATTATTGTTATACTACTCTAGCTCTACTTCTAGCTTTTTGCTGGTTAGCGATCAGACTCTTATTGACTTTTCTGCCTGGGCTGGCTTTGAACCTCTCTCCTCAGAGCTCAGCCTGAGTAGCTAGGATTACAGGCATGAGCCACTGGCACCTTGCTTGCAAACAACTCTCTTGAATTGCACCCTGATGTCCAATATCAATCTATTTCCCATATCCCTAGCAAACTCTCCCTACTTCAAAACTATTGTTACACCCCCTATATTCAGTCCCTAAGCCCTACCTTAGAATGAAGCCTCTACCCACCTGGGTCTGAGCCACCAGCATCTTTCTGTAGCTTGCTGCTCCCCCAGCCCCTATGAGCAATATTCTCAGTACTCTGCCCCAGAGCATCTAGCACAAGTCACAGTACTCACTGAGTCACAGGGCCTCATGGACATCCCGCCTCTTCACCACCTCTCCTATGTGTTATTGTCCCTGCCGTCTTTGCCCAAGCTACAGTGAGCTCTGAGCTGCCCCTCAAACATCCCAGGCCTTAGCCTAAGTAGCGCCTGCAGGGTGTTAACATGACTGTCTCTCTGCCTGGAGTGCTGTTTCCCCCAGAGGGGCTTAAGCCTCACCATCTTCAAGTTAGTGCCCCTCTTCCCCACCACTGGTTTTAACAGCTATCTCCCTCCTATGTGACCCTCCCTCTAGCCTCTTTCACTCCTTCTATTTTTCCCTGTAGCAGTTGCAACCCCTCCCATGTGCTCTGTTGTTCTATCTCTCTGTGCAGTCAGTGTCCCCCATTGACATGTGTACAGCTCGCTGCCATGTCCCCAGCAACCTGGAACAGTGCCAGACACTGGAAAGACGCAACACTTGGAGAATGAAGGCATGAGTGCCTTACACAATGGCACAAAATGTTCTCAAATAGATCCTCAGGGGAAATGTCAGTGGCTGTTTTCTTTCTTTGCTAATGGGAAGGAATGGGGAGGAATGTCCAGAGATAACTGGTGGCTGAAGGCCCTTCTACACCCTTCTCTATACCCCAGGGGCTCACTCCTGAGTCAGTCAAGGTCCCTGAGAGGCCTAGAGTCCAAGACAACAAATGCAACTGAGAAAAAGCTTAATTTCTATTTGTTGAACACATGGCAGATGTTAAAATCCTAAACTGCTCATATCTTTCCCAGTTGCCAGATAGAGTTACAAGTGAAAGCTGCAATGAAAGTAGGGTAAGACAGCAGGTTCAGAAAGACTGGCTTTTAAAAACAAACCCAAATACCCTCTTGACAGAGTGCTAGTGCATCCTTTGAAAATTGTTTGGAACGAATACAGGCCCATACATGAAGAAACTCTTGTTACTCAACTTTCTGTCACTGTGACAAAATCTGGATGTCTTACTTGTAATCTCAGCTGCTTGGGAGAAAGAAATTGAGAGGATCACAGTTCAAGGCCAGCCCAAGCATATACATGAGACCTCATCCCAATTAATAGCTAGGTATGGTGGCATGCACCTGTAATCCCCAATACAATGGAAAGCCTGAAACAGGAGGAACCTCGGTTGGGACAGAGGTCCAAACAGGAAGTGAGACCTTATCTCAAAAATAACTAGGCTGAGAATGTGGCTTAGTGATAGAGTGCTTGACTAGCATACAGGAAGCCTGGGTTCCATTCCTCAGTACCAAATGAACAGAAAAGGCCAGAAATAGCACTGTGGCTCAAGTGGTAGAGTGCTAGCCTTAAGAAAAAAAGTCAAGGTCTAACAAGAATGTCCACTATTTCTTCTTTTATCATGAACTTATTGTATTCTAGAGGTTTTTCTTAAAATAGAACCACTTTTTTATCACAAAACAGCACATTTTAAATGTAGTTGAGTTTCTCAGGAATATCATTCAACACCACAAATTTCAGTACATGTCAGGTCATAACCCCAAATCAGAATAAACTTGCATGTTCTCACAATAGAAGAGATGGTTCAGGAAAGACCATGAAACTATGAAAATACAGGGTTTTGGAAAGAAAGCTGAGGAGAAACAGAAAGCTAAAAGTAGTCCTCTCTCTCTACTCCTGAACAAAAAGAAAGGTACTATACAATGAAAATGGCTGGCTTAGACACTGCAGACCATGCTAGGACAAACGAGCAAGATGTGAGAGAAGGAAATGCAAAGGACACAAAGGGCACCCTCTTGTCTAGAAATTTTATCAAAATGTTATCAAAAGCAGGAAAACACCCATCTTTCCTCTTCCTTGCTGTGACTTGCTTGGGCTGAGAACTGGGGACACAGCAGTGAACAAGGAGACCTGGGCCCTGCCCATGTGGAAACCTGTGTCAAATAGATGTTCAACAAAACAGCAACACAGTCAGGCACCAATGAGTCACGCTGAAATCCTTGCTAAAGACAGTGCCCAGGCTGTGTTCAAGCCCCAGGACCAAGTAGCGTGCACACACACACACACACACACACACACACACACACAATTTCAAGGGCTAGAGTACTTGCCTAGCAGGCACAAGCCCTGGACTCAATTCCTCAGTACCACATAAGCAGAAAAAGCTGGAAGGGGCACCGTGGCTCAAGTGTTAAGAGTGCTAGCCTTGAGCAAAAGAAACTCAGGGACAGTGCCAGGCCCAAAAAGTGGCAGGAAAAAAAAAAACAGAAGTTTGGCTGTACTATATACATAAATGGACATGCTAAATAGGACCTCTTTGTACAACTATTTAAAGGTAGTAATAGGAGAGTGGGAGGAAAGGAGTGACATCTAAAAAGAAATATACTCTTTACCTGACTTATGTAACTGTAATCCCCCTGCACAGCACCTGTATAATAGCAATTAAAATTTTTAAAAATTGCTAAAATAAAATAAAGGTAGTAATAACAAAGAGAAGGAAAAGTTAGCTATATTGTAAACATAAATGGACACATGTAATCAAACTCTTCTGTACAACTTTTTAAAGATAATAATAAAGAAAATAAAGAAGTTTGGCTGTGACATTCAAGGGAGATAATGGGTAGTGCTGGGGGCAAGTATGAAGAGTCCAGATTGAGAGTTAAGGAGAGAAGAGGAGAGACCCCAATGTATTCCTTCACTGGCTGATAGTAAGGACCCTTTAGTCAGGGAGGAATGGTACAGACAATTTTACAGAAGTATATTCAAAAAATCCAGACTAAAGATAGGGAGAGATGGCAGAAGAGGAAAGGGGCAGGTAGAGATGGCTCTCTTAGGAAGCCTGGCTGTAAGAGGATGGAGAGGTGAGCCACTCTGGCCCCAGGCTGCAAACAGCCACCTGTGAAGCTCAGTCATCTCAGCCACAGCACAGACATGCTCAGCTCTCAGCAAAACTCCAGCCACCAGGGCAACTAAGTCAGAGTTTTTTTTTTTTTTTTTGGCCAGTCCTGGGCCTTGGACTCAGGGCCTGAGCACTGTCCCTGGCTTCCTTTTGCTCAAAGCTAGCACTCTGCCACTTGAGCCACAGCGCCACTTCTGGCCATTTTCTGTATATGTGGTGCTGGGGAATCGAACCCAGGGCCTCATGTATACAAGGCAAGCTCTCTTGCCACTAGGCCATATCCCCAGCCCTAAGTCAGAGTTTTAAACACAAGAAAAAAGTGAGAGAATGTTTTTTATGAAAGTCCATGGGGGCTGAGAATGTGACTTCATCGTAGAGTGTTTGCCTAGCATGCATGAAGAGCTGGGTTCGATTCCTCGATACCACATAAGCAGAAAAAGCCAGAAGTGGCACTGTGGCTCAAGTGGTAGAATGCTAGCCTTGAGCAGAAAAGAAGTTCAGACATGCCCAGGTCCTGAGTTGAAGCCCTAGGACTTGAAAGAAATAGGGGGAGAGAGGGGGAGGGAGGGAGGGAGGGAGGGAGGGAGGGAGGGAGGGAGGGAGGGAGGGAGGGAGGGAGGGAGGGAGGGAGGGAGGGAAGAGAAGAGAAGAGAAGAGAAGAGAAGAGAAGAGAAGAGAAGAGAAGAGAAGAGAAGAGAAGAGAAGAGAAGAGAAGAGAAGAGAAGAGAAGAGAAGGAAGGAAGGAAGGAAGGAAGGAAGGAAGGAAGGAAGGAAGGAAGGAAGGAAGGAAGGAAGGAGAGAGAAAAAAGAGAAAAGAGAGAAAGAAAGAGGGAGGGAGGGAGGGAGGGAGGGAGGGCAGGAGGGAGGGAGGGAGGGCAAGTTTTATGAAAGTTTTGACATGAAGCTTCAATGAACGCTTTCTCCGTGGCTTGATGGTAGTATATGACCTCAGACTTACTCAGTATTACATTTGTGATAAATGATCCATTTTGTATTAAAGACCACAAATTCTCACTCTCTGTACCTCTTTATGATCACAGAGTCCAATTTTCTATGCCAAAGTAGAGAAGGTGTTTCTTCTGAAGCGCTCACATCTGAAATTCAGTTTAAAATAGCCCTGTGGGCTGGGCACTGGTGGCTCAAGTCTGTGTTCCTAACTACATAGAAGGCTAAGATCTGAAGATCACAGTTCAAATCCAGCCCAGGTAGGAAAGTCTTGGAGACTCTTATCTCCAATTAACCACCAAAAAGTCAAAAGTAGAGCGGTGGCTTGAGTGGCAGAGTGCTAGCCTTGAGCACAAAAGTTCAGGGACAGCACTCAGGACCTGAGTTCAAACCCTACAAAAAAAAAAAAAAGAAAAAACACAGCCCTATGGTCCTCAAAGACTGATGGACAACAGACAGTCACCTGGGCAGGTTCTGGAAGGTCTTTTTTTCAAATTGTGGCTTTTCTTAAGATACATTGCAATTTGTTCACTTGAAGTGCACAGATCAGTGTATTTTAGTACATTTAGAACAGTTATGCAACCATCACCAACCAAAATCTAATTTCACAAATTTTCCAACACTCCAAAAGGAAAGCCTTTACTCATTTTTTTGAAAGCCTCCACTTATTAGTAGTCATTCCTTTCTCTCCCCCACTATCTCACCTCAACCCTAGACAACCAAGTTTTTAGGGTTTTAAATCCAGGACTCCCAGGCCACCATGTTAGACCTCCCAAAGCAAAGTCACTACATAGGTAGGCCTCCCATCTGCACTTACAATGCATTCCCTGAGTGAGTCCCACTAGTCTCCCTAAGAACCATGGGAGCTGACATAGGAATCACTAAGCTTTTCTGCCATGAATGAATAAATAAGGAAGCAAGCACAGTTCTGGGTTGCGAAGAATGCTCTGACTCTAACAAGCAGTACCACAGATGAAGTAGGAAGTGGCTCTTTATCTATCTGTCTGTCTGTCTATCAAATTATTGGGGCTGGGAACAAATCTAGGGCCTCACACACACTTAGCACATGCTTTACTACTGAGATACAGTTGCAGCCAAAAAGTTGTTTATAGAGATTAGGAACTGAAACTCTGGATATTTATTCAATCATTTGCTTTTTATTTATACTCACTGCAACTACTGCCATAGCTTTTCTCCTTCCTCTTTCCTTTGCCAGTCCTGGGTCTTGAACTCATGGCCTGGAGGCTGGCCTTGAGTTTATTTTGCTCAAGGCTAGCACTCTACCACTTGAGCCACAACACTACTTCTGGCTTTTTCTGTTTTTGTGATACTGAGGAATCAAACCCAGGGCTCCATAAATTCTAGGCCAGCACTCTACCACTAAGCCATATTCCCAGAGTTTTTCTTGCAGGATCAACTTCAGTCTGTTTCCGAAACGGGTCTTCATAGCCCTGCTCCTTAAGGCTACTCAGAGAAGCCAACTGGACAAGACCTAATCCTGTCCTGACAGATGATGGCTGCAGGGCAGCAAGCTCAAAAATCTCTTCAGGTGTCTCTGACCCTTGAACGGTTATTGCTTATGGTCAAAGCAATCCAGGGCAAAAAAGAAAAAGAAAAGCATTTGGAAATAAATGTGTGTCTCCTCTCTAAATAAGGAAGAGAGAATTAATTCTAGCTGACATCACATTATACAGAGCAACTATACCACAAAGAAGATCAAGACTTTAATTAAGATAGTTGCCAGGCATGATGCTTCCTATCCCAACACTTGAGAGAAAGAAGCAAAGAAAATAGCTAGGATACACAGAGGGATCAAGGACAGCCTGAACTACAAGAGATAAGGCCTCAGAGAAAGTTTCACAGCCAACAGCAACCAGCATGAAGTTAATATTTCCTTATGTAGAGAAATGGGTTTCCTCACCCCTTCTTCTACTCCATGTGAATGCAATGACCTCTTTAGGACTTCTCCTTTTTCTTGTTACTTGGACAAATAAACTCTCCTTTCTACAGTCTTAAGTCTAGAAGCTTGGTGTAGGGGATGAGATGTTCCCAATAAGCCAGTTTTTAATCACTGAGATGTAGGACATGCACTAAAAAGCTGCCCCCTCTTCTGGAAACAAACCACATTTCGAACTAAGCCATCAAACCTGTCCTAATGCATCAGTCAGGAATTAACTCTTTCTATAGAATGAAATGCCTCCTCCAGGACAGAAGGCAGCCCAGGAACATGGCCTGAGGACTCCCATCTGAGGGCATAGCCTAAGGAGTGGTCAGGAATAATGGCACCCACCTCTTCAGTTCTGCGATGAGCAGTGCAGTGCAGGGAACCCCCAGGGTCATCAGAGATATATTGTTGATGGCGGGCTTGACAAATGCCAGGCATGTTGTAATTGCAGACAGGACACAGACCACTGCCTTGAACCGGCCCCTGAATAAGCAGAAGGAACAACACATCCATTAACAAAGGAGTTCCTGCTTGTTTGTGTGTTTAGTTAATAAGGTAATAGATATTACCTTATTGATAGGTAATAGCCGCTGAAAAGCTGGTCATTCATACTCACTGGCTTAGTAATTCAACTCCTAGGAATTTATTCTTTGGAAATAATCAAAGATTTCCTAAAGGTTCAGCCATGAAAATGACAAAACTGAAATTAACCTATGTATCTGGGGATGTGAGAGTGAGAATCATTTCCCTGGCCTTAGTTTTCTGCATTTCTTTCAAATATTCTACATGTTTGTTTGAACGAACTTTTTCTGTAGAGTCAGGTAGTATTTTAGGTTTTGTGGGTCCTAAAGGTTCCATTCTGTCATTATAGAAGATAAGTTAATGATTGAGCATGTCTGTGCCAATAAAACTTGATTTGCAAAAACAGATTCCATCTGGCCCAGGGCACATAACCTGCCAACCCCGTTCCACTAGGTGAATATGCGTGACTTTTATTTGAAAAGCATAGACCATTAATAAATTGTTAGGTTTTCAGTTTAACTGGAAAAAATGTCCTATATGACCGGCATGCACAATGAAAAATTTTCTAATATATTAATACCTACTGGTGACCTACAAATCTAGCATACACTGAACTTTGTCTTGATAAGTTTTTGTTGTTGTTGTTGTTTCTTTCTTGTGTTGGTGCTGGGACTTGGACTCAAAAACTGGGTGCTGTCCCTTAGCTTTTTTTGCTCAAGGTTGGCACTCTACCACTTGAGCCACAACTCCACTTCTGTCTTTCGGCTAGCTGGTTGGAGATAAGAGTCTCACAGACTTTACGGCTCAGGGTGACTTTGAACCACGATCCTCAGAGCTCAGTCTCCTGAGTAGCTAGGACTACAGGCATGAGTCACCCGGAACCCAGCTTGACAAGTTTTGCCATGACAGATCTTAGAAAACCACTGACCCTCTTCTCACACCCTTCACACACTTTTCATGTCAGTCAAGTGTGAGCAGTGCCGACGTGATCCAAGACATGTTCTTCTTTCCTCCCGGGGACCCCATTTCCTGATCTATAAAGTGAAAGGTCAGACCACAGGATCTCTAATGCCCCATCCATGACTGAGACTGAAGAACACATGACTTTCCTGAAGTTTCTGTTCTTCCTCATTAGCAGAATTTGCTTTGGCCATGAGCCCTGGAACAAGTCACAGTTAGGAAGCTAATTTGAATGAAATTCTATTATAAAGAAATCAAAAGGCCTTGAACTTCCAAAACACAAATTTATCTCTTAAATAGGAAAATCATTTATCATCAAGGCACAGGAAATCATTGATCAAGCCGCCAACTTTCTGAGTAGAATGAACAGGCATTGTAGTTCTGAACTTTTACCAGAGAGAAAAGGATGTGTGGGAAAGAATCCAGGCAGCAAATCCTCAGGAGAATCGTGTTTTCCTCCTGACCTTGGTCAGCATTCTTCAGCTGGCGACTGGATGAGAAGCTGCCTGTTCCAGCCACGACTGAGGACCACGGCCCACAGCCGTTATTCATGACCCACAGCTGCTCTTTTGCTGGGCACTGGGTGTAAGGTTCTGACATATCAGCACTTTTTGGCCTTTTGGTTTGTTTGCTTCTCTTCTGTTCTCTCTTCTCTCCTTCTGGGATACTAAATATGTGCATTGCTTTGTTTTCTTACTATCTCCCCTGTGTCCCTTACACTTCGCAATTTTTTTTTGTCTGGACATCATTCTAATTCTTTTCTTTTAAAAATATTTTAGAATTTTTCTATAGGATAAAATAGCTCATCAAAAATTCCCAAAGTGGGGCTGGGGATATGGCCTAGTGGCAAGAGTGCCTGCCTCATATACATGAGGCCCTGGGTTCGATTCCCAGCACCACATATACAGAAAATGGCCAGAAGTGGCGCTGTGGCTCAAATGGCAGCGTGCTAGCCTTGAGCAAAAAGAAGCCAGGGACAGTGCTCAGGCCCTGAGTCCAAGCCCCAGGACTGGCCAAAAAAAAACAAAAAAAATTCCCAAAGTACAATACAATCCTGCCCAGTGGTTTAGAATTCAGGCCCTGGTTAGAAAGACCAACAGAGCAATTAAAACCACAGGAGTTGTGCAGGGTACCAGTGGCTCATATCTGTAATCTTAGCTACTCAGGAGACTAAGATCTGAGGATTGCCATTCTAAGCCAGGCCAGACAGAAAAGTCTGTGAGACTCTTATCTGCAATTACCCACTGAAAAATCAGAAGCAGCAGGTGGCTCAAGTGGTAGAGTGCTAACTTGTGCAAAAATAAAGCTCAGGGACAGCACTCGGGCTTTAAGTTCAAGTCCCAGGACTGACACGGGAAGGGGAAAAGAAAGAATATGTGTGTGTGTATGTGCGTGCGTGTGTGCATGCGTGCGTGCGTGCGTTTCAAGTAGACACAGGTGTTCAACTCCTTTCCTCATCACTTGGTATCTGTGGAACCAATAACAACTCTTGCTAAAACATCACCATCATGGTATTCTGGCAAGTACTAATGACAAGACAGTACCTGGTACAAGTTATGTGCTAATAAAGTCCCTTATTGACATCATTCCTATCATAATGAGAATGCATACTATTTTAGTAGTATTATTCGTATTGGGAAAAACATACTCTGAGGGATCAGACTGATTGTAAGTGATGTTACACTCCCCAAAGCCCCCATATGGATTGCTTGGTTATTTAGAGGCATGTTTTCTTTCATAAAGACCGACTACAAATACAACCCCCTCACCCACCCCCAATACTCATATACATGCACACATTGGGTCCAGGGATGTGGCAGAATGTACTGGCCCACAAGAACATCCTGTGAACACACTCAGTTCTACAAACAGCAAAAGAAAGAAGTCACATGGCCAACAGAAAGCCAGCTGTCCCACATTCTCCAGAGTTTCCAGAGGCTGGACATACAAGAAGGCTAGAAATTTCTAGGAGCCAGGAGCTCTGATGGGGCATTTTCTAAATTGTGATGACAGGCATCCCCTTCAGCAGTCTCTGGCCCTGTATTCAACTTTCCAGCCGACATGATCTCACTCCAGAGCCCTTAGTGACCCCCACCTTTTTCTACATCAAAACAAAATCTAGCAACCCAATATCATAATCATCATAATATAATAATAAAACTGTTCCTATCGCTATCATCAGCTACCCTTTAAGCAGGAATTTTCAGCACTATCAGAATCTGTCAAATGTTTGGGAATATCCCTTTATGCTTCTGAAAGGAAAGGGAATTTATGGATGAAGAAACCTGCCACCATTGTGACTTCCAGCAAATATGTACAAATTTCCCAAATTGCCTTTAAAAGCTAGAAATGTCCCTGGCAGTCCTCACTACTTAAGCTACATGCTAGGATCAAAATACAGCTTATTCAGAGAAGCCAACCCTTCAGTCACAGCACTATGGCATTTGGTCCTAGAGACTTCAGTAACTTAGACCAACCCTGTTGTTTTGTGAATAAGCTTCTAAAGCCCAGAGAGTTTAAGATAGTGGACCCCCATCCTCCAGCAAGTGGACTAGAGGGACATGCATATCCCAATCTGCTCCCTTGCTATTCATGACTCAAAAAGAAAATGAAGTGGGAGCTGGGCACCAGTGGCTCACGCCTGCAATCCTGGCAACTCAGGAGGCTGGGATCGGAGAAGTGTGATTTGAAGCCAGGCAGGAAAGTCTGTGAGACACTTATCTCCAATTAAACACCAAAAAGCTAGAAGTGAAACTGTGGCTCAAATGGTAGAACATTAGCCTTGGGATAAAAAAAAAAACAACAACTCAGAGCTAGCACTTAGGCCCTGAGTTCAGTTCAAGTCCTGATAATTTGTCCACATATCTCAAAAATTCAAGTGGAACTCTTTTCTATGGGCCACTGGTAGCAATGTGAACTAAGTGACAGCATGGATCACAAGTGCTTTGCAAGACTGCCTCAAACACCCTAAGGTGGGTTATTGTTGTTTATTGTTTTGTTTTTTGCTAGTCCTAGGCCTTGAACTCAGGGCCTGAGCACTGCCCCTGGCTTCTTTTTGCTCAAGGCTAGCCAAAGTGCCACTTCTGGCTTTTTCTATATATATATATGTGGTACTGAGGAATCGAACCCAGGGCTTCATGTATAGGCGAGCACTTTACCACTAGGCCACATGCCCAGCTCTGTTTATTGTTGTTTTAGAGGTGATATACAGTGGGGTTATCTTCACATATATTGGTGATATGTTATATTTCTTTCCTTTTGCTTAGTATCATCTGTTCCCTCTTTCTCTCTCATTCCCTCCCTCCCATCACCACCCTTGAGTTGCTATGTTCACATCCAGTGCAGCTGATGGGCCCCTCTGCTGTATTTTTTCAACCACCTTCCACTGATTCTGTACCCTCCTCCCAGCATCCTTCAGGTGTGCACGTGTCTGCACCATATATAAGGTAAAGAGTACAGATCATCTAAAATAATAAGACAAATTAAGAAGAGGTCTTTTGTTTCCTTACCTTTGGGGTTCTTCTCAGACTGTATTTTACTTTATATGCATAGGAAGAGGTGCTTGGGTATTACAATTTGGTGTTTTTCTACTAAGACTATCCTCTTTTGGTCTCACTGTGTATGGGTATCTTGAGTCCTGTTTACATTATCATATCTCATTGTGTTTTAATTCTAACATCCACATATCAGGGAGAACATGCGCCCCTTGTCTCTCTGCTCTTGCCTTACCTTGCTTAACATGATTTGTTCTAGTTCTGTCCATTTCCCTGTGAATGCCATTATTTTATCCTTTCTAATGGCTGTGTAAAATTCCATTGTATACTGTATATATCCATAGCACATTTTTTTGATCCATTCATCTATAGTGGGGCATCTGGGTTACTTTTCTGCTGGGCATGGCTTCAAAATGCAATTCTCCAAGGTCCATGCCTATAATTCCAGCTAAGCAGGAAGCCAAGACTTGGTGGATCTTATTTTGAAGCAGTGCCTAGCAGAAAGGTTCAGAAGCAAGTTGGAGACTGTCTCCAATCAATCAGTAAAATGTCAAGCTGGAGGCATGGCTCAAGTGGTAGAAGGCCTGTTGTGAACAGGTCTTGAATTCATGGAAAGAAGAAAGAAGAAGAAGTAGAAGCAGCAGAAGAAGAATTATTTTGACCCAGACCTCCAGAATTTCATAAGCAAATAAATAAAACCCTCATACCCACTTCTAAGTTCTGAGGGAACAGTGGTTTCTTCACTCTCAGCCTAACACATGCCAGGTGCAGGGAAAGGAAAGAAGTGACTGCTGGTCATGTTGTAAGTTGGGAAATACTGGAAGAAGGCAAATGGTTTGTTTTCAAGCAGGGTTAAAAAATCTCCACCTGCAAAACCTCATGGGGGCTGGGAATGTGGCTTGGTGGTAGAGTGCTTGCCTAGCATGCATGAAACCCTGGGTTCAATTCCTCAGTACCACACAAACAGAAAAACCCAGAAGTGGCGCTGTGGCTCAAGTGGTACATTGGTTGTCTTGAGCAAAAGAAACTCAGGGACAGTGCCCAGGCCCTGAGTTCAAGCCCCAGGACCGAGGAAAAAAACAAAAACAAAAACCCTCATTGGCTGCCCCCTCTTTCCACCTGTACCCTGTGCTCACCAGCCTGCTTCGGAAGCTGAGCACAGAAACCAAAGAATAAGACTAGAAGCTTGAGACAGTCTAAAGCAACCTGGTTACATTTTAAAGCACACTTTCTGGAACAATATCCATACAGGAAGCATGTGCAAGGCCCTGGGTTCAATTCTTAGCACCACAAAAAAAAAAAAGTAAAGCAAATTTCTTCTGTAAATTAGAATCATCTGCAAGACAGAGAAGCTTGGACTTGCTCTCATTTTCTTTTGTTTTTTAATTTATTTTTTTCTTACTTATTGTCAAAGTGATATACAGAGAGGTTACAGTTTCATACATTAGGCCTTTGGTACATTTCTTGTACTGTTTGTTACCTCCTCCCTCATTCCTCCCCTCTCCTTTCCCCTCCCCCCTCCCCCCATGAGTTGTTCAGTTGGTTTACACCAAGTGCATTTGCAAGTATTGCTTTTGTAGTCGTTTGTCTTTTTATCCTGTGTCTCTCGATTTTGATATGCCCTTTCACTTCCTAGTTCTAATACCAGGATATACAGTATCCAGTGTACTCAGATGAGATACAGTGATAGCGTGGTTACAACCACAGGAAGGGGATACCAGAGGATCATGAACAAATGAAGCTACGGTTTCATATGGCATGTTGAAAGTAATTACAACAGTGATATAACAGTCATTTCTATAACATGGAGTTCATTTCACTTAGCATTATCTTATACATTCATAGGGGCATAGCTATTAGGCTCTTGTGAACCTCTGCTGTGACTAGCCTAAACCTGTGCTAATTATTCCCTATGAGGGAGACCATAGAGTCATGTTTCTTTGGGTCTGGCTTACTTCACTTAGTATAATTTTTTCCAAGTCCTTCCATTTCCTTATGAATGGGGCAATGTCATTCTTTCTGATAGAGGTATAAATTCCATTGTGTATATGTACCACATTTTCCTGATCCATTCGTCTACTGAGGGGCATCTGGGTTGGTTCCATATTTTAGCTATGACAAATTGTGCTGCGATGAACATTGTTGTGCTGGCTTGCTTTCATTTTCTTCTCTCTCTCTCTCTCTCTCTCTCTCTCTCCCTCTCTATCTATCTATCTATCTATCTATCTATCTCTCTGTGTATTGCATGCACTCAAACTCAAGCTCTTGAACTCTGGTTTGGTTTATCTTGCTTGCTTGCCCAAGGCTGGCACTCTACCCCTGGTGCCATACGTCTAACCAACCAGAAAAATGTTGGAGTCTCTCATACACAGACTTTCCTACACTGGCTGCCTTCAAACAGCAAATCTCAAATCTCAGCCTCCTGGGTAGCTAAGACCATAGGTTTGAGCCACAGGTGTGAGCCACAAGAGCTCAGTATCATTTCTGTTTTTTGATGAATAACTTTCTTGAGGGAACTCCTAATTGCTAAATGGTACTCAGTGCTAAAATGAATTCAAATCCTGTTTCCCAGGGGAAAGTACTATTTAAAGTATGTTTTCTTTTTATCTCATTAAAAAATAGATTTATTCACATCAAAAGTAAATGGTGGGCTGGGAATATGACTTAATGGTAGAGAGCTTGCATGAAGCCCTGGGTTCGATTCCTCAGCACCACATAAATAGGAAAAGCCAGAAGTGGCACTGTGGCTCAAGTGGTAGAGTGTTAGTTAGCCTTGAGCAAAAGGAAGCCAGGGACAGTGCTCAGGCCCAAACCCTAGGACTGGAAAAAAAAAAAACCAAAAAATTAAATTGCAGAAAAAAAAATCAGATGGAAGATAAAAATGGAAGCTCTTCATTACACTGCAGCTCAAAACAGTCAGGAACAGTACTGTGATGTACTCATCCTCCAGACATGGCTGAACACATACACAAACATATTTACAAAGGAGGTTAGAGCATTCGTGTGTGTGCGTGTGTGTGTGTGTGTGTGTGTGTGTGCATGCCAGTTCCAGGGCTTGAACTCAGGGCCTCATGCTCTTGCTTGTCTTTTTGTTTTCATCCAAGGCTGGTACTTTACCACTTAGGCCATACCTCCACTTTTGGTTTCTCGCTGGTTAATCAGAGATAAGAGTCTCTCAGATCTTCTTGCCTGAGCTGGCCTCAAACCACAATCCTTAGATCTTAACCTCCTAAGTAGCTAGAATTACAGGTATGAATCAACAGCACCCTACTTGGGTCACTCATTCTAAACAGGAAGCCACACACAATCTTTCCATGTGCTTTTTGCCCACAGTGTGTTTCAGATACTCTTCCAGCTCAAGTGCCTCAGAAAAGCCTTCATCTTTTTCATTTTGGTTTGGAGTGTGTGTGTGAGTGTGAGAGAATGTATGTGTGTTCCTGGGAACTGAATTCAGGGTCTCACACTTGTCAAGTGCTTTATCACTTGAGTCCTTCCTGAAGTCCAACCTTAGTCTTTAATTAAACTAACTCCTATTCCTTTTCAAAATAACAGGAAGATTGTTATGAATTCTTCTCCTGGTATCTCTTTCCTAGACTGGCACAGCTTGCTTCATTGTACCCATATTTTTAGGCTATTTATCCATATTCTGTACATAATTAGACAAAACACAATGTCCTGCAGAGCTATGTGGGTGCTATGTTCTGTGCACATTTCTCATCTGAATTGAGCTGACTTCCCCAGTGCCTTCAGACAGCAACAAACCTTACATGGCTCTTAAATGGACTTTTGCAGCCCAACTGCATCGGCATGATGTCAGGTGGCACCCTGTCTACTCATACCCCAACATGAGAGTATTTGTTTATTGGTGCCCTCTCCTCAAATTAGAGCAGATTCATTAGAGGCAGAAATGTTTCTGCTTTGTTTACAGCTATATCTCAGTGTTTCAGAAAACATACAGCCCAAAATTAGTGTTCAATAACAATAATAATCCTAGCATGCAAGACACTAAAAATGCATCTTCTCCTGAAATTCTGGATTTCTAGCTTGGAGATTGTGTGTGTGTGTGTGTGTGTGTGTGTGTGTGTGTGTGTGTGTGTGTGTATACACAAATAGATGTGTATATATATATGAGTGCATGTGTAATGTGTATGTTCATCAAATGCAAAAACAATTATACTGAGTCTACTTTTTACTTCATATGTATAAAACTGGTGAAATTGGGTGACACTCAAGGAAACATTCTAGCAGGAAATCAGTGGTCTTTGAACTACTACCCAGAAATGTCTCTCCCAATGGGTCTTTTCACTCTTGTTCATTTTGAAATGAACAAGTCAGCTACTTGCCTCTACTTTTTGCCTCTACTACTGCATATATTCTTTCCCAAATATTACAGGTTTCCTCTTTTATCTCTGTTTGATTATACTGTCAGATCATTAAAAAAATCAGTGGACATTAAATAAGTATATTAAACAAGTTCATTCATCAAGAAGACTCATCACTAGGTAGAGCTTAATCATGTGCTGTTTTTCTTGGTGTGTAAGTTATCTTGCACCTAGTGGTAATTGCAAAAGCATTTAAGCATGGGCTTACCTGTCATTCCGAAAGATCTTTGGTAGATACCTTCTGGGGAACCACATGGCCAGAGCACACATCAGAACCCAGAGGATTGCAAGCTCATCAAGCATCTGACCCAAGAAACTAAGGGTTGCATGGAAGTAGACAGATCCAATTCCTAGAATCAATTAAAATTAAAAAAAGAAACAACAACAATAAAAACCAGTCAGCCCAAAAGCACTAACTCACAAATTCAATATACTGTTTAAAGAGACTTCACTAGCTGCTATCAGAATCACCCGATAAAAAAGAAACTTTAGAAAGAAACTCACACCACCCAGCCTGCAGGCTTCAAAGCTACAAAGGAAATTTCAGTGAGGGCCCCAATATTAGCCTATCAGCACTTAAATCATCCCACAGGAAACAACATTCTGACTCTATCCACCGAGCCTTCATGAGAACAGGCAGTAAATAAAAGTCAACATTATCTCACTGTTAAGAATTCCTGAACTGCCTGGGAGAGGAAATGGAAATTACACAAATATTTCACTAAACAATGAGGGACCAAATGTCTATTTTTTTTTCATTTAAGTCCATTGGAAACCATTTCTTATCAGAGTTCAATTGTTTCACATGACTTTCTTCGGAAGCTTCCAGAAATCTGCACTGGAACAGCACCAAGGCTATCCCCCAAATCAGTCTGCAATGCAGTTATGTGATAGTTCCAGGCAGACTTGTTATCAAGTTTGCATTCAAAAGACTCCTTTTGGCATCCATCAGGGGAGCGACTGCTAAGACGTCAGAGTGACTTTGGTTTACAAAACACTATGTCCAAAGGGACCGGAAGTCTGTGGAACCCCATTTCCTCCCTTTCAGTCCACTCAGCCCCCCCCACCCACTTACCCACTACAACTAAGAGAGTCCATATCAAGTAGATGCCGCTGTTGAAACACGTTGCATATTGACGAAACAAGCACATACAGATGGGAGGTAAAATGAAAAACAAGACGTTGCTGATCTGGAGAGAAACAAATGGAAATGAAAAGGTGATGATTAAGTAAAAGGTCAAAACACAGAGGCTTCTTCCAAGTGTGTGTTTTGCAAACTGGGATGGATATGGTCATACATCTTGTTTAAGCTTGGGCCCTTTAACATCGCAGATACACAACCAGGAAAATGTAAAATTTTAATGACCATGTAGAGGAGTCCTGATTGCCTCTTTTGACCATAGGAACAGCTAGAAACGATGCAAACACAAGTGGGATTATAGCTTCATGATATACCCCAAGCCCTTGGCTCAACCTCTACCACATAGGGGGAAAATTAGAAATTGTGCTATCTGTGAAAATTATCCAGGCTCTACTCCTGTCAAAGAAACATTAACTTCTGCTTTTTCTGCACAGATTAATTATGAAGCATTCTCATTTATTCTCATTTGCATTTTAGAAGATGATGCCTAGCCAGACACGGCTCTTGGAAGGACTTTTACAGACCAACTACATGTCTAGAATCTTAGCTACTCAGAAGTCTGAGATCTGAGGATCATGGTTCAAAGCCAACCCTAGAGGAAAGTCCATGAGACTCTTACCTCCACTTTGCCAGCAAAAAGCCAAAAGTGGAGCTGTGGCTCAAATGGCAGAGCACTGGCCTTGAGTGAAAAATCTAAGAGACCGTGCCCAGGCCCTAAGTTCAAGTTCCAGACTGGTACACACACACACACACACACACACACACACACACACACACACACACACACACACACACCATCATGCCTAATCCCTAAGCAATGCCTAAGGCCTACAATCTTAGCTACTTGGAAGGCAAAGATTGAGGGATCATGGTTCAAGGCTAACCCAGACAAAAAGTTCCTAAGATTCCATCTGGAAAAGAAGATTTGGACTCAACTAATAAAAGCTAGATGCAGTGGTGTGTGCCTGTTACTCCCAACAACACAGAGAAGCACAAATAGGAGGATTATAGTTCAGGTTGGCCTGAGCATAAGGCAAAACCCTATTTCAACAAGTGGGAGCAGGAGCTAGCAGCATGACTCAAGAGATGGAGCACCTGCCTAGCAAGCACAAGGGCCCCAGACTAAACTCTAGTGCCACCCTCCAAAAATGAGGCCCATATAAAGTAATGGCCATTGAAAAAATTGGTGAAAAATGATATTTTCCAGCTCTCAACTATTTTCTGCCAGCAAGACCAATCTGTTCTCATCTGCTTTTTCCTCCTTATTAAAACCTTTCTATCTCAGCTTTAAAATGAAATCATCCTGTAATCCTAGACACTCAGGAGGCTAAGATATGAGGATTGTAGTTCAAAGAAAAGTTCCCATGAGACTCTTATCTCCAATTAACCACTCAAAAAAATGGAAGTAGAGCTGTGGTTCAAAGTAATTGCTATTGTTTTAACACTATTAAAATAGCATTGGTCAGGCAAAGTGGCATGTACTTACTATGACTATGTTCATCATGTGGGAGGCTCATGTTTTCTTGTTCATACCAAAGCTTTGAAGTCTAGAGTATATCTCATATGTACATCAAATCTTAGTTTAGGCTAGTCACAATTTCCTGTGTTCAAAAGACACATGTGACCAGAGATAGCCATATTGGAAACTATGACTAGAGTTTTTACTTGTTTGGGGTTTGTTTTTTCTGTGAGTCTCCCTGGCCTTAAAAGTGGGATCCTCCTGCCTCAACCTCCTGAGTACTAGAATTGCAGGCCTGTACCATCAGGCCTGGCTTAAAACCAACCATTTTTAAGTGTATAAAACTCAGTAATACTTAGCACATTCATAATATGCAACCATGACTGTCCATTCCAAAATGTTTGCATCAGCCCACATGAAACCTCATTGCCAATTTCCATTAAGCAGTCACTCCCATTCTTCCTCTCCTTAGCCCTGGGCAATTTGGCTTTTATCTTTAAGAATGTACCATGTGTAACTACCTACTGGTAAGTTGGGTCCCAGTGGCTTTCTCCATTTACATTAACCAGCAATGTACACACTATCCAGTTTCAAATGTTTTATATATTCATCATAAAGGCATGAAGTCATTTATTAACCCTGCAATAAATTATATATCTCCAACATTATTTACAGTGCACAGAACAGAAACACTATTGAGAAGTACTATTTTGATATATGCACCCCAATAACAGAAAAATCACATAATTATTTTTGTATAAGCCCTTCTATAAAGGCTTGCCAGCTGACACTGTTGTTTTTAAAGATATCAATATATGGGAAAACTCAAATTATATGGGGTTGTTTCTCAAGACAAGAAGAGAAAGGAATATGAAAAGAAATAAGGACAAGTAAATGAGTTGTGGTTAAAAGACAGATTCAATATCTACTGAGAAGTGAATTTTCCTTCAAAGCCCATGAACTCACTGAACTCACAAACCAGCTCAGCCAATGGAGTGCACTTAAAGCTCATTGTTGCATTATCCTTTGGAGAACTGGTTTGTTTAATGCCTGAAGACAGATTTTAAAAAGACAAGCTCCTTGGGAAGCTGAGATCTGAGGATAGGGGTTCAAAGCCAGCCCAGACAGGAAAGTCCCTGAGACTCTCATCTTCAATTAACCACAGAAAAAGCCATAAGTGGAGCTGTTGTTGAAGTGGTAGAGTGCTAGATTTGAGCAAAAAAGAAGCTCAGGGGCAGTGCCCAGGCCCCAAGTCCAAGCCCCAGTGGCACCAGAAAAAAAAAGATGTATTTAATTTGTATTAAAATGAATATTCCAACACATGACACAAAATACTGCATAGGATAACCAGTAATTTAAACAGGATTTGGTTTCAACCATCCTTTATCAGCCAGTCCACCAGTCAATAATGAAGACAATTCAGAGTGCTGTCAGAGAAGACTGGCTAGCTATGCTACCTCTAGAACCAAAATACAGTAATCTTCTCTTCAGCAGGAGTTGTTCCCTGGGTCCATGGATTGAGATGAGTTACCCTGCTTTGGGGAGCAGGGAAGGATGTACAAAGATCAACAGATAACCCTTACTTTGTGATGTACTTGTTAAAAGACACCTTGGCTCTAGCATAGATGATCTGTATAATAAAGCATCTGAAAGACACTTGTTACCCTTCACAAACAGATTGAAGAATTCGCTTGTTTTAAGAAAAACCATGCACTGAACCACATCACAGCACTTATATTTTCTGCTGAAATTAGTGTTCTACACAATCATCTTAAATAAAGAAAACAGTTAAAATGCAATATGCCAATGTTGAACACACATTCAATTTTGGATTCAATCTTCATTAAGACAGTTGGGATACTTAACTCTTTTTTTTTTTTTTTTTTTTTTTTTGGTCAGTGTGGGGCTTGAACACTGGGCCTGGGTGCTGTCCTTGAGCTCTTCAGCACAAGGCTAGCACTTTACCCCTTGAGCCACAGTGCCCTTCCAGTTTTCTGGTGGTTAAATGGAGATAAAAGTCTCATAGACCTTCCTGCCCAAGCTGGCTTTAAACTTTGATCCTCAGATCTCAGCCTCCTGAGTAGCTAGGATTACAGGAGTGAGCACCGGGACCCGGCTATTTAACTCTTAAAGAAGAATATTCATGCAATGTTCCATATTAAAATGATTCTACAGAATTCCAGAAACTAGCATGGTACTTACTAGCTGACAGGAATTTTCACAATCTAAAGATCAAAAAAGCAAGATGTCAGTATTGTCCTTATAAAAACAATAATGTTAAATTGCTGAAAATAACAAGGGATAATATTCTTTTTTTAAACCATCAGTTCTAGTAGGGCACAGTGGCTCACATCTGTAAGGCAAAGATCAGGAGGATCACAATTCAAAACCAGCCCAGACTAACAGTTAGCAACATCACCATCCTAATAAATAAACCGATGTGATGGTGACCAGATACATGGGAGGTTAAATTAGGAGGATAGTGGTATGAGGCCAGTGCAGGTATATATATATATGATCCTGTCCATAAAGTAACTAAAGCAAAAGAGGGCTGGGAGTGTGACTCTAGTGGTGGAGCACCTGTCTAGCAAACATGAGGCCCTGAACTCAAACCCCACTACCAACACACACACACACACAGAGTCAGTTTTTCCCTATGATTGTCAAGATATCTAGCCCAAATCTCAAGCTTTACCATCCAGGTGCCTTGTTTTCTTGTAATAAGACCCACCTGAAGCTTCATGAGTGGTTTATAGCAAGAGGAGAGAAGTTGGGCCAGGGGAACCATCAGGAGGAGAGTGGTGAAGGGAATGAGGTTGACTGAAATACATTGTTTATATGTGTGGATAGATCAAATGAAACTCCTCCCCATTATAAAATAATATAAGCTTTTGTAAACATGAGAGACAGCTATAATGATCTTGCTTGTGTAATATACTTGTCAACCTTTAGAAATACTTTACTCTGCATATAGATGTCTTATGTGCTGGAGCTGGTGGCATAGAGGAATGAGCTTGTTTATTTCCAAGGGAAGCATGAGCTGGTCATTTTTCAGCTGTTTTGAAAGAGCCTGTCGACTTGAAGTAACTATTAATCTCTCTGTGACAAAACATTAGGTGATGAATTAAGTTACGGGCAGCTTTCAGTGGCTCCTCTACTCTAATAAGTACAATAGGCCATCACAGACATGTTCCATCCATATTAGATTATCTCCTTTTCCTCATCTCCCACCCTCACATTTCATACCCAGTATCAAAGATAAGAAAAACTAGCTTAAGTCCAAGCTTTTCTATTTTGGCTTTCTCCTCAGAGTCAGGCTTGCCCTGACTTTCATAAGAGGGTCACATTCCCATTTTCATACACTTTCAAAGTATAAGGCAGCCATATTTCTTTCCCTTCCCATCCTCTTTCAATAACCTTATTGGGAGGACTGGGAATGTGGCCTAGTGATAGAGTGCTTCCCTCGCATACATGAAGCCCTGGGTTCAATTCCTCAGCACCACATATACAGAAAAAGCCAGAAGTGACACTGTGGCTCAAATGGTAGAGTGCTAGCTGTGAGCAAAAGAAACTCAAGGACAGTGCCTAGGCCCTGAGTTCAAGCCCAAGGACTGGCAAAAAAAGATGGAATGTCTGTGTTATACTTAAAATGTTTATTGCTCCCCTCTGCTCCCTAACAATAAGGGAGTCAGTTATCTCTATGTATACAAACTATATCTCATATTAATGGTTGTGACCACAAGATAGACTGATACCCTAGTCCCTGCACATACCTGTAGTCACCTCCCCTGTGCTGAACTAAATAAAAAAGCTTGTTAACGGGAGCTTGGGGTTCAGAAGCCAGTGAGGGCTGGGGCCCCTGATACACCCTTTCCTGTCCTCTCTCTCCTTTCTCAGTTCTTTGGCCTTAGTATCCTGTCATGCTTTCCCTGGTTGCAGTTAGCAACAAGCAATATTCCTAGTTTTCTTATTTTAAGCCCTTGCTCCATCCTTGCCTAAGTCAACAGTTACAAGAGGCCTTGTCTGTGCGCATGACTGCTGGAGGCAGAATCAGAGGTCCTCCACGTTCTCCCAGGTGCCTTCCAATGCAATGGAAGGTTCTGCAGAGAATAAAAAATAAGGATTCTCCTGAAGACCTCCAATATTCATATTGAAATTTGGTAAAAAAAAAAAAAAATGGTAGATGAAACAGCAGTCCAGCCTTTGACCACTTCATTTAAACACTCCTTGTTTTCATGGACTGGTTTGCAGTTGACATGTCTGAGACATTTTGGGAGCCCTGAGAAGCCTCACTGCACCTTTGCCAAAACTGCTCTAGTTGCTGCCATTCTTGCCTTTTTTGGTTTTTACTTTCAAATCATTTCATCTATCTCCAGCTACCTGTGTGATCTCCACCATTCCATTTCAGCTGAAGATTTGGGCAATCTCTCCAATGCTATTTGTTCTTTCTAGTCTGTCCATAGTTACAAAACCCTATATTTTTCTTGTCATCTGCTCCATGACTACTCAGTCTGCCCTCACCAACACCTTTGTCACTGAA
The DNA here is from genome assembly GCF_023159225.1 of Perognathus longimembris pacificus. Lineage (NCBI taxonomy): Eukaryota > Metazoa > Chordata > Mammalia > Rodentia > Heteromyidae > Perognathus > Perognathus longimembris. The sequence goes on along the minus strand of NC_063161.1, from coordinate 119,473,405 downwards.
GAAAGAAAGGATGTGGCCTTTGTAACTCCCGTGGTGTCTATGAAAACCATGATCTGGCCAGCAGATTCTGGATGACTCAAATGCATTGCACCTGTAAGAGTGGCGGCTGTTTCTCCTTCACTGAGCCAGTGTCCCAAATCAAAGGCAAGCCCACAGGCTAGAGCAGTGAACTGCCCTGGCAATGCCAGGCCTCCAGGGCACACAGAGACAGCCTTGGCCTTCTGTAGCCTGCTCTCCACACAAGAAGTGCTCCTAGATACTTTTTAATTAAAAAGAAGCCATAATTATTTCCTTTGCAAGGTCCTCATACTGTGTGTTCTTTTGCAGCACTTGCTCCCAAGTAGTCTAAAGAACACACTGCAATCTCATCATTCTGACTCTGAATGAGCACTTTCCCAGAGAGGGCAAATACTGAAGAAAAAAACAGGCTGGAAATTTGCTGAGCAGTAGGCTCATCAGCTAGACTTTTACCCAGGCTAAGTGAGCTCTGCATCTGAATCAGACATCGATCCCCAGCTCTCCATACCGCTGCTCTAATGCCTACCTCTGGGATGACTCACTGTTCTGGGTGCTGGGGACTTCATGTTCCCAATGCATGAGATTTTTCCGGGTGTTCTGCTTGTTTGTGTTTGGTATGCATTAGTTGTTTACTGGGCATCAGGGGAGCCTTTGTGACATTTCCATACATGTAAACAATGTATCCTGATCAAACCCACCCACCTTCATCACTCCCCCATCCCGCTCTGCCTTCTTAAGACAATTGCAGCAGGTTTCATTGTTCTATTTTCATACAGACAAATAAACTACATCAATCATATTTATCCTCGGGGACTTTTAGTTTTAAAATCAGGAAAGTCTCTTGGGCTGCTGGCTCAAGTCATATAGATTACCTAGCAAGCACGTGGTACTATCTTCCTAGTACCACAATTAAAAAAAAAAAAAAGTAAAGTCTTAAGCAAAACCCCTTCTTACAACTCCCTCTACACACCCAAGGCCCTGAACCGAGGCCATGAACCCCTTGCAGGTACTAACACCACCCTTAACCGCCTGTACACATTCACTACCCAAGTGACTACTTCCAGATCTCTAATAGATACACAATAGTAAATGCTTAGGCAGACAGATTCTTCCCTACAGAGAGTGGGACACATGCTTTGACAATAAAGAGCCCTACTTCCCTTATTTTGATGGTTGGTGCAGAGTAGGAGGTAAGAAATCATGGCTTAGTTTTAGGCATTTTCCTTCATGTCGTCTTTATTTTTAACTCCAGATCATTTCCTCCTTAGTCACTACCCAGAACTAGGGCCCCCCTCCCCCAAACTCAAGCCCAGTAGCTGAAAAGAAATTGTACTTTTCTCTAAATTGTATTGGTCTATGGGATTGGGACCTTAAAGCTTAAAACATAGCAAGGAATCAATCCAAACAAACCTGTATGTCAATGAAACAGTACAAAAGGTACACCAGTGAAAGGAATGGATGGATTCTTGGAAGAGAACCATGGACTTGGCCTGAAGCAAAAACGATTACAGATCTGAGACAATAGTCAAACACTATTAGTGGGAATGAAACCAGTTGCCATTTAGCAACAGTTATCAGCATTTAAAGGGAATGTTCTTGTAAAGTGGCACTGATTATTAGTAAAAATTGTAAAAATACACCCAGATTCATGTATGAGGATATTCACAGCATCATTTTTCATAAACTACATGAAAACAATAAACAGAAGGCTGAGGACCAGTGACTCATGCCTGTAAGCCTAGCTACTCCTACCTCAGGAGGCCAAGATCTGAGGATTTAAGTCCAATATCAGTCCAGGCAGGAAAGTACATGAGACACTTACCACCAACTAACCAGAAAGAAAGAGCGAGAGACAGAGGCTGGGAATGTGGCTTGATGGAAGAGTACTTGCCTAGCATGCATGAAACCCTGGGTTTGATTCCTCAGCAAAACAGGAAAAGCCGGAAGTAGCACTGTGGCTTAAATGGCAGAGTGCTAGCCTTGAGCAAAAGAAGCTCAGGGACAGTGCCCAGGCAATGAGTTCAAGCCCCAGGACTGGGAAAGGAAAGGAAAGGAAAGGAAAGGAAAGGAAAGGAAAGGAAAGGAAAGGAAAGGAAAGGAAAGGAAAAAAGGAAAGGAAAGGAAAGGAAAGGAAAGGAAAGGAAAGGAAAGGAAAGGAAAGGAAAGGAAAGGAAAGGAAAGGAAAAAGGAAAGGAAAGGAAAGGAAAGGAAAGGGAAAGGGAAAGGGAAAGGAAAGGGAAAGGGAAAGGAAAGGGAAAGGGAAGGAGGAAGGGGGATGGAGGGGGGAAGGGAGAGAGAGAAGGGTAAGAGGGAGGGAGGGAAGGAAGGATGAAGAGAGTAAGGAGAGATAGATACAGAGACAGACAGACAGATGGACGGACGGACAGACGGAAGGAAGGAAGCCAAAGAGGAGCTATGGCTCAAGTGGTAGAGTGCTAGCCTTAAGCAAAAAGCTCAGGGACTGTACCCAAGTCCGTTTAAGCCACAGGACTGGCAAACAAAAAAAAAAGTATGCAATACGCACACATATTTTACATGTACACACAAATACATGCACTTTTTACATGTCTACAAAGAAACAGAAGAGAAGGTGTCTGTTACTTCATAACTTCCACACTCAGAATTGTGTTACCATGATTATGGTACTGCTTTTATACCAAACAATAACCACAAACTAAACACATTTTCTTTTTATCATAAGTCTTATTCTGTAGATAAAATGGTCCCAATATAGCAGTTTTAAGTGAAGGAATAACTGAGTAGTAAATACATATGTCATACCAAATAAGTGTAAAGTACCAACAGTAGCACTATATAGCCAAGAGAACTACCTTGGGAAAGTCAAAGAACCAAGTTCTAACTCCAGCTCTGTCATTTCCTTGGCCTAAGCAAATTATACAAATTAAACAGATCTGACTGTTTCTATCAAATGAATATAATAAATAGCACTTATTGCCTAGGATGAGGATAAAGTATCTAGCAGAGCCTCACCCCAAAGCACACAACTAACAGTAGTCATAGTAAATAAAGTTGTCCCAGTGATATGCCCAATAAGAAGGTTCTGGATCCTTCTCCTAGTCCTCTCTTGATTTTATATCATCAATTCCTTTAACTTTTTTTCTTAACAGTGGTACTGATTATTAGTTTCTTATAATATAGATTATTAGGCCCACTGCCTTATCATTACAAAGACTTTATTTAAGGCTATAATTATGACCAAGTAATATAATAGTTCCCTGGCTTCCTCAATGTGAGAAAGGTCAGCTATGTCCTACAATAAGCCTCAGAAGATAAGTAGAGCCATGGGAGCAGAAAGCAAGGAGTAAGTTTTGGCTAAATTCTTTGGACCCAGACACAACAGCTAGGGGATCACTTACTCTGAGATCTTAAGCCCTCCAAATTGCCAGAGGAAATGTAGTTTACAAAGGCTTGTAGTTTCCAAAGGCTTGTCTGGTGGACTAAGTGGACAAATCAGCCAGACACTGCAACTTGTAACTGAAGATCAAAAATTCATTTCTAAAAACAGACGTTGGCACTTGCTACACAATCGTTCCAATGAGGCTAGATTAAAAGTATAGACAAGCATGCAGACACATGCCCATAATCAGAACTACTCAAGAAGCTGAGTCAGGTGGATCCTGAGTTTGAGGCCAGCCTGGGCAACAATGCAAGACCCTCCTCTCCAAAAAACAAGCCAACACTCTGGAGCTTCTCCAAGCAGGCTCAGAACAGCTAACTATTAGCTTTCAGAGCCGAAATAACAGGCCTCAGACTAAACAGATAATTATGCTTGATGTATAAAAACCTGTCACCAAGGACTGGGAGCATGGCTCAAGGCTCCAGTAGACTGCCTGCCTAGCAAGCATAAGGCCCAGAGTTCAAACCCCAGTACCAACACACACACACACAAAAGGGAAAGATCTTTCACTAATCTGTCATTTCTTCTATTTCTTTTTTAAGTCTGATGAAACCCGTAGCATTTCATGATCATCCTCTCTTAGAAACAGACATTCAGTTACACTGCCGTCTCTCTTTTGTTGACGTGCCCAGGCCTGCTCTGGTCCATCCTCTTGGCACCTCTCTAGGATACCAGGTTGTGTAGTAGAGAATGTGTGGACACTTCTGCTTATTCAATCTTTCCCAGTATTTCTGGATCTCAGAGGGCCTGGTGTTGAGCAACAAACCTGATGATAAAAAAGGAGCATCTCAGGGCTGGGAATATGGCCTAGTGGTAAAGTGCTCAGCTCATATACATGAAGCCCTGGGTTCGATTCCCCAGCACCACACATATAGAAAACGGCCAGAAGTGGCGCTGTGGCTCAAGTTGGCAGAGTGCTAGCATTGACCAAAAAGAAGCCAGGGACAGTGCTCAGGCCCTGAGTCCAACGCCCCAGGACTGGCAACAAAAACGAAACAAATAAACAAAAAGGAGCATCCCAGCGCTGAGAGGAAGGGAAATGAAGATTTCTGGATTGTGTCACCAACCTACAAGAATCTGGGTGGTTTCATAGCTTCCCCCTCAACAGTCCAATTTTCACATAATAGACAAAAACCAGCAATTCCTTGAGGCAACAGGCACCTGATTCTTCCAAAGGCATTTTTTTCCCCAGCAAATCCAAAGGTGGAAAAAAAAAATCCTAAACAACAACTTCAAATTCACAATGACTCAAACCACGAGTTCCTGTTTTCTGTGTCAGAGCAGTGATAAGCCAGAGAAATGACTCTTTATAATTAGGTACCAGAGCCCCATGGGCAGTGCCTGGTGAGGGAAGCACTTCTTCTAGGGACATCCTTTCCCTACCACACTCAAGTGTCGGGATTTTGCAGGGAGAAGTTCCTGCTTGCCTAGGGACCTCGCACACATGATCAGTCTCAAACCCTCCTTTTATCCCCATTTTTTAAGAACTAGCAAGCTTGGGCCTGGTGAATTGAATTTGGGGTTGACCTGAGTAGGTGCAGGACTGGGGGAACGGGGAGAGAGAGAGAGGAGAGAAGGGAAGAATGGGGGGAACGAAAGACCAGAAAGAGAAAAGGAGAGAAAGGAAAGAAAGAAGGAAGACTCTAGCAATTCACCTGACTCGACTAAGATCGCCAGGTTCAGGGGGCGGGGCAGGCCAGCACGATGGGCGCGGGTCCACGCGGGGAGCAGCGGGGACTTCCCCACCGCCAGTGCTCCTAAGGCAGGGATTCAGGGGGAAGCGCAAGAGGCGACCCAAGTGCGTCACGCCACGGGATACCGGGAGAGGAAGGGAGTTGTCGGGGGCCGGTGCACCACTCCACCTGACCCCCAAACTGGAGAAAGGGACTGACATGAATCCCTGACTCCCAGACAGTGGGAAAACCAAAGCAGACAATGGAGCCACCAGGAGGAAATGACAGAAGGAAGAGAAGCCTAAGTGTGGGGCACAGGGACCCGAGGACAGCCCGGGTGGAGGACTGGCCGGAGCGCGCAGAGGAGCGGGTGTGGATGACTCTGATCCCAGAGCCACGCTGCCCAGATCACTCGCGGCGACCCGCGTCCAGCCTCCCTCCCGCCAGCCCGGCTCCCCCGGCTCCCGCGCCCCGCACCGTGTTGTAGAACTCGGCGATGGCCGGCACGATGGTGTAGTTGTCCTCGCACCAGTCCACTTCCGAGCTGCCAGCCCGCAGCTGATCCCACCAGTGAGGGGAGCCCATGGCCGCCCTGGGGCACTGGAGCGCCCGCTCCCGCAGCGGAGGAAAGCCCAGCGTGGCTGCTCGGAGGCGGAACAGCCGCGGCCTTGGCTTTATTGCAGTTCGGGGCGGCCGCGGGATGTGGCGCCTCCCCCGCCGCCGGCCTCCCGGAGCTCAGCTCCGCCCCCTGGACGTGACCCGCTCGCAGACCCCTCCCCTGGCCCCGCCCACTGCCTGCTTCGGTCACGCCCACCACGAAGGCAGCTCACACGTGGGAGGAGTCGGGGACGGGGGTGTTCTGGGAGGGGGCGGATGCCTTCTTGGCCTGTCCAGCCTGTCCCCTGGCTCGGACTCGCAGACGCGCTGGGTTTGTGTAAAGAACTCCAGAGCCCTTCCGGGAAGCATTAGAAAAACCCAGCTGGATCCTTTGGACTCCAAGGGAATTTGTACCAATGTTGTTTCTGCACGTGGGATAACTGATCACTCGGTTCCCCAGAGGCCAGGAGTCGTCTGTTTGACAGGACTCACTGTCGTCACTGGAGCAGAAGGACCTTCTGGGTTGTAGACTTAGACCTGGCCACCCTCCCATCCGTCTAGCCCACCCACTCCGGTTAAAGTCCTTGTGCCGCTTTGTGAGCGTTCCTGCCTTTCCTAGCCTTTTAAAAGGGGGCCTTAGGCATAGAACCAATCATAGAGCCACCCAGAGGATGTAGTGTGGTAGGTGTGACATCTCAGGACACTCAAGAAATAATGACAAAAGTAACATGATGTGCCCATGCCCTTTGAAGAACATCAGTGTGTCATTTAGTGTTCCCAGCTCGGATCCTAAGGCTGATTCTGTGAGCACCCCCAGTCAGCAAAAATGTAGCAGGGCTTGAAACCTAATCCACACAGGATGGTCTAAAATCTGCGCCTAACCGCTTTGTTAGGTAGCCCAGGCTAACCTTGAACCTTCCAGATAACCCAATGCCTCCACTTTCCAAGTGCTGGGATAGCAGAAGTGCACCACCTCACCTGGGCATACCCAAGTCTAAAGGCAGGAAATACAAAATTTTATGTGCCAGTGATTCTCAAAGTATGGTTTCCTCTTTCAAAGAGTTCATAAGGTCAAAGTTCCTTTCCTGCTAACATTGTGATGTTTCTGCCTGCTTCTCTTATCTGTAAGTAGACACTGTACTTTCCCTGGAGTTTCAGCATGATATGTGATATGACACCTAATGGACATATGTTTGTGTAATGTTTGATATTAAAAGTCACAGCTTAAATACCCAGTGTGGTAGAAATTTAGATAGGACCACATAAACAAGTTATTTAGGGTCCTCAGTAAAATTCAGGAGTATAAAATAGAATCCAGGGCTGGGGAGATAGCCTAGTGGCAAGAGTGCCTGCCTCGGATACACGAGGCCCTAGGTTCGATTCCCCAGCACCACATATACAGAAAAACGGCCAGAAGCGGCGCTGTGGCTCAAGTGGCGGAGTGCTAGCCTTGAGCGGGAAGAAGCCAGGGACGGTGCTCAGGCCCTGAGTCCAAGGCCCAGGACTGGCCAAAAAAAAAAAAAAATAGAATCCAGAAGTGGTAGCACATATGTATAATCCTAGCATGCAGGAGACATGTAGCAGGATTTTGAGTTTGAGGCTAGCCTAGGCTGCCTAGCAAGACTGTGTCACAAAAATATCTTTTTTTAAGTGTAAGAGGGAACATCAGTCAAAAAATATTGGGAGTCTCTGTTAAAAAGAAAACTAAGCCAGGCTCTGGTGGCTCATGCCACTAGCTACTCAGGAGGCTGAGATCTAGGGATAGTGATTCAAGGGCAGCCTAGGCAGGGAAGACCTTGAGACTCTTATATCCAATTAACTACCAGAAAACCAGAAGTGGTTCTATGGCTCAAAGTGGTAGAGTACTAGCCTGAGCAAAAAGAGTTCAGGGACAGTGCCCAGGCCCCCGAGTTCAAGCCCATGACCAATAACAACAACCAAAAAAACCCAAAAAACCCTATTCCCCATTAAACTATTTGTAATGTTTTCACCACTTAGGATTTTAAAATATTTATTGACTGATTTTGATTTAAACATGCACTTGCTATATCATTCTTATATGTACACAGAAAGAAAAATATAGGCAAAAATGTATTTAATGAATTCTTGACATTCAGTTCTGTATATTTCAGAATCAGTTCCAACTCATGGCCATGATATCTGCATTCCACACATGTGTCTTCTATGTCCTACTTAGCACAGGCTGAAAAGTCAAGAGATTTTTCAGTTGGCTCTTATTTCTATTTCTTAAGAATATTCCAGGGGCTGGGGATATAGCCTATTGGCAAGAGTGCCTGCCTCGGATACACGAGGCCCTAGGTTCGATTCCCCAGCACCACATATACAGAAAACGGCCAGAAGCGGCGCTATGGCTCAAGTGGCAGAGTGCTAGCCTTGAGCGGGAAGAAGCCAGGGACAGTGCTCAGGCCCTGAGTCCAAGGCCCAGGACTGGCCAAAAAAAAAAAGAATATTCCAATAATTCCAAAAACAAGGAATGTACTCTTTACCTGACTTATGTACCCCTCTGTATATTATCCTTATAGTAACAATAAAAAAAAATTCCAGTATTACTTTCTTGCAAGCTACTCACACAAGTTTTAATTCTAGGACTTTCTTGATCTTACACAAAGGTGTTGAGAGAAGGTTTTCAAGCAATATAGTATGCTTCTTTTTCTTATATTATTTGTTGAGAGAGCCATGGAGACAACAGTTGCTGAACCATCCCATAACAAATCTGTAAGTTTGTGCAGATGACACAGTGACACACCACCAAGCCCAGTGAGATCATAAACCATCACCCATTGTAAACAAATCAGGACTGCAGAGATGTGACAAGGAACATTTTTAGCACCAATAACATGTGAATTCCACAAAAAATGTATCCTCTCTCTCAGTCTCGCTGAGCGAGTCTTAGGCTTTATTTGTCTGCCATAGGAACTTATTATCAGTAACAATCTAGTTCAAAAACCCAAATTCTTCTCTCTTGGAAAGAGAGAGATGCTATCCCACTCCCTCTCTTCTTATTCATAGAACTAGAAACCCAATTAATATGAGTTGATTAACAAAGGACATAAAAGTTGTGTTAATTTCACATGTGCATGGGGAATCATCACAAGCAAGTCAGGTCCAAAGCAATGGCTGAAACATGATAATTTATACTTTTATGGACAAAGAAATCACTGTGCAGGAATGATAAGAAAATTCTGTATCTCTGGAGTAGGTAGCAAGGTCTAGGGATGTTCCTAAGAGATATACAAAGGTAGAGGGATATAGAAGGCAGTAGAAAATAAGGGTTACTAAAAGAATTTGTTCGGGCTGGGAATATGGCTTAGCGGTAGAGTGCTGGCCTTGCATGCATGAAGGCCTGGGTTCGATTCCTCAGAACCACAGAAACAGAAAAAGCTGGAAGTAGTGCTGTGGCTCAACTGATAGAGTGCTATCTTTGAGCAAAAAGGAAACCAGGGACAGGGCTCAGGCCCTGAGTCCAAGCCCCAGGACTTTCAAATAAGAAAAGAACTTGTTCAAGTTCACTGAAGCCCAAATTACGAGTCTCAAGTGATCACACAGCAACTTTCTAGTCCTTGTATAGGAAGGACACACACACACCTCCCCCAAAAATCTTACTGTTCGTCCTTTCTTTCTTCTTCCCTTCCTTCCTTCCTTCCTTCCTTCCTTCCTTCCTTCCTTCCTTCCTTCCTTCCTTCCTTCCTTTCTTTCTTTCTTTCTTTCTTCCCTTCTTTCTTCCTCCCTTCCTTCCTTCCTTTCTCTCTCTCTCTCTCTCTCTCTCTCTCTCTCTCTCTCTCTCTCTCTCTCTCTCTCTCTCTCTTTCTTTCTTTCTTTCTGTTCTGGGATGCAAATTTAGGGGCCGGAGTACACTATGCAAGTGTTATACCACCCCAAAGGAATTTTTAGTTCGCTGCATGTAGAGAAAGACCAGGCAAATGATCATTTCGGAAGTGATGTCAACTCAAAATAGTCAATATACCAAACTCCTTCACTGCTTAATTTCTTTCTCATTACTGCAGAGATCATGTTCCAGCCAGCAGGCTATGCGTGACTGGAAGAAGATGAAAGTTAGGTTCTTCCAAGACAGCAGTGTTGGGCTTTTGGTGACTGATAAAAATTTTCTGATATTAATACTTTCAGTAATTAATAATTTAATACCAGAGCTTATCATTAGGAAACTGACTTAGAAATATTTATATTAATATGTTATATTCATAGGATGCCTTAGCAACTATTCTTAATCGTTTAGTAAGAAATTCTGATGCCTTCTGTAAAGTCTGTGGGTGGGGGAAGGGAAGGCATGGCAAGGGAGCAAAGCCCAGGTGTGTTCTAATGTTCAGTTTGCTTATGGTGCCTTTGGTCTAAATGTTAATCATTGCTACAGATCCATGATAGAGCAGGTTTTGAGAACAGCCCTTGCAAGGAAGTCAGATCACCCATCTCTCCCTCTTATTATAACAATATTTACTTACTCTATTATCTGATAGTAAATATCCAGTTCAGCTGGTTCCACAAGTGGAAATTATCAAGTAATAAAGTCATCTTTGCAAAAAAATGCATACATTTGAGTACATGAAGCAAGAAGTGACTGGTCAAGGGTGACATTTTCTGAATTGTCCTCCTTGGCTGGGATTTTCTGCAGTCATCTTTGAGGCACACTGTTTAGACCCGTGATTCTCATGAGCAGACCAGCAGCATTGGTGTCCCTTGAGCACTTGTGTCCCTTGAAACAGAAATGCACACTGGTCCTCGCCCTAGACTCACTGCCAGAAGGTGGAGTGGAATGTTGTTATCTGGTTTAACAAGAGTTTGGGTGATTCTGGCTCTTGCTCAAGTTTGAGGAACGGTCTGAAGGCTCCTTCACAAACCGGTATTTTCCAGTTGAACACTGCATCCTCAACAAGGTGCCACCGTTCACTGGGTCAGGGGCCCAGTACTTGTTTGCTTACAGGCTCTTGGTGGCCACTTTCTGACATTGCCAGTAGGCCTCTGGAAGTGCTTTCGTGCTTTCTTGAACCTGCACTAGAAAACCACAATGTTATGACTGGGTATATGATAAATGTAAGTGGATTCTGCTTAGAAGCCTGACACTTTGCCTATGCTTAAAGAGCATGGAATTAGTTATGTTTTGTCTGCTGCTTCTGTAAAGATAAGGCATTGTTTTATTAACTATAGCTTGAAAATGTAACAAAGTTTTTTGAGACAGTCTTATTATATAGCCTCAGCTGGCCTCCAACTGTGATCCTGCTGCCTCAGTTTCCTCATTTCTGAGTTTATCAGCTTGCTCCACCTCACTTGGCATTAACAAGCATTTTTGTTTTCTTTTCTTTTTCTATATTTATTTATTTGTTTGTTTGTTTATTTTCCATCCCTGGGGCTTAGACTCAGGGCCTAAGCACTGCCCTTGGCATCTTTTTGCTCAAGGCTAGCACTCTACCACTTGAGCCACAGCGCCACTCCCGGCCTTTCCTGTGTATGTGGTACCGAGGAATCAAACCCAGGGCTTCATGCAAGAAAGGCAAGCACTGTACCACTAAGCCACATTCCCATCCCATGCCTTCAGTTTTTAAGAACTTCCATAATTACTTCCACAGTGGCTGTACTAATTTCCATTCTCACCTACAGTGTATAAAGGTTCCTAGTTTTACTCTCAACAGCATCTCCTATTGTTTGTTATCTTGATAGCCATTTTGAGAGTGGAGGAGGAATGGAATCACAATGATGTTTTGATTTAAATTTCCTTTATTTCTTCATAAATTTATTATATATTTACGCTTTATTTTAAAATTGTTCATTTGCCCATTTATCTATTGTTTTATTTCTTATTTTAGTGCTTAGTTTTTAGAGCTTTCTATTTGTCCTGAGTATTAAATTCTGCAGAGATTTTCTCACATCTTGTGTGTCTCCCTTTGATTCTGGTAATTGTTTCCTTGCTGTGCAGAAGCTCTGTATTTAATACAATCCAATTTTTATACTTTTCTTATTTTCTGAGCAACTGAGGTTCTTTTATTTAAAAAAAAAAATCATTTCTTGGGCTGGGGATATGGCCTAGTGGCAAGAGTGCTCGCCTCATATACATGAAGCCCTGGGTTCGATTCCCCAGCACCACATATATAGAAAATAGCCAGAAGTGGCGCTGTGGCTCAAGTGGCAGAGTGCTAGCCTTGAGCAAAAGGAAGCCAGGGACAGTGCTCAGACCCTGAGTCCAAGGCCCAGGACTGGCCAAAAAAAAAAAAAAAATCATTTCTTGCACCTATATTTCTAAGAGCATTTTAAAAAGCATTACTTTCACTTATATTTTCAAGAACTCTACTTATGCTTTTATGTAGTAGTTTCAAACTTTCTGTTGAGATCTTTAAACATCTGGAAGTGATTTTTTTTAACAGAGTAGAAAAATAGGGGTCTAGTTTGTCTTCTACATGCAGATACTGTTTTTCTAACACCATGTGTTGAAGAAACTATCTTTTCAAAATAAGTTTTGACATCTTTGTCAAAGGCCAATTTCTTAAATAAAAGATGAACAAACCTATAGGACTTTTAAAAGACATAAAAAAAAAAAAACAGTGGCAAACCAGGCTCCAGTGGCTCATGCCTGTAATTCTAGCTACTCAGCCCGAGGAAGAAAAGTTGGTGAGACCCATATCTCCAATGAACCACCAGAAAACCAGAAGTAGTGCTGTGGCTCAAGTGGTATAGCACTAACCTTGAGTTGAAGAGCTCAGGGATCGTGCCCAGGACCAGAGTTCAAGCCCTACCACTGACAGAAAAAAAAAAAAAAAAAAAAAAAAAAACAAGATTTTGACCTAGGATGAGAATATTAAAAATACCTGTTAGGACAATTATGGATTGTGAACATTGGCTATTTGATGAAATCCAGGCATTCTTATTGATTTGGGGGTGATTTGTTGATAGTGTTACAGATATGTTTTAAAAGGAGAGGCTGGGACTGGGAATGTGCCTTAATGGTAGAGTACTTGCCTAACATGCATGAAACCCTGGGTTTGATTTCTCAGTACCACATAAAAAGAAAAAGCCAGAATGGTGCTGTGGCTCAAGTGGTAGAGTGCTAGCCTTGAGCAAAAAAAAAAAAAAAAAAAAGCTCAGGGACAGAGTCTAGGCCCTGAGTTCAAGCCCCAGGACTGGCAAAAAATAAAGTATAAATAAATAAATAAATGGAGAGGCTTCCCAAAGACATATACTGTGATTCCACTTTTGAAGCATTCTAGGGAAGATAAAACTACTGGAATACATACACTGGGAATGGAAGGGGAGTTCACTGCAAATGCGTGTGGGGGAATGTGGAGAAGTGGTAAAACTGTTCTTTACAAAGATTGTAATAACTACATGACTTTATGAGTTACTAAAACTTCAGGACTGGGGCTGGGAATATGGCCTAGTGGCAAGAGGGCTTGCCTTGTATGCATGAAGCCCTGGGTTCGAGTCCTCAGCACCACATATATAGAGAACAGCCAGAAGTGGCTCTGTGGCTCAAGTGGTAGAGTGCTAGCCTTGAGCAAAAAGAAGCCAGGGACAGTGCTCAGGCCCTGAGTTCAAACCCCAGGACTGGCCAAAAGAAAAAATAATAATAAAATAAATAAAACTTCAGGACTATATTTTGTAAAAGCTTTACTGTATGTATATTATACCTCAATAAACCTGACCAAACCCAAAAATAAACCAAAAAGGAGAACTGTACTTTAGAGACATAAACTGAAATATAGATTAAATATAGTATCTGAGATTTGGAATGAAGTAATGGGGAATGGTGTTGATTTGAAGTATGGATGGAGTGTTATGCCCAGATTTGGGGTCCCCAAAGACCACCAAGGAGCTGATTCCGATGCAAACACACAAGAGTCTTAATTGCAAACTTGAGCCTGGACTCATAACCATCACCGACGCAGCGGATCTGGATTGAGAGCCCCGACCCTTCAGTTAGCAGGGTTTATAAATGTAAAAGCGTAGCACAGATGTAGGGGCTTGACACCGGCGGTAGAGTAAGCAACAAACAAGCAAGTGTTGCACAGATGTAGGAAGTTGACACAGGGGGTAGAGCAAATAACAAGCAAGCCGAGCGAGAAAGATGGCGCCGACAGAGTAGGGAGGCACCCCGACTCGCCCCAACTGAATAGCGAGCTGGGAACTCCAACACCCAACACCCCATCAAGAACCCAGCAAAACCAGCAGCCAGAAGCAGTGGAGAAACACAGGAAAACAAAAAGGAGCAAAAAAGAAGAGCCGAAAACCTACACGGAGCCGGAGAATCTCCGGGGCACCCTCCCCCCACCAGCCGATCCTGGCCCAAACAGAGCCAGGCTGGGAAAGAGGAACCCGGCGATCGGCAGACAGGCTGCCGGGACCGCAGAATTCAGATAGCGGGAGACCCCACGGTCACTAGGGAGGGTGCGGACCAAGACACACCGGCAGCGACGAGAAGTTCGGGTCCACACCGGGTTCAGACAGGGGAACCCAGCGTGGCAGGAGGGAACCGGAGAAGCCACCACGACACTTCGCCACCCCCTGAGGGACCAACGGCTGCGCGGGACACACACACAATCCAGGATCAATGAGTCCCCCATTACCCCCTCACCCAACGGGAGACCAGCTATCAGAGACCCAAGCCCTACAAAGAAGCTAGATCTCCCTCCCTCCCCCTCCCCACCCCGTGGGAACAAAGAACCCCCAAATCAGGCGGGAAGCTCCCTTCGGGCGCTGGGAAGTCAGTTTAGCAGGGGAAGGGCAGAGCAGCCCCAAGGCCCCACAGGTTCCTGAACTGGCAGAACCCGCCCTGCCCCCTTCCCAACAGGGGCCGGGGGACGGCCGACAGTGCAAGCCCCACCCGAGGCGCCTAGACCTCGCGGACTCTTAAACTAAAATCACAGGCGCTGGTGGGCAATACCAGCCCAGCAGGGACACCTGGGCCTGATCACGTCCCTCCCTCGCAGCGGAGGTGAGGTCTGAGGGTGCTAACCCACACCTGGACAGTCGATCCCACTGGGCCCCACACATACCACCCCTCCAACGTACTTGTGGGAGGGCGCAAACACAGCCCAACAACCCGGGGCTCGCTCTGGGAGGCGTACCCCGCTAAAGTGGACGGGGCCACAGCGCCAGAGCCTGTTGTAGCGGGCACACAGTGCACAGGAGGGCGGGACCCCCTGGCAACAGCGCCCACTCTGGTAGGCGTACCCTGCACTGGTGGGCGGGGCCACAGCAGCAGCACCTGCTGCCGTAGACACACCTACATAGGAGGGAGGGCAGAGCTACAAACCAAACCTGAGAAGCTATCCACAGATCTCCAGATGCGCAAATCACAAAGAAACATAACACAGTTCATCAAAGGGCAAGCCAACTCGCCAGCTCCAAAAAGCAGCACGACTGAAGAGGAGATGGAGATTAAAAAAGCAAATGAGGCCATGTTAACAGGAATGATGGAAAGCATCAGAAATGAAATCAGAAAACAATTCCAGGACTTTAGAGCGGAAATCTTGAAGGACACCCAGGAAGCCAAGAAAGAAATGGAAGCAAAAATGGATACAAAAATGGATCCTTTAAAGAAAATCTTCACATCCTGAGAATTGAAATGCATGAAAAAATAGATTTAAAATACAACTCTTTAAAGGAAGAAATTTCCACGATCAGAGCTGATCTGACAACCATAAATAGCTCTCTGACATCCATAAACTCCGCAATTGAAACCATAACACAAAGAGTGGACCATATGGAATCCAGAATCTCTCGCCTAGACGATGAAGCAGCCGACAACAACCAGAAAATGACCACACTCCAAGAAAAGGTGAAGCTTCAGGGCAGACTAATCCAGGAACTAATGGACAAAGACAAGAGATATAATCTGCGCATAATTGGAATAGAAGAAGGAGCCGAATACCAGAACAGAGGGCTTAATCATGTTCTCAATAAAGTTATTGCAGAAAACTTCCCCAATCTCACAGGGAACCCCATCCAGGTAACTGAAGCCTATAGGACACCTGGCAGGCCAGACCCCAGAAAAGCCACCCCAAGGCACATAATATTCAAGACTACAGACCTCAATATTAAAGAGCAAATTCTGAATTCAGCCAAAGCGAAGAAAGAAACTTTCTACAATGGGAAGAGGACTCGAATAACAGCTGACTTATCCACACAAACTTACCAAGCACGAAGTGAGTGGAAGAACACCATCCAAGTACTTCAGGCTAACAATTTGCAACCTCGGATCAAATATCCAGCGAAATTGGAGTTCACATTTGAAGGGAGAACCAGATCTTTCCACACCAAAGAGGAGCTAAAGGAGTATGTGAATAAAAAACCAGCCCTACAGCGAATTCTAAGAGGGGAGCTCCACCCAACAGAGATCGTAAAAGACACACAGACAGAATCAGAAAGAAACTACAATAGCCAAAGTCCAACAGAAAGAACAGCTCACTAAAGACAAGAAAAAAAAAAAGAGGAAAAAACAGCCCAACAAGAAAATGGAAGGAGAAAATACACCCTTATCCTTGATCTCTTTAAATATAAATGGTTTAAACTCCCCGATAAAGAGGAGCAGACTGGCAGAATGTATTCGCAAACAAAAAGTTGATATCTGCTGTCTACAAGAGACCCACCTTACAGCAAGGGACAAAAACAGGCTTCGAATGAAAGGATGGAGCAAGATCTACCAAGCAAATGCACCCACCAAAACAGCAGGTGTAGCCATCCCGATCTCAGACAAGCTGGACTTCTCATTAAAATCAACCCAAAAAGACAAAGAAGGACACTACATATTAATACAAGGAAAAATCCAGAATCAAGACATCACGGTGATAAATGTATACTCACCGAACAAAAGAGGCCCTACATATGTCAAGCAAATTCTCACAAAATTACAGTGCAAGTTAGACGCAAACACAATCATAGTGGGTGACTTTAATACCCCTCTCTCTCCAAGAGACAGATCCAACACCCAGAGGATTAGCAAGGGAGCTGAGGACCTAAATAACAGCATTTCCCAAATGGATCTGACAGACCTACATAGAACCTTCCACCCTACAGAGACCCAATACACCTTCTTTTCAGCAGCCCATGGATCATATTCCAAAATAGACCACGTCATAGCCCACACAAAGAACCTCAGCAAATACAAAAGTATTGATGTCATCCCATGTATTATATCTGATCACAGTGGATTAAAGGTAACCCTCAACAACAAAGGATACCACAGAGGCTATACACACTCTTGGAGGCTAAACCCCACACTGCTATTCAACACTTGGGCCACAGACCAAATTAAAGATGAAATCAATGAATTCATAAGCCACAATGACAATGAAAACACATCACAAAGAAACCTATGGGACACAGCTAAGGCAGTACTGAGGGGCAAGATCATTGCCCTCAGCACTCACATTAAAAGAATGGAAGCAGAGCAGGTGAATAACCTCACGATGAAACTAAAACAACTGGAGAAACAAGAAATGACAGAATCTAAAACGACTAGGAGGGGAGAGATCACAAAGATTAAAGAAGAGATAAATCTGATTGAAAATAGAAAGACCATTCAACAAATAAATAAGACTAAAAGCTGGTTCTTTGAGAAAATAAACAAAATTGACAGACCCCTTGCAAGACTTACAAAACAAAGAAGAGAAGAGACTCATATACGTAAAATCAAGGACTCCGCCGGAAAAATTACAACAAGTACACACGATATTCAAACAATCATAAGGAGCTATTTCCAAAACCTCTACTCAGCAAAAAAACAATAATTTTACAGAAATGGATCAATTCTTAGAGAAGTACAAACTGCCCAAACTGAACCAAGAAGAAATAAGTCAACTAAATAAACCAATAACTTACAGTGAGATACAGGAGGTAATCAAGAACCTCCCTACTAAGAAAAGCCCAGGCCCAGATGGATTCACCAACAAATTCTACAAAACCTTTAGTGAGGAGCTAATACCAATACTCCTCAAACTCTTCCGCAAAATAGAAACAGAGGGAAAAATCCCAAACTCATTCTACGAAGCTAATATCATACTCATTCCCAAACCAGGCAAAGACCCAACAAAAAAAGAGAACTACAGACCAATATCGCTAATGAACACAGATGCAAAGCTCCTCAATAAAATATTAGCTAACAGGATCCAGAAACTGATCAAGAAAATTATACATCATGACCAAGTAGGCTTCAACCCACAGTCACAAGGATGGTTCAACATCCGTAAATCAATCAACGTAATTCACCACATAAACAGATCTAAAATTAAGAATTACATTGTTATCTCAGTCGATGCCCAAAAAGCCTTTGACAAAATACAACATCCATACCTATTAAAAGCTTTGGAGAGAACAGGAATAGATGGAACATTCCTCAAAACAATAAAAGCCATATACAACAGACCAACTGCTAATATCATATTAAATGGAGAGAAACTTAAATCATTCCCCCTAAACTCAGGAACAAGACAAGGATGCCCACTCTCCCCACTTCTTTTCAACATAGTGCTGGAATCCCTAGCCATAGCAATAAGGCAAGAGGAGGACATCAAAGGCATCCACATCGGCAAGGAAGAAATCAAGTTACCCCTATTCGCAGATGACATGATCTTATATCTGAAGGACCCAAAAAACCTCAGTACCCAAACTCCTACACCTAATAAACCAATTTGGCAAAGTAGCAGGATACAAAATCAATCCACAAAAGTCAGCAGCTTTTCTGTACACCAGCAATATACAAACAGAAAAGGAAATTTTGGAAACAATTCCATTTACAGTAGCCAAAAATAGAATAAAGTAGCTAGGGATCAACTTAACCAAGGACATGACAGACCTATTTAATGAAAACTATAAAAATCTAATAAGAGAAATCAAAGAAGACACAAGGAGATGGAAAGACCTCCCATGCTCATGGGTAGGCAGAATCAATATAGTGAAAATGGCCATATTGCCCAAATTGTTATACAAATTCAATGCAATCCCTATCAAAATCCCAGCCACATTCTTCACTGAAATAGAGAAACCAATCCATAAATTCATACGGAACAGCAAAAAACCTAGAATAGCCAAAGCAATTCTAGGCAAAAAAAAAAGCAGTGTAGGAGCTGTTTCACAATACCAGACTTCAAGCTCTACTACAAGGCCATCATAACAAAAACAGCATGGTATTGGTATAAAAACAGATCAGAAGACCAATGGATTAGAATTGAAGACCCAGAAATACAACCACAATCTTACAGCCAACTGATATTCGACAAAGGAGCTAAAGACATACAATGGAATAAACATAGCCTCTTCAACTACTGGTGCTGGGAGAACTGGGCAGCCATATGCAGAAAACTCAAAGTAGACCCAAACCTATCACCATGCACCAAGATCAACTCAAAATGGATCAAGGACCTCAATATCAGACCTGAATCCTTTAAACTACTGAAGGACAGAGTAGGAAAGACGCTAGAACTTACAGGCACAGGAAGGAACTTCCTGAATAGAGTCCCAGGGGCACAACAAATAGGGGAAAGACTCGACAAATGGGACTACTACAAATTAAAAAGTTTCAGCACAGCTAAGGACATAGCCACCAAAATAGAAAGACAGCCAACGATATGGGAAAGGATATTTACCAGCACAGCAACAGACAAAGGCCTGATATCTGTCATCTACAGAGAACTCAAAAAACTAAGCCCCTCCAAGCCCAATAAACCAATTAGGAAATGGGCAAAAGAGCTAAAGAGAGACTTCACAAGAGAAGATATAAAGAATGGCAAAGAAACACATGAGGAAATGCTCAACATCCTGGTAGTAAAGGAAATGCAAATAAAAACAACCCTGAGATACCACCTCAACCCAGTTAGAATGGCCTATACTCTGAACTCAGGCAACAACAAATGCTGGAGGGGGTGGGGGGAAAGAGGAACCCTTCTCCATTGTTGGTGGGAGTGCAAATTAGTACAACCACTTTGGAGAACAGTATGGAGGTTTCTCAAAAAGCCCAATATAGACCTACCCTATGACCCAGCCATACCACTCCTACGCATCTATCCTAAACAGCAAAACCCAAGATATCAAAAAGACATTTGTACTTCCATGTTATCATGGCACAATTCACAATAGCCAAAATATGGAAACAACCCAGATGCCCCTCCACAGACGAATGGATCCAAAAAATACGGTACTTATACACAATGGAATACTACATAGCGATTAGGAATGGTGAAATATTGTTATTCGCAGGGAAATGGTCAGAACTCGAACAATTAATGTTGAGGGAGACAAGCCTAGAACACAGAAACAAAGGGGCATGATCTCCCTGATATATGACTGTTAACAAAAGGAGACAGAGAGACAGTAGAGACCAAGTCTGTGAAACCAAAAACTGCTTGTCAAATAGTATTCCCCACAGGATTGGGGCAGCGACCCAACAGTATGTAACTAAAACCAAACAATTACTCAACATATAAAGGTCAAAAATTGACCTCTCAGGAGAATACAATAGCTCAAAAGCTAGGTATGTATGTTCATATAAGACTACTGTTGACATATGGTCTAATATCGACATTACATTTAAAGCCCTAGACGAACTTTCTTGGGTGTGGCCACGTGGCTACTGTATATGTTTTTGATACATTGTATATTGTATATATGTCTACCGGACCTAGAGAAGAGATAGAAAAACAGGACGTAAGATATCACAAGAAATGTACACACTGCCCTACTATGTAACTGTACCCTTTTTGTACAACACCTTGTCAAAAAATTTGTGTTCAATTAATAAACAAATAAATTAAAAAACAAACAAACAAACAAGCCACTTACAGAAGCAGAATTTTGGGGTCAGGTTGACCTAATAATCAAGATGGAGCCAGCTCTATTCCTCCCAACATTTCCTACCATGTTTCCCTAATCAAGATGGAGCCAGCTCTATTCCTCCCAACATTTCCTACCATGTTTCCCTAATCAAGATGGAGTCAGCTCTACAACAGGAGGAACTGTGGCTGCAAATAGATGACTGTTAAAATTAGGATCAGGGACAATACTCTGTACTTTGTAGATGCTTAAAATTTTGTCATGGGATGGCGCATGGCTCAATTGGTAGATCCCTAGAGCATGAGCAAAAATGTCAGATACTAAATTTGCCTCTCAATCTCCATCGTGTGTGTATGTGTGTATGTGTCATGAGGCTTGAACACAAGCCTGGACACTGTCCCTGAGCTTTTTTGCTCAAGGCTGGTGATCTACCACTTGGGCCATACCTCTACTTTTGGCTTTCTGGTGGTTAATTGGAGATGAATCTCATGGACTTTCCTCCCTGGGCTGGCTTCAAATAGTGATCCTCATGTCTCAGCCTCCTGTGTAGCTAGGATCACAGACATGAGCCATGGGCACCCAGTTCCATCATAATTTTTTTTTGGCCAGTCTTGGGGCTTAAAATTAGGACCTGAGCACTGTCCCTGAGCTGCTTCTGCTCAAGGCTAGCACTCTACTACTTGAGCCACAGCGCCACTTCTGGCTTTTTCTGTTTATGTGATGCTAATGAATGGAACCCAGGGCTTCATGTATGCTAGGCAAGCACTCTACCACTAAACCACATTCCTAGCCCACATCATAAATATTTTAAGAAGCAAAAGACATATTAAGTTGTCCTCCAAGGTGCCAGGTATCTGCGGATAGCAGAAATTCAAGTTGGTAAGTGAGCACATGTATCTCAATTCCGGCTGAACTTGTGGTTACCTCTGTGCTTCATTCCAGAGAGACTGGCATCCGGAGGTCATCCCTGACTGAGGAAGCCCTCAGTAAACAGCCCCTGAGAGAGGAGCACTTTCTGTAGGAAGGGCCCTGAAACCAGGGAGGCTCTGGTAAACAAGCAGACTGTCAGCAACCTGGGTGGGTCCCAGTGGTTGAGTGTCCTCAGACTCTCTGGAGCCAGGAAATTAGAAAGGTCAGGGACTGGTTGGTGCCCTGACCACAATCCATATGGGCTCTTGAGAATGGGCTATGAGAAAGTTGGCATCAGCACCTCAGAAACTGCCTGTTATGTCTACTGCCAAGTTGTGTAGTGGCCTGTACACTTCAAGCTTCTTCACTCTGCCATCTCCAGTGCCTGTGAAAAACCAAGTGACACCCTGAGGAAATGGAGGGGCACTGGAGAAAGATGTGTGGATAAAGAAGGCCAGATTTGGGTAAAGTGTAACTAAGAGGAAGGTGACATTTGATAGACAGGACAGAAACTTGAAGAAGAACTATAGGATGTTCCTTTGGCGTAGAAGATTGTGAGGCAAATTTAAGCCTAAAGAAAATGATCTTGAGAGGCTGGGGATATGGCCTAGTGGCAAGAGCACTTGCCTCGTATACATGAAGCCCTAGGTTCGATTCCCCAGCACCACATATACAGAAAATGGCCAGAAGTGGCGCTGCGGCTCAAGTGGCAGAGTGCTAGCCTTGAGCAAAAAGAAGCCAGGGACAGTGCTCAGGCCCTGAGTCCAAGGCCCAGGACTGGCAAAAAGAAAGAAAGAAAAAAAGAAAATGATCTTGAATAGAAACATTTGTAATGTGAAAGAAAAAAAAGAAGTTAATAAAATTCAATCCTAAAGAATATGGGAAGGGATGGAATTGTAAATTCATGCTCTTTCAATTTACATGGAAAGAAGAGATGGCATGTAATTGTCTATTTATCCTGGCATTCTCTCCATCTTCAGTAGATGCCCACTTGCCCCCTTTCCCCAAACTCATTCAGATGGCTGCCATGGAACAGCACTGTGACCTGATCCTGGGGTTACAGTCATTGATCCAGGAGCTAGTCTTGACCCTAGCTGGCTAGGCAGAATGCCCTGATGGGAATTTGCAATAAGAATCGAGCTCTTCCCATTCCTTCTGGTTGCCTAATGAAATGGAGATGTACATTTGGTCACTCTTGTAGCCTGTTCTGCCAGATGGATGGAAGTATTTCCAGAAGTGGTTCACAATGGCAGAGCTTAATAATGCACTCAAAGAGAGCTGGAAACAAGAGAACATCCAGATGGGAAAGAATCTCTGGCTCCAGCTATTCCTGGTGATTCAGCCCCAGACAAAGGTGCCCAAGTGACCACAGAACTTTAATACTATAGGCATGTTTTTGCTTAATGTTGTTTTAATTGGGTCCTAATAGCAGTCTATGCTAAGAAAGAGGGGAATGTGAAATGTACGCATATATAAACACCAGGACATATTTGGAGGATGAGGGAAGATGAAGCAATTCATCTTTTTGCTCAAGGCTAGCACCGTACCACTTTGAGCCACAGCTCAACTTCTGGTTTTTGACTGGTTACTTGGAGATGAGAGTCTCACTATGACTCCCCCCCCAAGCTAGCTTTGAACCACGAGTATCATATCGCAGCCTCCAGAGTGGCTGGGATTACAGGCAAGCCACCAGCATCCCACTTTATCTTTTTTAGCAGAGGCAAAAATCTGAAATGTAGGGTTTGTATCTTCAGGTAGGGGCAGTCATTGCCAGGAAAGTTACAAGCTAGTCACTAAAAATCAAAGAGCTTTAACCTTATTAGCAATGCATCCCGGGAGAAAACAATACAGCAGGGAAGAATTCTTTTCACACAAAGTTTTAGTTCATTATAGCAGAGATTGCATGGTGAAACAGAGCAGATAGGCTGTGTTGGTTGGCTCTCTTGGCTGCTCCTTGTATTCCATCTGGGGCCCCAGCCTATGGGTGGTATTGTCCACATTCAGGGCAGTCTTCTTCACTTGGTTAATCCTCTCTGGAAACAGCCTCAATGCTAAACCCAGAGTTGGGTTTAATTACTTTCCTAGGCTCTTTTCAATCCAACCAAGTTAACAAGATTATCCATCCCAAAATGTGAATCATACTTCCATATAACTATTGAAAAAAGAAAGGAAAGAGCCTGGCAGTTGGCTCAGCCCTGTAATCCTAGCTACTTAGGAGGCTGAGATCTGAGGGTTATGTTTCAAAGCCAGTCTGGGCGGGAAAGTCCTTGAAACTTTTATCTTCAATTAATCACAGAAAAAACTGGAAGTGGTGCTGTAGCTCGTGTGGTAGAGTGCTAGCCTTGAGCAAAAAGACCTTAGAACAGTACTCAGACTCAGAGTTCAAAGCCCAGGACCAGCACAAAGAAGGAAGGAAGGAAGGAAGGAAGGAAGGAAGGAAGGAAGGAAGGAAGGAAGGAAGGAAGGAAGGAAGGAAGGAAGGAGAGAGGAGAGATACAGTTACAGGGAAAAATGTATACTTATTATGCAGGGCTAATTTTCCTTATATAATGGACATTAACAATCCAATAGAAAAGGAACAGAAGATATAAACAAAAATATATGAAAAAATCCTTAACCCATAGGAATATACCTATTAATTAAAACTACATTGAAGTGCTTATTTCCCCTAGAAAACTGACAAAAATCTCAAAAGTTTATTCATACATGGCAAGACAAGAGCAGCAGGCATTCCTACATATTACAAGTGGGGTATAAATTGGAACAAACCTACAGACAGCAATTTCACAGAATCTAGCAAAATCACAATGCATGAACACTTTAACCAGGTAATTCTGCTTCTAGAAATTACATTTGGGGCTGGGAATGTGGCTTAGTGGTGCTTGCCTAGCATGCATGAAGCCCTGGGTTAGATTCCTCAGTACAACATAAACAGAAAAGGCTGGAAGTGGTGCTGTGGCTCAAGTGGTAGAATGCTGCCTTGAACAAAAGCTCAGGGACAGTGCCCAGGATCTGAGTTCAAGCCCCAGGACTGCCCCACAGAAAGAGAGTGAGAGACAGACAGACAGACAGACACAGAGACAGAGAAAGAGAGAAAGGAAGGAAGGAAGGAAAGAAGGAAGGAAGGAAGGAAGGAAGGAAGGAAGGAAGGAAGGAAGGAAGGAAGGAAGGAAGGAAGGAGAGAAATTACATTTATACCCTCAAGATGGGGGATGACATATGCAAGGTTATTTGCATGGCTACAGCTTTTATTTGTAAGAACAAATAACCAGAAACAACCTAATTGTCTATTGAAGGGGACCCATTAAAGCAACAAGAAAGGTCTTGATGTTTTAAAAGAGAAAGTTCTCCTTAATAGGTTATACGTGGAAAAACTACAAGAAATATCATGACATATATATGATATGATGACATGTATATACAAGAAAGCAGAGTAAAGTATATGATTTTGGTACACTGGATATTGTATATATGCTTATCTGAACTAGGGAAGGGAAAGAAAAATGAGGGAGGGTGTAACAAATAAGACAAGAAATGTACTCACTATCTTTTTATGTAACTGTACCCCTTCTGTACATCACCTTGTCAATAAAATTTAATTAAAAATAAATGAAAGGAAAAAAAATAAAAATAAAGCAGAGTAGAAAGGTTTATATCCACAGAAATTTCTATACATATGCTAATAATACTGTACAGTAAGAGAAGTGGAAACAAAAATATAATTGGGGGCTGGGAATGTGGCTTAGTGTTGGAGTGCTTGCCTGGCATTCCTGAAGCCTTGGGTTCGATTCCCCAGTACCACATAAACAGAAAAAGCTGGGAGTGGTGCTGTGGCTCAAGTGGTAGAATGCTAGTCTGGAGCAAAAGAAGCTCAGGAACAGTGCCCAGGCTCTGAGTACAAGTCCCAGGACCAGCAAAAGAAAAAAAAAAGTCATAATTTTTAAAGTTTGAAGCATATTTACACAAAGAGGAAAGAATGAAAAGCTAAAAAGTGGAAGTAATTAGTAAAATAATCTTTGCTCCTAGAAACTAGGGTAGTCAGAAGAGGTTGTTGGGCCAGGATAGAGTTTTTGAAGACAGAAAATATTTCAGTAAAAGAAGTAGCAATGTGGCTTAAGTGGTACAGCACTAGCCTTGAGCACAAGGAGGCTCACTGACAGTGCCCAGGCCCAGAGTTCAAGTCCCAGGATTGGCCAAAAAAAGAAAATCTTTCAGTACAGTTTTATGCTGATGGAGAATGAAACAGACACTTAAGATTATTTCCTGCCTCATGTTATATTACTATGCCTTTTAAATTTCTCTGTTATAATTCACTCCTTGCTTCTTTTTTCCACTAGATAAAACTTTTTTTTTTTTGCAAACAAAAACCATTGCTTTTCATCCTTGTATTCCCTCCCCTGGTATTGACATAATAAGTAGTTGCTCATTTGTGGAGTGACTTTGTTGAAGACGTGTCCCCCGTGCCTGTCCGTCATCTGAATGAATCTACAACCTCTCCATGTTAAATTCAAGCTTCTTTCTCCTCCCTGTAGCAAGGTAACCTGGGCTGGAGTCTCCAGGGGAAAATGCCCAGCCACTGCACAGTTTGAACCAGGAAGATGGAGAGGAAAAAGGAAAACATTTCCCACAGATATAGGAGCACAGGTACAGTCAGAAGAACTGGAGTAATGAAGATGACGACAGTGCTATTGATGATAGCTAACATCCATTGAGAATCTATGATAGCCCCAAGAACTTTGTTCATTGAGTCATGAGAAATGGTCTGTGAGAAAAGAATTATTTTCATTCAGAGAGATACAGAAAGTAAGGCATGGAGAGAGAAACACTTGTTCTGATACAATGACTTGATCAGGTGATTGGGAAAAAAGAACAGATTCATCCTAGTACTTTTCCTGTTATCTATTGTAAGAAATTCATTGTAATTCTTGTTTCTAGAAATCATTTTCAGAAATAATGCCAAGTTTTCCTAGCTTCATGTCTTTGACTTAACTTCCCTTCACAAACACAGACTGGCATGTTTTAAAATTAGTTTTCCCCTCATGAGTAGAAATTATTCTTAAAATGTAGTTATTTTTGTGTCTAAAATCATTTTTCCTTCCAGTTTCCTTGACTTAGGCTAGAAAGGAGACAGCTTACTGAAACACAGGAACTCATTTCCTCCCTTACTAATTCTCTTCCTTTCTATGTCACTACCTCTCTTTGAAGGATATCCCCATTTCCCCCAAGCACTTGAAAAACTCATACCCTCACTGATAATGTAATTCAAAGGATAAATCCGAAGCAATTTTCTTAGTGGTTTTAGGATTACTCGTAGAACTGATAAATACAGAAAAGTGTTCTGTTAGCTAGGCATCTCAGGGCTAACTTTACCTTCAGGCTCTGTTATGGGCTGAATTATGTTCCCCCAAGAATTCACATGAAATTTTAACCCCTACTACTTCAGAATCAGACTGTACTTGGAGACAGAATCTTTAAAAAGGTAATTAAGTTACAATAAGTGGGGGTCGGGTGGGGCTATTATAGTTAATATGCATAGGGCCCTGGATAGGTTCAGTCCCTAGCAACAGAACCAAAAAATAAATTAACAAACAAAAGAACAAGGTAAAATAAAGGTACCAGCATGAGCCTTAATCCAATACAATGGCTGTCTTTATTTAAAAAAAAAAAAAAAAAAAAAAGGAGATTAGGCTGGGGATATGGCCTAGTGGCAAAGACTGCTTGCCTCATATATGTGAAGCCCTGGGTTCAATTCACCACCACCACATATACAGAAAACAGCCAGGAGTGGCGCTGTGGCTCAAGTGGCAGAGTGCTAGCCTTGAGCAAAAAGAAGCCAGGGACAGTGCTGAGTCCAAGCCCCAGGACTGGCAAAAAAAAAAAAAAAAAAGGAGATTAGGGCTGGGAATATGGCTTAGTGGTAGAGTGCTTGCCTAGCATGCATGAAACCCTGGATTCCACATAAACAGAAAAGGCTACAAGTGGCAGAAGTGGCCCTGTAGCCCAAGTGTTAAGAGTGCTGGCCTTGTGCAAAAGAAGCTCAGGGGCAGTGCCTAGGCCCCGAGTTCAACCCCCAGTACTAGCAAGAAAAAAAGAAATTCAACCCCCAGTACTAGAAAGAAAGAAAAAGATTAGGTCACAGGTCATCAACAAAAAGACACGGGGAGAAAAGACAAGAAAAGAAGAGACGGGGCTGGGAGTATGGCCTAGTGGCAAGAGTGCTTGCCTTGTATTCATGAAGCCCTGGGTTCGACTCCTCAGCATCTACATATATAGAAAATGGCCAGAAGTGGCGCTGTGGCTCAAGCGGTAGAGTGCTAGCCTTGAGCAAAAAGAAGTCAGGGACAGTGTTCAGGCCCTGAGTCCAAGGCCCAGGACTGGCAAAAAAAGAAGAAGAAGAAGAGAAGAGTCCAAGGCCCAGGACTGGCAAAAAAAAAAAAAAAAAAAAGAAGAAGAAGAAGAAGAAGAGAAGAGTCAGAAACCAACCCAGATGATATCTCCAATCATGGACTTTGAAGCTCCAGAACTGTGAAAAAATAAATTCTTGTTTAGCCTATACAATCTGGTGTAATTTTTTTTTTTAATGCTGGTTCTTAAACTCAGGGGCTGGGTGCTGTGTCCTACCACTTTGAGCCACAGCTCCACTTTTAGTTTTCCTGGGAGGAAGAAGATCCTCAAATCTCAGCCTCCTAAGCTAGGAATATAGGCATGAGCCACCTACCCGCACCCAATCACTTTATATGGCAGCCATAACAAACTAATATAGGCCTTTAGGCTACCTCTTTCACTGTGTTGGGCACTAACCCTCCAATCTGTTACAGTCAACAGCATATTGGCTGTCTCCATTCACGCAGTTCTCACAGCTCTTGTATGACTGGTCTTCCTTCAGGATTCCCCATCTCACTGAGGGCCCTCTGCACAAGCCAAAATTCCAATCACCATTCTGGTCCCCACCTCTCCATTCCTACTTTCTATTAGAAAGCTTCATCTATTCCATCTCCTAAATCTTTATTTCCTAGGTTTCTTTTTTAACTTGAACCTCCACCTCCTCCAAAACAAAACTGGAAAAGAATAAAACAACACTTCACAAAATCTGCAATTGTGATTTTCCCTTTCTCTATCAAGCTGTCCATATTCATGGAGTCTGCATCCCTGGATTCAGCTACCTCAAATATTTAGAAAAAAGAAATTATTACTGGGGCTGGGAATATGGCCTAGTGGTAAGAGTGCTTGCCTTGTATACATGAAGCCCTGAGTTCAATTCCCCAGCACCAAATATATAGAAAACAGCCAGAAGTGGTGCTGTGGCTCAAGTGGCAGAGTGCCAGCCTTGAGCAAAAAGAGGCCAGGGACAGTGCCCAGGCCCTGAGTCCAAGCCCCATGACTGGCAAAAAAAAAAAAAAAAAAGAAAGAAAAAGAAATGATTACTGAACACGTATAACCTTCTTCTTGTCATTATTCTCTGAACAATGCAAACCTATCATGACAGGTATTGGTAGTGCTATGTAGATAGAGATGATTTACAGTATCCTGGAAGATGTGTACAGACTGTATGAGAATAGTATGCCATGGTATCTAAGAACTTGAGCATCCACTGATTTTGGTATCTACAGGGTCTTGGAACCAATCTCTTTTCCAGATACTGAGTGACAACTCTAAATACCTTTTTCCTCCCTGAACCACTTGAAATTGCAAACATGATATTTCACCTTTAAATTCTTAAGCATTTACTGGCAATAAGGATATTCTACCCGGATAACTTGATAACCTCAGTAAAAATCTTACATTTGGAAATTAACATTAATGCAATCTAACCTGCCATACCTATTTTATTTTTTACCATGCCAGGCAGGGTGGTAATTATAGCTTCTCGGGAGGTAGAACAAGGAGAATTATGAGCCCAGGAAAAGTAATGAGTGAGACCACGTCTCAAAAACAAAATAAGAAAAAAAGGGCTGAGGAATGCTTGTCTAGCATGTTTGAGGCTCTGGGTTTAGTCACCATTACCACACACAAAAAAGGTTCTTTAATTTATTCGAATATCCAGGATCTTATCAAAGTGTGCGTCTTGCACTAATTATGTACCTTTGGGTTCTTTTATTTTACAACTCTCCCAACACTACCATTTTCCTTTCAGAACTGGAGAATGAACCCAGGGATGGCCCCCAGGTTCCTAAGCAAGCCCTCCACACCTTGAGTCACACCCTCCATTTTTCTTCTTAACAATACTGGGGTTTGAACTCAGGCAGGGTCTGCTCTTCCTTTATTCTTATGGCAGATTTTTTCTTCTTTTTTGGTTGTTGTTTGTTCGGGACAGTTATGGGGCTTAAACTCAGAACCTCCAGTTCTTGCTTGGCTTTTTCCACTCAAGGCCATTTCTCTACCACTTGAGCCACACCACCATTTCTAGTAAAACAATTATATACACTAGCTTTAAGAAGGATCATTTCACCAACAATCTGTGCATTAACGTCAATGATCAAACAGGATTAATTACAATGTTGGACCTTTGGAGCTGTGAGTGGTGATGCACATAAGTAACCCTGGCACTTGAGAGGCTCAAGCGGAAGGGTTCTGAGTTTGGGGACAGCTTGGGCTACATAACAAGTTCCAGGTCAGGTTGGGCCATATAGATAAGACTGTTTCAGAAAATAGAACAAAGGGAAAAACAAAAACAAAAAGCAACAAGAAAGCTTTTGCCAGGAGGGTGACAATGGCTCACGCCTGTAATCCTAGATACCCAGGAGGCTCAGATCTGAGGATTATGGTTTTAAGGCATCCCGGGCAGGAAAATCTGTGACTCTCATCAATAAAGTACTCAAAAAAGCTGGAAGTGGAGCTGTGGCTAAAATGGCAGAGTGGTAGCCTTGAGGAAAAGAAGCTCAGCGACAGTACCTAGGCCCGGAGTTCAAGTGAAACAAAGAAAGAAAAGGAACAAAAGAAGAAACCTTTTGAATTTGAATGTGAAGTAGGCTTCACCTTAAAACTACAAATAGTGAAGCAGAAGATGGTATGTAATACTCTAGGGAAATGAGGTTTTTGTTTTTTTTCCCCCTTCCTGATGGGGATCAACCCAAGGCCTTGTGCTTGCTAGGCAAGAACTCTACCTCTAAACTGTATCCATAGCCTGATTTTTTTTTTTCTAATTTCATTATTTAGGCTGAACTGTGATCATTCTTCCTCCAACCTCCCAAGTACTGGGATTGTAGACATTACAGATTTGTGCCATTAGCCTAGCCAGTGTTTTTTATTTTTTCTTGAAGAAAAACTATGGAGTAAAAAATGTAATAGACAATGTTACTTCTTTCAAATACTGATGAAAGGTATAGGCTTCAGAGTTAGATATTGAGTTCCTAGGCTGGTTTTCCCAGAAATGTTCTGAAGACAGATCTAAGTGCACTACACTGTACTACTGAGAACTGTATCCTTGGTGTTTGAAGATTCACTTCATTTATTCTCCCTCTGCTGGCTGGTTTTGAACCAGCACATTCTAATAGACTATTGAATGTACCTGAGAGGCTTTAAACAAATATTTACTAAGCATTTTTATTACATGCTATGCAGTTAGTTGCATTTTAAGTATACCAGAATGAGGTAAACACATGAGCCCTCATCATATTTATATCTTGTACAGGTACATAAATCATGTGTGTATCATGAGCAGGTGCAATAAAGGAAAACAGTGCTATAGAATAAGAGGAAAGGAATCCTAACTTATGTGGTGAGAATAAGAAAGACTTATTTAGAGGGACATTTAATCCGAACCACCTACCTGGCTTGAGCTAGTGACAATAGCTTTGAGATTAGAAAGATGTATGGTTGTGCTGGAGTTTATATTTCATGGTATACTTTTTATTTAACTGCAGCCGGTAAGCAAATGGAGCATTTCCAGTTTTGCATTGTTTAAAAGATTGTCGGGAGGGCAGGGAGCATAGCTGAGTGCTTAGCTTGGAGAACTTTAAATCCCAGTCTCTATTCCCCCCCACCCCCCTCCTAAAAAAAATCACAGAGGTAAGAGAAAAATATTGACTTGAGAGGCATCTGGTGGTTGTACTTAGGAGTAATCATGTCTACTAGCCTGAGTACAAGTGCTGAGGATGTTATTCTGTAGAATAACACTAGGGGGGGAAAGTGGTATTTGCAGGGAAATTTTCAAAGCAAGCTGGGTGCCGGAGTCATCATTGGCTCACGCCTGTAATCCTACCTACTCAGGAGGCTGAGATCTGAGGATGGCTGTTCAAAGTCAACCGGGACAGTAAAGTTCTGCGAGACATTTATCTCCAATTAAAACACCAAAAAGCAGTTAAGTTGATAGAGATGCAGTAGAGCGCTCTGGACCTGAGCATAAAAGCTGAGAGGCAGCACATATGACCTCAGTCCAAGGCCCAGGACTGTTTTTGATTTTTTTTTTAAAGAAACAAAACAAAGAGAAAATTTCAAAGCAGTTGGCGAGGCCAAAGGAACAAAAACGTCAAGTTTTTCACAATTCCTTGCTGTGAATCGCTGGGATCAGGGCAGGGCAGGGCCCCGCGAGGGACAGGTCTGCGCCCCGAGAGAATCTAACTCCAGCATTGGCTCTCTAGGCAGATGCTGAGTGCAGGGAAAGCGAGTCAGGGTTCCGACAGAGCCCGGAGACAAAGGCCAGGCGCGTGAAAAGACGAGGCAGAGAAGGGGTGAAAACCGCACTAATTACGGATGGGTCTCCTCAACCGAACCACCGACGCCACCCAACGCTCAAACCCGCGAACAACCGCACCAGCCACGGAATAGCCCCGCCTCCAGAAGTACCGCCCCCTACTCACGCACTTCCGCTATCCCAAGCGCCTCCCAATCTCGCGAGGACTCGAAGCGCTATGTGATCTCCGGTAAGCGGAAGTCAGGTCTCTTTTCCGTGGCGCCTCCCGGGCGAGCAGCTGCTTCAACATGAAGGTAGGGGGTGGTAGGCAATGCCCTGACTACTTAGGGAACGTATATCTAGCCTTAGAAAACACCCTTACCGGGGTCCTGGTCCTCTGAGATCCCGGGTCTGGGTGGAAGAAGGTCTGAGGCAGGATAAATCATTCTTTTCTGGGGCCCGTCCTCCTGGGGAGAGCGGATGGCGGGCGATTGCGGCTAGACCTCCGGTCGGGTTGGGAACCCAACGCCATGGCGGCGCCCTCATGCTCAGCCGGGACAGACGCAGGCTTAGGGCCTGGTATGCAGCTGGCCCCTGGTGCGGCTTACACCATTTATATCGGGTTCCTTGCTCCGGGACGCTGAAGGATTACAGAGTGGCGTCCCTCTGTGGCGTTTGAGGCTAAGCGTCCGCCGCCTATTACTGTGCTTCCAGTAAAATCTGCACCTCACATTTCTGATTTGTGTTGAGGATCTTTTGCAAGGATGTTACCGTTGTATGGTTCTACAGTTTTCCGTGTGAGTGGCTTCTAAGCCTTATTTCCCTTTGAAACCTTAGCTGAATATCTCCTTCCCAGCCACTGGCTGTCAGAAACTCATTGAAGTGGACGATGAACGCAAACTCCGTACTTTCTATGAGAAGCGTATGGCCACAGAAGTTGCCGCTGATGCTCTGGGTGAAGAATGGAAGGTAAAAAAAAAAAATGGCTCCCGAATTATTGCAGTCGTGGCAATGAGAGAAGACACGATTAGTTTATTTGGAGTGGAGCTTAGATTCTGGGTTCTGTACTTTGGCCTTAAGTTAAAGCTGGAAAATTAACATGAATTACAGTATTTCCTATAACACTCGTCCTGCAAATGCCAAATGATCAGTTGCCTACCAGAAGAGGTTTAATTTGTTTATTGCTCATTAGTGACTTGGTTTTTTACACAGCTTTCTCTTGTAAACATCGGTTTGAAAGACATTTGCTAGCTACACCTGGCAAATTGGAAATGAAAACAAAATGTCTTTGAATTTTACTATTGGCAGTAGTGGTGCTGTAGTAAAACTGCTTCATGCTCCATTTGAGGCATGCCTTGAACTTGCAATTTTGATGAACTGTATATGTATATGTTTTATAAATTTGAATAGAGATAATAATACATGTCATTTTATGCTCATGCAGGGTTATGTGGTCCGAATCAGTGGTGGGAATGACAAACAAGGTTTTCCCATGAAGCAGGGTGTCTTGACTCATGGCCGAGTTCGCTTGCTACTGAGCAAGGGCCATTCCTGTTACAGACCAAGAAGAACTGGAGAGAGAAAGCGCAAATCTGTTCGGGGTTGCATTGTGGATGCCAATCTGAGTGTTCTCAACTTGGTTATTGTAAAAAAAGGTGAGTTTTAGCACGAAGTCCAGTTTTTGTTCACAGTGACTTGTCCAAATGGCTTTCTTACATAGTCTGTGCGCATTCACCAGTGGACTTTACTAGTGAAGTTACAATTCAACAGGTGCAGATTTAGGATTCTTAATTATAAGATGTTGAACCCTGATTCATTTTTGTCTTGTTTCCTCTAAGGAGAAAAAGATATTCCTGGACTGACAAATACCACTGTACCCCGCCGCCTGGGACCCAAAAGGGCTAGCAGAATCCGCAAACTTTTCAATCTTTCTAAAGAAGATGATGTCCGCCAATATGTTGTTCGAAAACCATTGAATAAAGAAGGCAAGTGAAATTTTGCAGGTTGAGCTTGTACAAATTATTAGTGCTCAGTCACATTTTGTGCACACTATTAATCTGAAGAATGAGTTTAGGTAAATTGGGAATTTTAAATTCATTGTCTTATGATTTAGGAATGCCAAGGAGGAATGAAAAATAAAGGTGCTTGTATGTTTACCTAAACATCAAAGTTTTCATATCAAGGATCTGAATGCATTGGAATGGCTAAAAATGAAATAGGTATAATTCTTTCACTACAGCAATTTACCTAAACTTGTAGATTTCTGTTGCTGGTAATAGTAAAAGCTGAAAATAAGATGTGGAAATGCTGTACCATTGTGAAAGGATGCAAGCAAAGTGGGTTTTGAGGGGAGTAAAGGGTTGGCGCTAGTCCTCGGGCTTGGACTGTAGAGGCCTGGATGCCCTCCCTGAGCAGTTTTGTTCTTCTAATTCAAGGCTAATACTCTACCACTAGAGCCACAGTTCCACTTCTGCATTTGCAGAGTTTGTTGGAGACTGACTCTTTGGCGGGTCTGGCTTCAAATTGTACTCCTCAGATCTCAGCCTCCTAGGGCAGCTAGGATTACAGGCATGAACCACCAGTGCCCCACTCAAGGTTTTGTAATTTTAAGAGCATGTATCATGTTCATTATGCAAAATGCTCACCAGTGATGTATAGCAAGTAAATTTTCTGTAGAGAAACATTTTCACAACATAGGATATACATGTTGACTTTTTCTGTTGTCTGGAAGGTGTGGGTTTGGTTTTCAGGCGTGTTATGGCATATGCTTGTTAGGTATGCTCTTGTAGTAATAATACATATTTAGGCATCTATGTAGTACAAGTTGACAAAAATTCTAACGTTAAGAAGTTAACAATGCAGGAAATGAACTGGCAAAGTCTGGCAGTTTCCCCATATATCATTCCTCTAGAAATTGTGGCAGGCTATACATAGTGAAGATATGATATTATTTAGGTGTTTTTAAGATAGTCTTGATATTTGTAGTGGAATTGACAACCTGGGTATCACAGGCATGTGCCACCGTTTCCAGCTTCCCTCTGGATACAGGCTGGGAACCACAATCTTAAATCTATAGCTTCAGATGACAGACATGAGCAATAGCTGGAGAAGGGGTCTCCAGATTTTGCTTCCCTGGGTTGGTCTCAAAATAAGCCTTCCAATACTAGCTTCCCGAGGGAACTAGGCTTGAACTCAGGGTCTGGGTACTGTCCTGCAGTTTACTTAAGCAGTACCCCCAAATCCTAGTTTTTGCTGGTTATTCAGAAGTAGTCTCTGTGACTTTCCTGCCCAAGCTGGCTTCAACCTCACTTTAAGGTCTCAGGCTCTTGAGTAGATAAGTGGCTACTTTCCAAATGTGCTGAAACAGTATTCAGCCTGTTGATAATATTTTTGTAGGTAGGGCAGGTAGTAAGCTGTAGACTAGTTGGATTTGATTTCTAAAAGGTCTCGTAAGTTTTCTTAGGTGCTACTAACTTGAATAAAGGTAACATGTGCATCTTAATGCAGAAGGTTGTGCTTTTGCCTATTAGACAAGTGCCCTGTAACTGGACTATAAATTATAGCGGCATTCCAATAAATGTTACTGAAGATTGATTGGGTTATGTTGATTTTTAGGTAAAAAACCCAGGACCAAAGCACCCAAGATTCAGCGTCTTGTCACCCCACGTGTCCTGCAACACAAACGCCGCCGTATTGCTCTGAAGAAACAACGTACTAAGAAAAACAAGGAGGAGGCTGCAGAATATGCTAAACTTTTGGCTAAGAGAATGAAGGTAAATCTAATATATAATTGTGGGGTAGGTGAGATGGAAAGCAGAACTGGCTTTGGATTTGTGCTTCTTATAGGTTAAGAGCCATTAACTGTGCCATTTTGTTTTGTTTAGGAAGCCAAAGAAAAACGACAAGAACAGATTGCCAAGAGACGGAGGCTGTCTTCTCTGAGAGCTTCTACTTCTAAGTCTGAGTCTAGTCAAAAATAGAGTCTTTAAGAATAACAAATAAATGACAAGACTTTGTTTGTCTCCTTTACTGATTTTAGTCATTTAATGGGGTAAATGAAGGGAGGAAAATGAGTTATTAAAAATGGAGCATAAGTAACCAATAGCAGAGAAAGTATATGAAAAACGAGGGCGGGGGACAGGAGTGATTGTGTGATAGAAGTAGCCTGGACAAAAGGGTTTTCTGGAGCGGAATTTAGGGCTCAAACATACAATATTGATTGTCACACTTTCAAAATGTGATTGAATAGCGGAGAAATAATGGTGAGCCATGCCTACATTCCAAAAGTAAATGAGTGTAGATAGAACCTCAGGATCTGTTTTTTGGTTTGCCAGTCCTGGGCCTTGGACTCGGGGCCAGAGCACTGTCCCTGGCTTCTTTTTGTTCAAGGCTAGCTAGCACTCTGCCACTTGAGCCACAGTGCCACCTCTTGCTGTTTTCTGTATATGTGGTGCTGGGGAATTGAAACCAGGGCTTCATGTATAGGAGGCAAGCACTCTTGCTGCCACTAGGCCATATTCCCAACCCCTCAGGATCTGTTCTTAAAATAGTCTTGATAATGTAGCCCAGGCAGGCAGTAGACTGGATTCTTGGAATTACAGGTATATACAACTACACCCAACTCAGCACATTCACATGGCATAAGACCATGTGACTTCTAGCACTTTATCAAATAGCTCATAAGTGTAAATCTGTATTGTCTTTTGTTTGCCAGTCCTGGGGCTTGAACTCAGGGCCTTAGCACTGTCCCTGGCTTTTTGCTCAAGGCTAGCACTCTACCACGCCACCTTAGCCTTATCTATATATGTGGTGCTGAGGAATCCAACCCAGGGCTTCATGTATACAAGATGAGTACTTTGCCACTGGGCCATATTCCTAGCCCCTAAATCTATTTTGAAGTAGGTATTTTGTCACTGGACAGAAGTGCTTAAGAATTCCTTGTGCCTAGGGTCTAGACTCATGCCTATAATTCTAGCTATTCATATGGCTGAAATTATAATGAGCGCAGTGGGAAGCCAACCACAGTAAAAATCCATGAGACTTGCTTCCAATTAAACTGCCAAAAGAATTACAGTGCTAGCCTTGCATAAAAGCTCGGGTAGTGCCCAAGCCCTGAGTTTGAGCTCCAGGGTCAGCCATGCACAGTTTGGGTGGAATGCAGTCTGGATTCAGATTGTGCATTAAGATCAGCATCCCACTTTGCCTATTTCAAGGGTATACAGTGCAACTGTTTAAAACTTGCCTTTGCACCTGGCCATCTTGTCATCTGCTTTTAGTTGGGAGCCCTCCTACACTTAGCAGTCTGCCAAGAAGACAAAAAGGTCGAGTTGATCAAATCTAGACTTTTAGCAAAGTGGAAATTACATGCGGGGGTACAAGCATGATCAGACAGGGTATAAAGGGAAATTGGTCATCCTTGCCAACAACTGCCCGGCCTTAAGAAAAAATTACTATGCTGTGTTGGCCAGAGCTGATGTCCATCACTACAGTGGCAATAGGACTGGGCAGCATGTGGGAATTGAGTATGCACACTGGCTATCATTGATCATTGAGCATGCCATGAGGAAACTGAAAAATAAATGCATAATTTTTCAATAAAACTTGCCAGAGCTGGTTCCAAAACAAAAACTAAATTATGGTAATTTCCTGTTAGATATTTTTATTACACAGCAAAAAAGTTGAGTTTTATGCTCTTTTACTTGCTGTGGTCAAGCTATGAAATGCAACTAAAGATAATGCAATACCAAGCTGACCCAATAAAAGGTTTTGCTAATAAGCAATCATGTTTCAAAGTCAGCTCAGGCAGGAAACTCAGTGAAACTTATCTCCAATTAACTACCAAAAAGGAGCTGGGGCTCAAAGGGTAAAGGGTCAGTCTTACTCGAAAAAAGCCGAGGGGACAGCACATAGGCCCAGAGTTCAAGTCCTACTACCAGCACAAATGTCATAAAAAGATTTTGTCTTTGCTTCTAACTCGGCTTTCTGCCTTAACTTCACTGGGATGCATATGTGTCAGCCACCATGCTTTCCTATATTTTGCTGTGTGTGTGTGGAGACCTCTTGTTTACACATGTTTGTAAACAAGTTCTTGGGTAAATAAGTTGCTGCAAGCTATGAAGAAAAGGCAAAACCAATACTGGGATTGCAACAATTCTAACTACAGGTTGGCAAAGAGCCTTAATGTAACAGACAAGCACAGTGAATTTAAAATTATTTTTCATTTTATTCAGCCTCAAGTTTTATATGCAAGTTAAATCCAAAGTTTGTTGGGTCAATAAGTGTTACAAACTGCAAAAATATATACTCCTGAGACAGTGCAAAAGGTCCATTTTGAAGTTAATAAAGATTGTACACAATTCTGTTAATTTTTTTTTTTTTTAGCATTCTGACTGAACTTTAAATGCTGAAACACTGATACACTAATTTTTAAAAGGTTATATAGAAGAATTTGTGCTGTTAGGTGTACCAGGTGGAGGTAATTATTTTATGTGTCAACTGATTTAGTCATCTGCATAATTATTGTAAATTCACACACAAACCATTCATTGGGTCTTAAGCCATGTAGAGTTAAGGCAAACACTTCTTAGTGGATATTTTGAACAAAAAGCATGATAAGTGTCGAAAGTAAGGCATGTGAGGTCATAATTTCTTAAACCTACTGGCAACAAGCTCAATGAGCTTCAGTTTTAAGATTTAATTCAACCTAAAAAAAAACACAATATTTACAAATGCACATTTTTACTCAAAAGCATATAAATCTAAATATTGTACAAGAATAAAACATGTTTGCAGTGCAAGTTTATCCCACAGGTTTTTAAAAAGTGACCAATTTATGTGCCTGAAAAAAGATTTCAGGACAGAAAACTATACATGTGTGCATTTTAGGCTTGTCCCAAATAACTGTTATGAATTTTAAGGCCATTGCAAATGAACACAGTATTGGAAGAAGACGGAAGTACCTGGATATTCAAGATATAATTCATTAAGCAAAATAATTCATAATAAAAAAGTGATATATATTAAAATTTTAAATCAAGGCAGTTGTCATGACTTCTAGGTAATTTAGGGATTAATGACTACAGATTAGTTTAGCAGTAGTCATTTAATAGGCAATGAAACAACCCTTTCAGAAAACTATTGCAACACGCAATTTAAGTATTTTAATAAATATACATGTATACACAAACCTACACAGCTCCCCTACTATATAGTCACACCAATAGTTGCTCTTAAAATTGAAATATTTCATTTATTTCGAGGTTAGGCAAGTATGATTTGCCATTCCTCAAACCTTTCAAATATGAACAAATATAAACAAATGCTTAAGATGACTGGATTTTCTTTTCACTACTACTAAACTACAAATACTGTGAAATCCAAAAAACAAGTTTGCAGCAGAGAAACAGTTGGAGTTGAAACTTTTCAACATCAATAAATCTAAGGACATTTTAGTGGCATTTTGAGACAATTCAGTATGAATTACCATTCCAGATATCTCAGTTTTCATCAATTAGGATTTGGAAAGCACTTCTAATGTTTCCAGACACAATCGGACTGTCCCCCTGGCACTTTGTGTTAGAATCCAAAGGAATCTTAAATGAGAGGTGCTCCAAAACACTTCCTGCACCACTGTGCGCTGATACTTGGTGGGGCATCAATTCTCTGTAATTTTTTAAGAATCTCTGAAGACAGACTATTGTACGCAAGTCCATATTCATTGTCAAAAGCCTCTGAAAGACATTTCCAAAAATGTAGTTGTAAATGTTTGTAATACATTTTCATCTAAAAACTGCATATAATCAAGTTATGCATATTGAAGCTAGACATTTAAAGACAGTGATCTTTCTAAAATCAAGTATTTATATATTGGCTCTCAGGTCTTGTTTTTCAGTGCTGGGTTGAACTGGAGCTTTGTGTATACCACAAAAGCAGTCAACCATTGGGCTAACCTTTAGGCTAACAGTACTCTACCAGCTATAGTGAAAAGAAAAAACAAAACCTAACAAATAAAAATTAAGAACCGGGGCTGGGGATATAGCCTAGTGGCAAGAGTGCCTGCCTCAGATACACGAGGCCCTAGGTTCGATTCCCCAGCACCACATATACAGAAAATGGCCAGAAGCGGCGCTGTGGCTCAAGTGGCAGAGTGCTAGCCTTGAGCGGGAAGAAGCCAGGGACGGTGCTCGGGCCCTGAGTCCAAGGCCCAGGACTGGCCAAAAAAATTAAAAAAAAATTAAGAACCATTCTGGTAATCTCTCACTTAACAAACTCACCAATATCAATATTTTCTCTTCCAAGAGACACTAATGATAAGAAAAGGATTTCTCTGTATAAACTCCTGTAAAACAAACATATTTTGAAAGTTAACGAGCAAATAATATAAAAATGTGTACACAGATGTAGGCTCATTTAAAATGGTGGAAACAGATTAAGTTCTTTAGCATATTGTATGAATAACAGTTATGCAACTACATAAACATCCTGGCTTTGCTAGCATATTACAGGTATATGAGATGTCATCTTTGGAGGAGGCTGGAAAAGGTTCAATTGAATTCTGTACTATTTTTGCAATGTCCTGTGTCTGTTTCAAATTTTAAAAGTTAGCTGAGAGTTGGGGGTGTAGTTCAGTTGCATAGTGTTTGCCTAACATTCTCAAAGCCTGAGGTTTGATTGCCAACAAGGGGAAGAGAAGAAAAGGGAGGAAGGGAGAAAGGGAAGGAGAGAGGGAAGAAGGAAAACAAGGAAAGTAAAGGGCATAAAGCTTTACTTCAATGACAAAAATAATTTGAAACTTTATTACAATTAAAATTATAGTAATATTTGGGGGAGGGGGGCAGAAATGAAGTCATTGATCTCCTTGTGCAAACCAAATAAAGGAAGTAGTACTAAAAATTATAGTAATATTTAACTCAAATTTAGAATTAAAATTTACAAAAACAGAGTCTTAAGTCTCTTGCCATTCAAACAAATTAACAATTATGGAATCAAAGGTCTTTTAACGTTGGACAAAAGGTAAGAGGTAGTATTTCCTCTTTATTGCTCAACCCAATAGCAAAGAATAAATAAAATTACTTCTATTTGGTCTGAGCATATAAATGTCATAAAATTAAACATTGAAAATAAGTTTCACAGTTTGGTCTGGTGAGCTTACCAGAACACCAAATCGAGGATTTGGCGTTCAAGGCCAGCCTTCAACTGTATGGGCTACATAATGAGTTTCACAAATGAAAAAAGAAACCAGACAAAATCTACCCAAAACAAGTGGAAAAGAAGAAAAAAGAAAAAGGAAGGAAAGAGAAAGGGGAAAAGGGAAAGGGAAGTCTTCCTAACTCAACTGCTAAAAAGTAAAGTGAGAGCTTGGAATATGACTCAGTAGAACAGTGTTTGCTGAACATGAAATAAAGCCCTGAGTTCAATATCCCCACCAGCACTACAGAACAAAAAATTTAAAGTAAATTTGAGGGGAAAACTTAAGAAATAAGCTAACTTACAGGGAGGAAAAAAATAGCAACTAGTGCTAATTCCATGACACCTCATGTAGCTTTCTTTACAAAAGCCAGAAACCAAAATAGGACATTTCTAGTATTATTTCCTGCCCTTAAACTAAAGACACATGAAGCAAGCTGCTCTTTAGACTATAAAGGAGGTCATCTCCACTTCAACAGTTGGGATGACCAGTGAATCCATTCATTTCCAGTCAATTCTTGCCCTATCATTTCTGAGTTTATCTTCAAAGAGACCATGAATGAGAAACATTAATTGTGTTCAAGGATAATTGATAGTGTCCCCTTTTCAGAAGCTTCTACTAAGCTAATCTTCACTTAGCAAGACAGTACTGAGCCAAACAGCTTAGCTGACACTAAAGGACTAAGTTAGTGTCACACCCTTTTATAGAATACTGTTTCTATCACTTTTCTAAATTGTTTCTACTTCTAATCCTAATCTCATATTATCTATATTACATATGACTAGTATTTGAATTCAGAGCCTCACTTCCTAATCTGGTGCTCTACTGATGAGCCACACTTCCAATCCTCCATATTTTTACAATGAACAAAAAAGATCTGTGTGTAATCACGGGGCTAGAATAGTAGCATGTGTGTTTACTGCTGTTAATAAATTCACAAATCATTTCTAATGAAGAGTAATAGTTTCCAAAATATACAGTATATCTTAATCATCAATGACTTATTTATCCTAGAATTTAATCTGTTGTACAGGTATTTTTGCTATATCTTGTGCTCAATTATGAATGTATATACTTGGGTAGCATTTATTTAAAAAATTACATAGTAGGCAACAAATACGTATTTCTTTTACAAACATATTTTTAAATAGTATACAAATTTAAAACATGAAACTGAGTTGTATCATGTAAAACCTATGAGGACTATTACCTTTGTCTTTTCATGTCTGGCTTCATTTGTTGGGAAAGCAGGTGGATGGGTCTAAGCACATCATTATGTCGAATACTCTGCCTAATAGCTTCTACTAAAGTGCTTGTGGCTTCTTGTTCCTCTGACAGAAGAGACAACTTCTTTTCAGAATCTAATAATAAGAACACAGTAAGATTTTTTCCAATTATTAATGAAGTTTTCTTTCCCAAAGTTGTGCCAATTTCTAGTTGTCTAGTAAATAGTACCTCTCTGTTGATAGCAAC
This sequence comes from Perognathus longimembris pacificus, assembly GCF_023159225.1. Classification (NCBI taxonomy): domain Eukaryota; kingdom Metazoa; phylum Chordata; class Mammalia; order Rodentia; family Heteromyidae; genus Perognathus; species Perognathus longimembris. The sequence continues at coordinate 119,430,728 of NC_063161.1, read as the reverse complement.
ATTATGTGACAATATGCTAACTAAAAAAAGTACTCTACCAGCTAGGTGCCAGTGGCTCACACTTATAATCCTAACTACTCAGAAGGCCCTGAATTCAAGTCCCAGGACTGGCAAAAAAGAAAAAAGAAAGAAAAGGAAGGGAAAATACAGTTCTCTAGTATGACAGCAAGAGGAAATACTAGCTATGAACTGATTCTCAGCTCTTCAACTGAACAGATTTGATTTTCAAGCATTATAACGTAACTTTAGAGTATATATAATAAGCAACTTCAGTTTCTCCTTTCACTCAATTTTAAAATTGGTTTATTAACCACGACTTTTTTTCATCATTGGGGACTGCAACACTTCTTTGTGTGCCAGTACGGGGCCTTGAACCCAGAGCCTCCTGCTTGTGTTATACCAGTTGAGCCACACTTCCACTTTTGTCATTTTACTAGTTAATTGGAGATCAGAGTCTGATTTGTTTGCCTAGACTAGGTTCAAACTGAGATGCTCAGATTTCAGTCTCCCTAGCAGTTAGAATTACATGCTTAAACCACATGGCTAATTTTACAATACTTTGACCACCCCCAAAAGATTAGCCTTAGCCCTAGGCAAATGCTTGTCTACCTTCTGCCTCTATATTTTTGCATATTTTCTCTTAAATTTTCATATGAAGGAAATCATACTCTGTGGTCTTTTGTGACAGGCTTCTTCAAAAAAAAAATTGTGTGCGGTACTGGAGTTTGAATCTACCCTAGGACTTATTGTATGATATGCCAGTACTTTACCAATTAAGCCACACCCCTAGACCTTTTGTTTATATTTTGCTTTTTGAAATAGGATCTTGCTAACTTTACAAGTGTGAGCCTCAAACTCAAGGTGGCCTCAAACTTTATATCCTCTGCCTTCAATTGCCTAGTAAACTAAGGTTTTAAGAACAGGCTGCCACTTCCCACTAAGTCACGATTTATCTATGTTTTCAAGCTTCATCCATATTGTAGCCGTGAATAAATATCTCACTTTTTTTTTTCCAGTACTAGATTTGAACTCAGGGACTTTAATTACTCTTTTTTGTCACCAAATAAAGTTCCAATGTAGGAACATACAAATCTCTTTTAGGATATATGATTTGCAATTGTTTTATTTATTTCTCTCTCCCTCTCTCTTTTCTCATCTGATACTTTGGTATTCGAGGCTTTTGCTCACTGGCTGAGGCTGACACTCTGCCACCTGAATTTGCCTCCAACCCAGCTGGTCTTTGTTCTTTTTTCTTTACTTACCCATTCATAAAATGAAGAACATTTAGGTTGTTTCCAATTTTTAGCTGTTATAAAAATGTTCCTATGCCAGGCACCAGTGGCTCACACCTGTAGGCTGAGACCTGAGAATCATGGTTCAAGGTCAGCCCAGGCAGGAAAGTCCATGAGACTCTTGTCTCCAATAAACTACTCAGTAGCGCTATGGCTCAAGTGGTAGAACGCTAGCCTTGAGCAAAAAGAAGCTCAGGGACAGCACCCAGACCCCCCTAGTTCAAGCCCCTGGATAGCCAAAAAAAAAATAAAATAATAATAAAGTTGCTATGAACATTCATTTTTATATATATATATATATGTATGTATATTACAGAGAGAAAGAGAGAGAGAGAGAAACACTGAATAACATTCTGAGATTTGGGAAACCTTTCCTAAGCAGCTGCACTATTTTCATTCTAATGAGCAATGTATAAGGATTCCAATTTTTCCATATCTCCCCTAGTTTTTATTATTTTTTTGTATTATAGTTATCCTACAAAGCATAAAGTCTGACCTCTTTTTAGCTCTGATTTGCATATCCTTGATGAATAGAGATACTGAGTATATTTCCAAGGGTATTTCATTCACCATTTATATCCTTTTTTTGAAACTGCCTACTTAGGTATTCTAATTAAGTATTCCTTAAATTCTCAGCAATGATTTCAGTTTTTGCAATAGAGGTTTGTACCTCATTAGTAGAATTTCTTCCAAGGTATTTTATCATTCTTTTTTTTTGGCCAGTCCTGGGGCTTGGACTCAGGGCCTGAGCACTGTCCCTGGCTTTTTGCTCAAGGCTAGCACTCTGCCACTTGAGCCACAGCGCCACTTCTGGCCATTTTCTGTATATGTGGTGCTGGGGAATCGAACCCAGGGCCTCATGTATATGAGGCAGGCACTCTTGCCACTAGGCCATATCCCCAGCCTATTTTATCATTCTTAATGCTATTATAAATAAGTAGTTTTCATAGTTTCATATTTGGTTATTCATTCAAAATGTAGACTTCTAGCCAGTGAGCAAAAGCATTAGATAATCAAGTTTTTGAGTCCCAGTCTTGGAGAAAAAAAGCAAAATGTATGAGAATACAATCAATTTCCATATATAAGTTTTCATCCTGCAACCCTGTTGAACTTACTAATTCAAACGTGTGTGTTCCTAAGGATTTTCTATATATAATGGCCCCTTTTATCCATTATTTCAGTTACTAGTGGTCAACTAAACAAAATAAACAAATCATAAAGTATATATGACAATACAGTAAGAGGGGAGCCATCTGTAAGCCAAGAAGACAAACTTCAAAGGGGGAAAGCCTGCTGATACTATGATATTAAGACTTACAAAACTTTAAGAAAATAAATTTATGTTGTTTAAACCACCCATCTGTTGTATTTTGTTATGGCAGCCCTGTTACTGTTTGTAAACCATTTTAACATTTCTCTCATTTGCTGCCCATTAATATCATTTGCCTGCTTATACTCGGTTTTGTTTTTTCTGTCTCATAAAGCTTCTGAATACATGGCTAATACCCTCTAAATCTTTTGTAAAAATAGCTTTTAACTATACAAAAGTAAAAAGGAAGCCAGAATCCTTGACAAGTCTCTATGAGATTTTTATCATAATTGAAATTATAATCATATACCAATGTATTGATATTACTTTTCCACATTGGGAATTTATTCTCAAAATACTCAGCAAAGTTGCTATTTAATAAAAACTTACTCCACAACTTACTTGATACCTGACATAAAGTGTCAATAGAACAGCAAATCAATTTGAATTAATATAATAAAAATCACTGTTTTCCTGATTTTTGTTTGGTCTTGCTTTGTTACTCAGACTGGCCTCAAAATCATGATCCTTCTATTTTAGCCTCCCGATTGCTAATATCTAATGCTATTCGCTTCCTTTTTTCATTCTACTTTATAGTACTATTCTACAAGATGGATGGATTGTACATAATTTGCTTACCCATTACCTGTGAAAAGAGATTTGGGTTTAAGCTAATCTTTTAGGTTTTTAATTTTATTTTACTTACTAGAATTCCTCCAAGAAACATACAGAGGTTCTTCTGGTTCCTGATGAAGATTGATATTATCCCATAACAGCTGAATATATACAAGTTTGCTATCTTGAGACAAAGATGACAGAGGAAGCTAAAAGACATTAATAAAAAATATTAGTACCCCAAATATAATAATTACCAGTGGGCCTAACACAGCTTGATTATATATAAATAAAATAAATGAGTTATTTCAAAACTTGGATCCTAAAATTTTGAGCAAAATTTTAAACTATTATCCGATGAGAAATGTGTTTGCTATTCTGACATAGGTTTCTTTCTTATTCTGACTTTCAAGGGCTGGAATGACAACTTGTTAACTAGCATAAGACTAGATAAAAGGTTAACCATCATTACAAATGGGGTGTTTCTATTTTTGTGACAAATAGTTTTGCATCATCTGCTAAAAATAAAAAGTCAACATCAAATTAAGAGTTTCTGGGTTTTGTTTTTGGTGACAGTCCTAGGGCTTGAACTCAGGGCCTGGGCAGTTCTTAAGCTTCTTTTGCTCAAGGCTAGCACTCTACCACAGCACCACTTCTTCAATATTTTTGGGTAGTTAATTGAAATCAAACTGCGATCTTTAGAACTCAGCCTCCTGAGTAGCTAGGATTACAAGCGTGAGCCATTGGGGCCCAGCTAGTTTCTTTTAGAAAGGATTATGTTGTACCTCAGGTGTCCAGGGTTAGACTCCCAATACTCAGTAATATAAAATAAAGGGCCAGCCGATGGCTCACACCTGTAATCCTAGCTACTCAGGACGCTGAGATCTGAGGACTGCAGTTCAAAGTCAGCCAGGGCAGGAAAGTCAATGAAACTCTTATCTCCAATTAACCACCAGAAAACCAGAAGAGGCACTGTAGCTCAGGTGGTACAGCACTAGCCTTGAGCTGAAGAGCTCAGGGACAACAACCAGGCCCAGAGTTCAAGCCCTATGACCAACAAAAAATTAAATTAAAGAACACTAATTCATTGTTTCCAGAGGAAATCAGGGATCCCAATAAGGCAGAGTAGGGTTTTAGTCAGCCAAGTCAAGGAAGACCTTTTTCCATCACTTTTTAGTTATTCTATCACATGTGACTATACAGAAATTACATAACTTCTGTAACTTAAGAATCAGAGAAAAATGTAGATAGGTGAAAATTAGACAGTTAAGAATAAAAACTACCTATTGATTTAGTTATAGGTAACTCCAGTACTGGGGCTTGAATTCAGGGTCTGGATGCTGTTCCTGAGCTTCTTTTGTTCAAGGCTAATGCTCTAGTACTTCAGCCACAGTCCGACTTCTGTGTTTTTTTTCTGAGTTGTCTGCTGGAGGTAGTACTCGCAGACTTTTCTGCTGGAACTGTCTTTGAACCTCAATCCTCAGATCCCAGCCTCATGAGTAGCTAGGATTACATGTGTGAGCCACCAAGGGTTCAGCTATGGCTTTGTATTCTTGCTTGGCTCAAGGATGGTGCTCTATCACATGAGCCACAGCTCTACTTTTAGCTTCTGGCTCATTAATTGGGAGATAAGAGTCTCACAGATTTGTCTGCATGGCTGGCTTCAAAGCAGGATCCTCAGATCTCAGCCTCCTGAGTAGCTAAGATTATAGGCATGAGCCATCAGTGCACAGGGAAAAGCTTTTAGAACTATGGAACTTTGCAGCTAGATATGACCATATTCAGACCACATAGGTACATGTGGAAATACTGTTTACAACTTCTCTATCTGAGAGAAGACATTCTTTTTCATCCATTTGTCTCATTCCTGCTGCCTAGAATGTAAAAGAGTAAAAATAAATTCTAGACTAAGAAAATATCTTGGAAGTCATGCATAGCTAAGTGAAAAGATAGAAGGTCCCAAACAGTGCACTATCCCTCAACTTTTAAGTCAGAGAGAAATAAACCTATTATCTTGTTAAGCTATTATTGTTGTATTGTAAGTATAGAAGTTGGTAGCCTACCTGTACACCTTCATTACAATGTTCAGATGTGAGAATAAGTCCTGGTAAGTTGCTAGGTAGGTCCAAACGTCTGAAATACCACACAAGGTTCCAGAATATGATTGGATGTTGATTGATGAAAGAGGATGTATGAATCACCTGATCACCTTCATTTTCTAACAGAGATTCAAGTTCTTTACGAAGTACCAGAGGACTCAAATACGGCACAGATACGGGGGGAGGATTAGGTTTCTTTCCTAAAGGGTCCTGTAAAAAAAAAGTACTTCATTTAATTCTGTATGCTTAGCAATACTTTTCAAGGGCATTACACTTCTCTATTTGCCTTGTTATTTGGGGACAAATTATTACATGCAACAGAACATCCTAGTAAAAGAAAATCTTAAACTCTCTGCTTAAGCTTTCTTTCTTTTTGCTTTTTTTTTTTTTTTGCCAGTCTTGGGGCTTGAACTTAGGACCTGAGCACTGTCCCTGGCTTCTGTTTTTTTGCTCAAGGCTAGCAATCTACCACTTGAGCCATAGCACCACTTCTGGCTTTTTCTGTATATGTGCAGGTGCTGAGGAAGCGAACCCAGGACTTCATGCATGCTAGGCAAGCACTCTACCACTAGGCCACATTCCCAGCCCTACACTTAAGCTTTCTTTTGTTTGTATGGTTTTTTGCCAGTCCTGGGCTTGAATTCAGGACCTGAGCACTGTCCCTGGTTTCTTTTTGCTCAAGGCTAGCACTCTGCTACTTGAGCCACAGCGCCACTTCCAGCTTTTTCTATATATGTGGTGCTGAGGAATTCGAACCCAGGGCTTCATGTATACAAGATGAGCACTTTACCACTAGGCCATATTCCCAGCCCCCACTTAAGCTTTCTTTAAGCTACTTAGTTGCCCTTAAGTTAAACTAGTACAAAAGAAGTATCTGTATTTCAATAAACCTATTTAAAATACATTAATTTCTATATCATATAATGTATTCTGCATCATTTTTTCTTCTGTTTATATAAAAACCTTTTCATTTTACATCATTTAGGATGATATAGTTTATATGTTACGTAGTTTGCATAGTTTATAATGCTGACCTTATTTTCACAACTCTAATAAATAGGATATTCTTTGTGTTAATATTCTTTGTTCTGTCCTTTGAAAATCATATATAATTAATTTACATTTGATTACAACAACACCTAGAGGAATTAAATAGTGTCTAGATTATGGTCTCAAATTCCATTTATCTCTTAAAAAAAAAAAAAAAAAACCAAGGCTTCTTTAGGAAACATCTGATTCTAGGGAAAGGACATACATAGCATTGGCATGAAACAACCAGGTGTAGTGGTATGTCCCTGTAAACCTAGTATTTGTGAGGCCGAGGCAGTAAGATCCCAAGTTCAAGATCAGCCTATACTAGATAGTGAGACCCTGACTCAAAAAATAAAATAAAGTAAAAAGCAAAGAAACGTTAAGCAAATTACAAAAATGCTACCTACCACTTATGTCAAAAGAATAAGCCAACTTCTAGAAGCATCTAGCTGACCAAAAATGAGATATTTAAAACATTAGTAAGATATACAAACAGCATGAGCACACATGGGTGTGTGTGTGTGTGTGTGTGTCATTCTGATGCTTGAACTAAGGACCCGTGCACTGTCCTTGAGTTTTGCTCAAGACTAGCACTCTACCACTTGAGCTAGCTTTTTAATGGTTCACTGGAGATAAGAATATCACACTTTCCTGCCTGAACTGGCTTTCAACAACAATCCTCGATTTCAGTCTTCTCAGTAGCTAGGATTACAGGCCTGTAATCACATCTGTACTCAGTATAAGTAGCAATTTTCAAATGCTTAAATTAAAAAGTTAATAAAGATACTCAATCCACCAAATCAAATGATCACCTCCAAGAATGCTAGGAATTCCACTTGTTATAATGAAAACTGGTAAATACATGGAAGGAAGGAAGGAAGGAAGGAAGGAAGGAAGGAAGGAAGGAAGGAAGGAAGGAAGGAAGGAAGGAAGGAAGGAAGGAAGGAAGGAAGGAAGGATTTAATCTGACTTTTAAAATATAATATGCGTCTTTAAAATACCAAATAAAAGGTATGGGGAAAGTGTCTCTTTATAGATATATTTCATATAATAATAATAAAAAGTAGAGGCTACTGATGAGTTAGTTAACTGGGATGTTAATAGCTGCTAATATCACAAAGACTTAGGAACATACCATACAATTTCACCATTCATGACGACATACAATAACCAAGCAATAAAACCCTGAATCTAATCAAGAACCTAATACAAGTGTCAATTTATTTATTTGTTTATTTTGCCAGTCCTGGGGCTTGGACTCAGGGCCTGAGCAGTCCCTGGCTTCTTTTTGTTCAAGGCTAGCACTCTGCCACTTGAGCCACAGCGCCAATTCTGGCCATTTTCTATATATGTGGTGCTGGGGAATCAAACCCAGGGCTTCATGTATACAAGGCAAGCACTCTTGCTACTAGGCCATATTCCCAGCCCTACAAGTATCAATTTACAAGGCTACAATCAGTCAAATCAAGACAGTGGAAAACAAGTACTGCAAAATAATTTAGAAAATAGAAAATGAATGAAGACTGGCATAATTTCTGAAGCTAGAGGATTTATGAGACTCATTTTCCTTCCTGTGTATTTTTGTATTTCAAAATCTCCATGTTAAAAATTATGGGGAAATCTTTGTCTACTACTTTCTGTGTAATCAAGTTGATTATAAAATCATGTAACATTGTACTCTGTACTGACAAGTATATATAGTATGACTACAGTATTACATACCACAACTTCCTGCAGACTATTTGGAAGACTGACTGTAGAAATGCCATGATATGGTCTTTGGGAGAAGTCAATATTTTGCAAAGGGCCTCCAACACTGTGGCTTCGAGTCAAAGATACATTTCGTTTTGATGAACTATTAGGCACAGATGAAATTTTCATAGTTTGGACATCTCCACTGGCTTGCTTTAATTCACCACTTAAAAAAAAATGAAGAAATGCTGTTAGTCACAAAACTAAATCTAAATCTAGAGAGCAGACAAATTTCTTCAATGGATTTTAAGTCTATTAAACGTGTAAAAATTACCATTTCCTTTTAAGAATTAAACTTGGCAAGAGATATGGTGGCACATACTTGTAATCCTATCTGGGGGCGGAGGCAAGAGTATTTTAAGCTTGGGGTCTTCCTGGGCTACACAGAGATATCCTGTCTCAATCCTGTCCCCTCCTTTCCCACAAAAAGAATTGTTTGGGGCTAGAAGTAGAGTTCAGTGGCAGTGGAACACTTGTCTCTCACCTATGTCCTTATGTTCAATTCCCAGTACCCCCAACAACAAAAGAAATTCATTTTTTTTCACGTAGTTTTAGAAAGGTTCAAACCTTGGCATTGATTCTCTGCCAAAAACCAAATTGGGAGCTGGTCACCAGTGGCTAACACCTGTAATTTTAGCTACTGAAGAGGCTGAGATCTGATGATCACTGTTCAAATCCAGCCTGAACACAAAAGTCTGTGATATTCTCATATCTAATGAACCATCAAAAAGCCAGAAATGGAGATGTGGCTCAAGTGGCAGAGCACAAGCCTTGAGTAAAAAACTCAAGGACAGCACCTGGGCCTTGAGTTTAAGCTCTAGGACAGACACTGGAAGAAAAAAAACAACTGGGCATGGAGATAGACCCAGGACAATGTCTACAGCTAGCTCTGGGCAAAAGTATGAGATTCTATCTGAAAAACAAAGAGCTGATATAATGTTTCAAATGGAAGACTGCTTGCCTAGCAAGTAAGGCTCTGAGTTCAAACCACAGTATTGCCAAACAGGAAAAAATAAAATAAAATATGCCCTTTATACAAAAGAATCGACCCTAACTAGAAAAACATCCTAACTATTGAGAAGTTCATTTCATAAACTAACACTTTAAAACATTTAACTTAGGTCAAAAATGTTTTATCATCAGATTTATTAGGCATGTAAAAGCTACATGGTAGTAAAAAGTACAAGTTAATATTTTTAATTTATTTTATGCTAGAGATCAAACCAAGAGTCTGGTACATATTATGAAGCAAGTGTTCTACCTCTAAGCTAAATTCCAACCCTTTCTTATGGAGAAAGTATTACAATGTAGCTCAGTTGGCACTGAACATACCACATATATAGTTGGGTTGGCCTGAGTGGTACAGTCCTTCTGCCTCCATCTCCTCACTCCTGAGAGCCAGGATTACAAATGTGCACCACCAAGACCATCAAGATTAAGGTTTTTTTTGTTTTTTGTTTTTTGGTGGCCAGTCCTGGGCCTTGAACTCAGTGCCTGAGCACTGTCCCCTGGCTTCCTTTTGCTCAAGGTTAGCACTCTGCCACTTGAGCCACAGCTCCACTTCTGGCCATTTTCTATATATGTGGTGCTGGGGAATCGAACCCAAGGCTTCATGTATACGAGGCAAGCACTCTTGCCACCAGGCCATATTCCCAGCCCTTTTTTTTTTTAATTGTATAGTTCTTTTATTTATTTTTGATGTTTTCAATTTGTACATGAAACAGGTACTATAATTTTCAGTAAAGAACTGACAGGTTTTGACAGAAACTCATAAACTTTTCTTCTTTTTTAGCCAGTCCTGGGCCTTGAACTCAGGACCTGAGCACTGTCCCTGGCTTCTTTTTGCTCAAGGCTAGCACTCTGCCACTTGAGCCACAGCGCCACTTCTGGCCTTTTGTATATATGTGGTACTGGGGAATCGCACCCAGGGCTTCATGTGTACGAGGCAAGCACTCTTGCCACTAGGCCATATTCCCAGCTCCAAGATTAAGTTTTTTAAATGTCAGAACTGACTAGATTCAGGTTGTCATTAAATATATAATTTTTACAAGAGTATCAAACTTTTTGACAAGTTCTCAACTTCCTATAGTACCTCGAGTCAACTGTATGGCTTGCTTCTTCTGTTATAGTCTGGTTATGTTTTGGGAAATCCATAAAGTTAATCAAGTCCGGTTCTGCTGAATTGCATACAGGTTTGTGCTCCAGGGGCTCACTAGCCAAAGGCAGGCTGCCACTTTGCAAACTGTCACCAGACGTACTTGGTTTCAAGAAAAAGCTAAAATGAAGTAAGGGTGAAAAGTCTTTAAAAATCCCAGAGTCTTAAGCTTTTTATTGTATTTAGAATTATTATTTTATGATGTAGAACTCATTAATGAATTCATAAGGGAAAGACTGCCTATTACAAACATATAACATATATTTCTGTTTTCAGTCCCTCTTCCCTACTTTCCTAAGATTATCTTCATACAAGATTGTGTCACAGTACAAGTCATGAAGGATTTTTTTTTTTTGCCAGTCCTGGGGCTTGAACTCAGGATCTGAGCACTGTCCCTGGCTTCCTTTTGCTCAAGGCTAGCACTCTATTGCTTGAGCCACAGCACCACCTCCGCCCTTTTCTGTTTATATGGTGCTAAAGACTCGAATCCAGGGCATCATGCATGCTAGGCAAGCACTCTACCACTAAGCCACATTCCCAGCCCATGAAAAAATTTTTAATAAATTAAAAATAGTAATTTTAATATACGTGTATTAGAACTAGTAAAGGGAAAGGGAATATGAAAATCGAGAGACAAAGGATAAAAAGACAAACCATTCTAAAAGCAATACTTATAAAACCACTTGGTGTAAACAACTGTACAACTTATGGGGGGGAGAGAGGGAAAGGGGGAAGAGGGGGAAAAATGAGGGAGGAGGTAACAAGTTGGATTAGAAATGTACTCACTTCCTTATTTATGAAACTGTAACCCCTCTGGTACTCCACTTTGACAATAAAAAAAATTTTAATAGTAATTTTTTAAAAAAGATGGGCTTAATTTTAACATATGCCTATAATACCAGCAATTGGGGAGATATAGCAGGAGGATGTTGGGATGTAGGGAAAGGTTGAAGAGAGAGGGGGAGGGGGAAAAGGGAAAGATATAGTAGTAGTACTTTAAGGGTTGGGTAAGGGTAGAGCTTCATAAAAGACACTGGAGACTTTTCTGAAGTGATACTAATGTTCTGTAACTTGCTAAGAGCACAGATGCATGCATTCATTCTTCAAATGACTCATCTGAAATTTGTACGTTACTTGTACTACATTTTTTTTTTTGCCAGATTTTTGGTAGTTTATTGGACATATGGATCTCACTAACTTTCCTGCCCAGGTGGGCTTCAAACTGTGACCTTCTGTAACACTGTGATCTTAGTCTTTAAATAAATAAAAGTATATGTTGATAAGTGGGAAACAAGTGATTAGAGTAAGTACAGTAAAATAGGCACTGGTGACTATAAAGGTGGATACATTTGAGTATTCACTATAAGAAAAAAATCTTTAAAGTTGCTGGGTTTGTAGTTCAGTGGTAGAGCACAATCCCTAGTGCTTCTTATCCTGCTCCTGTCTTTAAACTTTGTTGTAAACTTTACATTTTCATGATATGTGTGGGGCGGCAATAATGCTACTTTATACCTAATTATAAAGTATATTTTTAAAAGAAGGTTCTTGTCACTGTAGACTAAAAAGTACAAATCAACAGAAAATTCTAAGACATAGGAAGAATAATTCAAAATGCTTTATATTACAGGCCATAAATGATCTGAAAAAAAAAAAAAAAGAAGCAGGGCACACAAACACACACAAAGTTAATTAGGTCTAAGTAGAGAATATATAATTGTTCATTTACTCAATTCTTCCAATTTCTCAACATTTGGAATTTTTCACAATAAAGTTAGGGAAAAGTCCTCCAATATTGTAGCACAACACTCTCCCTTCCCCCTCCATTTTATTACTAATATCCTCTAATCTAATACTGAAAGTGAAGGAGAAGAAGCAGGCCTGGAACATGCTACGGGATTTATTCTCTTGCCCCAGGAGTCATGCCTTCCAGGGGGCACTTACCTCTTGAGGGAATATTTCGATTACTAACCTTGCAGAACCTCTCAAGTCTTTAAATTCTACATTGAGGAGAGGCAAAAAGTTGCTTTTACAGAATGGACAGGTTGTATTCAAATTTGAATCATCTGCCGTCCACCCAGCCATAATTTCTTCATCATAAACTAATGCTCCACAAGCTCTACATTGTGAACAACTTGACATCAAAACCTGATAGAAAAATAAAAACACTGAGAATCTAAACCAAATCTTAAAAGCCATTTTCTTGACATAAACATAATTTTAGTTATTCTACTGGTCATATCTGGAATTAACAGCTTCATTATGTTACCGGAGAAGTTATCAGTTCATTGCCTTATAAGATGACAAACCCAACAAAATGAATACTATTAAATGCTACTCTGAAATAAAAGAAAGTTCATAGTCAATTATCATGAACAGAAGACAGAACTTTTTACCTCCATTGCACAATTCTGATAGATGCTAGACATGCTGGTATTTTGAGATGAACCATGATCTGATTTTTCAAAGTCTTGCCTTTTTATTCCTCTTGGAAATGGAACGTCACCTAGAGAAGAGTAAGCGTAACACATTACGTGCCAGGAACAAATCTCAGTGGTCTAGTGCTTGTCTATCATGTGCTCAGCCCTGAGTTTAACTCCAGGACCACAAACAGCCAAAATATATACATTGTCCTATGCTTTGAAAATAAATGCCAAAGTATTTAGGAGGGGGCTATTGTGAAATACGTTTTGTTTTGGGGCCAGTCCTGGGGCTTGGACTCAGGGCCTGAGCATTGTCACTGGCTTCTTCTTGCTCAAGGCTAGCACTCTGCCACTTGAGCCACAGCGCCACTTCTGGCCATTTTCTGTATATGTGGTGCTGGGGAATCGAACCTAGGGCCTCATGTATACGAGGCAAGCACTCTTGCCACTAGGCCATATCCCCAGCCCCGTGAAATATGTTTTATTTTCAAATGGCTAATATATATTTTTTCTAAATGGCTACAATATACAATTACGTATACATATAAATATTTAGATAAAAATCGGTCTATAGCTGGGTGCTAGTGGATCATGTCCATATTCCTAGCTACTCAGAAAACTGAGATCTAAGAATCCAGCTTTTAAAAGCCAGCCTGGGCAGAAAAGTCTTTAAGATTCTTAAGACAATCAGCAAAAAGCTAGAAGTGAAGCTGTGGCTCAAGTGCTAGAGTCCCACTTTGGACCAAAAAACCCAAGCAAGAATGTAAGACCATGAGTTCAAGCCCCAGTACTGGCCCAAACACACACAGACAGACAGACACACACACACAGACAAACACACACACACACAAAGTTAATTAGGTCTAAGAGAGAGTAGATAATTATTCATTTACTTAATTCTTCCAATTTCTCACATTTGGAATTTTTCACAATAAAAAATTAGAGAAAAAAAAACCTTGCAATACTGTGGCACACAGCCGTGATTTCAGCATGTAAGAGGATAAGGCAGGAAGATAGTGAGTTTGAGACTAGCTTGGGCAACATAGTGAGACCCTGTCTCAAAGAAAGGAAGGGAGTGAGGGCGGGAGGGCAGAAGGGAGATGAGATGAGAACAGGGGAGGGGAGGGGAGGGGAGGGGAGGGGAGAGGGAGAGGAGAGGGAGAGGAGAGGGAGAGGAGAGGGAGAGGAGAGGGAGAGGAAAGGGAGAGGGAGCGGGAGAGGGAGCGGAGGATAAAAAGTCCCATTTCATTTAGTGTGCCAATATTGTGGATTCAACTCCCTCAGCCTTTTCTGCTCCTGTTCTACCACTTGAGTCACAGCTCTATTTCCAGCTTCTGGCTGGTTAATTGGAGGTAAGAGTCTGTCTCTCAGACTCTTCTGCCTGGGTTGGCTTTGAATGTCAAACCCCATATTTTAGCCTCCTGAGTGGGTAGGATGACAGGAGTGAGCCACTGGCATCCAAAAAAGAGTTCAACTTCTAGCAACAAAACAAATTCTAAGGATCCTTAGAATATGGCCAAATACTTATCCAACTAGAGACAGATTAAAAATATATATTTCCAAAGCCCCATCCCATAAATTCAGTTTTAGGCTAAAGTTTAGTCTGTGTGTGGGTGTGGGGGGGGGTGTATAATTTTTTCTTTTTTCTCCATCAGCACTGAGGCTTCAACTTAGGGCCTTTAGCTCTTGCTTAGCTTTTTTGCTCAAGGCTACACTCTACCATTATTTGAGCCACCCCTTCACTTCTGGCTTCTTGCTGGCTAACTAGAGATAAGAGTCTCTCAGATTTGTTTGCCTAGGCTGGCTTCAAGCTTTGATCCTCAGATCACAGCCTTCTGAGTAGCGAGGATTCAGCTTGATAACTGTACATAATTTAAAACTCTAGGTGATTTTTATGCATGTTAAAGCCTGAGAACTGATATGATTCACAAATATATACACCTAAAACTAAACACAAAAGATAACTATCATACTTGCTCATACAAAATCAGAGTAATAGTAAGATTATAGCTATTATTTAAAACATATCAGATCACCTTAACAAGTGGAGTTTAAAACAGTAGAGTTATGGCAGGGTTATTAAAACAGGCAGAACTCAGTGGTAAAAAGCACCTATCTAGCCCCAAGTACATATTTGCTTACGTACATAATTCATACCTGTTGAGTATTGCATTTTTCCAACATCTCCACTGCTGCTGCTACTTCCAAGGCTTGTGTTGCTCTGGGTAAGTTCACTGGGAACCAATCCTGAAACACTTGTGTTAGTTGATACATTCTCCCCCAAAATATGGTCTTCTAGGCCAGCTGGGAAGCTATAATCTCTACCAGTTTCTTCCTTAAATTGAAAAGAATAAAACCACACATACACTGATTACAGAATTAAACTCTACATCTTAAACTCCCTCTCATTTTTCAAAGCCATAAACTCATCCTATTGTTATTTAAAACGTCTCTCCCACACTTTAAGACACTTAACAAATGATCTATAGGAGATTAAAATGACATCATACAACAGATATTTAGAAGGTTTTGTATCTCAGTATTCATTATTAAATGAAAGAATGATAAAAGCTACATCCAAAAGAGATACCAATAAAATTAAGGTAGATGCTTTGAAAAAGTTAATGATCTAGGCTTTCTATCACTTATTGGTCATTTAACCACATAGAAATTACAAACGTCTCTAGCTTCTAATAGCTTCTGAAAAATCTGAGTATGATATTTTCCAAATAAAGTTGTCCTGAAATTTTCTACAAGGAATCTGATTGTTTAGAGTTACAAATATCAATATTAACTTAATACATTTTTAGCTTGTACTTTTTTTTTTTTTTTTTTTTTTTTTTGCTGGCCCTGAGGCCTGAAACTCAGGGCCTGAGCACTGTTCCTGAGCTTTTTGCTCAAGGCTAGTACTCTATCAATTGAGCCACAATGCCACTTCCAGCTTTTCCTGTTTATGTGGTGTTAAGGAATCGAACCCAGGGCTTCACACATGCTAGGCAAGCACTCTACCACTAAGCTACATTCCCAGCCCTGCTTCTACATTTTTTATTAGCATCAATTAGTTATATAAAGGGATTTCATTTTGACATGTCCACATATGCACCTAATGTACCTTGATCATACTCACCTCCCTCTGTCACTCATCCTATACCTCCTCCCTACTTTTAGAACAAGGTTCATTTTCACAATGTACAAAAAATATTTTCTTTATTATGATGTTGGTACCGAATACTCCAATTAATAGTATTAGTTTTAAAGGGGGCTGAACTGTGAGACTTCCATATGAGTATACAATGTATCCCCATCAACTTCAGCCCTTCCACAGTATATCAATTTTGATATCTATCTACTTGTCTTAAAATATGCATAATTATATTTAGAAGTATAATGCTTTAAACTATATCTTATGTAACTATATTCCTCATGTAACTGTTTTTCTCATTTATCTTATAGCCCTAAATGTGTCCCCTATATTTAAACTCCTGTAAACAATATGTTTGTTGTTTTTTTTTGTTTTTTGTTTTTTTTTTTGCCAGTCCTGGGCCTTGGACTCAGGGCCTGAGCACTGTCCCTGGCTTCTTCCCGCTCAAGGCTAGCACTCTGCCACTTGAGCCACAGCGCCGCTTCTGGCCGTTTTCTGTATATGTGGTGCTGGGGAATCGAACCTAGGGCCTCGTGTATCCGAGGCAGGCACTCTTGCCGCTAGGCTATATCCCCAGCCCCTAAACAATATGTTTTATTGATGTACTATATATTTAGTTAATTCCCTACTGTTTAAATATTTAAAAAAATGTTTTAAACTACAAAAGGGCTCTTCCAAGTCATTTTTATTTATATCTCTATGCCTTAAATTCTGGATAAAATTTACAAACATCTAACAGAAGGTTATTTTCTTTGTTGCTATATTGTTTTTGTGCTAGTTTTGGGACTTGAACTCAGTGCCTGGGCACTGTCCCTGGTTTCTTTTTGCTCAAGGCTAGCACTCTACCACTTGAGCCACAGTGCCACTTTCAGCTTTTTCTGTGTATGTGGAGCCAAGGAATTGAACCCAGGGCTTCTTGCATGCTAGGTAAGCACTCTACCACTAGGCCAAACTCCTAGTCCCACAGCTGTACTTCTGATGTCTTAGCTTCAAACTTTGATCTTCAGATCTCAGTCTCAAGTAGCTAGGATTACAGGCATGAGCCACCAACACCCAGGTAGAATTTTAACTCATTGCTTCATTTGAAAATTATTATTCAGTATAACCTATTTGTCCTTTGGAAGGCATTGCTACTGATGCCAGATCTATGGCATGAAAAGATCTAAGACTTATATAGAATTTTACACTGTCATATTCCAAGTGCAAATGACTAGGTGAAAAGATATTTTTCAAAACCATTAGGCAATAAGATGGTCCTTCTGTTGATACTTTTCCTATTTAGTTCTCTGCCAAATAGCATAAAAGTCTCATTTGTCCAATTTCTTTTCTTGTGTCTCTTTCAGCAAACTGAAATTATATTATCTTAAATGCATGTCTTTTCACACTATTCCCTCAGACATACTATTCTGCCACCTTATCCTTTTGACTCATCAGAAATTACCAAGACATCCTTCAAGGGCTGGGGATATGGCCTAGTGGCACATGCCTCGTACACATGAGGCCCTGGGTTCAATTCCCCAGCACCACATATACAGAAAATGGCCAGACTTGGCGCTGTGGCTCAAGTGGCAGAGTGCTAACCTTGAGCAAAAAGAAGCCAGGGACAGTGCTCAGGCCCTGAGTCCAAGGCCCCAGGACTGGCCAAAAAAAAAAGAGATCCTTCAAAGCCCAAGTTAGATATCACTTGGTGTTGGTTTTTCTGGGCAATCTTCAACATGAATCTCTTTTAATATGTTTAAAATACTGGTAAGATAAGGGCATGGACTTCACAACCAATCTCTATAGTTCTGTCACTTACTGCTTGTGTGAACTTGAGAAATTAAATTCTCTGATAAAATGATGATACAATATCACTCCTTTCATAGAGATGCTATTAAAATTAAACGTAAGTACTCTAGTACTATATAATTCTGAACACAAAGGTGAAATTTTAATTTTTTTCTGATACATAAGCAAGATTTCATTTATTTTCATAAGAAATCTAGTAATTCTTTGCAGTGATTTTTCTAAAGACAATCATTTTGTTGTGAAATGTAACATTTGTGAATTAAGCCACAGAACAATATACATTAAGAAGACAATATAAATAGAAGTTATTTCAAAGTAAAGTACTATCCAAATACTTTAATTTCAAATACAAATCATTAGTGCTGTCAACAAACTTACATTTATCTATATAATTAAGAAGTGATCCTGTTGTGCTATTTCTACTTTATTACTTTTCTTAAATATGTTTACATTATTTTAAGAAACAGAACACACACACACACACATAAACATCCCTATCTCAGACAGACATGTATATACAACTTTCTTACCTCATCATCTGAGTAGTTGTAGGCAGATGCTACAGCCACCCACATCTTACTTGCTACTGTTGCTGCTTGTTTCATACCAGATTTTAGGACATCTATCTTGGGCCCTGAGAGTATATTATCCAGCTTTAGCCCTGATAATGAATTTACTACAGAGCCCAGTGGGCTATGTGGTGAAGATCGTACCAATGCCGATAAAGACGAACGATCCTTATGAGTTCGATATGGAGTTTGTGGCTTAAAACGCCCAGTAAAAGTTTTAGACCGGGACACTACAGAGGAGTACTTTTCACTTTCTGGATTTTCTTGTGCTGGTGGACCATGATCAAAAGGGAGGCTTGATCTCCTTTCTAAAGGGTGACTAGCTGCAACACCAGTGTTTCCCTCTCCACTCAACTCCATACTAGAAGATTTACTCCCCAGGGGACTTTTTAAGTTCATGTAGCTTTCAATTTCATCAGCCAGATTCCTTGAAATAACTGGAGAAAGTATATTTTCTTCAGAATCAGGAGATTTTTCTTCTGTACATTCAGTAGCTAAAAGAGACAGAGGATCAAGTCCAGTTTCAACATCTTCCCTTTCAATGGCCTTAACAGCACCATGTGAACTGCTTCTTTTATTCATTAGATGTTTGGATCCTGCTTTTAAGTCTCTGGATTGATTGCTGTTACTATTATTTTGTAGACTGTCAAATGTAACTGGTGTAGTTTTAGCTACATTATCATCAATGACAGGCTCTAAGAATTCTTGACTTTCCTCAAGCATCTCTAACATGGTAGATGACCTACGTTCAGAATCCCAAATGTTTTCAGATACGTGAGTACTGGTGTCAACTAGATGACCACTAGCATTCTCAAAGCTGTGAGTTCTTGTAACATGAAGTGGAGAAGTCTTAGGACATGTCAATGCTGCTGTGAGAATCTTGGCATCTGCTCCCATCATGATAGCCATTTCACTTGAATTCAAATCCAAACTGCTCTTCTTAAGTAACATTCCTGCTCGACTTTCAGAACTAAAACTACAACTCCTCTCTGAAAAATGCTTTTGCCTTCTTTCTCCTTTGTCACCATTCTTCTTGAAATTAGTAACTTCAAATACTGTATCTTCAAGTGGATCTTGAGTAGAAAATAATGTATTTGATGTACTACCTAGAAAGGATAATGCAATATTAAAAAGTGAACTCATTCTCCAATATAACATACAAATGCTTACTGTCTTTTCTCATTATGAAGGTAACACCTGATAAGAGTAAAATGTTCAGAAAATTTAGAAGGTATAAAGTAGAGGAGATATAAAAAAGTACTTCTACTGAATCTTTTCTTTTCTTTTCTTTCTTTTTTTTTTTTTTTTGCCAGTCCTAGGCTTTGGACTCAGGGCCTGAGCACTGTCCCTGGCTTCTCTTTGCTCAAGGCTACCACTCTGCCACTTGAGCCACAGCGCCACTTCTGGCCATTTTCTATATATGTGGTACTGGGGAATCGAACCCAGGGCTTCATGTATATGAGTCAAGCACTCTTGCCACTAGACCATATTCCCAGCCCCTACAGAATCTTTTCAACCCTGACTCTCAGGGATAATAGCTTCTAAATTTTTTGGATGTCTTAATTTTACCACATTTTCATTGTCTTGGCATAAGGATACCTGTAAAAAACAACAACAACAAAAATAGATCATACAATATATGATGGATGCACCCTGTATTCCTCACTAAACACCTTTATCAGTAAGCATAGGTCTACTTTTATTTCTCACATTTTAAGAGCTCATTTATAAAACATACTCTGAGTTAATCAGACCTCAGGAAATATAATCTCCTCTATTTTAGCTTTCATATATTCAACTGAACAAACACTTGTAAGTGGCTGGGGACACAATTCAAAAGTAGAGAGCTTTCTTAACATGTACAAGCTGCTATTATTAGTCCCAAGCATGGGAAAGAAAAAAGCTTGCCAAAAATCTTGCCAAGAAAAAAAAAAGCTTGCCAAGTATATTTGTAATCATAAAGGAACTATATATTTGTAATTACCAGAGCAATACTATTCTAAAGTAAAAGAACTGCTTTCAAAAAGAAAAACCCAGAGAACAGAACTTGGCAAATTCTAAGAAGGCGGATAAAATATTGAATTTGTAACATTTTTTTTCATATACATTCATTCAACAAATATCAGAAAGCCTGCTAGTATCAACTATGTGAAGTGGTAGGAAAGCAATGGCAAATAAAGCAGACATTGAGCCCAACCCTCAAAAGATGCAGTATTTCATCAAGTAACCAAAACTATGCCACTAGTCTTAGGAAACAACCCCAGATGTGAAAGAAGCAGGTAAGTCTTTTTTACCCTGCTGCTGTCCATTTTTTTTTCTACTCCAAGACCAAAAGTTATTTTCTCTTTGAATCATTACTGAAATTTAAGTCCATCAGAATGTTTCTCCACAAAATTCCTATGTTGAAAATTTAATCCCCTTCATGTGATGATTTAAGGAAAGGCCTCTAGGATATCATTGGTTATAAGGTACAACTCTCATAAATAGGATTAAGAGCCTTAGAAAAGAGACTCCATAGACTGTTACTTGCTTTGAATTACAAGAGAATTCAAGAAAAAGCAGGAAGTTTGCATTTTGAAGAACCTATATGAAGACAGCAGACTCTGTAAGAAATTTATTATTTGTAAGCCACTTAGTGATATAGTATTGTTATGAATCAGTCCTTCAACTAAAACATCTCTTATTCATATTTGAGATTCTCTCTTCTTTTTTCCCAGAACCCAGTCCTGAATTCAGAGTCTTATGCTTTTGCCATACCTCCAGCCCCATGATTCTTAGGGATTTTTGTTTTGTTTTGCCAGTCCTGAGGCTTGGACTCAGGGGCTGGCCACCGTCCCTGGTGTCTTTTTGTTTAAAGATTTTTTTTAGGAAAAAGTTGTCTCTGATACGTTCTGTCTAGTTTTGGTGTTGTTGTTTTTTTGAGATAAGTTCTTGCGATGTAACTGAAGCTGATCTCAAACTCAAATCTCTGCCACCGTGCCTATCTACAATCTGTTTAAATCTTCCAAATAGCTTTAAGTGTGTGTGTGTGTGTGTGTGTGTGTGTGTGTGTGTGTCTGTCTGTCTGTCTGCACACGTTTGTGCACACCATTATGGGGCTTGAACCCAAGGCCTGGGCACTGTTCCTGACATTTTGGGGGTTTTTTTGGCTCAAAGTTAATGCTCTATCACTTGTGCTACAACCTCACTTCTGCATAGCTAAGATTTTGGCTTGCTTTTTTTTTTTGCGGGGGGGGGGGGGGGCGAGGGAGAAACAGTATTAAGGATCTGAACTCAGGATTTTTCACCTGACGCATACCTCCAGCCCTCATGGTTCTTTTTGACCTTTCAAATTAGTACTACTAGTCATAATCATGTCAATTTATTAGTTAATAAGTATTTAGAAATATTAGCTTAAAAAATTATACTTGCTTCGAAAACTATTTCCAACAAATGAGAAACAGATTTTTGTAAGTATCACTGGCTCTCATCTTATTTGCAGGAAATTTATTGGCACTCCTTATTTTCAATTTTGAAATAAAAAGGACCATTTCACAGTTATTTTTCAGATTATTTTCAGATAGTCTTCTGCCCAGATCCTCCTATGTATGTCTCCCTCATAGTTAGAAGTATATACATGTGTGTATTTTTGACAAATACAGGGAGCCCTGCACAGTACTCTCATGATTTATAAAAAGAATGGCTAAACCGAGATTAGGTACTTAGCTCTCCCAACTATACCTTTAAATAACAAGACTACCTCTTTCTTTACCCCATTTTTAAGATTCAGATCCATTTCTGGGTTTCTAACATGTCTATTATAATTAAGTTAGCAAACTAATGCCATTAAAGACACAGTCTCAATACTTAATAAAATATATAAAGACTCACCAGTGCTACCTTTCCTGTTGTTGATATCAAATATCCCAGACGGAGCTTTCACAATACTGTTGCCCCAGGCAGGAGGGTCAACAGGACTCTGAGTCTCGGGACTAGGTTGTGAATATTTTACCACAACAGCAGACCCATCACTCACATCTGGGGAAAAAAAACCAAAACACAAAACTTGGATGTTACCATTCTTACTTTTGCCACTATCAGAGTAAACCTACATATAATTTATTGCTGATTAGCTTAACTTATGTCAGTCAAAAAAGTTACGTTATTGACTGAAATAAGTTTTATTTTAGCATTCAATAGTCCTAGCAAGTATTTTTGAGTGAACTCGCCTCGCCGTCAGTTGCAATTCTTACTACTTGGTAAACAGGAAAAGGATTTGATTCTACAGAAATCTGGAGGATAAAATAAGAAATTGCTAAATAAAGAACATTTCTGTGTAAAACAATAGGAGAATTGAGCACCAGTGATTGATGACTGTAATCCTAACTACTAAGTAGTCTGAGACCTGAGGACTGTGGTTCAAAGCAAGCATGATCCCTTGTCGTTGTGACTATATGAAAAAAAGTTTTTGCTTCAAAAACAAAAAACAAAAACAAAGCAAGCATGAACAGGAAAATTTTGTGAGACTCTTATCACCAATTAACCACTAAAAAGACAAGAGTGGATCTGTGGCTCACGTGGTAGAGCACTAGCCTTGAGCAAAAAAAGCCCAGAGTCAGTGCCCAGACAGAACCTGAGTTCAAACCCCAGTACTGGCACAAAAAGAAAAAAAAAAGACAAAAAAAAAGATATCTTATTACCATATACCAAAGTCTTCCTTGTATTTCCATAAAATGATTACAACAAATCATCTCTACCTCAATGAGTCCTATAAAAACAAGGAAAACCACAGACCATTTTTAATATACGGGTAAATAGCCACTTAAGATATGTGAAGGCTAGCTGGGCACCAGTGGCTTACACTGGATCTCAGGAGGCTGAGATCTGAGGATCATGGTTTGAAACCAGCCCAGACAGGAAATTCCATGAGACTCATATCTCCAACTACCCACCAGAAAACTGGAAGTGGTGCTGTGGCTAAAAGCAAAAAAGCTCTGGGACAGTGCCCACACCCTGAGTTCAAGTCCCATGACTAACAACAACAGAAAAAGTATCTGGAGGCTAGTGTAAAAGCATTTTAAAATAAATGGAACCCTGGAAGGTAAATTTGATGGCTCAAAGTTTAGTCCTGCTTTTTTCACAAAGTATCCATATAACTTTGACAAATGAATCTCTCAACAGATTGTGCCTTCCTGTAAAATTAAGGGAAAGTTGACTTCAAATTCCCAATTTCATAGACTGCCAAAATTTAAAGTTTTATTTCCTGAAAATTATCACTACAATTATCTAATAGTATAACATTTTAATAGATATTAGTAAATGGAATCCTAGGAATTTTACCTTGTATCTGAACTTTTGTTTTAGTTATCAACTCCTGTGCCACTTGTTCTTCAGACACATGAGTTTCTGGATCATCCTTTATCAGTTCATCCTTAGACCCATAGCCTTGGTCAGACTGACCACCTGTTAAAAAGAAGGTAAGCTTGTATGTGTTTTCATATACTTACAATCCATTCATAAAATATAAAAACAAAATCCCCCTGAAATACACAGGTAAACTCTGAGAAAACAAAGACAAGGAAGCTCACCAGGCACACATTTTAAAAACAGTGAAAAGCAAAGAACATTAGAAACAAGAACATCAAACACTGAAGACCATGCCATGTTTGAAAGCACTGTCTGAAGCACTGTCTGGATCTTAATTTCTTCATGGTAAATTAAAACAATGTGGATAGGATGTTTGGAAATCTCCTTTAGAGTATGTCAGTAGTATGCGGAGTATTTTTAAGAAAGAAAGCACATATATCTGCTTATGTTTGCAAAAAGCAATACTGTGGGGCTGGGAATATGGCCTAGTGGCAAGAGAGCTTGCCTCGTAAACATGAAGCCCTGGGTTCGATTCCCCAGCACCACATATATAGAAAACGTCCAGAAGTGGCGCTGTAGTTCAAGTGGCAGAATGCTAGCCTTGAGCAAAAGGAAGCCAGGGACAGTGCTCAGGCCCTGAGTTCAAGGCCCAGGACTGGCAAAAAAAAAAAAAGCAATACTAGAATGACAAACCAGAAAGCAGTAAAAAATAGTTATACACCATAAAAAGAGGAAAATAAGATGGAAAAAATAAAGAGGAAAGAAAGCTCGTTAAGTATGATTTACTGTGTTGTTCTGGAGATGTAACACATTTTCATATGAAATATTAAAACAACACTGACAGGATCAGGAGAGGACAAATCCAAATAACATGTTTTTGTGGGTTGGTGGCAGGCAATACTGAGGATTGAATTCAGGATTTCCGAGCTTGCTAGGCTGGCACTCTACCACCTAAGCTAGTTCTACTTTGCTTAGTTCCCCAAACAAACTATTTGAGTATGCATACTAAGCCTAGGAATAAAAGTCAGACCTAGAATAGCTTAGTAGGCTTATTTCTCCCAGGAGAATGGGTGTGATTAATCTGTAATAGTTTTAAGTGTAGAGTCCAATTGAGCAAATCAGTAAGAAGATGTTACTGGAAGACAAGATTCTTACTATGTAACAAAATAGAGGGTTTTGTTTGTTTTTAAAAAGTGAACTGAGAAAAGGCAAAGAATCTTGTGGGGTTGATTTTGGATTGAGATGTTTTTAAAAATAGGCATACATATACACTAGCTCTGTTGAGGAAAAGTTTGGAAGCAGTAACACACACCCTGTTTAAGGGTGCACATACAGAGATCTACAGAGGCAGACAATGCTTGCCTCTAAATGTAACAACTTTAGAAAGATCAGTATTCCTATGAATGCATAATCTAACCTAACCTCAGGTATCATACAAACTCAAATTAAATAACTTTCTACAAAATAAGGAAAACAGATTTTCCAACAAGGGCAAGGGCATAAGAGATAAAAGAAAGACTGAAGAACTGTGCTACAGTGAATGTAACTAAAGAGAGGGGATTCAAGTACCACAAAGAAAAAGAGGGGAAAAAAAGGAGTATAGACACAGATTAAAGTAGTATACCATACGCATTTGCTGGCTCAATTTCAGTTATAATTTCAGAAAATACCATTGAGGCATGAAAATGTAAAGGGGCTAAATGAAAATGTAAAAGGGCTAAATATATACAATCTGCTCACATGATCTAGGAAAAATAAATATAATAAAAATAATCAGTATAGCAAACTGAAAAGAAATGAGCTTAAAGATATTCAAGTTTTCTAAAATTTCTACTTTAACTGTTTCAAAATAAGGCTTCTGAAAAGTCTGTTTTAATGTACTATGTTTCTTCTTTTACTTTATTTTATTCTTTATTTCTTTATTCTTTTGTTTATATGCTCTATGGTTTAGCCTCTGTTGTCACTGTATTTGATTTTGGTAGCCTTGGTATTGTATATATGTTTGTCTGAATTAGGAAAGGGAAGGAGAACATCAAAATGGCGAGAGGGGGGCTGGGAATATGGCCTAGTGGCAAGAGTGCTAGCCTCATATACATGAAGCCCTGGGTTCGATTCCTCAGCACCACATATATAGAAAAGGCCAGAAGAGGCACTGTGGCTCAAGTGGCAGAGTGCTAGCCTTGAGCAAAAAGAAGCCAGGGACAGTGCTCAGGACTGAGTCCAAGTGCCAGGACTGGCAAAATAAATAAATAAATAAAAGGAGAAAAAAAATGGCAAGACAAAGGGTAAAAGGTGAACTAATGCAACAGCAATACTTACAAGACAATATGTTGTAAACTAACTGTGCAACTGGGAGGAGGGGGGGTTGGGGGGGAAGGCGGGAGTGGGGAGTGGGGACAAGAGGTACAGCTCAAGTCGTAGAGCACCAGCCAAATGAGAACAGTAATCCCTGAGTTCAAGTCACGGTACCAGCGCACACGTGTACGCGTGCACACACACGAAAAAAGAAAAAGGGAGGAAGGGAGGAAGGGAGGAAGGGAGGAAGGGAGGAAGGGAGGAAGGGAGGAAGGAAGGAAGGAAGGAAGGAAGGAAGGAAGGAAGGAAGGAAGGAAGGAAGGAAGGAAGGAAGGAAGGAAGGAAGGAAGGAAGGAAGGAAGAAAGGAAAGAAGGAAATCAGAAAGATGTCAATGAACTGGTGTAGTGGTGCACACCTGTAACCCAAGCATTTAGGAGTGTTGAGGCAGCAAGACTTTGAGACTACCTGTGCTACAAACATAGCAAGTTTACAACAGCCTGAGCAACAGTGAAACCCTGTCTCAAAAACAAAACTAAACGAAAGAAAAAAGATGTCAATGAATAACACAAATTATGCAGTACCTTCCACATTCTGCTACTTATTACACTATCATGCAGACTTTAAGTTTGCCATATGTCAAAAGAATATAATGTCTTTAAATACTACAGTTTTGCATTGTTAGTTTCAGTGGCTATTGTTAGCTCCCTCAGAAAGTCTGGTATCCTAACTATGGGAGCATGAGATGGGACAATAGAATGCGAACAGGGTGGATTGATTACACCCATATACCCCCTTAAGGAGCTCAGTTACTCAGTATCAGGTACCAAGTAGAAAGATTCCACAAGATAATCCCTAATGAAATGAGCAATTTGTACACCTGGGCTGGAAGACTCCGAAAGTATTAAATGGCTTCACTACACACCTTATGGAAGACATGAAGATTCAATATTTAGAATTTCAAGTACAAATACGAAAAGGCAAAGGATCTTCCTCAAGTATTGGTTCTTAAACCAGTTACCTGAAATTTATTAGCAGACTATTTTTTCTATTAAAGGACTAAACTGCCTTAAAAATGAGATAAGTTTAAAAGTTTAGAGGAATAAAAGGGGAAGGATATTTACTCTCCATTGTTATCATCATTCCTGATAAAATGGATTCATAACAAAAATCATATTATTTATTTTTCATATGTGGAACTCATTTCTTCTCAAGTACTAGGAAAAATAAGCAAACACCACAGAAAACAAAACAAAGCAGCTTTAAAATTAAAGTCGCATAAAAATTTCTACTAGTTCATTTACCAAGAGGACTAAAAATTAAGAAACTTAATTACAAGCAAAATCGTGGCCTATATATAGCCTTAGGCTACGTTAATGACTTATACATGCTGCTACATACAGGAAGGTGGTTTTTGGCACAAAAATTAAACAGGCTAGTTTTTGGAAGGCAAAAACCACCCCAACAGCTGAACAGTGAATGGGTTCTTTAATGTCAATAACGCTATTTACACTATTTACACAACTTAACCTTGTAAGAACTGTAACAAAGCAAAATATAATTTCAAATACCACAATAAATTCATTTTGCAAACTGACCACAAAATGTTAGATGGGTATTTTCAGTAGGGGTTATCTATCATTACCCTTATTTGAAGCCACGAAACTGAAAACAGCTTGCACTTGTAATGATATTTACAATAAAACAAGACATCTTTTCCCCCACCCTTGAATGTCAGTAAACTTTAACCTAATAAATGGAAAATTACCTGAAGTAGTTAACATTCAAGGGTAGAATTAATGCACACGTGTATCCATAGCTTCATGTCATAAAAGTCTGTCTGCAACCCATACCATGACAGCCAAGGACAAATGCAGCACCAAGAAACAGCACAGAGCAAAAAAGCAGAGCAACAAAGAGCAGAGAAAAGGAAACTTCAGTCACTGAGACAAGTTCATCAGATGAAGCATAGGAATTAGATTCAGAATTCTTTTAAAGGAAGGTTTAAGATATTAACAACCACTACCACCATCACAACAAAAAACAACACAAGAAAGATGTGCAACACACACATTTCTGCCCAAAGTGCTACTTTAATTACACTTATTTCTAACTTCAGAGGACAGAGATTTTGCCCATGTTTATGTATATACAGTAACTTCTCAAATTAAAAAAAAAATGTCTTTTTCAGGTAAACAAAATACCCTTTATTTTCATGGTGCATGGCTTATTTTCTTCCCTCTTTAATAACTATAATCTCAACATTATAAGATATATTTTCCAGTTAATTAAAAAAGATACAGCTGTAGCACTAATACCAAAGTGCTTTCAATTCCTAAAAACTGTATCATATGCTTTCACAAGTTAACTGCACAATACAAAGTATTATGGTAGCACTCAATCTATATATAGCACTCTTGTGCTATAGGTAAAACGAGAAGTGCAGTGTCATTTTCTCTCACTAATATATACTCGGCAAATTTATATTCATCTGCACAAACTCTGGAGGTTTGTGAAACTCTGAAAAGGGAAAGGCTCAATATGACAGTAAGTGAAGGGTTAGTAAAATACAGATTTAGTACCTGTGCTAGAGTGATTATCAATGGAATCAAGTCTGATTAAGTCTCTGACGAAGACTGTGTGCTCCCCATTGTTAGCATCATTAGAACTATCCACGCTACCGTGGCTCACCGTGTCCCCATCACTTCCACCTGTGGCATTCTGAGGAGCTAAAGGTAAGAACAATGTAGTTCAATAACTCATGCACTAATATCTCTGAAACTAAACAAGAATGACCCATAGTTCATTTACAATTATACAATACTTTCTGGGTTTCTGATAAAAAATGCTTTTGAACTAAGGTATCCTGTCTCTAGTTGTATATGAATATATCAACCAGGATGTAATTTCGGTTCTACTACATATTAAAAACTCATATGCCTAAAAAGCTATGATTCAAAAAGGAAGGCTCTTCCCAATCATACAATACCTGATATTGAGGAAACTGGTGAGTTTTGCATAGTCTTTTTAAGTGGCTTCCTAAACTGTGCCAAGCCATGTACCACGTTCCGTACTTTTGTCCACAGAAAGATACCACTGCGGGTAGTGCTAGGCCACTGGCTCTCCAAAACTACCTAAAGGTGAAATAACATTAAAAACATTACTAGGAATATTTGATTTTAAAATACAAAATTATATATAAAAGATTATGCCAGCTATAGGTATTAAAAATATTTGAACTGAGTGTACAGCATTTGGGAAACTAAGGCAGGAAGATCACTACTTCTGGACTAGCCTAGAGAGAACCTTTCGCAGAGGAAAACAAAATATAACAAAGAAATTATAGTTCGAGGCCAGCCTGGATAACAAAGATAATGAGACCTCCATCTCAAAAGAAAAGTTGGGTATGGTGGTATGCACCTGCCAGTCTAGCTACAGCTAGAAGCATGTATAAGAGGATTGTGGTCTCAGCTGAACTAGGCAAAAGATAGGATCCTATCTCAAAAACAACCAGAGCAAAAAGGGCTGGAGGTATGGCTTGAAGAACAGAATTGCCTGCCTAGCAATCCCTGAGTTCACATTCCAGTACCAACAAAAACCTAAACAAAAGTGCTCAGCATCACTAGTCATCAGAAATGTAATTAAAACTAAGGGATGATTCAAGTGGTAGAATACCTAGCTAGCAAGTACAAGGTCGTGAATTCAAACCCAAGTACCAGTCTTCCCAACAAAATAATAAAGATTAACACTTTAGCAGAAAGCAATAGTTTACACCTGTAATCCTAGCTACTTGGGAAGCAAAATTCTGGAAGCTTACCATCCCAGGCAAGAACTTCTTAAGAAATTATGTGAACTAATAAAAGTTGGATATGGTAGTGCTTGCCTATCATTCCAGCTACAAAGAAGCATAAAGGACTGAAGTACATACACAGGCTGATCTGAACACAAACATAAGATCTTACTTGACAAATAACTAGAGTAAAAAGGCATGAATGACTCAAGTGCTAGAATGCCTGCCCAGCAAGCATAAGGCACTGAGTTAAAACTCTAGTACTGTCTTTTTCCCACCAAAAACAAAAACAAAACCCCTCAGGTCTAACACTTGTTAAGAATGGGTATTATAAAAAAAAGAACAACAGTGTTAAGAAGATACAGAAAAGGAAAACTTTGTAAAATGTTGATGGGAATATAAATTAGTACAGCCATTATGGAAAATAGTATGGGGGAATCTCAAAAAAAACTAAAAACAGAACTAGCACATAATCTAGTAATCCTACCACTGGTTTTATATCCAAAAGAAGATCAGGATCTCTCAAATAGGTATCTGCATTGTCATATTCACCACAGCCATATTCACAGTAGCCAATGTATGGAATTAACCTATGTGTCCATGATGAACAAATGGATTAAAAACTGTGGTAGAGCCGGGTGCCAGTGGCGCACCCTTGTAATCCTAGCTACTCAGGAGGCTGAGATCTGAGGATCATAGATTGAAGACAGCCCAGGCAGAAAACTCTCCATGAGACTCTTAGCTCCAATAAACCACTCAAAAACTGGAAGTGGTGCTCTGGCTCAAGTGGTAGAATGCCAGCCTTGAGCACAAAGAGGCTCAGGGACAGCACCCAGGCCCCAAGTTCAAGCCCCACAACTGACCAAAAAAAAAAAAAAAAAAAAAGTGGTACCTACACATAATGGAACATGTTCCATCTTAAGAAAAAAAAAAGACTATCCTCCCACTTGCAACAATCTTGAAGACATTAAGTGAGCCTTGAAGACATTAAGTGGCCAAACAGTTAGGATAAATACTGCCTGTCCTAAAAAAAAACCTAAAAACTGAACTCACAGAAGCAGAGAATAGACTAGTGATTATAGGGACTGTGGATAGGGATAAGGTTGAACTTTTTCACTCAGACGAGAGAGACATATTTAAGAGCTCTATTGTATAGCCTGATGGCTATACTTAGCAAAAATGTCTTTAAAATTTTAATAATACATAATAAATTTAATAAAAAATTAAAAACTTAAAAATTAGTAAAAGTACATTTTTTAGTGTTCTTACCACATAACAGGAATAAAGTAGTACACATGTTACTTAACTTGACTGAGAAATTCCATAGTGTACAAATATTTGAAAACATGTACATAATTATCAGAAGAGAAAAAAGAACTATATCCCTCCCCCCCAAATTTCCTCTTAAGGAAACTTTTCCTGAATAAATAAGAGATACAGAAAATTCTTATTCTTAATAAGCAAGATATATTACTTAATATTATTGCTACTTACCTTATTGTAATAACCATAAGTAATAGCATTTGGCTTTATTTTAGCAGTTTTCATTTCAAATAAGACTCTTACTGCTAAAACAGGATGACTCCAAAGTCCACAAAGCTGCATTACTACTCGATAGCACACCTAACAAGAAGTAACATCAAAACATTAATAGTATATTATTCTCTTTATAACTTGTAGAGATTTTGAAAAAAGAAATCTATTCAATTCTTCCCATAAAGCTGTTAAGCACTTTTATCTTTTGTAATGGCTTTAACATTTTAGATTACTTTTCAAATTTATTTATCAGCATTATTGATAAAAACGTATGTGTACATGCTCTTTATTTATCTGGGCCAGTAAATCTACACAGCTAATGATTATTATCCATCATATGAAAAATAATTCCCTTCTAAAATTAAAATATCTCCCCACTCACCATGCTTTACATTCTATGCTAAAGGAATTAAAGCTAGTAGTTACAAATGCCAGTGTAACAAAGTCTATGAACTTATGTCTTAAAAAAAAAATGACAAGCCGGGCACTGGTGTTTCACACCTGTAATCCTAGCTACTCAGAAGGCTGAGACCTGAGGATAATGGTTGAAAGCTAATTTGGGCATAAAAGCCCCCATGAGACTCCTATCTTCAACTAAGCACCAAAAAAGCTGGAAGAGGAGGTGTGGCTTAAGTGGTAGGGCACTAGCCTTTAGCAAAAAAGCTCAAGGTCAGCACCTAGGCCCTGAATTCAGACCCCATGAGCTACCAAAAAGAGAGAGACAGACAGACAGACAACCTCTGTACATTACCTTTGTAATAACAATAAAAAAATTTTTTTAATGACAAGAGCCAGGCACTAGTGGCTCACACCTGTAATCCTAGCTACTCAGGAGGCTGAGATCTGAGGATTGTGGTTCAAAGCCAGCCTGCCTAGGAAAGACTACAAGACTCTTACCTTCAAAAAACTGAAACCAGGGGCTGGGGATATGGCCTAGTGGCAAGAGTGCCTGCCTCATATACATGAGGCCCTGGGTTCGATTCCCCAGCACCACATATACAGAAAATGGCCAGAAGTGGCGCTGTGGCTCAAGTGCCAGAGTGCTAGCCTTGAGCAAAAAGAAGCCAGGGACAGTGCTCAGGCCCTGAGTCCAAGCCCCAGGACTGGCAAAAAAAAAAAAAAAACTGAAAGCAGAACTATGGCTCAAGTGGTAGAATGCCAGCCCTGAGAGAAAAAGGTAAGGGACATGAGTCGAGCACCAGTAGCTCATGCCTTTAATCCTAGCTACTCATGAGGCTGAGATCTGAGGATCACAGTTTGAAACCAGCCCAGGCAGAAAAGTACCAGTGAGACTTTTATCTCCAACTAACCTAACTAACTGGAAGTGGCACTGTGGCTCAAGTGGTAGAGCACTCCCCTTGAGCATAAAGAAGCTCAAGGACAGTGAACAGGCCCTGAGTTCAAGCCCTAGGACTGGCAAAAAAAAAAAAAAAAAGTGTGTGTGTGTGTGTGTGTGTGTGTGTGTGTGTGTGAAGGAATAACAGAATTTCAAATATGAGTACAACTTGTGGCTAGTTCTATTTCATGGGTCTTGGTATATGACTGTGTATATGATGGTAGCCTTAAGCACTTGCTTAAACATGCAGATCCTAAGACAAGCTCTGGGAAGTGGCACTGTGGCTCAAATGGTAAGAGCAGTAGCCTTGAGCACAGAGGCTCAGGGACAGCTCCCAGGCCCTGAGTTCAAGCCCCACGACCAGCAGAAACAAAAAAGTCTGGAAATAACACTGTGGCTCCAAGAGGTTGACTGCTAGCCTTGAGCAAAAAAGCTCAGGGATAGCACTCAGGATCTGAGTTCAAGCCCCAGTACCGGTAACATACACATGCACAAAAGAATAACAAGAGCTATTGATGGTGACTCATGTCTATAATCCTAGCTACATAAGTGGTAGAAATTGGGAGGACCATAGTTAAAGGCCAGCCTGGGCAAAACATTCACCAGACACCATCACAACCAAAACAAAAATGGTGTAGTAACACAGAGCCTGTTATGCTAGCTCCTTGGCCAAAGCTCTACCTCTGGACTTTTGGGTAATTAACTGGAGCTACGAGTCTCACAGGCTTTTTTCCTTCTCGGCTGGCTTTGAATCATGATTCTCAGACCTCAGCTTCCCAAGTAGCTAAGATTACAGGTGTGAGCCATCAGCATTCAGTAACACAAATATATTTTATTTATTTATTTATTTATTTTGCCAGTCCTAGGGCTTGGGACTCAGGGCCTGAGCACTGCCCCTGGCTTCTCTTTGCTCAAGGCTAGCACTCTTACCACTTGAGCCACAGTGCCACTTCTGGCCATTTTCTATATATGTGGTGCTGGGGAATTGAACCCAGGGCTTCATGTATACGAGACGAACACTCTTGCCACTAGGCCATATTCCCAGCCCCAAAAATAATTTTTGAAGAAAAAAATAGTGGAGAGAAAAAGCAGTAGGTATCTTGCTTTCCTTAGCTGTTAATTGAATGATATCCATGCCTACCTCTATCAGGTGGTTCTGGGATTTAAAGAAAAAAATGCATGAAAATGTCTAGCATATTGTGCACTGAATGCTTATATAAGTAAGGAACAATTGTATATCAACTGATTTAACCTTGCAATCACATGAAATGATTCTATTAGTCTATATCAGTAATTTTATTCTCCAGGTCATACTGTCAAGGGAGACATTTGTAGCTGTCATGGCCTGTGAAGAAGACGGTGTTACCAGCATCTAATAGGCAGGTCACAGGACTATTGCTAACCATCCTACAATGTAAAAGAAAAGCCCTCCAAAAAAATTGACTTGGCCAAAATGCCAATTATGCCAAAGTTGAAAAACTAGGAGCAATAATTTCAAATGAATAATCTGAAACGTAAGACATGTATGTAACTCTCCCTGGGACATTCCTGTAATCCTAACTACTTGGAAGCTAAAATGGGAGATAACGTTTTGACACCACTCCAGGCTAAAATAACTTCTTGAGACTATACCTCACCCAGTATCTGAGCACGATGGTGCACATCTGTCAGCTGCACATGCAAATAAGCACAAGTAAAGAATAGCTCATGCCATCCTCAGTATAAAGCAAGACCCTACCTGAAAAAATAACCAATACAAGCTGGCACTAAAGGTTCAAACCTGTACTCATAGCTACTCAGGAGGCTGAGGTCTGAGAATCACAGTTTGGGGTTTTTTTTTGTTTTTGTTTTTTGCCAGTTCTGGGGCTTGAACTCAGGGCTTGTGTGCTGTCCCTGAGTTTCTTTTGCTCAAGGCTAGCACTCTACCACTTGAGCCACAGCACCACTTCTAGCTTTTTCTGTTTATGTGGTACTGAGGAATAGAACCCAGGCTTCATGCATGGTAGGCAAGCATTCTACCACTATGCCACATTCCCAGCCCAGAATCATGGTTTTTAAGCCAGACCAAGTAGACACATCTATGAGACTCTTACTTCAACTAACACTGGAACTGGGAATGTGGTTCAAGTGGCAGAGAATGAGTGCAAGGCCTTTATTTCAAGCCCTAGTACTAGCCTCTATGTGTTTGTATATATGCACACAACACACACCACAGAAAATATCACCACAAAAAATGGACTGGTTCAAGTAATATAGTGCCTACCTAGCAAACATGAGGCCCTAATTTAAAACTTATCTTTGGCTATGGATATAACTGCATGGTAGAATACTTTCCAAGCATGAGTGAAGTCCTGGACTTTATCCCTAGCATTGCATTGGGAGGGGGGGGATGATTTTTTACAACAGTAACTGAGTTTGTAATACTTGCCTCGTCCAGTGGATCCACATCTATTTTCCTCATCTTAATAAGTACATCATATGCATGTTGAAGTGCTCTGACCTTTAGATGAGAAACTCTAACATAGGCTGGGAGACAAATAAACCATAAACTGTAACTATGACTGAACAGACATTTGGCCCATTGTGGTGGATTTGTGTAACATCTCTTTGCCAATTTATGAGCTGTCTTTATCTCCTAGAAAGAGAATAAAATATTAAGGGATTATTAAAATGCATTAGTGTGGGGAAGAAAGAAGGAAATGACAAAGTTTTCATGTAAAATTCAACCCTAAAAAGCATTTCATGGTTTTACTTTTGGGAATGGCTTCTAACTGAATATCATGTGGTTCTCTAAACATTCATTTACATTAATACTTCGTACTACTCTATAGCCATTCATTGACTAGAAGTTACTTAAAAGTAAAATCCATTCATAATACAGCAAAGTGTATGTGTTTCATGGATAAGACTGAAACTAAAACTGCACAACCCAGACTTAATCATTTATAATTCTTCTACTCCAATAATAATAATATGATAAATAATTAATAAACAATAGTCTTATTCTTCTCCATGAAGTTGAAAATCCTCTAAGCTGTTTCTTGCCAAGATTTATACTCAACCTTCTCCTCCAGCTACAGTATACTAATTCCCTAAACCAAGTCCAGCGCTTAAGAGACGAAGAAAAGAAGACAGCAAGTTCAAGACCAACTGGGGCTAAATAGTTGAGTTTAATGAACAAGGTGGCACATGCCTGGTCTAGCTACTCCGGAGGCTGAAATAGGAGGATGATGAGTTCAAAGTCAGTCAGGACAGTACAGTGAAATCCTATCTCACACACAAAAAAACTTATTTCTTGACTAGGAGAAAAGCTCAGTGAGTTGCTGTACTTGCATGCATGCATTTGCTGTACATAAAGTACTTGCATGCACAGAGCCCTGGGTTCAATACCTAGCACTGAAGAAAAAAAGTGAAAATACGAATTCTTTTGCAGTCAACCATATGTCTTCTAATAGTTTGACTGGCATGGTTTCTATTTCTATTTTCATTCTGTCTTAGGTGGAAGAAAAATGAGTTATCAAAATCATTTACTGAAGTGGCACTGGCTCAAAATGGTAGAGTGCTTGCCCTGAGCAAAAGAACACAGAGTCAGCATGGAGGCTCTGAGTTCAACCCCCATGACAAAAAAGAAAAAGAAAAAATTATTTGCTGGGCACCAATAGCTCACACTTGTAATCCTAGTGAAGATCATGGTTCAAAGCCAGTCAGGGCAACAGAGTCCATGAGATTCTTATCTCCAATTAACCCTCAGAAAGCTAGAATTGGTGCTGTGGCTCAAAGTGGTAAGGGTCAGTGCCCAGGCTGAGTTCAAGCCCTACAAACGAAGGGGGGGGGGGAATTATTTGCTGATAATATGTTAAGCTATATACCCCCAGAAACTAGAGAGCCTTCCAGATATGTCAGAATGGCACACTTTCTACTAAAGAGTTCTCAGCTAAGATGTTTTAAATAAAAAGATGCTGGTATATGAATTTTTCTTGTGAGCTTTTCCTCCATGAGACTTGAAGATATATGTAAAAATAGATATACTTGTTTTTCTAAGATCTTAAGCTTATTTTCTTTTCCAACTGACTAGGGGGGAAAATCTGCTGAAAATGAGTGTTACAGACTGATTAGTAAAATTACCTCATTTTAGAAACTTGCCTTCTTCAAGAAACATTTTTAAAAATTTATCTCTAAGTAGTTGTACAAAGGGATTTCAATTCAACCTATCAGTTTGCAAATACAATGATTTTTTAAGAATCAAAATCATCCCTTCTATCATTCTCCTCCATCAGTTCCAACCCTACTCATTCACTCAAGTTACCTGGCTCCATTTTCACATATGTCCACTGAGTATCATTACTGCTAACATTTTTTAAAAAAGTCTTTGGTATTGCTTCCAAACACTGAAAGAAACATGAACTGCATGAAATTAAGGAATATCTCACAATACTTGTTGGATTTGTAAAACCTTGACTAAGTAGTTCATTCTAGAATTTTCCTGTTTGAAGAACCTCAAAATATTTAAGCATGAAAGATGTTTCATTTGAGATGGTTGTGTTGATTTTTTTTTTTGAGACAGTCTCTCACTTGCCCAGTCTGGCCTCCAATTCAAGTTCTTCTTGCCTTCACATTCTAAGTGCAAGCATGAACCATCACTCAGTTTAAGTATGTTGAATTGGGATGTATGAGTAACCCTGGCTTTAGTAAAAATAGAGTTGTAAAGCAAGATGTCTAGGTTGTCCTAAGTTAAAATTTCCTTTAAAAGGAAGTATTAACTATAAAGAGTACTTATATTAGCTGCCAAGGAAGTACAAATCAAAATCACATTATCATCCCATACTCACTATAATCAAAAGGCATAAAACTAGAATAAAGACATTACAAAATTGGAACTCATACAATATTCATGGTAATGCAAAATGGTATACCCACTTTTGAAGGTAGCCTAGTATTTCCTTGGGAGGTTAGTAAGCACAGAATTGCATCACAATTCTACTCCTACATATATAACCAAGAGAAATGAAAGAACATATCCACACAAATACTTGTATACAAATGTTCACAGGAACATTTATAATGGCCAAAAAGCAGGAAACACTTACATGTCCATAAAAAGCAATATGTGATATGTACATACAATGGAGTAATACTCTGTCAGAAATGAAATATTGATACAGCTACAAGATGGATAGACCTTGAAAACACTATGTTAAGTGAAAGAAAACAATCACAAAAATGCTGTAGAACACTACATGAAATGATAATAGACACATTTAGGGGAAAAAATAAATTAGGGGTTGCTGACAACTAGGGAAGATAAAGGCAAAGGTTAATGCTTAAAATATGTGGGCTTTCATTCGGGTGATTCAGGTTTCCAAAATTAATCATGGTGGTGGCTGGGCAATACTGGGAATGCACCAAAGGCCATCTGATTGTAAAGTTTAAATATGAAAATTGTGGGCATACAAATTATATCTCAATAAAGTTATTTTTTTAAGTATACTTGATTCCCAAGGATTCCTTTAAAGTACATTTAGGGAATATCTGGCCCACTGGCCATATAAGGGCCACAAAATCATTTGATTTAGTACATAACAGAACAGACATCTATGCTTCTTGTTGGCTGCCCCCAGCTGTGTGCCTATGTTAATTATTTTGTAGGTCCTCCAATGATACAAATATCTAAATGGCCGACAGAAAATAGGTTCCCTACTTCTGCCCTCAAAACTTTCAGCCTTAATATTAATGGGGGAGGGGCTGCAAAAACTCTGGTTAAATGCATTAACAGCCATAGTAGGTCTTTACATGGTTGCAGAGGGGGGAAATTGTACACTATAAACTATGTATTAACATACACATACTTTACATTTTAAATTAACATGTTTTAAATAAAGAATATCTGACCTGTTTAGTTCTTTTAGCCATGAGAGCTGGACTGTTTGTAATGTTATTCCCAGTAGGGTGTCTACTAAAACAAAGTTTCAACTCCTGTGGTCTGTCAAAAAGCTTAAGATCCAGTCTTGGAAAGAAATTGTAACTAAAATAAAAAACAAAAATAGAACTTCTGACTTAAAATGCATTGACTTTTCATATTATTCTAGTATTTAGGTAAATATTTCTAAACCTCTAATAGATCCAGTAGTGTTCTTTGAAACTCTTACATAAAGAAATAATTTTTCAAAAATATAGTAAGATGTAGCTATAAGATACTTAACTTTCTAGACGGAAACTCTAACTCTGTAATTTTCAACCAATCCCTGAAAGCAGAAATCCCTAACATCTTACTTAAGAGAAGAATTAGCAACAATTTGAACAGAATCCATGTTTCACAGTAAAAAACAATAATAATATTTAGTATTTATAAATTTTTCTTCATAAAATTACCTTTCATTGATTGGCATTTAAAAGATTAAACACAATATTTTTATTTGAAGGACATGCTATAATTTAATCAACTACTGGACATTATTAGGTTATTGCTGAGTAGAGCAATAAATATCTTTGTATACATATCTGTGAACTCTTTTTTGAAAATTAGCTTACATTAGTTATACAGCCGGGATTTCATCATTACATTTCCCATATATTTACAATGTAGTCGTCTCCCTTTGCTCTTCTTCCTTCTCTTCTCAAATATGATCACTACTCTCAAATTATTTCCAGAATACTTAAAATACATTGTAATAGCATAACCTCTTCTCAGATTAACTCTTAAATGTTTCTATTCATCAATTTGGTTTGCATTTCTTGAAATATTAGGAATGCTGAATATATTTATTTTTTGCTTTTAGATTTCCTCTTAAAAATTGTGTTTTTCATAGCCAATTATCTTCTAGGAGACAGTAGTTTACTCCTCTTTATTTTTACTTTGGATATTAATACCAAAATTCTAACTTAAAATCAAAATAGTATTTAAGAATTCTCAGTTCCAGATATATATTCTCCATTCTCATGTAGTCCTGCTGAGATTAATTTATATTAATTCTATATTTTAAGAAAGTATTCATTCTTTTGTCAGAATTTTTTTAGGAATATAGCTCCCCCCAAGTAACTATATATGTCCACAAAAATATAAATAGCACAGAACTGCAAACAAATACACAGGAAACTACTTAAATTATAATGATTACATGCAACAAGGTCATTAAAAATCGTAATACAAAACAATTACACAACACAGAAAAATGTTCAGACCACTAAAGGCAAACAGATTTAAAAAAAATAGGTATGAAGTTGAATTCATCCATACAATACATACGTGCATATATAAAGTTATCATCAGATGTAAGCATTGGTATTAAAATGATGGATAACTTTTTATTGGCTTGATTTATTTTGTAAGCTGTGTATTAACAGTCTCAGCTGTGTATTAACAGTCTCATAATGGGCAACATCAAATTCATTCTAGTTCCTTAAAGAATTTCCATCCAAGTCCTACTCTTTTAGGTTTAGCAATGATTTATTCCTCTATTTTTTTCTTTTTTTCCTCTTCTTACCTACCCATTTTCTTCCTTTTCTCTCTCCTTCCCTCCCTCTTTTCCTCTTCCTCCTCTCTACTTATTTCATTTCTTCCTTACCTCCTTCTCTCCCTCTCTCGCTCATTCTCGCTCTCCCTCTCTCGCTCGTTCTTGCTCTCCCTCTCTCAGCAGTACTGGGGTTTAAACTCAAGCCTTCTGAACAGTGAACCATCCCTACAGCACTTCTTTATAATGGTCATTTTTAAGTATGGCACCCTTTTGCATGGATATGCAGTACCTGAGCCACAATCTACCTACCTCTTTTATGCTTGCAATCATAGTTGGGATGACAGGTAAATGCCACCACACCCAGCTTCCTTGACTGAGATGGAGTCTCAAGGAAGTTTCTTTTAGGGCTGGCTTGGGGCCACAATTTTCCCAATCTCAGCCCATGATGCTGAGATGACTACTAAGTGCCACTACACCCAGCTACTCGGTTGATACAAAATCTATGCCTGGGCTGCCTTAGAACTTCAATCCTCCTAATCTCAGCTTCCTAAGTAGCTAGGACTATAAGGCTGAGACACCAACAGGCATGAGTCCCCAGACCTAATCCTCTACTTTTAAAGTTTTCTTGATTTTGTTAATTCACAGTAATTTTGGTAATTTCACAGTACTGTGGCTCAAGAAGTAAAGCATAACCTTGGGTGAAAAAGCCCAACAAGTGCATGAGGCCCTGAGTTCAATCCCCAGTACAAGGACAGACACACACACAAGGCATTTTACAGCTGTTTATATTAGCAACAAAACTCCCAAAAGGAGATTCTCACAAAAAGTTAAAATATTTTTCTTTTCTTAACTGAGAAATTTTTAAGATTTAAATATGATTAAACATCTAGGTAAATAACAATCAATACCTGGCTTTTCTTATAACAAAACCATTCAATTCTTAAGTTACAATGTCTCTCCACATAAAATTAATCTCTATTAGTTCAATGAAATAATACTGAGCCTTCAAAAATTACTAAGTTAAATATCTATTAATAATAGCAAAAAGTTGAAATCAGCTATCCAGTTAGCTCATTACAAAAATCCTGCTACCTGTACTTTGGTGACAGGTCCTTTCCATCATCGGGAGGTGGCTCAGGTGGCATTATAAATACAGTGTGCTCACTTTTCTGTGAATCATCTAATTCTATCAATTTGGTATCTTCTGCTGAATCCCAATCAACCTGAAAATAATTATTTTCTCAAATTAATTTGCATGTAAGATCTAATTCTGAAATTTCAACACATAAGAAAATAAAGAGTAAATTTAACACTTAAGAAAAAAAATACCTTATCTGTTTTCTCTATGCCTTTATCAGGAAACAACTGGAAAAGAAAAAAAGAGATTTTTTTTAATGAAAATCTCCACAATGAATTTAATAATAGACTTCTTCTGAAATTCCGATTTTTTTTAGTAGTAGATACAAAAATTTCACAACATAATTTTAAGTCTTGTAGCGTTAGGCTAAAACATATATATCTTATATCTGGGCTGAAAATGTGGCTTAGCAGTAGAGTGCATGCCTAGCTGCATGAGGCCTGGGTTTAATTCCTCAGCACCATATAAACAGAAAAGGCCAGAAGTGATGCTGTGGCTCAAGAGGTAGAGTGTTAGCCTTGAGCAAAACAAGCCAGGGTCAACACTCAGGCCCTGAGTTTCAAGCCCTCAGGACTGGCCCAAAACAAAACACATATCTTATATCTAATAGAAAATACAACCTGACATGGTGGTACACAGAAATTCAGCTATTTAGGGGGATGGTGAATTCAAGGCCAACCAGGACAAAAGTCCCAAAGGAACCTATCTCAAAAAACAAGGCTCTGGGTTCAGTTAATCCTTAACCCTCAAAAAAAAAAAAGATTAAAAATACAAAATGCTTTATTTTCATCATTTTTTCATTTGTTTTTATCAAGAGAGTCTTACTAGATAAACTAGAACTTTCTATGTACACCAGGTAGGCCTCAAACTCACCCTTCCTTCATAACCCTTCCAGATGCTGGGATTTTAGGCAGTGCCATCCTGCCCAGATTTGATTAGTTCTTTCATTAAACCTTATTTACAAACAAAAGATGATTAATTTAATAAGAGAATCTGACTTCTCAAATTAAAAAAAAACTATTACTAAATTGCTTTAGTGACTGATATTATCCAAATTCTTCTAAGTAAATGTTATAACATCAATTTTATAAACAAAAATCTTAAAAGTTCTGGAAGTTGAGGTGTGGTTCAAGTGGTAGAACACTAGTTTTGAGCACAAAAGCTCAGGAGCAGTGTTCAGTTCCTGAGTTCAAGCCTCAGGACCAACATACATACAAAAATTAGAACAGCATATATAATTTATCACTGTTAAAAATCAAGCTAAGAGATCTGGCTCAGCGAAAGAACGCTGCCTGGCAAGCTCAAGGCCCCGAGTTCCGTCCCCAGCTCCGGGGGGAAAAAAAAAACTACAAAAATCAAGCTAGGAGCATGGGTCAAGTAGTAGGACACTGGTCTAGGCAGCATAAAGTCCTGAAATTAACCCAAATACAAAACAACCTGTGGCCTGGGAATGTGGCCTAGTGGTAGAGTCCTTGCCTTGCAAGCATGAAGCCCTGGGTTCTATTCCTCAGAACCACATACACAGAAAAAGTCCGAAGTGGCACTGTGGCTCAAGTGGTAGAGTGCTAGCCTTGAGCAAAAAGAAGCCAGGGACAGTGTTCCAGCCCTGAGTTCAAGCCCCGGGACTGGGAAAAAAAAAAAAAAAAAAAAAGGCCTGTAAACGCATGCATGTTCTCTCTCTCTCTCTCTCACGCACGTGCGCACACACACACTTTAAACTTCCATAGGTGGATAGGAAGAGCTTTCTATTTGAACATACTTCAAAATACTTCATAACAATTAAAAAATTAAAGTATTTGGTAAGACATTAAAACAAGGAAAACAGGCTGGGGATATGACCTAGTGGCAAGAGTGTTCGCCTCATATACATGAAGCCCTGGGTTCAATTCCTCAGCACCACATATACAGAAAATGGCCAGAAGTGGCACTGTGGCGCAAGTGGCAGAGTGCTAGCCTTGAACAAAAAGAAGCCAGGGACAGTGCTCAGGCCCTGAGTCCAAGGCCCAGGACTGGCAAAAAAAAACAAAACAAAAAAAAAAAAAACAAGGAAAACTATAAAATAAACCACTGAAAAAAATTGCATGTGTACCAAACTGCTTCTTTTTCTTTTCCTGGTCATGGGGGTTGAACTCAGGGCCTGAGCACTGTCCCTGAACTCTTTTGCTCAAGGATAGTACTCTACCACTTTCAGTTAACTAGAGATAAGAGTCTTATGGAATTTTCTACCCTAGCTGGCTTCAAATCACAATCCCCAAATCTCAGCCTCCTGAGTAGCTAGGATTATAGGCATGAGCCAACCATGCCTAGCTGGTTTTTTCTTAATAATGAACACAGAACAAACTTTTACCTTCTCTATGCAGTCATCAAAAAATGCCAGTCCAGTGTCTTTATCACTTACAAAACTGCATTCTTCGATAAAACGAATAAAAATCTGTGTTTTGGATAAAAGGGTATAGAATTTTGTATAGGCACGATCTCGGCTTTTTAAAAATCCTGAAAAGCAAACACAGTAATAAAATTCAAATTTAAAGTGGACCTTATTAATGTTAAACATTATTTTAATGTCCATCTACATTACATTCTCTTTATACAAATGCATATTTGTAAATATTTCTAGTAACAATACATAGGTCTGTCTGTATGATTTAATTATGAATAATAAGCACTTAAGCAATTAAACTTTTCACTGAGTTTTGAATTCCTACTGTGCAAACTTATACCTGGATTAGCTTCAACCTGCAATCTTCTACCCTCTGCCTCTTATTCAGTTATGATTACAAGCTTGAGACACTTCACTCAGCTTCTGATATATTCTTCAGCAAAGAGTCAATGTCATTCCTCTGAAAGTCATTTGACCATTATTCCTGCTGTTCAGCTGAAGTTCTAGCATCTGACTGACTAATCCATTCTTCTCCCTATTGATCATAGTCATATACTGACATCAGGAACATTTTTCCCTCACTCAGGAAGAACAGGGCACTTGATTCAAAGTGACAATGTTCTTACACCCTATTAGAGTTTGACTATGAAGTGTCCTATAAAAGGCCCATCTGTTAAAAGCTTGGTCCCGGGGCTGGGGATATGGCCTAGTGGCAAGAGTGCCTGCCTCATATACATGAGGCCCTGGGTTCGATTCCCCAGCACCACATATACAGAAAATGGCCAGAAGTGGCGCTGTGGCTCAAGTGGCAGAGTGCTAGCCTTGAGCAAAAAGAAGCCAGGGACAGTGCTCAGGCCCTGAGTCCAAGGCCCAGGACTGGCCAAAAAAAAAAAAAAAAGCTTGGTCCCCAACTTGTGCTGCTGCTGAGAAGTGACTGAGGTTGATGATGTGGCTCAAATGGA
The DNA here is from genome assembly GCF_023159225.1 of Perognathus longimembris pacificus. NCBI lineage: Eukaryota > Metazoa > Chordata > Mammalia > Rodentia > Heteromyidae > Perognathus > Perognathus longimembris. The sequence goes on along the minus strand of NC_063161.1, from coordinate 119,386,323 downwards.
AGAAAACTTGTTTAGCATGCATGAGGTCCTGGATTTAATCTCTAGTATCACAAAAAAATAGTGATTGGATCATGAGGACACTAACTTCATCAATAAAGTTGACACTAAATGGGCTACTAGGAAGTTGGACCTGGGTGAAGAAAAAAGACCACTAGAAGCTTGTCTTCCAAGAGTGTATCTTGCCCTTTCTTGTCTTTCTTTCTGCTTCCTGGATGCCATTAAATTGAGCAGTTTTCTTCTACCATGTCCTGTCATGTTTATTCCACTTTGCCACATGCCTAAAAGCAATGAAACCAGCTGACTATGGGCTGAAACAATGAGTCAAGATGATTTTTTTCTCTTTTAAGTTGTTTTTCTCCAGTATTCTGTCATGACAAAAAGCTTACTAACACAAATCATGGAATACTGTAGGCTCTTAATTCCCAATCTTCAGTGATCGTATGGTTTATCTCACCTCACTCTCTTAAATTCTACACAGTCATACTCCTTGCGTTTTCCTTGTCAGTACTCAATTAGTTCTGTTTCCTAAATCTCTAATTTTCATATCACTCTCACTCCATTATTCTCATCTATTTGGTTTGCTTCTAAAAAGTTCATTTACTTCTACCAATTTTTTTTGTTTTGGGCAAAGGTAGCAGGTACTGAGGGAAGGGGAGTGAACTCATTAAAATCCCCAATTAATGACCCTTTGACCTTTTATCTACCCCTTCCTTCTAGTTATTATTTTTCTATCTATCTAGTATGTATTTCAGTTGGTTTGTCCACTATCTTTTTTCCCTCAACCTACTAGCATAACTAAGTTCTGAAGGAATGAACAGCCTACTTTTTCTGAATCTGAACCTGGATGGCTAAACACAAGAGGGAAAAAAAACTTCTACAGGCCAATCAGAAGCACTTACAACAGCAACCCTATAACAGTTCTAAAGCCAACTAATTCCCTTTTACCCATGCTTTCACAACTATTTAGGATGTTTAAATGTTCTCCTTGTGCTCTCACTTCCTAACTCAAATAATGATACCTTATATTTGGAAGAAAAATAAAATCTATCTCAGTAATCTTTCTATTAATCTTTCTGCAGCTATCATTCATTGCTTCTGTCTTTTTATAATGGATTTGTCCCTTTGAAGGATAGGCTCAATGCATGAGGTTGGGATTTCAGCCCCTTAACCCAGGTCCTGAGTTCAAGCCCCAGGACTGGCCAAAAAAAAAAAAATGCTCTTGATAATCCCCCTTACCTACTATCCTATATTCAATCTGCATGCTCTTTCTTTTCACCGCCAAAGATCACTCTTCTGTTCATACTACTACCAATAATCCAGGTCACCTCTACTGATCACTCAGACCAATGAATTCACCTCTTCCTCCATACTTTAATCTTCAATGCCCACAGTAATATTTCTTTATTGAAGCAATAGAATTTTTTTAAAACCACTCATGATTTCTTTTTTAATGCAAATGAGATGCTATTACCAACTTGAGCATTCCACAACTTACAAATACTCTGAAAGTTTGTTTTGTTTGTGAGGTTTAAACTCAGCCTGTGGGCTATACTTGAGCTCTTTTGCTCAAAGCTAATATTCTACCACTTTGAGCCATTGCTCCACTTCCCAATACTCTGAAATTTTAACTCATGCCCAAAGATTCTCTATAATCTGGCTAACATCCTATCTAAAGCAGTTTTTGACCACTTTCCAGCCTTTCTTTCTTTGATGTGTGAGGATATTCTACATGCTATGGTCTTAACTCAAAATCCCTCGAGGTATTACTTAGTTGAGGAATGGTTAAATAAAGTAGAAATGAATATAACTCATAAGTAGAGGTATTGCCTAGCATATGCCAGACCCTGGGGAATCAACCTCAGTTCAGGAGGAAAGAAGGGAGGGAGAGAGGGAAAGGAAGAAGGAGATGGGGGGGGGGAGAGAAGGAGAAAATTATTCTCCATAAATAGAGTTATACAATGTCCATTTTTTTTCTTCTAATGGACTAAGCATGATCAGCAGAAGCTGCTAAAAACAACTTAGTGAAAGGCTTAGGGAGAAGCTATAATGAAAGAATAGGCCTGACAATATTTTTAGGCCTAAGCTTAATTGAAATTTCTTCAGGGAAGACTTCTCTTACATAGCTAGCACTCTTGCTATAATCAATACTTTCCTTCACAACATATTTCTTCAAACATACTGTTTATATTGTTTTATCATCACACATACATACACACACACACACACACACACCTATTAGATCAAAAGGAAATAGTTGTGTATAGATGTGTTGGGAAGCAGTGGGCACCATGTGTTTTGGTAGTACTAGCCAAGAGAACTTAACCTGAAGCTAACCAAGCCTCCATATCTACACTGTTTAATTTAGTAACACTATCTCCACAACATGTCGGTTTAAGTACAATGCATCTTGACCAAAGTCACCTCTTATATCATTCTTCCCTAATCTGTCCCAACCTATATATAGCATACAACTCAAATGTAAACAACATCTTTGATTTTTCATAAAGCCTCCACTTTCAAATTTTTCAAAAAAATAATAGATATAAAAATTTTAAAAGAAAGTATTCAGGGACTGGGGATATGGCCTAGTGGCAAGAGTGCTTGCCTCTCATGCATGAAGCCCTGTGTTCGATTCCCTAGCACCACATATACTGAAAATGGCCAGAAGTGGTGCTGTGGCTCAAGTGGCAGAGTGCTAAGCCTTGAGCAAAAAGAAGCCAGGGACAGTGCTCAGACCCTGAGTCCAAGCCCCAGGACTGGCAAAAAAAAAAAGTATTCAGAGTTGGAATACAAACACATAGAATGCCATTATATATGTATTTATATATATATATATATACTTTTTTTGGGGGGGGGGTCAGTCATAGGGCTTGAACTCTGGGCCTGGGTGCTATCCCTGAGCTCTCTTCAGTTCAAGACTAGTGCTCTACCGCTTGAGCCACACGGCCACTCTCAGTTTTCTGCTGATTAATTTCTCACTGACTTTCCTGCCTGGGCAAGCTTTGAACCTCAATCCTCAGATCTCAGCCTCCTTAGTAGGTAGGATTACAGGCATGAGTGACTGTGCCCAGCGAAATCCATTATATTTTAATATAAATTTCAAAAAACTGCAGTGAACATTTCTTATCAAAATACTAAGTACTATTCAGGAGGGTAAGATCTGAGCACTGCAGCTCAAAGCCAGCCTAGGCAGGAAAGTTCGTGAGAGTCTTATCTCCAATTAATCACAGAAAAATCTGAAAGTAGAACTGTAGCTCTAGTGGTAGAATGCTAGTTTTGAGCAGAAGAGCTCAGGGACAGCAGCCAGGCCCAGAATTCAAGCCCCAGGACTAGCAAAAAATAAAAATAAGGGCTGGGAATATGGCCTGGTGGTAAAGTGCTCGCCTTGTATACATGAAGCCCTGGGTTCAATTCCTCAGCACCACATGTATAGAAAAGGCCAGAAGTGGCACTGTGGCTCAAGTGGTAGAGTGCTAGCCTTGAGCAAAAAGAAGCCAGGGACAGTGCTCAGGCCCTGAGTTCAAGCCCCAGCACTGGCAAAAAAACAAAACAAACAAAAATAAAAATAAAAATAAAATAATTAAATAGATGAGGGGAGGGGTAACACTGTCCAAATAAATGTAATCTTTTTCTGACTTATGTAACTGCAATCCCTCTATACACCACCTTTATAGAAACAATTTTAAGAGTACTTTTTTAAAATATGAAATAGAAAGTATCCTTTACTTCAGTTAAAAATAACTGCATTTTCAATGCTACTCACCTTGTCGATCAAACAATGAATCTACAGCTGTGGCTTTATTTGAAGGAGCCTCTGTAATTGGTCTGAGATATGTTCTATACCCTTTTAAAATAGATGCCATAAATCGCAAAAATGCCTCTTGAGTTTCCATCTCAAGTTGTGTCATCTTCTTTTGCCAGGAGAAATCTGCTTCAATTGGAGTCATTTCAATTGCTGAACCTTCTTGAGTTTTTTGGTGAACTGGTGAGGAAAAAAAATGGCACTAATTTTCTATACTACTAATACCACCACTATTAATTTCTATTTGTAAAATTACTAGTGGATTATAGAAATAGTCAAGGTAAAGTTCACACCCTTTTTTTTTTCCTTTTGGAAACAGGGTCTCACTGTATAGCCCAGGCTGGTCTCAAACTTTTAATCCTTTAGTGTTGGCCTCACGAGTGCTAGGATACAAGTAGGCCTCTACAAGTCTGTACTATCCATAATTTTGTAGAATTCCTCTTTGCATTAGAGAACTGAATGCCCAGTGTGTTACTGTATACTCATAATTCCACCACTCGTGACTCTGAAACAGGAAATGGGAAGACCTTGGCCTACATAAACGTAAGACTCTGCCTCAGAGGGGAAAAAAAAGAATTGATAGAGGTCAGATGCCATTGCCACCCACCCCCTCTTGTAATCTTGTCTACTCTAGAGGTAATATCTGAAGACCAAGGTTCAAAGCTGGCCCAAGAAAAGTCTGCCAGGTGCTTATCTCCTGTTAACTAGTAAAAACCTGGAAGTGGAGATTTGGCTCAAGTGGTAGAGGGCCAGCCTTGAGCAGAAAAGGCCATGTAAGAATGTAAGGTCATGAGTTCAAGCCCCAGTACTGGCACTAAAAGAAAAAGGAGTAACAAAAAAGAATAACTGATAAGGCTAGCAGGCAGTACACATAATTGGAATATGTAGACTGAAGGGGAAACTCAAATAGTAGAATTTCTTAGAAAGACTAAGTCAGTTCAACAAAATAAAAACCAGGAAACAAGCAGTACTTGAGAAGGGTGGGATGGGCTCAAAGGGAGAGGGGGTAGATGAATGAAGAGAAGGGAGAGAGAACACAGGCAAGAATTCAATGTATATCCTACAAAATGAAGAAGTGAAGGAAGGAATGGGTTGGGAGGGATATGTAAGAGTGTTTAAAGGGGTGATCAGATGCGTTATATTCCTAAACTGCTTTGTTATATGGCAACTCCTTTGTACAAGTGCTTAAAGATAATTTTAAAAACTCATTAACCACACCTACTTATTATTATGTCTCTTATATTAAGACTTTGTAAGGGGATCAGATTTTTAAGTGGATCAAAATTACACTTAAACTTGTTTTCTCATATGCATTGTTTCATTAAAACTATCCCCTCTGAGGAGCCAAAGGCAGGACAGTGAGTTCAAGGCCAGCTGACATAGTAAGGTTCTGTCTCAAAAAAAAGCAAAAACAAGGCAACTGGCTCACACCTGTAATCCTAGCTACTCAGGAGGCTGAGAGCTGAGGATCTCCATTCAAAACCAGCTGGGGCCAAGAAAGTCCATGAGATTCTTATTTCCAATTCACCACCAGTTAACTGGAAGTTGCACTGTGGCTCAAGTGGTAGAGCGCTACCCTTAAGCTGAAGAACTCAGGGTCAACACCCAAGTCCAGGGTCCAAACCCCATGACTAACCAAAAAAAAAAAAAAAAAAAGAATGATTGGAGTTGTAGTTCAGCTGTAGAACATTTGCTTCAGATGTGCAAAATGCAGGATTTGATATCTAGCGCTGTAATAACAACAACAAAAAAATATTTCCAAACCAGGTATGACGGCACATTCTCTAATCCCAGCAGTTGAGAGAGATTAAGGTAGGAAGATCACAAGCTATCAAGCTATCAAGCCAAGACTCTATTTCAAAAGAGAGAAGAGGAGGAGAACAGAAGGGGAAGAGGGAAGGAAGAGAGGAGGAGGGGAAGGAGAAGGAGAAAGCTCAGGGGAAGGGTGGGAAAAAAGAAAAAAAAATAGAAGAAAAGATTTGTTTAGTCTTTTCTTGGGTTTTATCCCAGTACTACTTACTCTCCACTAAATATCCTCTTCCTCACATTTACCTGAACAAACCTGAGGATACAATTTCTTTAAGGTACCAAGTAGATTTTTGCATGGCTTTTTGGGAAGATGCTTCCAGTTCATGTTCTTCTTTTCATCTGATCTATTAAATAAGAACATAATGAGTTATTCAAGTCTATTCTTATCAAACAAAATCCTTACATTAAACATAGAAGGGGAAAGAATTTTGTACAGCCTTTACAAATGATATAGCAGTTTGAATAAGGATTTTCAAGGACAATTTCTTTTCATTTCACTGGAACTCAGGAAAATCTGATTTTCCTATTCTACTCTAAATTTCATGATTGGGCTTAGAAGTACAAGACTAAATTGAAGTATTACTTTGATACTTAGATTTCAGAAGTATGTTTTTCTGTCTTGTTGATGCCAATCCTGAGGCTTAAATTCAGGACCTGAATGCTATCCATGAGTTTCTTTTTTGCTCAAGGCTAGTGTTCTACCACTTGAGTAGTAACAGCACCAATTCCACTGATTACTGAGTAGTGTATTGGAGAAAAAGTCTCACAGCCAGACAATGGCTCATACAGTAATCTTAGCTACTCAGGAGGCTGAGATCTGATGACTGCAGTTCAAAGCCAGCCTCAGCAAGACAGTCTGTGAGACTCTTATCTCTAATTAACCAGCAGAAATCTGGATGTGGCACGGTGGCTCAAAGTGGTAGAATGCTATAGCCTTGATTTAAAAAAGCTCAGGGACAGTGCCCAGACCCTGAGATCAAGCTCCACAAACAAAAAAAAAGAAAAAGAAAGAAAGAAAAGACTTCAACCTACTTTAACTTACTTCTTGGTAGGCTTCTAAAATACTAAGTACCCAAACTGGAATTTAAGGATTAAAATACATTCAATTCTCATAATAGTTAAAAATAGATTAATAAGTGAAACTGGTTGGAATGTATTATAAACATGTGGTGGAAATGTAACAATGAAATTCTCCTCTGTAAAACTAATGAAAGTTAGTAAAAATGGCAAAGAATTAATCACTATTAATACTATTTATGATCACAAGGCACTAAAGCAAAGACACAAGCCGGATGCTAGTAGCTCACAACTGTAATCCTAGCCTCACAGAAGGCTAAGACCTGAGGATCCTAGTTCAAAGCCAGCCTGGGCAGAAAAGTATGTGAAACTCTTATCTCTAATGTAACACTAAAAAGCCATGGCTCAAAAGTGGTAGAGTACGAGAGCTTTGAGCACAAAGGATCAGGGATACACACCAAAGCCCTGAGTTTAAACCACAGAACTTGCACTTGCTTGCACACACACACACACACACACACACACATATACTGGAGGTGTGGCTTAAGGATTAGCATGCCAGCTGTGAATAAGGGTCAAGCAAGTACAAGACCCTGAGTGAAGCCCTGGAATTGGCAGAAACACAACAAAATGAACACATAAAAGGTATTACTAGAAGCTTACGTTTCCAAAATTTCAAAATCCAAGAATAGCAAATCAAGCAGACACAAAGGCTTACAAAGCTCTCTTCTTACAAAAGTCTGCATAAATGTAACGGACTTTATTTTAAATTTATAGCTTAGCTGGCAAGAAAACTGATAAGTCTTCAGTGATTCAAAACCATGAGGAACACATCTACCCAATGGATGAGCAGAAAGCCTTGTATTTTAAAGGTCTCTCAGTAAACAAGAGACAATCTTGTTAAAGATGTTAGAACTAAGAGATTCAAATAAAATTAAGGCTCCTGTGAGGTTGGCTCAACTTTGATTAGGAAAGAATCCCTCCGGAATTCATTATTATAGGCCTGCCAACCTTTAGAATTTGACTGCACATTACCAGGAGGGTCTGCAAAACTCCAAGTAAAAATTAACAGTCACATTGTAGGTTTTCATTTATACTCGTTGAGGGAATGAAAGAAGGAAAGAGGGGAAGAAAATGGAAAGTAGACAGTCATAAGAACTAAAAAAGCTAGTCTAGTACTGGTGCCTGTAATCCGAGCTACTCAGGAGGCTAAAGTCTGAGGACTGTGGTTCAAACCCAGCCTGGTCAGGAAAGTCCATGAGACTATCTCCAATTAACCACCAGAACACTGGTAGTAGAGCTGTGGCTCAAAGTGGTAGAGTGCCAGCCTTGAGCAAATGAGCTCAGGGACAACACCCAGGCTCTGAGTTCAACCCCCAGCTGACCAAAAAAAGCATTAGGGATGGGCTAGCATATAGCTCAGTGATAAAACACTTGCCTAACATATGCAAGACATATGCATTTAATTGAAAAATATAACAATTCTGAATTTGAATGCACATCATAAGAAAGCCTTAAGTACATACAGAAAAGAAACTATAAGATGCAATTGACAAATCACCAACCCACTGGAAGTTTTAAACATAGCTAATACATAACTGTAACCTCTCTGTATATCACTTTTATAAGAACAATTAAAATTTTAAATAGCTAATATGAATGGGGCACAAGTGGCTCATGCCTGTAATCCTAGCTACTCAGGAGACTGAGACCTGAGGATGGAGGTTCAAAGCCAGCCCAGGCAAGAAAGCCTGTGAGATAAGAGTCTTATCTCCAATTAACCACCAGAAAACCAGAAGTGGCACTGTGACTCAAGTAGTACAGCACTAGCCTTGAGCTGAAGAGCTCAGGGTCAGCACCCAGGCCCAGAGTTCAAGCCCCATGCCCGACCAAAAACAAAAGCTAATATGAGAGCACATAATTCAAAAGTAAATTTAAGACTGGGGGTGGTACAAGCCTGTAATTCCAGAACTAAGGGGGCTAAAGCAGGTTCAAAGCCAGCCTGTTACATGGCAAGACTCCATCTCAAAAAAATGTTAAACATATCTACAGACCCTTTTTATCCATCTGGCTCAGCTCTCTCCCACCCTACATATTTTGTTCTTTTGTAAATGATTTTTATTTAATGTATTTTTTGTCAGTCGTAGCACTTGAACTCTGGGCCTGGGCGCTGTCCCTGAGCTCTTCAACTCAAGGCATTCTATCACTTGAGCCACAGTGCCACTTCCTCCCCTATATATTTTGGACATATTTTCAATGTTTCTTCATTCCAAAACTAGCATGCACAAAGCCTTGAATCTAGGGCTGGGGATATGGCCTAGTGGCAAGAGTGCTTGCCTCGTATACAAAACTAGCAAATGCAAATATATACAATTATGCCCTGGTCTTTCTTCTGCCAGTTACAGCAAACTGCTATACACACAAATATACACTTCAAGCATTGGACTAAAAATAATACTGAAAAAAGTATTATATACCGAATATAGGCTGTAGCTAAAGCTATAATTCAGGGAAAAATAACTAATAATATCAATGCAAACATTAAATTCTTAACGAATTTAATCTACTAGGATATAAACAGTAAGAAGCCTAACAATGTTATTTTTTGTTTGTTTTTTGGCCAGTCTAGGGCCTTGAACTCAGGGCCTGAGCACTGTTCCTGGCTTCTTTTTGCTCAAGGCTAGCACTCTGCCACTTGAGCCACAGAGCCACTTCCAGCCGTTTTCTGTATATGTGGTGCTGAGGAATCGAACCCAGGGCTTCATGTGTACGAGGCAAGCACTTTAGCCACTAGGCCATATTCCCAGCCCCAATGTTATTTTTTAAATGTAAGGTTAATAAATTGATTCTGTAATATAATTTACCACTGAGTAAAGAAAAACTTTAATACTCATTTCAAGTTTTACAAAAAGTATTTATAAAAGTCAATACATATTTATATTTTAAAAATTATCACTATCACTAGAAAGAAACTTCCTTTAATTATCAAGCAACTAAAATCAGAAGGTAGGCAAAGCTAGCAAAGTTACTCTAAGTTTTAAGTTTTAAGGACCATACGTTCTCTAACTCTTCAAATGTGCTGCTGCAGAGCTGCATATCCAACAAACACACTAAAACTGCACTATACCCCCAACCCAACTTAATTCTGAAAGTCATCAAGATAGAGAAAGCCAGCATGTACTACATTACATTAAAAAAAAACAACCTATCAATAAAAAAGCCTTGAGTCTGTGGCTCATGGCTGTAATCAAAGCCATTCAGGAGGCTGAGAGCCCAAGTCACTGTTCAAAGCCAACCTGGGATCAACCAGCAAAAGTGCTGGACTAAAGGTGTGGTTCAAGTGCTAGAACACCAGTCATGAGCAAAAAAGCTGAGGAAGAGCTTGAAGCCTTGAGCTCAAGTTTAGGAACCCATACAGAAAAAAGGAGGGGACATGAACCTGGGTGCTGTCCCTTAGCTTTTCACTAAAGGCTGATACTCCACGATAGGAGCCACTCTCACACTTGTGGCTTTTGCTGGTTAGTTGGATATAAGTCTCTTGAGTTTGTCTGTCTAGCCTGTCTTTCAACTGGGATCCTTAAAGCTAAAGGCTCCTGAGTAGTTAGGATTACAGGGGTAAGCCACCAGTTTCCAGCTGAGAATTCTTGTATTAAAGATGATAATTTATTAACAACCTTCAAGAACAGAGTATTTCAAAAAGTAAAGAAGTCCTCCCCCTAGCATTTTTCTAGATTTTTTTAAAAAGCTGTACTGCTGCAAAAACTATTCAGCAGATAATACAAAACAAGTCAACTTACAACTTTTAAGAACAGAGTATTTCAAAAAAGAAAGAAAGAAACCCTCCCCATGACATTTTTCTAGAGGTTTTTAAAAAGCTGGGAAAATTATTGAATAGATAATATAAAACAAGTCAACTTACACATACAACATGTTTGTATCCAAGTCAATGCAAACAACATCTTGTGGTGGGTCATGAAGATCAAAATACCTTGAGTCAACTCCAACTATGAATGGGAAGGGTGCACTAAGCACTGCAGCCAATGACAGAGGACAAAGGGGGATGTAGGGGCATTCCCAATGAAATGGAAAGATCATCTGGGGAAAAAGTTTTAAAAAATTAACCAAATCTTAAAATTTGCAATAATAATCAACTAAATTACTGAAAAGGCTACTGAAAAGCAGAAGGTCTTTTAACCTTAAACTTCATTCTAAACAACAGGGCTAGGAAATATTTAATATTATAAGGTAATGAGATTAAAGATTTCAAGCATGACAATCACAAGCACAATAAAAATGCTAACAACTCTTTCCATGTTAACTCTTCTCAAACCTATATAAAATATTCCCTTTCTATAGAAAGAGTCAAAGAGAAGAAATAAAACTGCCCCCAATCATAAGAGAAACTTATGGTTTTTAAATTTATGCATTTTAATATTGTTAATATTAAGCTCTGACCAAAATTAAACTAAGAGTAACAATAATTGGAAAACAAAAACAACTTAAAAAAAACTAGTGTGGCCTAGGGGTATAGCTCCATGATACGTACCAAATGTGCTAGAAACCCTAGGTTTAATCCAAAGCACCACATCAAAAATAATTTAAAGGGGCTAGGAATATGGCCTAGTGGTAAAGTGCTTGCCTTGTATACATGAAGTCCTAGGTTCAATTCCTCAGCATCACATACATAGACAAAGCCAGAAGTGACTCTGTGGCTCAAGTGGCAGAGTGCTAGCCTTGAGCAAAAAGAAGCCAGGGACAGTACTTGGGCCCTGAGTTCAAGCCCCAGGACTGGTTAAAAAAAAAAAAAAAAGAAAAGAAAAACTCAAGGAACAGTGACTAGGCCTTGATTTCAAGCCCCAAGACTAGAACAAAAAGAAAAAAAATTAAAAAGGGAGAGGGGTTTAAAGATTTTTTAAATAACCACTTAAACAGCCATTTAAATAAGCATTTAAATAAATATTAGCTATTGAAATTTTAGTCACTGATTTTTTTTCATACTATAAAAATCTTTACTATATTTCAAGACTTGGATCAGTTCTCACCTTTCTCTATCATCACCCAATGCAAGAGAGAGAGAAAAGCTACTAGCACTTACAGCTAGTTATTACACACCATTATTCAGGATTAGGATTTTTGTATTCAGTCATTTACTTAACAAATATATTAAGACTTACTAAAGGTCAACCTCTGTTCTTAAATGATTAGAACATTAACATTAACTAAAACAAAGACTCTTAAACTCTTATCTTCACAGGCAAGGATTTTACTCTTTTTTCTGTAAAAAGTAACAAATAATTTAGGCCTTGTGATCCTTGTTACAATTCTGTTATTGTGCATGAATACAGTAATTGGTGGTATTGTAATAGGTAATATCCAAATTGTGGTCTGTGTCCAATATAAAAGACGGGTTTTGTCTATAGTTTGCTGATACCTGGTCTGACAGGAAAAAGTAGAAAATAAACAAAAATACTATGTTTGACGTGATAAATACTATGTTTAAAAGTGGTAGCACTATGGAAAAGGAAAGTTAAAGCCCAGTGAAGATGGTTAAAGTTCAGAGTGAGAGTAAAAAACAGGTATATTAGACAAACAGGATAGCCCTCATAAGAAAGTGATAACTAAGCTCCAACTCGAAGGTAAGAAATTTAGCCAAAGAGAGGATAGCTACCAGATGAGTGCTTCAAATAGCAGGACCAACAAGAGCAAAGGCCTTAAGGCATGAAGACCGTCCCAAGAATAGCAAAAAGTCAGTGTGGCTGGAGAGTGAGCAAGGGGGAAGAGTCCTAGAAAAAGAGATCAGATTGCTAAGGAAGAGAAAGATTGCCTTGAGTGAAAACTGTTCATCAGCAACTAAGAAACTCTTAGAGCTATGACATTCTTCTATCTATAATTTTTCACTTTTACAATGCCTTCATCATAATAGGAAGTTTTTTTGGTTTTGTTTTTTTCTTAGTAATTAAGGGCCAGGCATGGATGACTCATACCTGTAATCCTAGGAGGCTGAGATTCTTATTTCCAATTAATCATCAAAAAAGCCAGAACTAGAACTACAGGTCAAGTAGTAGAGCACTAGCCTTGAACAAAAAAAGCTCAGGGACAGTGCCTAGGCCCTTAATTCAAACTCCAGGACTGGCACCAAAAAAATGCACTTAAGGGTTTCATCAATCTTTGCTATGAGTATTTTTTATATTCAAATTGTTTTCCTTTGAAGCTATTACCTTGTCATCATTCTTCTTCAAAAGATAACCAAATCCCAATTTAATAATTGTTTTGCCTACAATTCAGACAGGTCTCCAAAATCAGCTAGATAAACTATAAATTCTTGCTTTTCTTATAATTTTACGAATTCTACTTGGCATTTTTTTTCCACCTGAACTTGCATTGTATTGTGGAAATCAAGAACTTGGAAAACAAAGATTTTAGCAAAAGGCATAAATAATCACTAATATTTTAGGAAGAAGTAGAAGGAACTTTCTGAACCTGATCAGTACATTAACTAACATGTCATTATATAACAACTTTTGCTTTCACGTGCAAGGATGGAGGCCTAGAAAATTAATAGCTTTTGTTTGTTGGTCTATTTTATAGTTAAGGATAATTTCACTATATTGACCAGATTACCCCTAAACTCACCAAAACCAAAGCTGACTTCCAACTTGCTATCCATGTGCTGAGATGACAGGTGTCACCAACATTCCCAGTTCGAAAATAATACTTAGTGAGCAGCCTCATAAGCCATATTATGCTGTTTTCACTAGTAACATTTCTCTGATCAAATCAAGTTCTTGGAGATACACAAGTACTTATAAAGTACACAAATACTTCTTTTTTTGTTTTTTAGGTAGGGTTGGAAGCTCCTCTCATCAACTCTCTTCTTTTTTTAAAAAAATTTGCTTTATTATTATTTTAAAGGTGATGTACAAAGGGCTCTCAATTACATGAGTCAGGTAATGAATAATTTCCTTTCATATACTTATTTTTTTTTGTTGTTTTTTAAACAAATACTGAGTACCTACTCCACGCTAGGCAGCTGGAGTAAGTTCTTAGAATAAGTAAATCAGGTCCTTACTTTCATAATATTAACATCTTTTTTTTGGCAGTCCTCAGGTTTGAACACTGGGCACTGTTTGTTTTGCTCAAGGCCAGTGCTCTACCACTTGAGCCACAGCACCACTTCTAGCCTTTTCTGTGTATGTGGTATACGGAGGAATCAAACCCAGGGCTTCATGCAGGCAAGGCAAGCACTCTACCACTAAGCCACATTCCCAGCCCAATACTAACATTCTTAAAATGAGGGAAAGAGACCAAGTATTGTAGTTCATGCTTGAAGCAGGAGTATTTCAAATTCAAGGCCAGCCAATAGTAAGTTTAGGGCCAGGCCACACTGGGCTGTAACATTGAGAACTGTCTCAACAACAAACCAGCCAAGCACCAGTAGCTTCAGATCTCAGAATACTGAGATCTGAAGATCATAGTTCAAAGCCAGCCCAGGCAGGAAAGTCTGTGAGACTCTTATCTCCAATTAAATAACAGAAATAAATTTCCAATAAACCACCAGAAAGCCTGAAATGGAGCTGTGGCTCAAATGGTAAGCACTAGGCCTGAACAAAAAAGTACCAGGCTGGACTGGGAATATGGCCCAGTGGTAAAGTGCTCACCTCGTATACATGAAGCCCTGAGTTCGATTCCTCAGCACCACGTATATAGAAAAAAGCCAGAAGTGGCGCTGTGGCTCAAGTGGCAGAGTGCTAGTCTTGAACAAAAAGAAGCCAGGGACAGTACTCAGGCCCTGAGTTTAAGCCCCAGGACTGGGGGGGAAGTACCAGGCTTTAAGTTTAAGCCCCAGGACCTGCACCAAAAAAAACCAAAAGGTCTGTATTATCAGTATCTAAGTATAATTGAAGATTTCTGAATTTTAAACACACATGATCTGACTTAGTTTTTATTTGTGCTTTATACAACAGCTAAGTATTTTTATACTATGGTATTCAAAATAAGCCTATATATTACTATATAAAATTGTTAAAAATTACAATGAGAGCAGGGTACTAGTGAGCTCATACCTATAATCCTACCTATTCAGGAGGCTGAGATCTGAGGATCGCAGGTCAAAGCCAGTGCAGGCAGGAAAGGCTGTGAGACTCTTATCTCCAATTAAATCACAGAAAAAGCAACAAGTGGTGCTGTGGCTCAAGGAGCAGAGTGCTAGCCTTGAGTAAAAGGCACTTAGGGACAGCAGCGTCCAGGCCCTGAGTTCAAGCCTCAGGACTGGCAAAAAAAAGTTACAATGAGCAGAGACTAATCATGTAACTCAAATGCTAATTTAAGCTGAAATGAGTCACAGCTTCTCCATTAATATAATCAGCTTCATTTACAAGATTTTGTCTCATTTTGAAGACATCTCAATTTGTAGACCAAATTTACAATGAACTCCAGATCCTCCTGCCTCAACTTCCCAATACTGGGATTTCAGTCATGCAATATCATACTTGATTTACAAGTTTTATATCTACTCTTGGGACAAGTCTTAAAAAATAAAAAACCAGAAACTAATCAATTTCCTCAAATGGAAATCACCTTTTCTTTCTTCATCCTTCCTATTTTTCTTTGCAATTCAATTATAAGTAATTTTCAAAGCTGCTTTTCTTGAAGAGTTGTGTTTAGAGTACAGATTCTCTGTCAATAATTTTGTCCTAAAAGGAAAATTCTATACTTACAGCAACAACTGCTTCAGCTACCCCAGTCAAGACAGCTGGCCTAAGAGAATGCAGTAGAATCTTACTCTCAAGTAAAACCAAGAGCAGCAATGTTGCACAGTTCTCAGGACCCAGGTTCATCAGCAAAGTGCTAAAGTTGGCTCCACTAGATAAAAGAAAAGAAGGTTATGAATTACTTTGGTAAAACTTACTGAATTATTTCCTAAATGTTCAATGTGCATATGTGAAAACAGAATGAGGTGAACTTTGAGAGGATGAGTTGGGTTGAGAGATCAGAAGGATGATGTTAAGCAAGATGCACTATATTCATAAACGGACATGATAAATTGAAACCTCTTTTGACAACTACTTAAAAACATTATGCCAGGTGCCAGTGGCTCATGTCTGTAATCCTAATTACTCAGGAGGTTAAGATCTGAGGATCGAGAGATTTGAAGTTGGCCTGGGCAGGAAAGGTGGTAAGACTCTCTAATTAACCACACAAAAGCCAGAAGTGGAGCTGTGGCTCTAAGTGGTACAGCACTAGCCTGGAGTAAAAAACTTAGGGACAGAGGGCTTGCCTAGTGGCAAGAGTGCTTGCCTGGCATACATGAAACCCTGGGTTCAATTCCCCAGCACCACATATACAGAAAATGGCCAGCAGTGGCGCTGTGGCTCAAGTGGCAGGGTGCTAGCCTTGAGCAAAAAGAAGCCAGGGACAGTGCTCAGGCCCTGAGTCCAAGGCCCAGGACTGGCAAAAAAACAACAACAAAAAAAACTTAGGAACAGCACCCAGGCCCTGAGTTAAAGCCCCATGACATAAATAAATTAATAAATTTAAAATTATATTAAAAATTATTTCCTAAATGTTAAGACTGCAAATTTAGTGCTAATTTCAAGTGTTAGTTAGCAATGAAAAGTAAAACCCAGCAGTTTAATGAAGTGATTTAAACCTATCCTTTTGTAACAAAGGGCAAAGGGGCATTTATCAGGAAACATTTTCAGATTTGAGCTGAGTTCAAAAGATGAGAGGTAAGGGTGGAATGGACCTGGGGAAGACATGCAAAAGGTCCAGGGCAAGAAAAAAACTGTAGTCCTAAACACAAAACCATAATGGGAGTAGGTGAAATTAACAGGAGATTAAGCTGAATAGAAATGATACAATGGCATGTGTGCTCTCAAAAGACACTTTATCCATAGGGTGGATAAAGAACTAAGGAAAGCCAGGTCCTAGTGATTAACACCTATACCTGTAATCCTAGCTACTCAGGAGGTTGAGATCTGAGGATCATGGTTCAAAGACAGCCTGCACAGGAAAAACTGTAAGACTTTTATCTCCAAAGACTGGAAGTGGAGCTGTGGCTTAAGTGGTAGAATGCCAGCCTTGAGAGAAAAAGGTAAAGGACACAAGCCAGGCACCAGTGGCTCATGCCTGTAATCTGAGGATTGCAGTTCAAAGTCAGCCCAAGGCAGAAAAGTCTCCAATAAACAACTCAAAAACTGGAAGTGGTACTGTGGCTCAAGTGGTAGAGCACCAGCCTTGAGCACAAAGAAGCTCAGGGACAGCGACCTGCCCCTGAATTCAACACAACCGACAAAAAAAAAAAAAAGTAAGTTACAGGACAGTGTCCAGACCCTGACTTTAAGCCCCAGTTCAGGAAGAAAAGAAGGAAGGAAAAGAGAGAGGGAGGAAGGGAGGGAGGGAGGAGGGAGGGAGGGAGGGAGGGAGGGAGGGAGGGAGGGAGGGAGGGAGGGAGGGAGGGAGGGAGGGAGGGAGGGAGGGAGGGAAATAAAGAAAAAGAAGGAAGAAATAGTAGTAGCAGTAGTAGCAGCAGCAGCAGCAGCAATAGTAGTGAAGGAACTGTAACCCATCTGTACATCAGCTTTATGATAACAATAATTTAAAATTAAAACAAGAGCTGAAGGAAGGCAAGTAAAAGGATCAATTAATGATAAAGCAGTACAAGTAGGTAGACATTCTAGTTTGGATAATGATGCAAATGAAGAAAAGTAAATAAATTCACAGCATTTGCCAAATTAAATTCAGTACACTTGGAACATTAGTTATGAACCAGATATGGGGCAAAGAGATGAGAAGAAAAAGGAATTATTCCTTATATCCAATCTTAGAAACATTTATGCTAGCCTTGCCTAGTTTGCAAAATAACACTTAACTCTGGCATCCTACCCCTAAAGCATTTTAAAGCACTATAAACTCCATTAATTAGAATGGTGATATGGTTCCATGGTAAGAGTTTGTGCTGGACATTCAAGGCCCTGGGTTCAAATTCCTAGCATTCTCATCCCCAAAGAAAGAGAGAAATAAATACCAATAAATACCTTAGTGGTAAAGGTGTACAAACAGGCTGTGATAATATTAATGCATCATGAACTGACAGCTGAAACAAACAAAAAAGTAAATTAACAAAATCAATTTTGAAATCTAAATATTCAGATCAATGAAAAATAGTTTACTAAGCAACAAGACGTACTTTTGAAACTAATATGTAAAATATAAATATGTAAAATTTACTTAAGAGGTATATGTAAACAATTAAAAGTATTTGGTTTTTTTTTTTTTTCAATGGCTCACACCTGTAGTCCTAGCTACTAAGGAAGTTGAGATCTAAGGATCACAGTTCAAAGTCAGCCTTAGCAGAAAAGTCCCTGTGAGACTCTTATCTCCAATTAACCACTCAAAAACCAGAAGTAGAGCTGTGGCTCAAAGTGGTATGAGCAAATGAGGTCAGAGACAGTGCCCAGGGGCTGGGAATATGGCCTAGTGGCAAGAGTACTTGACTTGTATACATGAAGCCCTGGGTTCGATTCCCCAGCACCACATATATAGAAAACGGCCAGAAGTGGTGCTGTGTCTCAAGTGGCAGAGTGCTAGCCTTGAGCAAAGAGAAGCCAGGGACAGTGCTCAGGCCCTGAGTCCAAAGCCCAGGACTGGCAAAAAAAAGAGAGACAGAGACAGCGCCCAGGACCTAAGTTCAGGCCCCACAACTGACAAAAACAAGACAAAATAAAACAAAAGAACATTCATTAACTTGTCTGGCAATCTGATCTTGACTTTATATCCAAGCAAGCAATCCATGAAATCATCTCTCTGAATAGGTTCAGACCTGGTCATTCTATATTAATCTTAGTTGGCAAGTTATGTATGTCACAAGTTACATAAATCTGCCTTTTTTTTTTTTTGTGCCAATCCTGGTTTGAACTCAAGGTGTGGGAACTGTCCCTAACCTTTTGTGTTCAAGGCTAGTGCTCTCTACCACTTTGAGCCAAAGCTCCATTTTTGGTTGGTTTTTTTTTTTGTAGTTAATTGAAGATAAGAGTCTTACAGACTTTCCTTCCTGGGCTGGCCTTGAACCACAATCCTCAGATCTCAGCCTCCTAAGTAACCAGGATTATAACAGGCATGAGCCACTGGTTTCTGGCGGCAAAGATCTACCATTTATTTGTTTATTATTTTTGCCAGTACTGGGGCTTGAACTCAGGGCTTGACCACTGTCCCTGGCTTCCTTTGCTCAAGGCTAGCACTCTACCACTTGAGCTACAGCGTCACTTCTGGCTTTTTCTGTATATGTGGTGCTGAGGAATCAAACCCAGGGTTTCTTCATGCATAAGCAAGCACTCTACCATTAGGCCACATTCCCAGTCCCCCATTTATTTATTTTTAATACAATTTTGTTATTACTAAGGTTTTGCGAAAGGGGTTGCCATTTCCTAAGTCAGGCAATGAGTAGATTTCTATTTTTGGACAATGTTACCAGTACCTTTACTTTCCCCCAGTTTTCCCCTCCCATCTCTGCCTACACATTACATAGGTCATTTCCCACATAGTATATACCAAATAGTATGATTGTATTTGTTTACTCCCTTTTTGCGAGGTATGCTATTTATTACAGCGAAAAGGAAGCAGTTCTCACCAGATGTGAGAAGCACTGTTATAGACTATTTTAATCTCTCCCTCTAACCTAAGTTTATTTCATATTAATATTTGTCACCCTGATATTATGAACATGACCATAACAGAACTTGAGGATTTACATTATTAAATTTAGCTATAAATAGGCTTTATGAACTATGATGACAATGTGGCAAATCAAAAATTGTAATTATTACAATTCTGTAGGTCAGGCATCCAAAATTCCGTAAGAAAGACTCCTCGATAAAGCTAGTAAATACAGGATGTTTAAGAACATAATGAATACATTATTAGTTCATCTCAAAAGATTAAAATAATCCATTCTGCCATTACTGGAATAAACAGAACAGAACTGGAATAAAATGCAGAACTGTCTCAAAATACATTCCTTTTTAATTACCTGTACAAGTATTCTTGGTCTTTGTGGTGAAGGAAAAGGGATGTTCTGCATAAAATGTGAAATGTACCTAGGAAAGATTATGAAATAAAAACCATAATTAGTTTCATAAAATCTATCAAGGATTTTAACAAATCTTAAATATCACTATAGCTAGGCATGGTGGCATATACCTATAATACCAGCACTCAGAATACTAAGGCAAGATTGTGAGTTCAGAGTCAGCCTAAACTACATAGTGAAAACCTATATCAAAAGAAAACAAAACAAAAAAAATCACTATATATCATCCCTGTTATAACAAGTCTATTTATTTAAACACATATGTTTTTTTGTCAGTTATGAAGCTGGAATTCAGGGCCTGAGCGCTGTCCCTGAGTTTTTTGTTGTTGTTGTTGCTGTTCAAGACCAGCGCTCTACCACTTGAGTCACAGCACCACTTCTAAGAATTTTCTTAATGTAAATAAACAACCACTAAATTTCTTATACATGTACTTACTGATTCAAAATCCATACCCATTCCTCCCATTAATCACCAGGAAAATAAAAACAACAAAAAATAGCTCTCATACAGAAGGTAATTTTTATTGCCACTACAAGACAACAACTAACATAAAGAATTAACTAATACAGAATGTAATCCTAGATTTACTAATATACCTTTGGATAACCATCTATCCACTCTGTTTTGTCACTCAAATGTTTCTTAAGCTTCTCCCAAGTTTTGAGCTCTTGGGAGCCACTGAAATGCCAGATATTATATGAAATACTGATCAAATACACTGATTTTCTTTTCATAAACTTCATAGAATCTTAGTTTTCCAAGTTTTCTAAGTGCTAACTATTGTTAAATTTTACTTTTAAAATATTCAAAGTAACCTGACAACTTTAAAGTAAATCTTAGAACTGTGAGCACAACATTCAAAATACATTCACAGGGGCTGGGAATATGGCCTACTGGTAAAAATGCTTGCCTTGTATACATGAAGCTCTGGGTTCAATTCCTCAGCACCACATATATAGAAAAAAGCCAGAAGTGGTGCTGTGGCTCAAGAAGTAGAGTGCTAGCCTTGAGCAAAAAGAAGCCAGCGACAGTGCTCAGGCCCTGAGTCCAGCCCCAGGACTGGCAACAAAAACAAAACAAATAAAATACATTCACACTACACTATCAACATTCTGAGAGGACATTAGGTTGAAACTCCTACTTTTATACCATATTGTGATGAGTTAACACAAAGCTTTACATAGCTTTGTGTTGTGTTAAAAGAATGCAGACGTTAACAATCAACAAAAGTTAATGTAAATTAGAAATAAGAAAGTTTAGAAAAGAGTGACTTCACATCAATTTTTTTTTTTTTTTTTGCCAGTCCTGGATCTTGGACTCAGGGCCTGAGCACTGTCCCTGGCTTCTTTTTGCTCAAGGCTAGCACTCTGCCACTTGAGCCACAGCGCCACTTCTGGCCATTTCCTATATATGTGGTGCTGGGGAATCGAACCCAGGGCTTCATGTATATGAGACAAGCGCTCTTGCCACTAGGCCATATTCCCAGCCCCCACATCAATTTTTTCTTACAAAAGATTTCTATGACAGAGAAATACAAACTGAGGAAAAACAAGGATTTTGTCGCACACTAAGACCAAAACTTTACCCTTACCATCAATTAGCTCACTTTTAGTAATGTCTACATCAATTTAGAGATATTTTATATTTATAACTTGGATTGGCCATTGTGTATAGAGTATATGAGTATGTCATGGTTATTAGAGAATGAGTAAGAAAACAGAACACATGCAACACAATTTTTATGTTACTTCCTTGGCTAAAACTCCCAAAAGAGTTGCATTTCGACATCTTTAGCACCACTTTTCAATTTTAAGGTCACAGTCAATAATCAGGTGGAAAAGGGAGTTAAGTGCAAAGCAGGGTGAGTATGACTTATCTGCCCTTTCAACTTCAGAGCTAAAAGTTAAAACAATAAAATATGTATTTAAACCTCTGATTTCTCACCAGACAGCACTCTATCTATACTCATTACACGTACTTCTCAATGGGAAGAGGATGTGGTCCAGACACAGAGAGTTTGTAGATAAACATAAGAAATTTTTTAAAAGCTTCAAAAAAAGGCCAGTGTGACAGTAAACAAATGCATTTGTTTGAATTGATGGATTTGATGACCATTTTCCTCTCCACGGGTGTCAACAGGCCCAGCTGCATCAGCTGTTTCTCTGTTAGAAGTTCCCGAGAATAGGATTCATAAAACTGGATAGCAGCTCCATATACCTATAAAGTAACAGAATTCTGTTTTGAGTTTGTTTTTCAAAATTAAGTTCCCCTCTTTCAGGTCCTCCTGTTTGCTTGACAAGTGTCTTATCACTTGAGCCACACTCCTCGCCCAGTTTTCTTTAAGTATTTTTCATAGAGCCGTCTTGAGGGTTTTTCTCTGGGCTAGGCTTAAACTTTGATTCTCCTCCCTATCGTCTCTCAGTTGGGAGCTGTGTCACCACACTGGGCTTCGAGAAGTAGGGTGATTAAGGTTCAGGGCCAGCTCAGACAACAAAAAGTTAGTGAGACATTATCTCAAAAAAGCAAGCCGGGCCAAGTGCCACTGGCTCATGCCTACATTCCTAACTACTCAGGAGACTTGATAATTGGGGGTGTCATGGTTCGAAGCCAGCCCATAAAGGAAAGTACATAAAACTCTTATCACCAAAAAACAGCTGTCGCTCAAGTGGTAGATCACTATCCCTGAGTAAAAAAACTCACAATGCCCAGGGCTTGAGAGTTCAAGCCCCAGAACCAGTACAAAAACAAAAGACGAAAAACAACAACAACAAAAAACAAGCTGAACATAGTGGCACACATCTGTGACCTAAAGTCAGAGAGGTAGGCAGATCATGAACAGAGGCCAAACCTGGCCAAAAACACGAAACCCTATCTAAAAAATAATTAAAACAAAAAGGATGGGGGGGTGACTCAAGCAGTACACTTGCTTAGTTAGCAAGCTCAAGGTCCTGAATTTAAAAAACACAGTAATACCAAAACAAATAATAAAACTTATTATATTCTGCCAAAACCTCCTTTTCTGTAGGTTGTCTTTTCATTCTTTTGATAGTACTCTTTGATGCACAGTGTTTTAAATTCTAGTAATGCCTAATTTATCTTACTCTTTCATACATATACTTTAAAGTGTCCTATCAAAAATTATCAGCAAATTCAATGTCATGAAGTTTTTCTTAAACTGTTTTGTAAGTTTTATGCTTCCAGCTCTCAAGTAGAGCTCCTTAATATATTTTTGGTTTGGTACATGTATGTGTGTATATCTGTAGGGTTTTGGTTTTGTATTTTGTTCTGCAATGCTGGGGATCCAACTCAAGTCTTTGAACATGCTAGGCAAGCAGTCTATCACTGAGGCACATCTCTAGTCAATTTTTACAGTCATAAGACATAATCTGTCAGTCACATCTAAACTTTTTATTCTCTTCATCCCTTTACTTTCAACTTATAGTATGTTATAGGAACTTAACTAATATTTTTCCAATATCTTTTACTGATATTTTGGTGGGGTTTTTTTTCCTTTTTGTGCTGGTACTGGGACTTGAACTTAGGGCCTGCACTCTTGCTTGAGTTTTTCACCCAGGGCTGGAGCTCTACCATTTAAGCCATAACTTCGACTTCTGGCTTTTTGGTAGTTAATTGAAGATAAGAGTCTCACAAACTTTTCTACCCATGCTAGCTTTGAACCTTGATCCTCAGCTACCAGCCTAGTGAGTAGCCAGGATTACAGATGTGACCAGTAGCTGACTGTTCTATGGTATTTCTGGGGTTTTTTTCTCAGTCCACTACACTCTACCATCTATTTCTACTGAAACAATTCTGATCAAGATCTCCTATGACTTCCAGCTGAGATACAATCAATACCTAATGCTTTTGATCTTCTATGACACAAGACGCTGCTGTTCCTGTCTTTAAACTCTGTAATCCTTTCGTATCTTTGGCAATACACATTTCTCGTGGTTCTCTGGTGACTTTTCTATTCCCTACACTAGACTCAACTATGCTATTAATCTCTTAAATATTGGTATTCCTCAAGGTTCTAGCTACATATTTGTATTCAAAAAATTCTGTAACTCAAACTATTGTGGTAACAAAACATAACTTGTTGTTTCTCCTTCTGTCTGTCCTGTTTCCTGAACTCAACTCCTATTCCCAAATGACTTAGAAATGTCTAACTGGATGGCCAACAGGCCTCTTTTTTTTTTTTTTTTTTGCCAATCCTGGGGCTTGAACTCAGGGCCTGAGCACTGTCCCTGGCTTCTTTTTGCTCAAGGCTAGCACACTACCACTTGAGCCACAGCACTACTTCTGGCTTTTTCTATATATGTGGTGCTGAGGAATTGAACCCAGGCAAGCATTATACCACTAGGCCATATTCTAAGCCCCCTCTATTTTTTAAATGAACATACTACACACATGCTTCTTTCAATGTTCCCAATTTCATTCAATAACAATGCTTCCCAGTCTCTCTTAGAAATCTGGAAGTCATTATCAACTCCATCTGTACGCACATCTCAAACAACTACTACAGGAAATCCCAACTGGTCTTAATGGAAAGGAAGTACTGGAAACTCCACTAGAGACAGTTATTTGAAGCTATAAATTTCATCCTTTAAAAGCTCCTAATGAAAAGGGAGATATAGCTCAAACAGATAAAAATATCAATTTCTGATAGAATTTACTGGTTCTGTTCAATGATTCAGATTTATGTACAATACAAAGAACATATGTATTTGGCAATTACTTTTTCTTGGCAGTGGTGGTACTAGGGTTTGAACTAAGGACCTAGACTTACTAGGACTAGGAAGGTACTCTGTCACATGAATCAGACCCCAAAGCCTTATATTTTTGTTATTCTTTTATATTCCTCCTCATCTATTCTTCAAACTCCTGGTATGGCATCAAATCCTTTGTGAAATATTTCTATCAAACCCATCCCTTCCTTTCTACAAATCAACCCTTCTTTCTAACGTTTTAAATATCTTTTAACTACCTGTCATTGTACACACCAAGTTAATCCTTGTCTAAACAGATGCGACATTAACAGATACAACTGTCTCAAAATATTCTCAGCCTAGCAATCACATGACTCTGAGTTCAAAGCCCTGTAACACCAAAGTGATATCAAAGTTTTTTTTTAGATGGTACTGAGGTTTGAACTCACAATCTTACACTTACTAGTCAGGTTCTCTGCCACTTGAGCCATCCTGACAGTTCCTTTATGAGTTAATTATTTTTGAGAAAGGGTCTCATTTTATGTCCTGACCAGTCTGGACTCTTATTCCCCTATGTATGCTTCCCTGTGTCAATGGGATGACAGGCATATGCTGGACAAAGTCACTGTACTACCCTCATAGCTTGAGACAACAGCCAGGCATGACAACACCCTACCATTGGTTAAAATGGACTCTTGTGAACTCTTTTTTTCCCTACTGCTGGCTTTGAATCCCCTTATCTCCATTTCCCAAGGAGCTAGAACTATAAACTTAGGTACTATACCTGGCTGATCTCAAGCGTTTTTTAACAAGCCTAGTAAGTGCAACATCCTGGGTTCAATCCCCAGTACCAAAGAAGAAACATAAAATGAAAACAGAAAAATCTATTTATTGGGCTGGGGACGTACCTCAGTGGTAGAGCACTCACCTAGCATATACAAGGCCTGAAGCCCCAGTACCACAAGAAAACAAAATTTTTAAAAATCTATCTTCCAAGCCAGGCTGTGGTGGCTCACATCTATAATCCTAGCTACTCAAGAGGCTGAGATCTGAGGTGCACAGTTTGAAGTCAGCCTGCTCAGAAAAGTCCATATGGGATTCTTATCACCAATAAATCACACACACACACAAATCAGAAGTGGTGCTATAGCTCAAGTGTTAGAGTGCTAACCTTGAGCAAAAGGAGCTTAGGGACAGTGCTCAAGCCCAGAGTTCAAAGTCCAGAACAAGCCAAAAAAAAAAAAATCCATCTTCCACTTCATTAATTTTTCCCTCAGATATAACTTGTCTTTTGTTAAATTCATTCATTAAACTTTCATTTTAAAGCCTATATTTCTTCTTTCCAATCTATCTACTTATTTAAGTATTTGTTTTTATGATATTCTAAGCTTCCTATTAAATACTGTCTATTAAATAATATACCTTATACATATAACATGTTATATTAATATTATACATTGAATAATATAGGATATACACTTAATATATAATTATTGTCTTTGTGTCATCATGCTACCATTTTAATACCTGAAGGTCTTACCTAGTTTTTGTACTGTGTTACGATAATTCCTCCTGTGATATCTCTGACTTAACTGTTATTATCTCCTTCTGAAATCTGGATTATGGAGGTATCCCTCCAAAGAAATATTACATTCCCTTGTGTAGAAGCTCTAGGACAATCAACATATTAATGATGACTTTCAACCTGGTTTCTCATCTCAGGCATTATAATATAAATTTAGGGATGAAGTTGTGGCTCAAGTGGTAGCATGTATGTCTTGTTTGCAAGCATGAGGCCCCAAGTTCAATTTCCAGTACGGAGAAAAAAAAAAGGATAAATCTAATTGTCAAAAAAATTGTCTAATCTGTCCAAATACTTGTAAGATTTTTTTTTTTTTGCCAGTTCTGAAGCTTGAACTCAGGGCCTGGGCACTGTCCCTGAGCTTCTTTTGCTCAAGGCTAGCACTCTTTACCACTTGAACCACAGCATCACTTCCAGCTTTTTCTGTTTATATGGTACTGAGGAATGGAACCCAGGACTTAATGCATGCTAGGCAAGCACTCTACCACTAAGCCATTCCCAGCCCTACTTATAAGATTTGAGCAAAGCTTATATGAAATGAATCACAATATAACATGAAAAACACGGACAAAACAGGTTTAGTCACTAAGGCAAAGATGTACCTTTTCAGCTGAAGAACCTGTCAGAACAAAAGTTGAAAAAACTGGAAGTGGATGTTTGGTTTGGGGATCCCAACATTCAATAGTGGCTCCCATTGGAAGGCAGAAGAGAGGCACAGATTCGGAGAGTGGGAAAGACTCATAGTCATCTTCTGGATACCTAAATATTAAACCTTTTAGAGAAAAAAGACAGTGACAACATTTCCCTAAAAAGTTGCTTTTCCATAAATTATATATGACATATATAATGGGATATTTTAATAACAAATTTCTTAGAAACATTTGTGTAAAATTTCAAAACCCATTTTTCCTCTGGCTATAGCAGAAATTAAAAAGTAAACATACATTTTTACATATTGCCCATGGGCTTAGAGAAATGGAAATATACCAAAAATGCAAATCAATACTCTCTATTTAACCAATCCTGATTACCAGTCTTAAATATACTTTTGTCCATACATGCTAAAACCTTGTAAAGAATGGTTAAGAATATATATACACATAACTTACCAACTATTTCATTTAGTCTTCCTATTATGTAAACTGTACCCCTTTTGCACAACACCTTGTCAACAAAATTTAATTAATAAATTAAAAAATTTTTAAGAAGAAATGAGTGTTAATGAAAAAAATGCCAAGGCAAGAGAAACTGTTACAGTCCTACACTTGCATTGAGAGAGATGCAGTTGTATAAGAAGCATGCAACATAAACAAATGAAAGGGCCCTGGTGATGGAGACCAGGGCAGCAGGAGCAGAGAACACTCTGAAAACAGTAACAGACACACAAGGCCCCTTCTAAACAAAGTAGCCACACATCAACTCATCAGCCTTAAATGTTGCCAATATAAAGATCACTTCCAAGGTAAAAACTTCCAAGTTCAAGTGGAAGAATTCTGAGTTCAAATTAAGTCTCCAAAAGCCTGTATATGAAATAATTGTCTTCTATCAAAACCTGACTACTTTTGCAAAACTTTTCTCTGCAAGTTCTGTTCAAGTGATATCTCTCCTCCAATTCCCTCCCCTAAAAACCTTAGGGAATCATGTACAATTGACACATTGCAACAGTATTAACAACAGCATCATACTTTAAAATGACACTGAATTTTTTTTATCATTAGTCTTTGTCTTTATTTTTATATCATGAACTAAATAGATTAGCAAAAATATTTCTATGAAGACAAGAGTTTTCAGATATGGGTTCTCCTAGCTTTCCTTCATTTCAAAAATTACTAATTAAAAAGTAATTGGCCCTGCTTCATTTCCCAAAGAAATATTCCAGTATCTCTTCTATTTGCAACTGGAGCATACCTGTATTTTCAGATTTTACCCCACCATACCAGTGGGATGAAGAGGTCACACTTAAATCTTTACAGCCCTTGACACTTTTATTGTGCGGTAAGAATGTGACGATAAGAATTCTCAAAACTTCATGGCAGAGAAGTTTCTCAGGCCTCCTCTCCTTCATAAAGGTGATTCTTTGCAACAAGGGAAAAAGGAAGCAAGTCCACCTTTCATGGCAAGTAGCATATGTTTCAAATCAGACACACAAAGATAAGAGAAGGAAATATACATGAAATAAAGATGTCGTTTGATACCTTTCTTATTGCCAAAATATAAAAGGTTCCAGAGAATAAGCAGTTTTTCATTATATTGTTAAATCTGCAAGTATAGACTAAAAACCTGAATGTTTATTCCACATAAGCTGCTCTAGGTAAAAGTTTGAATTTAGCTAATAGTGTACTGGGGAAGGGGAAATATTAGTATAACTTGTAGTAGATAATGCATTTAAGAAAACTTAGGTCTTTACATGTTAAAATTATACATAGTTCAATTTTATGAATAGGTACTTCCACAAATGACATAATGGAACATATTTTGTCTCAGGACAATCTATATGCACCACACTGTACAGTGAAGAAGATAAATATTTAATTCACTTACCAGCTTTATATGCTAATGCATTTGAAGCAGGCACAGACTTCTTATAACATAGAAACACGCTGGAACCCCACTGTAAAGTACAAATGAAATTTTACAAAAGACAAAAAGGTGAAAAGAAATTTATTTTCCTGAATGTCAACTAGAGATTTTAATTATTTATTCAAGAGAGTCTATTTAAAACCTATAATTATTCAACTGTAACCCCTGTGTATATCATCTTTATAATAACAATAATGTTTTTAATATTATGATTAGCCAGAGGTGGTGGCACACTATTGTAATCCCAGCACTGAATAGGCAGAAACAGGACTGTTTCAAGTCTAAGCCAGGGATATATAATGAAAACTGTCTCAAAAAGCAAAACAAAGAAATGTTGAATTAAAACATATGCTTATAGGGCTAAAAATGTAACTTAAGGAAAAATGCATGCTTAGCATTCACAAAGGCCTGAATGTGATCCCAGCACCAAGAAAATCCGAAACACTGTTTACTGAACAACTGTAGGTACAAAACAGCAAAACATGATTGAAAACACTAAAATAAAAGAAAGGAATAGAGAAGCAAGTTTCACAGGGCTTAGATTTCTGCAATCAAGTGTTTGCAAAAGGAAGCATGAAGCAGAGTAGACACTGAGACCCACACTAGGGAAGCCTGGGGTCCCTAGGGAGTAGTGTGGCAATCAGGCCCAAAGATCAGCCTGCCTCCACTCAGAGCAATAGTGCACATGGTCATCTCTGCCTATGCCACATTCAGCCAATACTAATTTGCCCTGGAATAACTTTCCAAATAAATCTAACTCAACATTAAACTTTAGGCTTATAAAACTATAATCCAGATATATATGTTGAATTTTCCCACTAGTCCTTTTAAAAAATAGGTATAAGAAGCTGCAGCATTTTTTGTTTGTTTGGCATTATGAAGCTTTGAATGCTATCATTTAAAGTTTGTATAAGTAGACGAGAAGCAGAAACCACTTTGCCTTCCATTGAAAATAAACAGAAGTTATAACATTAAACATTACAAGTGATTATGATGAGCCAGTTTTTTCAAGAAGCCTTCTTGCCAGGAAAGGAAGAGAGTCAGAGAGTCATAGCTGATGGTCCATGAAAACAAAGCTACAAAGTCAGGCACCAGTGGTTCATACTTGTAATTCTAGCTACTCAGAAGCCTGAGATCTGAGGATTGCAGTTCAAAACCGGCAACTGGCAGGAAAGCCTGTGAAACTCTTACCTCCATTAACAACTAGAAAACCAGAAGTGGCACTATGGCTCAAAGTGGTAGAGCACTACTAGACTTGAGTGATAAAGCTCCAGGACAGTACCTAGCCCCTGAGTTCAAGCCTTACAACCGAGGGAAAAAAGACAAAGCTACAATATTTTTAATAGATTATGTAAAGGGTACTCCTATCCAATCCCTCTGCAATTGTCCTTGAAATACCACTGGAAACCAAAGTTAGTAAAACAGCTATTGCTGTAACAAATAATATGAGGATTTATGAAGTGAGGGGAGAAAAGGGAAAAGAAGAATGAAAAGAAAAAAGGAAAAGGAAGGAAAAGAAAAAAGCAAAAGGAAGAGGAAGGGGAAGCGAGGACGGAAGAAAGGGGAGGAAGGAAGAGTATTACATACATATAATGAAAGTACTCTGCCAAGACATGAGGCCAGTAAACAGCCAGTTACAGGCAATATTTAACTACATAGTGAGGCCCTATTTCAAAAACCCAAACTAAAACAAAACAAAAAAGCAAAACAATTCTTAAAGTATCCTTTTCCTGGTATCCATTATACATGTATGATTAAATATATTAAAAATGTAGGACTTATTCTACATGATTAAATAGAATAGGATTAAATATGCAGGATTTTCTTTCTACATCTAAATAGAAAGTTACTGTGAATTATAAAATGTTCAGCCAGTCAGCTCTAGATTTCATACTCAGCACTGTTTTTCAAAAACAAAATAGCTGGGCACCAGTGGCTCATACCTGTAATCTTAGCTACTCAGGAGGCTGAGATCTGAGGATCACTATTCAAACCGAGCCTAGGCAGGAAAGTCCATGAGACTCTTATATCTAATTAACCACCAGAAAAGCAGCAATGGTGCTGTGGCTCAAGTGGTAGAGCACCAGCCTTGAGCTGAAGAGCTCAGGGACAGTGCCCAGGCCCAGATCTGGTTCAAGCCCCACCACTGACAAAAAAATAAATATATAAAAGTAAAAGAAAAATGAGAATTGTGTGCCTAACAGTAAACAGGAATTCAAAAGTATCCCTTGTGGCTTACTTTTAAATGAAAACTTTGAAAATAAAACTATTTTCTTCTTACCATGCCACAATTTAGATTTTTGTCAACTTTGCAGAAGGTATGAGGAGGGGTTTCTCCTTTGCTGGTTATAATAACACAAATATCAGTTACAGCCAAGGAGTTCTGGGGTCGAACTGAAGGAGCTCTTCGGTAAGTGATAAAGATTCTCTGTGAAGAAGTGGAACTGTTGTTGACATTGGCACAGCGACCATAGGGAGTGGCAGCAATCACTTCACATCCTGAAATAAGTCTTTCTTTCCCATCATATAAAACCCTGCATGGAAGGGAGGGGACAAAGAGAAAGACAGGTTCGTGTTAAGGATGGTTTTTTTTTCTTTTTCTTTTTTTTTTTTGTCAGCTTCAATTCAGGGGCCTGAGTGCTGTCCCTACGCTCTTTTGCTCAAGGCTAGCATTCTACCATTTTGAGCCACAGCTCCACTTCCCGTTTTCTAGTGGTTGATTATAGAGATGAGATCTCAAGAGGACTTTTTTGCTCCTGCTCCAGCTGGCTTCCAAACATAATCTTATTAGGACCTCAGCCTCCTGAATAGCTAGGATTAGAGGTATGAGCCATCAGTGCCAAGCAAGGATGGTTTTCTTCTTAAAAAAAAAAAAAAAAAAAAGGATAAAGGCCTCTGAGGATTATGGTTCAAAACCAGCCCAGGCAGGAAAGTCTCAGAGACTCTTACCTCCCATTAATCTCAGAAAAAGCTGGAAGTGGCACAGTGTGGCTCAAGTAAAGTGTTAATCTTTAGCAAAAGGAGCTCAGGGTTAGTGCCCAGGCCCAGTTCAAGTCCCAGAACCGGCGTGCGCACACACCAACCAACAAAAAATGAACAAATGCAGCAGTGGTACTCAGTAGACACTATGTTGAAAATAAACTTATGGGCAGGACAGGAGGGAAAAACTGAGAGAAAGAGAGAAGGAAAGGGTACCGTTGCTCAAAAATGAACTCATTATCTGACTTATGAAATGGTAACCCTTCTGTACATAACCTTAATAATAATAAAAATCTTAGCCAGGCAAGGGTACATATGTTGAAAACCAAAAAACATAGCTGAAAGAAATCTAAATAAATGAAAATATCTCGCAGATTGGAAAACTTACATTTATAAAAATTATAATACACCCCAAACTGATCTACAGTTTAGTAAAATCACCATGAAAATGGAATTTTTTACATAGACAAGATGATGCTATAATAGCCAGAATGCACTCAAATATTTACAGTATACCCTTGTGTGGTGGTGAATCCCTATTCTCCCAGCAACCCAAAGGCTGAAGCTAGAGGTTCATGAGTTACCAAGACTGGCCTAGACTACATAGTGAAACCTAGTCTCAAGAAAAAAAAAAATCTAAGGGGCAAATACACATAAATGGAACTGTTAAACTGAAGTCCCCTCATACTATTATTTAAAAATAATTTGTTTTAAGTAGAGGAATGTGAAAATATTTTGTAGAGTTCAATCATGCCAACTGTGTTAGAGCAATATATAGTAAGGGATATATTTTTCAATATTTTATGTTCAGCACATTCTTTGAGTAAAAAATATGTTCAGTAAAATATTTTGATTTTCTAAGTCTAAAATCTATTTTTAACAATGACAAAATGACCACCTTAATACATTATTTGTACATATGGTAAGTTATTATGGGTATTCTAAAAACATCATTTTTACAGAAAAAAAACAATGAAGGGCTGGGAATGTGGCTTAGTGGTAAAATGCTTGCCCAGCATGCGTGAAGCCCTGGGTTCTATTCCTCAGTACCACATAAACAGAAAACGCCAAAAGTGGTACTGTGGTTCCAAGTGGTAGAGTGTAAAAGAAGCTTGAGGATATTGCACAAGCCCTGAATTCAAGCCCCCAGACTGGCCAAAACAAGAACAAAAACCTTTTATATTCTAAACTTTCACAAAAACAATCCTCCTAAGTTACAAATAATCTCCTCTCAAAAATAAAAATCATAGTACAACTGTACTATTACTATTTTTTTCAGTGGTAGAGACTGGCCCAGGACCTCATCCATAGATAGGCAAGGTAAATCACATCCACAGATCCAAACTATGTTATTAAAAATAGGAATGTTTGGGGCGCTGGGAATATGGCCTAGTGGCAAGAGTGTTTGTCTCTTTTTAAGTCTTTAGCCCAGTTGTTGAGGGGGCTATTGGTTCTTTGTAGTTTTGTTTTGGAGGAATGTAATTTTTTTAGGATCTAGTTTTAGTTTGTTGCATGTTTTGAACCAATTTTGCCACCTTTTCTTAAAGAGGCTATCTTTCTTCCATCCTATTTTTTTAGCTCCTTTATCAAAGATTAAGTAGGCATAGTTCTGTGGGTTCATTTCTGGGTCTTCTATTCTATTCCATTGGTCTTCAGGCCTGTTCCGGTGCCAATACCAAGCTGTTTTTATTACTATAGCTTTATAATACAGCTTGAAGTTTGGTATTATAATTCCTCCAGCACTGTTCTTTCTGCTTAGGATTGTTTTTGCTATTCGTGGTCTTTTATTGTTCCATATGAATTTCTGGATTGCTTCCTCTAGTTCATTAAAAAATGGTGTTGGGATATTAATGGGTATTGCATTGAATTTGTAGATAGCTTTTGGCAATATTGCCATTTTGATTATATTAATCCTCCCAATCCAGGGAGGTTTTTCCATTTCCTTAGTTCTGCCTTAATTTCGCTTTTCATGTTTTTAAAGTTCTGATCATAGGTTAAGGTTATTCCTAGGTATTTTATGTATCCCCTTCCTGTGGTTGTACCTGCACAATCACTGTATCTTATCTGAGTACATTGGAAACCGTGTATACAGGTATTAGAACTAGGAAAGTGAAAAGGGAATACCAAAATCGAGAGACACAGGATAAAAAGACAAACGACTACAAAAGCAATACTTGCAAAACTTTGGTGTAAATCAACTGAACAACTCGTGGGGGGAGAGGGAAAGGGGGAGGGGGAATGAGGGAGGAGGTAACAAACAGCACAAGAAATGTATCCAATACCTAACATATGAAACTGTAACCTCTCTGTACATCAGTTTGACAATAAAAATTAAAAAAAAAAAAAGAAGCTCAAGGAAAGTGTCCAGATCTGGCAAAATAAAATAAAAAAGTTTAAAAAGCCAGGCACCAGTGGCTCAAGCCTGTAATCCTAGCTACTCAGGAGGCTGAGAACTGAAGACTGCGGTTGAAAGCCAGCCTGGCAGTAAAGTCGTAAGATCTTATCTCCAAGTAACAAACAGAAAAACCAGAAGTGACACTGTGACTCAAGTGGTAGACCACTGGCCTTGAGCTGAAGATCAGGGACAGCACTCAGGCCCTGAGTTCAAGCCCAATGACACGACAGAAAAATAAATAGTTAATTTAAAAACTCAGTAACAGAAAGAAATTCATAATAATATAGATAGAAATACATTACTTGGCTTAATCTTGAAATAAATAATATAAATTATCAAGGGCTTTAAATTTCTACTACCATATACCTGGAATAAATAATCCTTAATGACAGAAAAAGAAAACTGTACCCATTATCTGTAAGAGATAGTTAATAAATGTTATTACATTTGACACAGAAAAAGAAAAAAGTCACCATACCCAATATCTGTAAGGGGTGGTTTATCTCTCCCTCTCTTGTAACACAGGAAAACTTCTGGGCTTTTCAGACTTCCATAGTTCAAGTTTGCTTGGAGTGCAGATGGGGTGGCTTCAACACAGGTGTAGCCTTCAGGTACTGTTTCCCCAGCTGATTTGTTAATAACAGCAATATCTGTAATTGGAGCCTTAGGCCCAGCTGACTTAGTATCTAAACGATTTATTTCTTGATCCAAAAGAGTTGATGTATCTGTGAGACCTGCCACAACAAAGTAGTCTGTCACTCTTGGACCTTTGTCTTCTATC
This sequence comes from Perognathus longimembris pacificus, assembly GCF_023159225.1. Taxonomy (NCBI): domain Eukaryota; kingdom Metazoa; phylum Chordata; class Mammalia; order Rodentia; family Heteromyidae; genus Perognathus; species Perognathus longimembris. The sequence continues at coordinate 119,351,584 of NC_063161.1, read as the reverse complement.
ATGGCTGCTGTTCACTTTCCTACAAAGGAATAAAGAGGTGGGGAAAGGAAAGGAATATCAATTAAGGAAACTATTTTATCATGGTTCACTACAAGTAAAACAAGCCTTTGAGTTACTAATAGTCAATCAGAATACTCTTCAGACTATTTAATAATCAAATTGTCATTCTATAGACTGCTGTTATCTTTTTAACAGTTTTTCACCTCCTACAAAGTGTCTTTTAACTTCACATAGCACTTAACAATCATCATTTATTTCATTTTCCCTCAGGTTGCTACACAAATACAAAAACATAAAAAACAGGAGCCAGGCACTGGTGGCTCACACCTGTAAGCCTAGCTACTCAAGAGGCTGAGATCTGAGGATAGTGGTTCAAAGCCAGCCTAGGCAACCAGTAAAAAACTGGTAGTGGTGTTGAGGCTGAATGTGGTAGAGTGCCAGCCTTGAACAGAAGAGCTCAGGGACAGCACCCAAGCTTTGAGTTCAAGCCCCACAACCAACAACAACAACAAGAACAAAATAGGAAAACAAGATACTATGATTCCTGTAAAAGCCAACAGGTCCACAATAATAGGCTGTCAATAATGACAGTGACATGGACAAACTCTCATATGAATACTTGGATAAATTCTAATAGATTACAAATAAATAGCTGAATGAAACAAGGATATCAAAGTAGAATTCAATAGATATACAAATTCTGGGGGGGGGGGGGAAACCACACTGAAAGTCTGGAAATGAAAAGCATAAGAGATCAAAAAAGAATATGGTAAAAACCTAGCCAACAGGGGCTGGGAATATGGCCTAATGGCAACAGTGCTTGCCTCGTATACATGAAGCCCTGGGTTCGATTCCCCAGCACCACATATATAGAAAACGACCAGAAGTGGAGCTGTGGTTCAAGTGGCAAGGTGCTAGCCTTGAGCAAAAAAAAAAAAGCAAGGGACAGTGCTCAGGTCTTAGTTCAAGGCTCAGGACTGGCAAAAAAAAAAAAAACAAAAAAAAAAACACCTAGCCAACAGACTAGGTAGAGAAAAAAAAAAGTATTAGGGTTTGAAAACAAGGGGGACCAGCCAGGTGCCAGTGGCTCACACCTATAATCCTAGCTACTCAGGAGGCTGAGATCTGAAGATCACAGTTTGAAGCCAGCCCAGGCAGAAAAGCCCAAGACTCTTATCTCCAATAAACACCTCAGAAAAAGCCAGAAGTGGCACTGTGGCTCAAGTGGTAGAGTGTTAGTCTTGAGCACAAAGAGGCTTGGGGAGTTCAAGCCCAGGACTGGAAAAAACAGAGGGGGGGTGGGCAATGTATAAAACCTCTGGGACACCATTATAAGACCAAACTTGGGGGCTGGGAATATGGTCTAATGGCAGAGTGCTTGCCTTGTACACTTGAAGCCCTGGGTTCGATTCCTCAGCACTATATATATATATATATATATATATATATATATATGTATGTATGTATGTATATACATACATATATATTTTAAAAAGCCAGAAGTGGCACTGTGGCTCAAGTGGTAGAGCGCTAGCTAGCCTTGAGCAAAAAGAAGCCAGGGACAGTGCTCAAGCCCTGAGTTCAAGCCCCAGGATTGGCAAAAAAAAAAACACAAAAACAAACAAAAAAGACCAAACCTGGAAACCATGGGCATAGAAGGAGAAGAGGCTAAAAGCATAGAAAATGCATTCAATAAAATGTGAGAAAAATCCCCAAATTTCTCTTCCTCCTTAAAAAGATAAGGTGATCTATGTAGAGGAGGCTTTTAGAACACCAGGCAAGACCAGGAAAAAAAGCGCCCCATATCACATCATACTTACAGTGTTAAGTATTCAGAACAAGAAAAAGAATATTTAAAAGAACAAAGCGCCAAGTCACATATAAAGGTAAACTATTCAGAATTACAACAAATTTCTCAACAGAAACTCTAAAGGCAAGTAAGGCATGTAATGAGGTATTTCAAGCTCTAAAAGAAAATAACTGGCAACCTGGATTACCAAATGCTATCTTTCTCTATCAAAGAAGAAAAGCCTTCCATGATAAAAATGAAATGACCACTAAGCCAGCACTGCAGAAGGTACTTAACAGTATCCTAGAGAAAAGAAAGATAAACACAACCATAAAAATACAGAATCTCCATAATGAGAAGATAAACAAATGACAAGAATTACTACACAATCTTTCTATAATCACTCTAAAGCGTCCATTATCTGAGCAAAGATAAAGACTAGTGGGGTGGGATTAAAAACAGATACATAGCTGAGTGAAGTGGTTCACACCTGAAATTCTAGCTACTTGGGAGACTGTAATTGGAAGGACTGAGGTTCCAGGCCAGCCCAGCAAAAAACAAGAAACAAAAACAAACAAACAAACAAAAAAACCACCTCATGAGGCTCCATTCAACAGAAAAGGCCAGGCACAATGGCACATGTTTGTCAAGTCAGCTACAAGACAAAGTGTAAACAGATATATCACAATTCAGACCAGCCCATGCAAAAGCAAGACTAATTCAAAAATAATCAAAATAAAAAGGACTGCAGTTTGTGGCTCCACTTGGTAGGGATATGTGCTTCCCAAGCAAGATGCTTGAGTTATTTGGATATTACATTAGTAATAGTTTTCTACCTACAATATTTAGAAAGTTTATTAAAAGCTGAAGAATGTCTACCACAAAGGGATGGGCCATTGCCCCTACAATAACAGCACTGCACTAGAATGATGGGCACAAGATGTAAGCACTCCTATTTAGTGACGCTTCTTGTAAATAATTTCCTTCATGTTGGTAGGGACTCCAAGGGGCTCAATGGTTTAGAGACTACTCTTCAAAAACTATAGAGTTCAGGGCTGGGAACATGGCCTGGTGGTAAAGTGCTCGCCTCGTATACATGAAGCCCCGGGTTCAATTCCTCAGCACCACATGTATAGAAAAGGCCAGAAGTGGCACTGTGGCTCAAGTGGTAGAGTGTTAGCCTTGAGCAAAAATAAGCCAGGGGCAGTGCTCAGGCCCTGAGTTCAGGCCCCAGGACTGGCAAAACAACAACAAAAAAAAAAAAAACAACAACTATAGAGTTAAGGAGAACTCAACAAAGTATTAGGCCAAACACTTCAGCTTATTCCCAAAGAATGAATTGAGGGGATTTTTAAAGCTGAAGAGCACAGCTGGTTTCTAGTGGAATTGGTACATTCTGAAATTCTACTACCATTCTCTAGCCTCATTCCATTTGGCTATGGAATCACTCCAGAAACTCACCCTAACAGAGGCCACACATTTAGACTTCCATTTGTTGGTAACTACTGTATCTGTGACATTACTACTGACAGGTCAATTCAGCAGAAATATTTCAATGATTCTTTGAGGTTGCAACCCTTGTAGAAAGGATGCAGAGCTTAGAGAGGAATCCAGATGAAGAAGCAAGCCAAGAAGAAGAGATGATTTCATGTTTTGAAACAGCAGAAAAATGAGAGCATGTTGGTCTTCTCTTCAGACGATAAAGTCATACCGGCAAGAGACGGAACTCATTGCCTTCAAAAGATTACTTAGGACCATAATGATTTCTCATGACAAGGAATGTGTGTACCAACATTTCAGATCCAGGACTATTGCTGAGAAGACCATCGTTATTCTCTCTCCCACCACCACCACCAGGGCTTGAACTCAGGGCCTAGGCACTGAGCTTCTTCTGCTCACTCTACCACTTGAACCACAGCACCACTTCTGGCTTTTTCTGTTTATGTGGTACTAAGCAATTGAACCCGGGGCTTCATGCATGTTAGGCAAACACTCTACCACTAAGCCACCTTCCCAGCCTGACCATGGTTATTATTTATTCTTTGGTAAACTGTTTTGGTTGAGATGTGAAAATTTGCACATTGCTTAGAATCCTATTCTTAGCACAGGGAAATGCACAAAGACATTCATCCCTCAATGCTTACGCAGGCTATTCGGAACTATATTCACTTCATGTTTTTTTTTTTGGCCAGTCCTGGGCCTTGGACTCAGGGCCTGAGCACTGTCCCTGGCTTCTTCCCGCTCAGGGCTAGCACTCTGCCACTTGAGCCACAGCGCCGCTTCTGGCCGTTTTCTGTATATGTGGTGCTGGGGAATCGAACCCAGAGCCTCGTGTATCCGAGGCAGGCACTCTTGCCACTAGGCCATATCCCCAGCCTCACTTCATGTTTTGAATATGACTGTGACTATGAAAAAACCAACCAGCTATTGGATGGTAGCTTTGAAGTTTATATTAAAACTGTTATTTGCTCTCCTGAAAAGGTTACCAAAAGAATGTATGATAGTTTCTAAAGATAGTTTAAGCACTCTAAAAGTTGTCACATTAATTTTCTTCTTACAGAAGCCAGCCTGCAAGCAGAACTCCTTTATTCTCTGAGTCATTACTTGCTATATGATCTGATGCCTTTTTCAAATAAAGATGATTCTGGAACAAACAGCAGATATAGTATAAAAGGGACAGGTACCAAGCCCCAGGACCAATGGCAAATAACAGAATTCAGAAATCCATTGTGCCATGATTCCTTTCGTTTCTATTAGTTTGCTGTTAAAAATACCCTTGCCAGGGGCTGGGAATATGGCCTACTGGCAAGAGTTCTTGCCTCATATACATGAAGCCCTAGGTTCAATTCCTCAGCACCACATATATAGAAAAGGCCAGAAGTGGCGCTGTGGCTCAAGATGGCAGAGTGCTAGCCTTGAGCAAAAAGAAACCAGGAACAGTGCTCAGGCCCTGAGTTTAAGCCCCAGGACTGGCAATGAAAAAAAAATAAATACTGTTGCCAGTATGAGCAGGGAATGATTGGAGCTGCAGGCTTAGGACTGTGATGAAGGGCTGTTGTCCACAGTTATTTTGCTTTTGATAGTACAAGATGCTATATAATGGTTTTAATACAATAACTAGTAATTCAAATCTTGTTGCTTTTATAATAAGATAATAAGGATTAAAACATGCAACAAATGGGATTTGGATAATGACTAAGATTTATACATAAGAGTTTTAGAAGAAGCTGGAACTAAGAGATAGGGCAAGATGGCAAATTAGAAGCATCTGCCACTTTCCCTCTGTGAATGGAAAGAATCTAGTGACACAGAAGAAACTAGATTCTAAAGAAAGAAAGAGAACCATCAACCACAAAGGAGGTAGTGGGGAGGCAAAAAAAAGTAAGAGAGAAATAAACACAGCAAAGAGTTCTGATCCCATAACTGGTTCTGAAAGGGGGAGTGTGTTGAAGGCTCCATTACAGGGTAAAGCAGATGGTCCTTCTGACAGAGAACCAATTCTAACTGCAGGAAAAGTCCACATAACACGCAAGCTTTAACCCAGTACATGGATTTGTCACACAGTAACGACTCTGGTGTGGGAAACATCTTGGTAAAGAAAAGCTATTCCATAGCTCCCCTTATTCCAACAGACAACAGTAAGATGCCATCTTGACAGACTATTCTTAGAGATTCAGTTACTCTGGGAGCCTGGGAACAAAGAACAATCAAGCCTAATGAGTTACAGGACATTGATGTCATAGAATTCAGATGTAGGTCAGTCCTAAGGGGTAGTTAATAAAAACAATTTCCAACCTGACTCCACAGGGAAGTTTAAAGGACACTGGCAGTGTAGTTTAGAGGCTGCTTGGAATGGCTGTCAGTGATCAATGAAGGAGACATGGGACTCTCTGCCAAGTCATGCAGGAGAAGCACTGGTGAGGTAGACAATGCAGTTGTCCACAGAGGACAGAAGTTGCAACGCAAAATGGCTATTAGGGCACCATATGTCACAAACTACTGCTCCAGCCACGGGGAAGTGAAGGGGCCTTGGGACTCCCTACAAATCACCCAGCAAAGGAGCAGGTAGGATGGCTCCTCATGGTGATGGTAAAGCAGTACTCAGAGAACAGGTGTGGCTCAAATCACCCACCGAGAGACCATTAAAGGAAAATGAGATTTTGAAGACTTGATCACCGCCGGCATCTCTACCCTCAGTGACCAGCCAGAGAATCCCCTGGTCTGAGACAACAGCAGTAAAGCTTTATGCTTTGAGGCTTGTGGCATACCAACTGTCTGGGATCTGTCCTTATTGACTGTGGAGTGGGTCAGAGTCCACTCACTCAAAATATGTGATTTGTACAATATATACAAATTAAATATGTGTGTATACACACACAAACAAGAACAATAAAAATTCATAGTTTGTTTATAAAAGTCTGTTTGTTGCTGCTTTGGAATTGGGTCTTTTTTTTGAAAAATGAAATACTCTATTATTATTATAAAGGTGAAATACAGAGGGGTTACAGTTACATAAGTCAGGTAAAGAGTACATTTCTTTTTGGACAATGTCACCCCTTGGTTCTGATTTTTCTCTCTTCTTTGTGCCAGTCCTAGGCTTGAACTCAGAGTCTGGGTGCTGTCCTTGAGCTTCTTTTGCTCAAGGATAGCGCTCTACTACTTGAGTAACAGTCCACGTTTGGCTTTTTCAGTGTATGCGGTACTGAGTAATTGAACCCAGGGACTCATGCCTGCTAGGAGAGCACTCTACCACTAAGCCACATTCCCAGTCCCTGGTTCTGACTTTTCTTGGTATTGGTTTTGTTTTTATATATCTGGTATAGACAACTTTGTACCCTCTTCCTGACTTACTTCTTAGTTCTGCTTATTCCTCCCTCAAGTAGTAGCCAGCAATAAGCAAGAATGCTGAGTAAGCACCAGGTCCTGAGTTTTAAGTCTTTGTAGAAGCACCAATAATAAATAAGCAAAAATAATAAACAAGTAAAGCCTGATGGTACAGCCCCTATTTCCTCCAGCATCACACTTACTTTTCTCCTAAACTACTTATGCAGGTCACTTTAAATGAAAATTGTGGGCTGGGAATATGAGTTAGTGGCAGAGTGCTTACTTAACATGCATGCATGAAGCCCTGGGTTCAATTCCTCAGTACCACATAAACAGAAAAAGCCAGAAGTAGCACTGTGACTCAAGTCATCAAGTGCTAGCTTTGAGCAAAAGAAGCCCAGAAACAATGCCCAGGCCCTGAGTTCAAGCCCCAGGACTGGCAACAAAAAAAAGAAGAAGAAGAAAATCATTATGTTTTGTTAGGCAGTGCTAGAGTTTAAACTCAAGCCTCAAGCTTGCTAGGCTCTACAGCTTGTTCCATATTCTCAACCTAATATCTATCACATTATGTCATTACTGTGTACCTTTTCAGAGAACTCTTTGAGGTCAAATGCTTCCTACTTTGTAACCATCTCTAATCTACAAGTGTTTGTTTCAACTTTTGCTGTATTCTATATTTATTGGACTGCAGTATGTAAACTTTATCTTGTATAAGGCTGTTTATCTTATTAGACCTTAATATTCACTTTTTATGTCACACTACTCATCTTTTGATCCCTAATAGAGACACCAGTATTTGCTAGAACTTTTTTCATAAGAAATATCTGTAACATTTATGGCTTCAAAATCTAATTATGAATAACACAATTAAAAAAAAAAAACTAGATTAGGGCTGAGTCAGCACTACATACATAGAAAAAGCCAGAAGTGGTGCTGTGGCTCAAGTGGTAAAGTGCTAGCCTTGACCAAAAAGAAGCCAGGGACAGTGCTCAGGCCCTTAGTTCAAGCCCCAGGACTGGCAGAAAAAAAAAAAAAAAAAAAAAAAACTAGAAGAATTCTCCAAGATATTTTAAGGATTTTTTAACTGTGTTTTATAACCCTGTAAGATTTTTAATAACTTCCATAGTCCAAAAATTAACATGAGGGCTGGGGATATGGCCTAGTGGCAAGAGTGCCTGCCTCATATACATGAGGCCCTGGGTTTGATTCCCCAGCACCACATATACAGAAAATGGCCAGAAGTGGCGCTGTGGCTCAAGTGGCAGAGTGCTAGCCTTGAGCAAAAAAAAGAAGCCAGGGACAGTGCTCAGGCCCTGAGTCCAAGCCCAAGGACTGGCCAAAAAAAAAAAAAAATTAACATGAATTTGTAGATATTAAGTTTGTTGAAACAGGAACACTTAGAAATATTAAGTCCCACAGTACTACTGAAAAATAAGAACTATGTTACTTCTTATATTGCAAAGCAAAATTAACACATACACATACCCGCAATGAGTAAAAATTGTCTGAATTTTGAATTCAAATTTTGATTTCTACTCAATCTTCCATTTGATTTCTCCATTAAATGCAATATTGTAATAGTTCTACTGCAAAGGAAGCAATTCCAAGAAAAAATGACCCTCTTTAAAGAACCAAAAGATCCAGGCATGGTGGTGCATTCCTGTAATCCCAGCACTTAGGAGGCTAAGACAGGAGGATCATAAATTTGATGCCAAACTGGCCTACCTACCAAGAACCTGTCCCCAAAATTCAAAGGTTGGGAATACAACTCAGTGGCAGAATACTTGCTTAAGCATGCACAAGACTCTGGGTCACCCCACCTCTGCCCCTCCCCCTCACAAAAACAAGTTTGAAAAGTGGTGTGGACCTTTACACTGGCAAACTTACCTTGTTATACCATTACTTTAAAGGTACAAAAGTGTAACTATTAAAATAAAACTAAGAAAAATAAAAAATCTGGATACTGTAAAGTTATAAAACAATCGTAGTACATCAGGAAAAACATGTCAAATATAAAAAGGCAATTATATGTCTATTAACCAGAGAATTATATTCAAGTATAGTTGGATTAATATATTATTCTAATTACTATATTATACAAGTGTAACATGAATACAGCACAAAAAATATAAATGTAAGATAAGTGGGAACAACCTGAATTTCTTCTTTCAAATTTGTGTTTTTTGTTTTTGGGTGACGTTGTCCAAAAAGAAATGTGCTCATTACCAGACTTATGTAACTGTAACCACTCTGTATATCACCTTCATAATAACAATAAAAACAAAAAAAATGTTATGAGACATAGTAGTGAACAATTGTAATCCCAACACTTAAACAGAGGAAGAAGGAAAGCTGTTAGGTTTCATGCCATCCTGAGGTATATAGTAAGACTGTCTCAAAAGAGGGAGGGTGGGGTAAATATCACAGTAAGCTGATACCCAAATGCCTACATATATAGGTACTTCTTTAACTCTCAATTTGTCAGCTATTTAACTTCTTTCCACAAAGAATCCAAATTGAATTCCTTACAACTTGAGGCTAAAGACTGTTGTATACCAACTGTATTTTGGGTGTGTGTGTGTGTGTGTGTGTCTGTGTGTCCGTGCATGCATATGAGCTCTGCTCCTGAGGTCTTGGGTATGCTATCCCTGAGCTTTTTTACTCAAGCCCAGTAGTAGTCTACTAGTTGGGCCACAGTTCCACTTCCAGCTTTTGATGGTTAACTGGAGATAAGAGTCTCTTGGACTTTCCTTCCAGGGCTGGCTTTGAACAACAATCCTCAGATCTCAGCCTCCTGAGTAGTTAGGATTACAGGTGTGAGCCACCAGTGCCCAGTAATTTTGTTAAATTTTTTTCTCAAGTTTTAAGTCCTACAGGAATTCCTCAGTCTACTAACATACCCAGGACTACAAAATTAAACTAGCAGTCTGAAAAAGAGGGCTCAATTTATGGCACCAGCTTAGAGAACATTTTATGTATTATGACACTCATTTGCTCTAAATTTCAACAAGCATATGCTGGAGATTCATTTCATCCCAGAAAATTCTGTTTGCAAATCACATCAAATGAGCCAACCTGCCACTGACTCAGCAGCTTTCTTTTTCACTTCACCACCTGTTCTCAAGATACAACAAGCACAAGACTGAATGAAACCTAACTTTCAAACTGTGCAGCAAAGCCAATGCAAAACCCGTATTTGCCTTGGCAGGCAACTCCAATGAAAATAAGAGTGGTTAGATCTTAACTAGCAGACATAGAAAGATTAAAGATGCCTAGTTATTACTGATCATGTGGAATCCCTCTTCATAGTTACAAGTGAGATTTTAAAGAACTACTCAGCATGTTTCTTTATAAGGAAGATCTCATCCAAACAATCTTCTAAATTTGGCACCATGAATTCTTACAGCCTACATACCATTGCAGTTCCTTGTAATTCAAAACTTTTGCTTTTACAAACAGTCCCCACACACCAAGTCTGCTGCCAATTTCTTCTAATAAAAACTCAAGCTTATAATACATAATACTGTATTTACTCTCAACACCAGAATGCTCATTTTCACTTTACAAAAGTAAATTACTCCAACATACAACTTCAACATTTCTGACATCATAGCTATTCTGTTACTCAATTAACAAGTCTAAACAGCTGTACATTAGATAAGGTATTGTTGACCAATTAATAGTTACCTGACATATGATCAGTTCAGAATGGACCTCTAACTCACAATCAACTATTTTGCAAAATGGAAATCTGGGATACTAGTCAGAGGTAAGTGTGAAGCAAGTACAAGAAACCCTTTTCCATTACTAGAAAAGTGAGTCAACACAGCTTATAAGGACAAACAGATCATATTCATGAATAGAAATCCAAGTTTCCTTCTGAGTGCTAAGTCTGATACCAAGAAGGCAGCTTATCAATTCCTTAACAGTAAAAGAACAGGCTGTACTGATTAAGTAAAAGCATCCTTTAATGCAGTAAGAGGCGCTTTTTTTTTTGCATTTCCCCTTTAACACGTGTGCACAGAAAACAACACAAAAGGTTCTGTAATTCATGTACGTGGAGATATCAAATCAAATATTTAATGAGACTCTAGCCCCTAGGAAGGACTTCCTCTACCTGACTGTCCCTTTCGCCTGGGAACGGGGTGACTGGAAAAGAAGACCTATTAGGACCTGGCAACAGCATCTCAACAGGCAGTCTCAGTAGGAAATCTCTGAGGCACAAGCATACAGGCAGCTCTAGGGATTCAATGTTTTAGGTGACACTTTCGCTCACATTTGCTCAAGTAACCAAGGTAACTGTCCTAAATTTTCCCATGTGAAACTAACACAGTGGGGAGGGGGGGGAGACCAATGAAAAACTGGGTCATTCCGTATTTGTTCGGATGAAGCAAGGTCTTCGGGAAAGAAGAAAAGGCCTAAGAAGCAGGAAACAAAAATAAATCAATAAAAACAAAACACACACACACTGAGAGACAGGAAGAACGAGGGAAAAAAAAGATTTGACAATATCCTCAAGAGCAAATAAGTTAGAACTTTTTACAGGAATCAGCACTGGGAGTTGGCTTTATTTGTGTGTAGTCATTCTGGGGTTGAATGGATTCTGCCTTCCTTTATATCATTAAAGTCCTTTAAGTCCACAAAGCCACCGTAGGGCAGAGAAGGAAATGCGTTCAATTCACCTGCGACACCTGTCTGAGTCCCCCACACTCACCCCCACCCCACTTCCTGCGTCCTGGGAGCCCCGAGGACCACCCCACCTCTCCCGAGACGCGGCCACTCGCTCCAGCTCTCCGTCGGATCCCCCAGGGGCACGGGGATGACAACCCGCACCCCACCTAGTACCCCCGCCCCGCCCGGCCGCCCCACCCAGGTGGCAGGGCCCCCGCGCCGGTCCCTCCGGCCCAGGGCCCTCGCGCCTGCACGCCGGCGAACCTCCCGAGCCCAGGCGGCGCAGGGAGGCCCTTCCCGCCGCCGCCGCCCCCACAGCCAGCCGGCTCGGGGGACTCCCCGCCCCGGAGCTGTGGGGAAAGCAGGCCAGGAATGCCGGCCGCGGCCGCTCCCCGCCCCCGTCGGCGACCCCTCGCCCGCCGGCCACTCAAAACTCTGCCCGCCCCGCGACCGAGCACGGCCCCGCGAGAGCTCAGCGCGCCGTGGCGGGGGCCAGAGGCCCAGCGCCGCGCACTCACCTGCCGCCGCCCGCTCCGCGGCAGCCACCCGGGCACAGCTTCCTGGGGCATGAAAGCGCCGGCTCCGCGGCCGGGGTGCCTACAGCAGGGCAGGGCTGGGCAGGGCAAGGCAAGGCAAGGCAGGGCGGGGCAAACGGGATTCACTCCGCAGCCTCAGCCACCGCCGCCGCCGCCGCCGCCAGTCTGCGCCTGCGCCTGCGCGCGCTGGGTCTCAAGGGGGCGCCTCTGGCTGCGGGAGGGGGGGAGCGGGTGTAACGATCCGGGACGTGGGCTTGCGCGGACGCGGCGGCGCTCCCGCGGCCAGAAGGAGGGGTGCAGGGTGATCTAGGAGCTACCTCCGGTGCGGCTGTCCCCACAAGCTGATCGCCACGTTTCGATTCCCTTTTTCCTCTCCCCAACGCCTTCCCCCACCTTTCCACAGAACCGCACTTTCTCCTCTCTCCCCTCCACCCCCGCCTTTTCCGACTGCGGGGGCGGGCGGGTGGGAAGGGGGAGGGGCGGAGGAGGGAGGGGCGGGGCGCTATTGGAGCCACGCTCAGGCTCCCTCCCTGGATAGCCCCGCCCCTTGGATGAGCCCCGCCCCCGAGACCCGCTGTCCCGCTCCCCTCCCCCACCCTCTCCCTCCCCGGCCCAGTTAGTTAGGATTCGGTCCCCGGTGGGTTCACTTTCCAGCGGTCTCGCTCTCTCGGCTTGAGTTGGCCCAGAACCCGGGAGAAAGCGGGTGCGCCGGGCGCTGCTTCGCACCCCTTCCTGAAGGGCTCGGACTCGGCGTGAACGTGCGTCTATTGCCTTGGCCTCAGGCAGGTGGCCACCGCTCCTCTCCCAAAGACCGGGAAAGGGACTCAAGGTCAGGGGAGAATTCTAGGAGGGTACAGAGACTTCCCTTCCCGGGACAGAAGCCGTAACTCTCACCCCGGACCTTGGAGGGGCGGGGGCTGTTGGGGGCCCTGGAGCCCGCCGGGCTTGGATCCGGCCACTCCGGCCCAGATTTCGGGCTGGGAACTCCAAATGTGGAAACACGCCTTTGAGTGATCGGCACCCCTCCTGCGGTCTGCAGGGTCGCTCACGGCTCTCCTCCGAGCCCCCACGGCCCGGTCCTCCTCCTGCAGATGTGGGGTGGTTCTGATCGTGATTATTCAAGAAGAAAATGGTTTTATTTATTTTGTTTTCAGTCCTGGGGCTGGACTCTGGGCCTGAGTACTGTCGCTGGCTTCCTTTTGCTCAAGGCTAGCCCTCTACCTCTTGAGCCACAGTACCACTTCTGGCTTTTTTCAATATATTGTGGTGCTGAGGAATTGAACCCAGGGCTTCATGTATAGGAGGCGAGCACTTTACCACTAGGCCATATTCCCAGCCACTTGGTTTTAAAACTTTTTTTTTGTCTCCTGTCTCCCCGCCCCTCTACACACAAACACCAAAACAACAACAACAAAAAACAGCAGAAACTTTATGAGTACATTGGAAAATGTGTATACTGGTATTAGAACTAGGAAATTGAAAGGGAATACCAAAATCGAGAGACACAGGGTAAAAAAAGACAAACGACTACAAAAGCAATACTTGCAAAACTGTTTGGTGTAAATGAAAAGCGGGAGGGGGGAGGGGGAATGAGGGACAAGGTAACAAACAGTACAAGAAATGTATCCAATGCCTAATGTATGAAACTGTAACCTCTCTGTACATCAGTTTGATAATAAAAAATTTTTTAAGTAAAAAAAAAAAGCAGAAACTTCACAGATTCCGCAGCAGATCTAGCAAGATTTATGCATATCTGCTGAGTGTTCACTACATAATGATCACTCCTGCAAATGACTCCCTAGTCCATCTTTTTGTTTTTGTACAAAGCGCAAAATTAAAGCTCAGTCATAATACCCTGTTGGTCAGTTTACTTCTGAACTTCATTGCATGTATGAATAATTTGAAGCTGGTTGTGGCTCAGACCTGTAAACCAAACTACTCAGGAGGCTGAGACCTGAGCATCCTTCTTGGAAGTCAGTCATGGAAGGAAAGTTCCTAAGCTCTTATCTCCAATTAACTACTCAAAAGCCAGAAATGAAACCATAGTCAAAGGGCTGGAGCACTACCCCTGTGCAACAAAACAGCGTCCAGGCCCAGGATTGGGTCCCCAGGACTGACCAAATAAATAAATAAATAAATGACAATTACCTAGCATGTATGAGGCTCTGGATTTGCTTCCCTGCACACTCCCTAAAAAATAAGCAATAAAGTAAACAAGTAAATAAACTGAGGAGTGGTTGGTGTCAATCTATGCTTCCTTAACTTTCAACTTCTCTGCCCTTGGGCAGGTTACTAACTTTTTCCTCATCTGTAAAATTGGCAGAATGATATTCACAAAGGAAAGTAAAATCATTCATTTGTAATAAGCTATTAAGTAAGCCAGTCCTGGGGCTTGAACTCAGGACCTGGGCACTGTCCCTGAGCTGCTTTTGCTCAAGGCTTGCCCCCTACCACTGGAGTCATAGTGCCACTTCTGGCTTTTTCTGTTTATGTGGTATTGAGGAATCAAACGCAGGGCTTTGTGTATGCTAGGCAAGCACTCTACCACTAAGCCACATTCCCAGCCCTACTATTAAGTATTAAGTAGACTTGCTCACTAAGCAGTTTTTAGGACATATAATAGGTGCTCATGTTTACAACAATCCCTACATCCTCCTATTGTGCTTTTGCATATTTCCCTTCCTTTGAAAGATGGACTTACTGATTTCTAACACAGAATATATTCAAAGGGATGCATATCACTAACAAGATTACAAAGAAGGCATCAATCTGGAATGGATTCTCTCGTCCACTTGTTTTGATTGCTTGCTTTTGGAAAAACCAGCTACCATGCAGCCCAAGTCTACAAGTTGACTGTAGCTTTCCAACAGACCCTCAGTAACAGTCCTGCAAGTAAGCCATTCTTTTACTCATAGAAGCCATAAGACAATAAAAACTTCTACTTTCTAGTTGCAAATATGGTGGAGGGGAGGGGAGTTGATGTTACACAGAAATGGATGACTGATGTATTATAGTAATGCCTGGAAGGTAACAGGTACTCATTAATGGTAGCTCTTCTCTTGGTGAATATATCTGGTTCATTCAGCATATGTCCTGCTATACTATAATGCATCCAAGCTTACTTTAATGCTTTAATGATAGTGTTTATAATTGTAGTACAAAAAGGTATTTAGGAAATATGTAATGATTGAATTTATCTATTATTTGTAGAATACCTTTCATGTAAGAGAGTTTGTTAGAATGTATTTTACATAATAGGATTTGCTTTAGCATAACATAGAGGTATAGGGGAAGGGTCCAAGAGGAGAAGAAGTAGACTTTGTTGGTTGTTGCTGTTGTTGTTTGAGACATGTTTTTACCAAATTCTAAAAAGTTACTGAATCTAGCCAGGCACCAGTGGCTCATGCCTGTAATCCTAGCTACTCAGGAGGCCGAAATCTGAGGATCCTGGTTCAAAGCCAGCCTGGACAGGAAAATTCCCCATGAGACTCTTATCTAACCACTCAAAGACTGGAAGTTGTGCTGTGGTTCAAGTAGTGGAGCAGTAGCCTTGAGCACAGAGAGGCTCAGGACAGCACCCAGGCCCTGAGTTCAAGCCCCCACGACTGACAACAACAAAAACAGAGTTACTGAATGTAAAGCACAGCCATAAGTGAAAAGGTTTGGAAGCTGAGTACCAGTAGCTATTCAGGAGGTTTGAATTGCAATCTGAGGATTGCAATTCAAAGTCATCTTGGACCGGAAAGTCTGTGAGACTCTTATCTCCAATAAACTATTCAAAAAAGGCTGGAAGTGATGCTGTGGCCCAAGTAGTAGAGTGCTAGCAGCACCCAGGCCCTGAGTTCAAGCCCCACAACTGACACCCCCCCCCAAAAAAAAAGGTATGATTGAGTAAAGTGCTAGCGTTGAACACAAAGAAACTCAGGGACAGCACCCAGGACTAGAAAAAAAAAAGATTGGATATTTTATATGCTTTAAGTTTTTTCCACAACTAAAAAAGCATATCACCTTTTTTCCTTCTTGCCAGTTCTGGGGCTTGAACCTCAGGGCCTGGGCACTGTCTCTGAACTTCTTTTGCTCAAGGATAGCACTCTACCACATGAGCCACAGTGCCACTTCCAGTTTTTCTGTTTATGTGGTACTGAGGAATCGAACCTAGGGACTCACACACCCTAGGGAAGCACTCTACCACTAAGCCACCTTCCCAGCCCAGCATATCACATATTTTGTAGACTCATAAGTTTGGTGCTAAAGAGACTCTTTAGGAATTACATATTCTAATGAACTCATTTGGCAAATGGAGAAAATAGGGCCCAGAAAAACTTATGGACCCCATCTGTCAGTCTTATTTGTAGTGATTTCATATTTAGGTATTGAGAAAAATCTACTGAATTGTAATTTTTTTTAATTTTCCAAACAGAATAACTTGCTCTGGATTTCCTAGGCATGGCCTCCACTTTCAATGTGTAATACACTTACAGATTGGGAGGTAATTTGATTCCAGACTGGCACTCATCAATTTTGGTAAGCATAATCCCCATATTTGAAGGCCCAGTTCCTCATGTCTGCAGGTGTTCTTAGCCACTGAGATCAGCTTTACTCTTATAATATCCACATGATCCAGTTTGGCCCACTCTATGTGCTCTCTTCTCACATCTTGTATAGTTCATCACTATCATGATGGTCTCATCTGAGAATCTTATGGAGTTACTCAGCACCTTCTCTGCTGAGCTTCCTTCTCCAGGCCCAAGAATCAAATGTGGCTGGAGTAGGAAGGACTGGCACAAAGCTCCTTAAGTCGTCCTAAGAACAGTATCCTAACAGGCCATAACAAAGAGTAGGGGCAAACTAGGTACCAGTGGCTCACACTTGTAATCTTAGCTCGTCAGGAGGTGGAGATCTAAGGTTCAAAGCCAGCTTGGAAAGAAAAATCCAGGAGACTCTGTCTCCAATTAACCAGCTAAAATGTCAGTATGGCTCAAGTGGTAGAGCACTGTGGGTCACACCCGGACGCCTTGCATCATTATGAGGCAGTTCTAGCTGGCACCGCCTCTTTTCCCAGGGGCCATGTGGCTGGTAGCCCCGGCTGCCCTCGGAGTTCTGAACCGGAAAGGCGGCTCTAATCAGCCCCGCCTCCCGCCTCAGACCTCATGTGCGCCAAGATGGCTGCGGGTGGTGAACCCAGAGGTGGTCCTGTGGGCCATGACGTAGATGTAAGCCACCCCTTAGGGAGGTCCCTTGGAGCTCCACCCTAACAGGTAGGTCAGGCGTCCATTCACAGCCCCTATGTAGGTGCATGTATCCCCTTCCACCGCCCTTCGACCCCTTTAAAAGAACAGCTCATTGCCGCCAATGAACGAGTCTTAGCGCTGACTGGCTCCCAGACTGTCTGTGTGTCCTCTGACAAAAGGGGGTGCTGGGTGGCAGTCTGTCAGCCCTCTTATCCTCTTTCTGGCTCATCCAGGCGGGCGTGCTTTCCCACCTCTCCTGCAGGACAGGAGAGCATGGGAGGCTAAAAACCCCCGACAGAGCACTAGCCCTGAGCAAAGAAGCCAAGGGGAGAGTTCAGGCTCTGGTACCAGTACACACAGAAAGAAAAGGAAGGAGAGAGAAAGGGAGGGAGGGAGGGAGGGAAGTGGGCAAAGCCAGGCAGGAATAGTAATACATACCTGTAATCCCAGCACTTAGAAAGCTCAGGTAGGAAGATTAACGGTTTAGAAGTCAGGCTGGACTATACGGTGAGACTGTGCCTCAAAGGATTGTGATGGGGAGGGAAAAAAAAACACCTCTGCGACAATGCCCAGACCCTGAGTTCAAGCCCCAGGACTGGCACAAAACAAACACACACCCAAAAAAGAGTGATGGAGAGTAGAGGTGTGGGTTAAATGGTAGAGTTCCAGCCTAGTTGAAAAAGCCAGGAAGAAGCTTGAGGCCCTAAGGTGAAACTCCAGAACACACCTCTCTCTCTCTCTCTCTCTCTCTCTCTCACACACACACACACACACACACACACACACACACGAAGAAGAAAACAAAAAAACATGTTAAACACAGTAACTTTTGTTGTTTATTACTCTTGGAAGTCACATGTACCTTCAGCCTGATTCTACAAAAGCAAGTCACCAAGTGCAGTGTACTTCAAAAGAGATGAAATGCATTAGCTTTCCTTTTTTTCCTCCAGTAGTGAGGATCAAATCTATGCTCTTGGGATGCTGTGGAAGTAATCTACCATTCAACTATGCCCCTAGCCCAAAACATGCATTACTGAAGATTCCTCCCTTTTCTTCATACCCTCTTCTCATTCATTCTTGTAAGAAATGTTTTGTGTTCTTCCTCTGAAAATACCCAGAATCCATTATTTTCTCTTTATTTTCATTGTCACATCCTAACTTAAGCTACTAATATATTTTGTTAACAAGGGGAACATCTCTGGTACAATGCTCTTCAATTGTCAGATTTATTATAAAACTAGGCCTTACAAGCTGGGTACTGGTGGCAAATGCCTGAAATCATAGCTACTTAGAGGCTGAGATATGAGGATTGTGGTTCAAAGCCAGCCCAGGCAGGAAATGCTGTGAGACTCTTATCTCCAATTAACCACCAGAAAACCGGAAGTGGCACTGGGACTCAAGTGGTAGAGTGTTAGCCTTGAGCTGAAGAGCTCAAGAGACAGCAACCCAGGCCTAACTTCAAGCCCCACAACCAACATATTATATACTGGGTACCTATCTGTAAGGCCTAGATTTTTTTTCTTTTTCATTGGTTGTGGGCTTGAACTCCAAGCCTGGGCACTGTCCCTGAGCTCTTCAGCTCAAGGCTAGCACTCTACCATCTAAGCCACAGCGCCACTTCCTGTTTTCTGGTGGTTAAGTGGAGATAAGTATCTCATGGACTTTCCTGCCCCAACTCGCTTTGAACCTGGATCTTCAAATCTCAGCCTTCAGAGTAGCTAAGGTATGAGCTGTTGGCACCTGGCTCCAGAATATAACAATTCTTACAATTAAAGAAACAAAGGTCTCAATTTAAAATAATAAACAAAAAAGATGTGAATACACATTTCTCCAAAGAAGATATACAGATAGTCAATAAGCACATGAAAAAGTATTCAATATCATTATTATTATTTTTTTTTTTTTTTGGCCAGTCCTGGGGCTTGGACTCAGGGCCTGAGCACTGTCCCTGGCTTCTTTATGCTTAAGGCTAGCACTCTGCCACTTGAGCCACAGCGCCACTTCTGGCTGTTTTCTGTATATGTGGTGCTGGGGAATTGAACCCAGGGCCTCATGTATACGAGGCAAGCACTCTTGCCACTAGGCCATATCCCCAGCCCCTCAATATCATTATTTAAGCAATATACATACAAATAACAAGATAATGTTTCATGCCTACTAAGATGGCCGTGTGTGTGTGTGTGTCTGTGTGTCTGTGTGTGTATGCCTATGCTGGGGCTTAAACTAAGGGCATGTGCATTGTCCCTAAGTGTTTATGCTCAAGGCTAAGGCCTACCACTGGAACCACATTTCCTCTTCTGCTTTTTTGTTGGTTAATTGAAGAAAAAAAGTCTCACAGACTTCCCTGCCCAGGGTTGGGCTTCTAACCATGATCCCCAGATCTCAGTCTCTGAAGTAACTAGGAGGAGGCACTAATACCCAGCTTATAATTTTTTTTTTTAAAAAAAGGAAAGTAAAATGTAAAAATGTAGATAGATCGGGGGCTGGGGATATAGCCTAGTGGCAAGAGTGCCTGCCTCGGATACACGAGGCCCTAGGTTCGATTCCCCAGCACCACATATACAGAAAACGGCCAGAAGCGGCGCTGTGGCTCAAGTGGCAGAGTGCTAGCCTTGAGCGGGAAGAAGCCAGGGACGGTGCTCGGGCCCTGAGTCCAAGGCCCAGGACTGGCCAAAAAAAAAAAAAAAAAAATGTAGATAGACCGAGACCCACATAGTTTCCTGGTGGAAAGGTAAAATGGTTCAGTTACTTAGGTAAATGGGTTGAGTTCTCATCATTTTATATAGAGGTACCTTATGACCAGAAATCTCATTTCTAACATTTATCCAAAACAATTGGAAACATATAATCATACAAAAACTTATACATGGTTCCAGCCCCATGATCAACAAAAAAATGAGACCAAAAAATTTAAGAAAAAAATACCTGAATTATCACAACACTATGACTTATACGATCCATAAAGGGAGGTGGGATTCAAATATCCCTGAACTGATGATAAACAAAATATGGTATATCTAAACAATAGAATGTCACTCAGCAATAAAATTGAGTGCAAATAAATACTTCAAAGTAAATGAACCTTCAAAGAGCATGCAAAGAAGTACAAGTGTGTGGGGCACACCTGGAAGTCAACTAGCTGGCCCCGCCTGTTTCTCAATCTTGGGGCCACATGTGGCTAAGATGGCGGTGCCTAACAACAATGCACAGCTGCTACAAGTATCTTTGGTTATAACCCAGAGGCGGTTCTGTGGTCTGTGACGCCCCGGCTCTTCCACCCTTGATGGACAGCTCATGCCTCTCCTTCCTGCTAATCTTAGACCTGATTAGCTCTTGTGCCTTATATTAGTGGCACTTACTTCCCCAATAAATGAGATCTTGCGCCGACTTGACTCCCAGGCCGTCTGATTGTCCTCTGGTGAGGGAGGGCTGGGTGCAGGTGGTCTGCCGACTCTTTCCTCTCTTGGCTTGTCCGGTCGGGGCGTGCCTTCCCCATCTCTCCCATGGGTGGCGGGGGGGGGGGGGGGGAGGGGGGAAGCATGGAGGACTAAAAAACCCCAACAACTGGCACCCAATGTGGGGCTCAAGGAAGTGTAGGTTTAAGCTTTAGACGACCCGAGGTAAGGGTATCCCCAAAAAGATGGGGCAATCTCACACTAAGCTTTATACGACAGGAAAACGAACAAAGAAGACTGTTTAAGGAAGACGAGAGGAGCAGGAGGAGAGAGGAGGGGTATGAAGTGGAGTGGAGTGGAACTAGATGGACTGGAGGAGCAGAGTGGAAAGCTGAACCCGGCTGCCCGGAGGAGTGAAGCAGAGCCCACCGGAGCCGGCCATAGGAACGAGTTGCAGGAGGAGGACCAGGAGGAGGCCTCCAAGAGGAGAAGCAGCAGCCAGAAGAGCAAAAGGAGGCCGGCCAGGACCAGGAGCAAGTGCAAGGGAGTTCATGCACAGGGCATCTGCCCCTGGAACAAGAACGGCCTGGTGTGGGACGTGGCCTCCCACACGCTGGCAGCAGGTGAGCGGCCAGTAGTGGCGCCACTGGGGACCGGCGCGCCTGCAAGGGAGCGCGTGGCATGGAATGGCACTGCAGGCACTGGCGCGGGACAACACACAGCTGCTCATCAACCAGCTGTGGGGCCCCTGCAGGAGCACATGGTGCGGAAATGGCGGCCCCAAGAACGCCGAGGAAGCAACCTGCTGCTGGGCGCTGAGGAGCTCCATCAAGGACAGCTGCCCGGTGCAGTAACAGGACTCCCTCTTGAGTGTCAATCTCCAACACCCCCCCCCAGTAAAACAAAAGAGGGAGATGTGGGGCACACCTAGAAGTCAACTAGCTGGCCCCGCCTGTTTCTCAGTCTTGGGGCCACATGTGGCTAAGATGGCGGTGCCTAACGACAATGCATAGCTGCTACAAGTGTCTTTGGTTATAACCCGGAGGCGGTTCTGTGGGCTGTGACGCCCCAGCTCTTCTGCCCTTGATGGACAGCTCATGCCTCCCCTTCCTGCTGATCTTAGACCTGATTGGCTCTCGTGCCTTATATTAGTGGCACGTACTTCCCCAATAAACGAGATCTTGCGCCTACTTGACTCCCAGGTCATCTGATTGTCCTCTGGTGAGGGAGGGCTGGGTGCAGGTGGCCTGCCGACCCTTCTCCTTTCTTGGCTTGTCGGGTGGGGGCGTGCCTTTCCCTGTCTCCCGCAGGTTGGGGGAGCGTGGGGGGGTGGTGGTGCTAAAAACCCCGACACACGTGTGGCTCAAGTGGTAAAGTATCAACCTTGAGTGAGCAAAGATTATAAGGCCTTCAGTTCAAGCCCTTGGGGTTTGAATTTTTTTTTTTAAGGCTGGGCTCTGTAATTCTAGCTACTCAGGAGGCTGAGTTCTGAGGATCATGGTTGAAAGCCAGCTAGGGCAGGAAAGTCTGTAAGACGCTTAACTCCAACCAGAAAACTGGAAGTGGCCCTATGGCTCAAAGAGGTAGAGTACTATCCTTAAGCAAAAAAGCTCAGGGACAGGGGCTAGGAATGTGACTTAGTGGTACAGTGCTTGCCTAGCATGCATGAAGCCCTGGGTTTGATTCCTCAGTACCACATACACAGAAAAATCTGGAAGTAGTGCTGTAGCTCAAAAGGTAGAGTGCTAGCCTTGAGCAAAAGAAGTTCAAGGACAGTGCCCAAACCCTGAGTTCAAGTCCCAAGACATAAATAAATAAATAAATAAATAAATAAATAAACAAAAAACCAAACATACTTCCTGGAAGTGGAGCTATGGTTGAAGTGATGAAGTAACAGCCTTGAGAAAAATAAGAACAGGCCCAGGCCCTGAGTTCAAGCCACAGCACAGGCAAAAAGAAGACGGAGGAGGAAGAGGAAGAGGAGGAGGAGGAGGAAGAAGAAGGAAGAGAGGAGATAATTTAAGTATGGAAAAAAGGCTATGTGCAAGTGCTAAAGCATAAGAAATAATATTGGCATGTGAAAGTTATCATCCCAGACTCAAGGCATTCACACACAGTGAGATCAAAGGAGGGTATTCTTAGGAGAGGAACACAAAGATGCAGTGTCTGTGCGCCTCTGATCATATAAAATAATACTTATCAAAATGAACTCCAGGAAATGGAAACAAGAAAAAAATTATCTCCTGCTTCACAGCTTTCCACATATAAATAGTAGGTATATAATTCATAAACGTGACATTTACAACCAAAACCCTTATTTCTGATGGCATCTCATTGTTATAAATGAACTCATTGTATTGTAGTGGTAACTTCCTGCTGTAGTGATAGTCTGGAATATTAGCATGGTGACTTAAGGAAATGTAATATTATGTGGTACTTAGGAAATACAGTAACCTAAAGTTAGATTCCACTAATTTAAAAAAAATAAGAGAGACTGGAGATGTAGCTCTGTGGTAGAATAATCGCCTGGTGTTTATAATGCCCTAGGACTGATCCCCACCCAACGCTGGAGAAAAACTAAAAATTAAAAAAATCCATTGGAAGTATATTCAGTAAATTTTATATAAAAATAGGAAATCAATAACAATATTGTTTCAGGTATGGCTACAAAGGCCTATAATTCCAGTCAATACTCAGGAGGCTAAGGCAAGTAGGCTCATGAGTTCTGGTATAGACTGGGATACATAGCCAGACCTTGTTTTATAAAACAAAAACATAAGAACTTATTATCTCTGAGGATAAACAACAAATAGTCCATAGTATCAGACTGCTTAGATGTAATACATCCATATGGTAAAATACTGTGTATAAATTTTTGGTTTTGCTCTTTCCAGTATCATGCATGGAACTAGGGCCTTGTGCTCTACTACTTGAACCACACCTCCAGCTGTGCATATTAATGTTTCCAAGGAAAATATTAGGTGAGAGAAAAAAGGAGGTAATCTCTAATGATTCCTCTATTTGATAGGGGCTAGGCAGGGAGTTAGGAAACCAAACAGCTGGGAACCATAGCTTGGATGTTGATAAGACGTCACACTCTAGACTGCTGACTTTAACAGAAAGGCTTGTGACATATAGCAGTCTTGCTGATCCACAGTCCCTGAATCTTGCAGGAAATAGTCTGCATCCAACCATCCAAGGCCAAGAACTTCCCCCATCAAACATGTAGGAGGGGTTGAGGACACATAGCTCAGTCTCCAAAATTAAAGACACATAGAAGAGTTTTCTAGACTGACCATTCCCATAGCTTCAGACCCCAATAAAAGCTTGAGGTCTTGGGACCTTTCAACAGGTCCGTCCACCATCCTAAGGATGTCGTGTGAAATTTGCTTTTTGCTTTTTTGCTACTCCTGCTTCAGTTTCCTCTGTTATCTCTTAAATTCTTACTGTGATGAGACTCAGAACTTTCAGAACTTTCTGGCCTCTGGAACCCAGTGATCAGAATCCCCTGACAAGCCAAGCCAAGCAAAGAGACCTCTAACTCAGGGAGCACTTAAGGATTTTCCTCTGATTCTGATAAACTTAACTGGTTTTCTTATTGTTGTAGGAGAACCACCTTCTGCTCTATTGTCTTGCAAAACTTGCCCAACAGAGGAGGGGTCTACATCTTCTTTCTCCCATGTCTCCAAAGACCAATGAATCACAATCAATTTGCTTTTTGTAACATATAATGATTTGAGGCTCTCTATGTATTCTTCTCTCCCTTCTGCCTTCTTGCTTCACTAAGATAATTTTGTTGCTCAAGGTCATTTAGAAGTTCTGTTCTCTTGGCTCGTCCCAACTGTAATATAACATTCTGTAACTCTTAGAACAAAGGCAGAGAAAATATATAAAGACACCCTTTTAAAAATCAAAACAGAGGGAGGAGGTAACAAATAGTACAAGAAATGTACCCATGGCCTAACGTATGAAACTGTAACCCCTATGTACATCACTTTGACAATAAATAAGTAATTATTAATTTTAAAAAATCCAAACAGCGGGGCTGGGAATATGGCCTAGTGGCAAGAGTGCTTGCCTCGTATACATGAGGCCCTGGGTTCGATTCCTCAGCACCACATATACAGAAAACGGCCAGAAGTGGCGCTGTGGCTCAAGTGGCAGAGTGCTAGAGCCTTGAGCAAAAAGAAGCCAGGGACAGTGCTCAGGCCGAGTTCACTGCCTAGGACTGGCCAAAAAAAAAAAAAAAAAAAATCCAAACAGCAGCAAAATTTGCATAATATTTCCATCCATGTGTGAACAGGTCATCTTTGTTTCCTTTTTGGTATAAGTATAGTTTAGGTTAAAAAAAAAGTGGGACTGGGAATGTGGTTTAGCAGTAGAGTGCTTGCCTAGCATGCATGAAGCCCTGGGTTGGATTACTCAGCACCACATAAATAGAAAAAGCCTGAAGTGGTGCTGTGTCTCAAGAGGTAGAATGTTTGCCTTGAGCAAAAAGAAGCCAGGGACAGTACTCAGGCCCTGAGGTCAAGCCCCAGGACTAACAACAACAAAAAGACAGCACCCACATCTTTAATCCTAGCTACTCAAGAGGCTGAGATCAGAGGATTGCAGTTCAAAACCAGCCAGGGAAGAGAAGTCTTCATGAGACTCTTATCTCCAATTAAACACTAAACACTCAAAAATCACAAGTGGAGCTGTGGCTCAAAGTAGTAGAGCACTAGCTTTGAGCAAAAGAGCTCAAGGGCAATGCCCAGGCCATGAGTTCAAGCCCCACAACTGACAAAAGAAAAGAAAAGAAAAAGGTCAAGGGTGGTGTCTTAAGCTTGAGAGGGTACTTGAGAGGCAGATATTGGAAGATTGCCATTCAAGGTCAACAAAAATGCAATGGCAAAAGTTAAGTTGGAATCATTTTCTTTATATTTTGAGTTTGATGAGTTCTCTTTAAAAATATTAATTGTAGTGGGCATCAGTGGCTCACACCTGTAATCTTAGCTATTCAAGAGGTTGAGACCTGAGGATTGAGGTTGTAAACTAGCCCATGCTGGAATGTATCGGAGACGCTTATCTCTAATTAGCCAATAAAAAGCTGGGAGTGGAGCTGTGGCTTAAGTGGTAGAGCACCAGCTTTGAGTTTAAAAAGAAAGGGACAATATCCAGGCCCTGAGTACCAGCCTCATCCCCCCAAAAAAGAATTTTTTTTAAGCTGAAAGTAGAGCTGTGGCTCAAGTGATAGAGGGCCAGCTTTGAGCAAAATAGCCAAGAGCATAAAGCCCTCAATCAATCCCTAGCACACAAAATTGATGGATAAATTATTAATTAGGTTTAGTGAATTATAGAAATGGAAACCATAGAAACACAAAGTTCCCTGAAAAGATGATATATAAATTTGTGAAGGGTTGAATATTTTTGCTCTTTCAAATAAATTAATGGTTAAGTTCATTTTAGAGTTTCTCATCAGCATTGAGATAAATAATAGTGTCCTGGACTAGGAATGTGGCTTAGTGGTAGAGTGCTTGCCTAGCATGCATGAAGCCCTAGGTTCGATTCCACACTACCATAAACAGAAAAAGCCAGAAGTGGCACTGTGACTCAAATGGTAGAGTGCTAACTTTGAGCAAAAGAAGTTCAGGGACAGTGACTAAGCTGTGAATTCAAGTCCCAGGACTGGCAAAACAAAAACAAATAATAGTGTCCTGAGAAGAGTCAGAATTTAGAGATATGGGGGCTGGGAATATGGCCTAGTAGTAAAGTGCTCGCCTCATATACATGAAGCCACGGGTTCGATTCCTCAGCACACATATATAGAAAAAGCCGGAAGTGGTGCTGTGGCTCAAGTGGAGAGTGCTAGCCTTGAGCAAAAAGAAGCCAGGACAGTGCACAGGCCCTGAGTTCAAGCCCCAGGACTGGCAAAAAAAAAAAAAAGAATCTAGAGTTAGGAGTTTTCCAAGCTCAATGGCCCATACCTGTAATTCCAGTACTTGGGAGGCAGAGACAGGATGTCAAGTTCCAGGCCCGACTGAACCACACAGCAACAATATATCAAGCTGACTGAAAGAAACAAAAGCAAACAAGACAGCTGGATTTCTGTTCATAAGGAAGGTTTGTTCCTTATAAAGAATAGCAAATGACTCCCTGTGAATATGGAGTTTATTTTGCCAATATAGGAGTATATTTTTGTGACTATCATCCCTTTATTCTTCTGCCAAGTAGAAAGAGAACAAAGGAGGCAGAAGAAACTGATAAGAACTTTTAGCTGTTTGGAAGGAGTCATTTTATGTTGCAAGAGAATAGTCTGGAGAAAAACTTCACTGAGCTCATGTTTCCAGAGAAATTTTGAGACTACATTGGTTCAAAGTTCAGGATCATCTTTGCATGAGACCTTTCATAAAAAAATTATATTCGGGGTCAGCAAGAAAAAAGCCTTTCTGTTTGGTCTGTGAATAAATCCAAGATATTTTGAAATGTAATAAACTATCTTGTGTGTTTCCAATAAAATATTGTGAAGCAATATCATTTAAATATTATGGGTAACAGTAGTCCTATATGTGGTTTCATATGAGAGGAGGAAGGCAGGCAGTGTGTGTGTGTGTGTGTGTGTGTGTGTGTGTGTAGTGTGGTATTGTTGTGCCAAGTTGCAAGACCACCCCCAAGAAGACCACCGAGATTCAGACACTCCGAAATGCAAAAGCAAGGCAAGGGTTTATTTAACGAGCTGCCAACTCGGGCCTCGTCCTACCCACCGACACAGCGGAGGTTAGGAGGAAGCCCCGAGCTGTGATTACACAGGGCTTATAAAGGCAAAGAACAAGGTTACAACAATCAGCTGTGCAAGCAAGATTAGAACACAGGTACAAATCTGATTGGCTCAGGGTTCGATTCTAAAATGGGGTTCATGTGGTGGGGCCTGACTTCAAAGTCTGGCACCTCATTTCCCCCTTTTTCTTTTTGGTACCTTGGGAGCCAATCATGGCTCCATTCTGTCCATTTCAATGGCTTGCATGTCTAGGGGATGATATAGAGGTAAGGCATGGGCCAGTAGGGCCCAATGTAGTAAACAAATGGCCTGTCACCATTTCTTACAAGAATATTCTCTGTACCTCTGTTTTGCATGTCTCTAGTTTATCCTGCCTCATCTTCCCAAAAACAACTCTGGTCCCTTGATTTTAAAGGGGGGCTGATGGGTGAAGATCATCCATCTTCTGTAACTTCTTCAGGCTGACTCAGGGGCGTAGACCTTACCTAGCCAGGAACCTATAACCTTAGTCTCAGTCTAACTTTCTTTTCTTGAGGCGAAGGCAAAGCGGCTGAGTTGGGTGCTTGGAGACCTCCCATGTTCCATCACGGTAGTTGTCATCCAGGGCAAAGGGGTCAGCTGGCCTGGGGTGGAAGCAATGAACCCAAGTGGCGATGCCGTCTAGGGTTCCTTCCACCGTGGTTCTTAGGATTCAGTCCCCTGGTCTGAATAAATGGGGGGTAGGGACAGAAGCAGAATCATATAATGCCTTAAGTTGGGGTCACATTCTTGTACACGAGCTGCAAATAATCGAGTTTACACAAAAATTCAATATCATCCAAATCAGTGAGCAATTCAGTCTGAAGGCTAGGGATAATGGGCGGAGGGTACCCGTACATTATTTCAAAAGGAGTAAAGCCAAGTTGATAGGGAGAATTTCTTACCCTAAGTAGAGCAAAAGGAAGGAGTGACACCCAGTCTGCGCCAGTCTCTAAGGCCAATTTAGTTAAGGTCTCTTTTAGAGTCCGATTCATTCTCTCTACCTGTCCTGAACTCTGGGGTCTACAAGCACAATGCAATTTCCAATCTGTCCCCAGTGCAGCGGCTATTCCCTGACTTACTTTTGAAACGAAAGCCGGTCCGTTGTCCGACCCAATGGTGGATGGGAAGCCATACCTGGGTAGGATTTCTTCCAGGATCTTCTTAGCCACTATATTCGCAGTTTCATGCTTTGTTGGATAGGCTTCCACCCATCCTGAAAAGGTGTCTACAAAAACTAGCAAATATTTGTATCCAAATTTTCCAGGTTTGATTTTTGTGAAATCTACTTCCCAATACACGCCTGGCCTATCCCCACGGAAGCGAGCTCCTTTAGTAACTTGTTGATTGGGGGCATTGGTAAGCTGACAGGCCTTGCAATTTTTAACAATATTTTCAATAAGTTGATCTCCTTGTCTAATTTTTACTTTGGAATGTCGGAGCAAGTCCTGCATTTTTCGGGTTCCCATGTGAGAAGCTCGGTGGATTCTTTTAAGGATCCCCTTACCTAGCCTTTGTGGCAAGATAAGTTTCCCTTCACCAGTTTTCCACCAGTCATCGTTTCCTTCTCTGTCCAGGGTTTTGTGGGTCATGGGAATTTTTTTTATCCACTCCAAGTCTTCCTGGGAATACTGGGGTACAGGAGGCAAAGCTCGTGGTCCTGGGTCTACTACAGTCAATACTTCTGCTCTGGGATGGAGGGCTGCTTCCTTAGCTGCCTGGTCAGCCAGATTATTCCCTCTAGTCACCGAATCAACTCCCTTTTGATGACTCGGGCAATGCATAATGGCAATCTTTGCTGGTTCCCATAGGGCCCGGATGAGGCTTAAAATCTCCTGTCTGTTTTTAATGGCCTTTCCTTCAGCTGTCAGTAGCCCCCTTTCTTGGTAAATGGCTCCATGGATGTGTACAGTGGCAAAAGCGTACCGGCTGTCCGTATAGATATTTAGTCTCATTCCTTTTCCCATCTGTAAAGCTTTTGTTAGTGCCACTAGTTCTGCTCTTTGTGCAGAAGTCCCCTGAGGGAGTGCCTCTGCCCACAATATCTCAGTGTCCGTAGTAACCGCCGCACCCGCATACCTTTTTCCATCTCGAATGAAGCTGCTGCCATCGGTGAACCAGGTGTGCTTGGCATGTGATAGCGGCAAATCCAGCAAGTCTGGCCGGAGGCTATGTGTTTGGGCCAGGATCTGGTCACAATCATGCAGGGGCGCTTCCAGATCCGGATCCGGCAGCAGAGTTGCTGGGTTTAATGCTGTTGGTACACAGAAGCTGATACGTGCCGGGTTAAGTAACAACGTTTGGTAATGGACCATGCGGGCATTGCTCATCCATCGGTCAGGTGGTTGTTTTAGCACCCCCTCTAGAGCATGTGGAGTGGCTACAGTCAGATTCTGTCCCAGAGTCAACTTATCTGCATCTTTTACCAAGAGGGCTACTGCAGCTATTATTCTTAAGCACGGAGGCCACCCAGCGGCGACAGGATCCAATTTCTTTGACAAATAGGCGACCGGTCGTCTCCAGGGCCCAATTGGCTGGGTGAGCACCCCTTTTGCTATTCCTTTCTTTTCGGCCACAAACAATGTGAATGGTTTATTCACGTCAGGTAGGCCTAAGGCTGGGGCTTCTAGAAGGCTTTTCTTGATTGCCTCAAAGGCTTTTTGCATCTGCTCAGTCCAATGAAATTCTGGGAGGTTTTTGGTGGCTTCATATAAAGGCTTGGCCATCTCAGCGAACCCAGGTATCCACAGCCGGCAAAAACCCGCCGTTCCCAGGAATTCTCTGACTTGTCTCGCTGACTTAGGCACAGGAATTTTTAGCACAGTCTCTTTACGTGCATCTGACAGCCAACGCTTGCCCTCTTTTAATATGAAGCCCAGATAGGTGACTTCAGGTTTACAAATTTGTGCCTTTTTAGTGGAGGCCCTATAGCCCAAATTGCCAAGAGTCTTTAAGAGCCTAGCTGTTCCCTTTAAACAACTATCCTTGTCTGGAGCAGCTATTAACAAATCATCTACATATTGCAATAGACTTATTTCAGTATTTTGGGAGCGGTACTCACTTAGGTCTTCATGTAACGCCTCATCAAAGATTGTAGGCGAATTCTTAAATCCTTGAGGCAGCCTGGTCCAGGTCAATTGACCGCTTATCCCGATTTCAGGATCGTGCCAAGTAAATGCAAAGTAGCTTTGGCTCTGTGAGGCTAAGGGCAGGCTAAAGAAAGCATCCTTTAGATCCAACACAGTATACCACACATGGCTCGGTGACAGGGAGCTCAGCAGGGTATATGGGTTTGGGACTGTTGGATGAATGTCCATTACTCTCTTGTTAACTTCTCTCAAGTCTTGCACTGGTCTATAATCATTGGAATTAGACTTTTTTATAGGCAATAATGGAGTATTCCAGGCTGACTGGGTGGGCTTCAGAACTCCTAAATCTAATAATTTTCTGATGTGAGGAGTGATCCCTTTCTTTGCTTCTAGTGACATAGGGTACTGGCAAACTCTTACTGGGTCAGCTCCGGCTTTAAGTTCCACAAAAATTGGAGGACGATGTTTTGCCAGTCCCATTCCCCCAGTTTCTGCCCATGCTTGGGGAAACGCCCGTAGCCACTCATTTTCTGGAGACTCGGGCTTGAGATGCTGGTATAGCCTATACTCTTCTTCTAACTTGCTAGTTATTAGTATACTAACAGGCTTTTCTCTTGAGTTCGTCACAGAAATCCCACTGTCTGTGAACTGTATCTGAGCTTTCATTTTCGTTAAGAGGTCACGTCCAAGCAATGGATAGGGGCAGTCAGGGATGACTAAAAACGAGTGGGTTACCTGGCCCGCTCCCAAGTCCACTGTTCTTTGAGTAGTCCATTTATAGGGTTTAGTGCCCGTTGCACCTTGGACCCATGTTGTTTTAGTGGACATCGGCCCTCTCGGGGCTAGTAATACTGAATTTTCTGCTCCCGTATCTACCATGAACATGACTGGATTCCCCTCCACTTTTAATGTTATCCTGGGCTCAGGGAGGGGATCTGAACCCCGATTCCCTCAGTCACTGTCCTCAGCCATCTCTAAGGTTGACAACACTCTTGATCCTACTTTATGTTTTTCCTCCTTTTTCTGGGCTAGCTCTGGGCAGTTTCTGATCCAATGCCCCTCCTTCTTGCAATAAGCACATTGATTCTTCCCCATCCTTGGTTGGGGTTTGGGCTTTTGCTCCTTACTTGGAGAGGAGGACTGTCTAAAGTTTCCTGCCTGCATAGAGGTCAGGATTTCCCTGAGTTCCTTCTGTTGTTGTTCCAAAATCCTAGCCAGACTCCTTTCCTGTCTTCGTTCTCCTGTTTCTCTCTTATTATAAACCTTTTCCGCCACTGCTACTAGATCCCTAATAGATTTTTCCCCAAGCCTGTCTAGAGCCTGCAATTTCCGCTTTATATCCGGTGCGGCTTGATTTACGTAGGCAAACATAATCATCTGAGCAGATTCCTGGGTCTCAAGATCATATGGGGTGTATTGACTAAAGGCTTCCATAAGACGCTCAAGGTATGCTGCCGGACTTTCACTTTCTCCCTGTCTGATATCATAAACTTTGGCCATATTTGTAGGTCGGCGAGCCGCCGCCTTGAGACCTGCCAGCAGAGCCTGGCGATAGACAAGGAGTCGCTCCCTACCTTCAGCCATATTGTAGTCCCATGCTGGTCGGGTCTGGGGAAAATAGGTATCAATCAAGGCAGGATCCGTGATGGGTGCTCCGTTGGGGCCAGGGATAAGTCTCCGGGCCGCTTCTTGAATACGACCTCTCTCCTCATTGGTGAAAAGTACCTGTAAAAGCTGGCTACAATCATCCCAAGTGGGCTGGTGAGTGAAAAGTATAGTTTCAAACAAGCGAATTAAGTCCCGAGGTTTCTCAGAAAAGGGGGCATTTTGGGCACGCCAATTGTAAAGATCACTAGTAGCAAATGGCCAGTATTGGAATTGTTGTCGACCGTCCGCATCCACAGGACTTATAGGGCGTAGGGGAAGGGTAGTAGATTTGTGAAGAGATGTAATTCTTTGGCGCCGGCGAGTTGATTGAGCGGGGCCCTCCGGGGCGGAGGGCACAGCTGAAACATCTTCCTCAGAGTCCTCCTCTTGGAGAGTTAACTGGGGTGGGGCGTATGGAGGGGGAAGCATTTCCTCCTCTGTGCTTCCTCCCTGGAGGACAGGTGGATATAATTTCTTTTCTCCCCTCTTAGGTTCTCTCTTGGCACCCCGTGTTTTTTGAGTGAATATTGGGGTAGGGGAAGGAATGGAGGAGGGAGTTGGTAAGAAAGGCCGAACCCAAGCTGGAGTGTCCCTGTCAACTAGTTCTTTCCAGGTGTCTATATAAGGAATCTGGTCTATATAGCCTGAACGAGGGGCTTCGATTAGGCTTTGTAAGGTACTGATCTTAATGATGTCAAAGCTTCCCTCAGGTGGCCAATTAACTCTCTCAAGGGTGGGCCATTCTGACTTGCACAGGGTAATCCACTTTTCCTTCTTAAGGGCCACACCTCGGTTCTGAGCTATCTCCTTGATCTCCTTCCAGTGAACTAGAGTCAAATCTAGGGGGCTAGATGGAGGACCCCAAGATAGAACGTTACCCATAGCTCTGATCAGATGTTTAGTCCAAAAGGCTACAAAAGAAAAGAAACCAAAACAATTAATACAGAAGGAAAAAAACATAGGCAAGATCAAGAACAAGAAAAACTGGAGATTTCCCAAGTTGGCCCACACATCCCCCTGCAAGGATGCAGAAAGAGTGAATTCAAGTTGAAAGCGGGGCTCCAGAGATCCCCCTTTAAGGGTGAAGAGTCTGGGACATCCCCCGGTCTCACCAGGATTGTCAAGTAAGTACATCTGCTTCGACAACCCCTTCAAGAAATAAGCAAAAGCAAGACAAACAAACAGGCACATTACAGGACAAGACAAATGAACAGCGCTGTTTTCTTACCTTCGGAGTCTGGGATCTCGGGGTCTCTGGGGCTATCCCGGACGAAACCCCAAATGTTGTGCCAAGTTGCAAGACCACCCCCAAGAAGACCACCGAGATTCAGACACTCCGAAATGCAAAAGCAAGGCAAGGGTTTATTTAACGAGCTGCCAACTCGGGCCTCGTCCTACCCACCGACACAGCGGAGGTTAGGAGGAAGCCCCGAGCTGTGATTACACAGGGCTTATAAAGGCAAAGAACAAGGTTACAACAATCAGCTGTGCAAGCAAGATTAGAACACAGGTACAAATCTGATTGGCTCAGGGTTCGATTCTAAAATGGGGTTCATGTGGTGGGGCCTGACTTCAAAGTCTGGCACCTCAGTATGTGTGTCCTGGGGCTTGAACTCAGAGCCTGGGTGCTGTCCCTAAGCTTTCCTGCTCAAGGCTAGTGCTCTACCACTTTGAGCTACAGCTTCATTTCCAGCTTTTTGGTAGTTAGGTGGAGATAAGAGTCTCACTGCCTTTCCTACCTGGGCTGACTTTGAACCATAATCCTCAGATCTCAGCCTCCTAAGTAGCTAGGATTATAGGCATGAACCACCAGCACCCAGCTCTTTTTAGGTGAAGGGTCATCACTAAAACCCTAAATTTGAACTGAGTGTGATGGCACTCTCAGCTACTCCAAAGGTGGATATGGGAAGGTTGTGAGTTCAATGTCAGCCTTAGCAATTTTGCAAGCTCCTGTCTCAAGTAACATCAACAAAGAACTAAATTAAGGGCTGGGAATGTGGCTTAGCAGTAGAGTACTTGCCTTGCGTGCATGAAGCCCTCGGTTTGATTCCTCAGTACCACATAAACAGAAAAGGCCAGAAGTGGTGCTGTGGCTCAAGTGGTGGAGTGCTAGACTTGAGCAAAAAGAA
Source organism: Perognathus longimembris pacificus (assembly GCF_023159225.1). Taxonomy (NCBI): domain Eukaryota; kingdom Metazoa; phylum Chordata; class Mammalia; order Rodentia; family Heteromyidae; genus Perognathus; species Perognathus longimembris. The sequence continues at coordinate 119,317,498 of NC_063161.1, read as the reverse complement.
GCCAGGGACAGTGCTCAGGCCCTGAGTTCAAGCCTCAGGACTGGCAAAAGCAAAACAAACAAAAAAACTAAGTTAATTCATCCAAAAGACATTATGCAAGAGTCATCTGTTTGGACAGGCCTTTCCCCCAAGGGACAAGAAGAACCTGCCTAACTAGTTGTCATCCTGAATTCAAACACATTCATGTGATTCACAGTTGAACCTGTCTTTCACTTAGTGTTCATCCTCTATCTGCTCACCAGATAGAGATCCACTTGTACTGCACATTGTGTGTGGTGTGGAGATAGTTCAGTAGGAGGAACTAAGTCTCCTGATTTTGTTACCACTCTTCAGTCCCCATAGGTACTGTGTAATGGCATATCCCATTGGACCTTACCAATTAGGTTTACTCAACATTTGTCTGAACACTCATATAATCTTGTGGTGAGTATGTAAGTTTGTTTGAATTATAGTGTTAAATTGTTAATAGTCATCTTGAGCCTGTGGTGCTTAAGCTACATAATTTCTGAGTATCTGAAAGTATGAATATATTGCTGTCTTTCTGGAAATGCAGATTATTTTATGCAATTTGAGAAGATCTTATTCCCAAATTAATAACCTATAATCCTGTCACGGTGCCTGAAATTCCTATTGTTAGGGGCTCATATCTTTGTGTCTCTAGCACACTTGCTGATTGCATTATTATATTATTATTAATACTACTCTGTATGTATGTACCATCCTGGGGCTTAAACTCAGGGCCTGAGCACTGTACCTGAGCTCTTTTTTTCTCTCAAGGCTAGCATTCAACCACTTGAACCACAGCTTTACTTCTGCTTTTTTTTTTTTTTTTTTTTTGTAGTTTATTGGAGATACAAACAAGTTTCATAGACTTTCCTGCCCAGGCTGCCTTCAAACAATGATTCTCAGATCTCAGCTTCCTGACAAGCTGGGATTATAGGTGTAAGCCACGGGCACCCCACTGATATTATACTTTCTCTCCTCCTCTCCTTTCTCTCTTTACCCTCCCTTACACTCCCCCCGCCCTTTCTGTAGTGTTGAGAATCAAATCCAGGGCCTCATTTAGGTGCTCTACCACTTGAGCACACTCCAGCCTCACCTTTCCTTCTATGACATGAGGCGTTGTTACTAGTTTTTGCTGTAACTAGGTCTTTTTTCTCTCTCAGAATCTGGAACCATTACATGACCAACCACCAATAGAACAGTGAAGAAGACTTTCTTATTCTTAGCCAAGAATAAGAGAAGAGATTAAGTCAAATCAATCTCACTTCTTGGGATGTGAGAGGTGAAAAATATATAGTAAAAGAAATGGAAGTACAGATTAGGTTAATAAAAGGAAGTGATATTCATGTATTTCCTGGGAGTGGGTGGAGATTTCCCTGGAATTTGGAAACTGCTTCTTTTAGCAACCCTATGGTTATTTCAGGTTATCACCCAACTGTGACAATCATCAACTGTGGTGGTGCTGGGGTAGGAATTACTAATTTACATACAGGTGACAGCATAATGAAGTTATCAATTGTCTGCTGGTCACTCTGCTAGCCATCTTAAATCTAATGATTTCAGGGGCTGGGAATGTGGCTTAGTGGTAGAGTGCTTGCCTTGCATGCTTGAGGCCCTGGGTTTGATTCCTCAGTACCACATAAGCAGAAAAAGCTGGAAGTGGTACTGTGGCTCAAGTGGTAGAATGCTAGCTTTGAGTAAAAGAAGCTCAGGGACAGTGCCCAGGTCCTGGCAAAAAAAAAAAAAAAAAAAAAAAAAACACAAAAAACACAAAAAACAAAAAACAAAACCTAATAATTTCAGAATGGTCCACCTACAGGTATCCTCAAAGAGAAACAAGATTAGGATCTTAGTGGTGGCTTGCTTATTATAATCCTATAATCCTAGCTACTGTGCTGGTTGGGGTGGGAGATTCTTAGGTTTAAGGACAACCTGGGCTGCATAGTGAGACCCTATCTCAAAAACAAAACAAAACAAAAAGAAAAAAATAGGAGCCAGTGGCTCATGCCTTTAATCTTAGCTATTCAGGAAGCTGAGTTCCAAGGAATAAATTTCAAAGCAGGCCTGGGCAGAAAAGTCTCTGAGACTCTTATTTCCAATTAACCAAAACACTGGGAATAGAGCAGTAGCTCTAATGGTAGGTAGAATGCTAGTCTTGAGCAAAAAGATAAGGGACAGGGCTCACACTATCAGTTCAAGCCCCAGGACCAGAACTACAACAAAACAAAAACCCAATCAGGGTAGATAGAGGTGGTACAAATTCAGTGATTTCATCTAGGCAGTACTCATTGTACTATGTGGACCTGACTAGTTGACTAGTCTTAAACTTGTTGAACTCAAAGCAATCCTCTTGCCTTAGTCTCCACAGTAGTTTAAGTATAGGTGCACATCACTGTGCCTGGCTCAGTTGGCTTCCTTTTTGATTCTAGCAATACTTAATTGCATAAATAGAATATATGTTCTGATGAACCAAGCAAAAGAGATTGGTTTTATAGACAGACAAGAGCTTGAACAAAGCAGAAAGAAGAACAAAAAATTGGATTAGTATCTCAAAGCTGTTTTCTCATAAGGAGATGGAAAGTTGGGAAAATAAATCATTAGTTCACATCAGTTTATTTCAAATTACCTCTTCTTTTGTTATTTAGACCAGGGGAAGTTATCAGGCAGATTGAAAGTAGCCTATTGAGCCAAGCTTGATGGCACACAGCTGTAATCATAGCACTCTTGCACTCTGAAAGCCCAGACAGGAAGATCACAAGTTTAAGGTTAAGAGAGGGCTGGGTGGGCTGGGAATATGGCCTAGTGGCAAGAGTGCTTGCCTCCTACACATGAAGCTCTCGGCTTGATTCCCCAGCACCACATATATGGAAAACGGCCAGAGGGGGCGCTGTGGCTCAGGTGGCAGAGTGCTAACCTTGAGCAGGAAGAAGCCAGGGATGGTGCTCAAGCCCTGAGTCCAAGGCTCAGGACTGGCAAAAAAAAAAAAAAAGAGAGAGAGAGGGCTGGGAATGTGGCTTCGCGGTAGAGTGTCTTGCCTAACTCATGAAGCCCTGCATTTGATTCCTCAGTACCACATAAACAGAAAAAAAAAAAAAAAAAGTCACAAGTAGTAGCTCAAGTTGTACAGTGTTAACCTGGAGCAAAAGAGCTCAGGGACAGTGCTCAGGCCCTGAGTTCAAGCACCAAGACTAACAAAACCAAAACCAAAAACTAACCAGTACAAAAATGTGTTCAGAGTGGCTCACATGGTGGGGAACCTGCAAGGCTATGAGTTCAAACCCCAGTACTGCCCACAAGATTAACCTGGAACCTGGGCTACATAGTAAAATTCTATCAGTAGTAATAATGATGATGAAAGAAAAGAAACTTTGTTTGGGAAATTTGGCTGTTATCTCTCCTGATTAATTTCTCTGAATGTCAAACTGGTTAGTTTCAGATTAGTAACTGGCAACTTTTGTGGGAGTGACTCTATTTTGATTTTGTTTTTGTCTGGGTCTGGTCTGTTGGGATCTGTGTAGGAACTTAGTCCAAACATTGGCTTTAAAAAAAAACAAACTGATTTTCTATTTGTAGCTCAGGCTGGCCTCAAATCTTACCATATTCCTTGTCTTGCCTCAACTCCCTAAGGACAGGGATTATAGGTATGTAACCCATGTCTAGCTCAAATCAGTGGTCATGCTATACTTCAACTTTATAGAAAGCCCAAGTTCCTATAATTTTTATTTAACATCATTAAATGGTTGCTATTTACATAAAATTCATAGTCCTTTTCATTGTCAGATAAATTCTTTGATTTCATGAGACCCAGGGATTAAGGTAAAGTAGATTCTTCCAAGAGTAGCTAATTTATATCTTATGTTCAAGTATGTTCATGGAAAACCAGCTATTATGTGTATCCTTTTGGTCAAATGTTTCTTCAGCAAGTGCTAGATATATGCTAAATTTGTGCCAGGATTTGTGTGTGTGTGTGTGTGTGTGTGTGTGTGTGTGTGTGTGCGTGCGTGTGCACTAGTTCCTGAGGCTTGAACTTGGGACTTGGGTGCTGTCCTTGAGGCTTTTTTTTTTTTTTGCTCAAGGCCAGTGCTCTACCACTTGAGCCTTAGCACCAGTTTTTGCTTTTTTCTACTAAGTTAGAGATAAGAGTTTCTTGAGCTTTCTTTCCTTGGATGGCTTCAAACCACAATTTTCGGATCTCTGCCTCCTGGATAACTAGGATTATAAGCATGAACCATCAGCATCCATCTTGCTGGGTATATTTTTGTTTCTTGTGTTTAAATTTTTTTAATTTATTTTTAATTTTTTTCTTTTTCTGATAATTCTGCATTCTTTATCTTATATATGGTACATTCACATGCATATCTGTGAGAGGGAGGAGGAAGACACAGAAACCAAGGGAAAAGTTCAGCGGTGGAACACACTGGACATTGACGAAAGTGAACTGTACAACTTGTGGGTGGAAATGGGAGGGAGGGAATGGGAGTGAGGGAACAGATGACACTGTATGAAAGGAAATTACTTATTATTTGGTGCATGTAATTGTAACACCTCTGTATATCACCTCTATAATAACACTAAGGTGTTTTGTTTTGTTTTGTTAAGATAACTGGAGATTTTTTTTCTTTTTCTTTTTTTCAGTCAGTCCTGGGCACTGTCCCTGAGCTTCTTTTGCTCAAGGCTAGCACTCTACCACTTGAGCCACAGCACCACTTCCAGCTTTTTCTGTTTATGTGCTACTGAGGAATTGAACCAAGGACTTGATGTATGCTAGGCAAGCACTTGCCTATAATCTTAATGCTTGGGAAGCTGAGGCAGGAAGATCACTTAAGCCCAGGAGTTGTAGAACAGTCTGGGCAACATAGTAATAAGATCTTTGTCTTAAAAAATAAAAATGGCCCTCACAGAGCCTGGCACTAGTGGCTCAGGCCTGTAATCCTAGCTTCTCAGGAAGCTGAGATCCGAGGATTGTGGTTAGAAGACAGCCCAGGCCAAAAAAAACAAAACAACAAAAAAAAGAACCCATGTTATTTCAAAGTCACTTTATGTAAATACATCTTACTCTATTCAAACTAGACAGTCACGAGCAGATTGTAAACCTGAGCTCAACCAATCTGAGCAGAGGGGCAGGGCCTGCTGCATTAGGGATAAATGGGCGGGGGGGGGGGGGGGCAGCCCTGCTCTGTGAGCTTGCTTGCCAGAATTTTGACTGATGGTGCACCCTTCTGCAGAAGTAACTTTTGCCTTACTGAGACAATTCTTTATATTCCTGTCTATCATTGTGACTCCAGTGGTTCTGGGAGTATATTTATAACTTGCTCAGCAGCCATCTTCTTTAAACACAGACCTCTGCCTGGAGCAATCTGCCTGGCAAGACTTGCAGCTTCTGTGTAACAAAGAGAAGGCACGTGTACTCCAAGCACCAGGAGTCACATGCTCCCCACCCCCTGGTGGCCAGTGAGAAAGGGTGGGGAGGAGCCCAAGCCCTGGCCCAGAAGCAGGCATGAGACCTTGGAAGGTGGGGAAGGAGCATAAACAAGACAAAATGCTGATGTTAGAACCCAGAGACCACATAGGTGTCAACCTGTACCTGGAAAGACAGAGTTTAACCTCCTGAAGACATCAGGAATTGGTACTTGGTCCCCCAAGTTCAGAACAAGGGATGATGTTAGGTGCTTGGCACTCAGATGGCATCAGTTTCAGCCTGCATCATGCCAGAGAGGATTCAGCCTTTAGCTGATTATGTCAGCCTTTAGCTGATTGTGTCAGAGATTGGGCTTGGGTGAACCTGGGACAAAGGACAAAGCCTGAGGCTTCAATTCAGAGACCATATTTGTGCCTGAGGATTTAACCTCCTGTCATCCTGTAATTCAGAGTGTGGCTAAGGCTGCCAGTCCAGCCCACCACCAATACAGACAAGAAACAGTACCATCAGGAAACCACCTGGAGAGGGACTGAAGGGTGGTACTCCAAACCAGAGTCCTGCTCTTGAGCTCAACCAGTGCTACCAGGAACCAGAGACTGAGGCCCCAAAGCACCAATTCCAGAGTTCCACCCCACCGCCACTCCTGTCTCAGCCACCAGAACTGAGTAAAAGGCAGGACTTCGAACTCTGTTGTTCTCAGTGGGGGCCTTAATCTCAGGAAAGGTCTTGGGCAAGTCCCTAAAGTCTGAGTAGTCAGTCATGAGTGAGTCTCTAATGCTGTTGAGACCATAGCAGAGCCTCTAACCTAGGGAAAGGCCTCAGTGAGACTTCTAATGCTGCCCAATGGACAGAGGGGGACCTCTAAAAGCACATATGTGTGTCCCCAGTGAGAAACTGCCACCCACAGTGTTGAGAGTTACACCTAAACCAGACAGTCTCAAAAGCCAATCGGGCATCCACATGTAGAAGACACTCACTCATACTGCCCAGGGTATGTGCCTAGCAGACCCCCAAAAGCCTGACTGCTTTACCTTGCAGGATGCCTTCACCTACAGTATGGGAGTCTATGCCCAGCCATCCCCAGAAGCCTGCTTGAACATCCTAGTGCAGGATGCCAATGATAGCCCACAGCTCCATGGTTCCTGCCTAACTGGGCAAAAAAGGCTTCTGTGTATCCATCCCTGTGTACAACACCTTGGGACACAGCAGTGCCAGAGACAGTACTCAGCTGGACCCCAAAGCCTGCTCATTCATCTTCAGAGGACAGCCACTGAACCTAACACCTAATCTTTTTCATTTTTTAATTGTTATTATAGGGTGATATACAAAGAGGTTACAGTAAAAAAGGGTTACAGTTACAAAAGTCAGGAAAACAGTACATTTCTTTTTGGACCATATCACTCCTCTCACCCTCTCTCAGTTTTCCCTTCCATACCTGCTCCCACAAGTTGTGTAGTTCATTTTCAACATAACATCTAGTGAGTACTTCTGCTGCATTTGTTCACCTGTTCTCTCTCCATTTTTATGCCTCCTCTACCCCCAATACCTAATCTTAATGACCTCTACAAACCCTGAACCCATATGCCTAAATCACAGTGAAAGATCACAACATTCTTGAGCAAATAAGAAAACATACCATTCTCAAAAACCAACTCCAGGAAGGACTCTAGTGGGGGGGGGGGGTGTGCGGGAGACAGGAGGAGGAGGAAGAGGAGAAGAAGGAGGAAGAGGAAGAAGAAAAAGAGCCATTAAAGCAGTGATGAGAGAATTGGCTGATGAAATAAAAGGACAAATCCAAAAATAAATAGAAGAATACAAGGAGGAAATGATCATGAGAATGCAGGACACCTAAGAAAACACGGATAAGAAGATGTAATGGTTACACACCTCAGTGAAAGACAAAATTAACACCCTGAGAACTGACATCAACAAAGAGCTAGGAAACATGAAAGGCTCTATCTCCCTATTGCAAAGCATAGTTGAAAATATCAACAAAGAATAAGTGAAGTAGAAAACAAGGTATCAGGAGTTGAGGATAAAGTGGAGGAATTAGAAAAATCAAAAGCGGGAAAGATATGAACTCAATTCTAATAGGATTTACAAGTAGAACACACTAGTGTTGGAGCTGGTAGCTACCCAGGAAGCTGAGGCTTTTAAGATCATGGTTTGAAGCCAACTCAGGCAGAAAGATCCACTAGACTCCGTGTCCAAAATAACCAGCAGTGGGCTGGGGATATGGCCTAGTGGCAAGAGTGCTTGCCTCATATACTTGAAGCCCTGGGTTCGATTCCCCAGCACCACATATACAGAAAATGGCCAGAAGTGGCGCTGTGACTCAAGTGGCAGAGTGCTAGCCTTGAGCAAAAAGAAGCCAGGGACAGTGCTCAGGCCCTGAGTCCAAGGCCCAGGACTGGCAAAAAAAACAAACAAACAAAATAATCAGCAGTGCCTGGCTGGAGTTGTGACTCAAGTAATAAGGGACAAATGTGAGCAAGCAAACCTGGGGAGCTCAAGGCCATCAGTCCAAGCCCCAGTACTGGAAAAAACAGTTAAAATTTGGCTCCTTTGTTTCTATTATTATTATTTGGTTGTGGGGCTTGAAATCAGGACCTATGCACTGTCCCTGAACTTTTTCCTTTGTAGGCTAGTGCTCTACCACTTTGAGTCACAATGCCACTTCTTGTTTTCTGGTGGTTAATTGGAGATAAGAGTCTCACAGACTTTCCTATCCAAGCTGATTTTGAACTTCATTCCTCAGATCTTAGCTTCCTAGGTCGTTGGGATTACAGGCTTGAGCCACTGGCACTCAATTATTGTCTAATTTTATGTTATTTTATTTTATTTTTATTTATTTATTTATTTATTTTTGGCCAGGCCTGGGGCTTGGACTCAAGGCCTGAGCACTGTCCCTGGCTTCTTTTTGCTCAAGGCTAGCACTCTGCCACTTGAGTCACAGCGCCACTTCTGGCCATTTTCTATATATGTGGTGCTGGGGAATTGAACCCAGGGCCTCATGTATACGGGGCAAGCACTCTTGCCACTAGGCCATATCCCCAGCCGCTAATTTTATGTTATTTTAATCTATTATATCCTAGGATATAACTAGAGTTAATCTTTACTTACATTGAATTTTCCCAGGCTTAAAGAATGAGATTATTTTAAATTTTTTTCTTCTTATTATAAAGGTGATATACAGAGGGGTTATCATTTTTATCAAGAAGTGGGTTTTTTTTTTCTTGAGATAGGGTCTTTCTGTATTGTCTAGGCTGGCCTTGAAGTCAAGATCTTGTGTCTGCTTCCTGAATGCTGTAGTTTCAGGGCATGTACCACTGTGTCTGGATTAGCACAAAATCATTTTTAGCCTTTAGTTCCTTCATTATTGAGATTGGTGAAGCTGACAGCTGTAATTTTTTGAGTGTGTAGGAGACTCGGTATCTGATACTTTCACACTTATTGGTTGGTGCTATACCATTAGAGCCGATGCCTCCAACCCCAGCTGCAATTGTTTGAGTGCTCAGGAAATTTTCCCTTAGCACCAGCTTATAACCAAGCTTTGATGCATAGACAATTGCCAGGATCTTGTTAAAGTACAATTCAAGAGATATTAAACCTGGATTATGCATTTCTAGTACATGCTGATGGTTGTCAGACCCCACTTGAGTATCAAGGCATTAGATGATGTCTTCAGGAGTCATATATCTATATGAAGGCTACCCTGGCCCTTATTCAATATAGCTTCTCCTTAGCCACAGATCTCTGCCCATCCCCACTCCAATCTTCAACCGGTTTCTGCTGTGTCGTGAGTGTTGGCCTGCTCAGTGGCTGCCTGCCTCCTAGGACTTGTGCTGTTTTTCTCCTTGAGGTTCTACTTTCCCCAAGTCACTGCTTCTCTCTATTCCTGGGATGCATAGTAACCAGATCCTTTGTATTTAGGATCCCTTAACTACCTTTATCTAAGAGATAAAAAAGATCAATGAAACCAACTGCCCTTTGTTCAAATAGTTTCACTTTGGATATAAGCCTTACCTTACTTTCTATTTTCTTCCAAAGTTTATTGTTTATTTTGTTTGGGAAAGGTAGGTATAGTCCTGTGCTTGTTTTGCTCTTTGTTCCAATTTCTTAAACTCTGGGATGATTGGCAAACATTTTAGAATTTTTTTTTTTTTTTTTTTTTGGCCAGTCCTGGGCCTTGGACTCAGGGCCTGAGCACTGTCCCTGGCTTCTTCCCTCTCAAGGCCAGCACTCTGCCACCTGAGCCACAGCGCCCCTTCTGGCCGTTTTCCATATATGTGGTGCTGGGGAATCAAGCCGAGAGCTTCATGTGTAGGAGGCAAGCACTCTTGCCACTAGGCCATATTCCCAGCCCATTTTAGAATGTTGACCTATGGCTACCTTTTATTTTAGCTGTTTCAATGCCATATAAGTGTAGACTTGAACAGAATTTTAATGTAACCCCTTAGACTGACAGAAACAGGCTCATGGAGTTTCTTCACTTTGCTAACAACTATACACAAATGGGGCCATTTGGGGAGGATTAGTGCTTTTTAAACTGTGTTCCATAGAATTCTTTTGGCCTCCTGTTCCTTCCCCTCCCTCCCTCTATCCCCTCTTCACCTCCCTCCTTACCTCCCTCCCTCCCTCTTTCCCTTTCCTGACTTTGAATCTCATTTGTGTCTTTTGAGCATTTGAGCTGACCTCAAATTCTTCATCCTCTTGCCTCAACCTCCTGAGCATGGAGATTCCAGACATGACCACCAGATCTGGTTTGTGCTTTAAATGTCATAATCTCAGAAACCATTGCCTAATGCAAGCTTCTAAAGGTCTTATTTTCTTCTAGCAGAGTTATTGTTTTAGCTCATACATTTAGGTCTATGACCCCTTTGACTTATTTTTTTCAGGTCCTGGGGCTTGAACTCAGGACCTGGGTGCTATCCCTAAGCCTCTTTGTGCTCAAGGCTAGTGCTCGGCCCCTTCACCACTTCTGGCTTTTTCTGAGTAGTTTATTAGAGGTAAGAGTCTCACAGATTTTCCTGCATGGGATGGCTTCAAATCACTACCCTCAGATGTCAGGCTTGTAAGTAGCTAGGATTACAGGCATGAGCCACCAGTGCCAAGAATCTGACCAAGAATCTATTAAAGAAAAACACTGTGCAACTTTATTTTTGTTCCAGTACTGGGGCTTGAACCTGGGTGCTATTCCTTAGCTTTTTCACTCAAGGCTAGTGCTCTACCATTTGAGGCACAGATCTATATCTGGCTTTTTTTTTTTTCTTTTTTTTGGTGGCTAGTTGGAGATGAAAGTCTCACAGACTTTCCTGCAACCTCCTGAGTAGCTCAGATGTGAGCAGATGTGAGCCAATAGTGCCTGACTCTGGGAACTATGCAATTTTATACACATTTTATACTCCTGACTATTTTAAGACAAAGTACTCTTATGTGTATTTAAGATCCTTACAAACAGAATAATCTCTATCCCAGGAACTTCCCACTTTGTAATTTCCACTAAGGACACAGCAGAAATGTATGCCAAGTGTTGTGCTTGGGTATACATTCACAAATGTGTACATACACACAAGGATAGTCATTATGGCTTTATAATAGTAAAAGTCCCCAAGAAGAAGTGATCCTTGAATGGACCTTATAGTGAGACAGGCCAATAGGAAGAGGGCTGGGAGAAAGGCAAGCAGTCCTAGTAAAGGAAGTAGCATGTGCCAAGGTCCTGAGATGTGCAGAGTCTAAGGTGTATTAAAGAATTAGGAGCAATTTCTTATTTCAGAGCAAGGGATAAGCTGTGAATGGGGCTGGATACAAGATTGGAAAAGGGGAAAATGGCAGTGACAGAAGAGAATTGTAGTGTGCATTTGTTGTTTTGTAGTACTGGGGATTAACCTAGGTCCTTTTCACATGCTAGGTAGGTACTCTGCTGTTTAGCTACATCCCAGGCTCTATAACATCAGTGTTAACACTGTAGTTTTAGTCTTAAAAAAATTATCATTGGAAGTAGCACTGTGGCTCAAGTGGTAGAGCCCTGGCCTTGAGCTAAAGAGCTCAGGGACAGTGCCCAGGCCCAGAGTTCAAGCCCTGTGACCACCCCCTCCACACACAAAAATTATCATTATAAACGTTACATACAGAGGGGTTACAGTTACATAAGTCAGTGTAGTTTTACTCTTTGAGTGAGCAATGTTTTCTTTAGCCTGGGATGTACATACCGAGAGATAAAAGAGATCTAACCTTGGGTGCAGGAAGTTCGAACCAGGGGAAGTAGCGCACTATCCTTGAGTTTAAGTGTTATTTGAAACAATAAAATGAGGAAGATGAAAGGGTTATGCCACTTTGATGTCAGATGAAATCATTTCTGTGCATAATAATCTGGTCAAAGTTCAAGAACTGATTATCTTTATAGAAGGGTTGCTCATCTTTGAAAGGTGAGTTATTACAAGAGTTCCAGGACTATTGGGGTTAGAAGTTTTGTTTTTCACTTAAAAAGTTAATTTTTAACCAGCTCGATTATAAAGCAGCTTTTTGTTTTCTTCTTTTTTTGATGTTTTGTTTTGTTTTCTTTAAAATAATATATGGCTGTGGTTCACACCTGTAGTCCTAGTTACTACTCAGGAGGCTAAGATCTGAGGATCAAGGTTTGAAGCCAGCCCTGGCAGAAAAGTCTATGAGACTCTTATCTCCAGTTAACCAGCACGAACCAGAACTTCCACTTCTGACTTCCCAGCCCTAGAAATAACTTTTTGTTTCAACAGGATTTCATGTGAGGGCTGAAAATATGGCTTAGTGGTGGAGTGCTCGCCTAGTATACATGAAGTCCTGGGCTCGATTCCTCAGCACCACATATATAGAAAAAGCCAAAGTAGCACTGTGGCTCAAGTGGTAGAATGCTAGGCTTGAGCAAAAAGAAGCCAAGGACAGTGGTCAGGCCCTGAGTTCAAGCCCCAGTACTGGCAAAACAAAAAGGATTTCATGGAAATTTGATTGATGGGGGGAAAAAAAGAACATGTAGACAGTTTAGGTTGCATAACAGTTTAGGAGATGATGGCTGCCTCTAACATGGCTTTGCAATGCCAGACAGCCATTTAGCAGAAAAGACATGCATCACCAAAGCTAGCTAAAACAAGATTTTGTTTTGTTTTGTTTTGTGCCAGTCTTGGGGCTTGAACTCAGGGGCCTGGAGCCTGTCTCTGAACCTCTTTTTGCTCAAGACTAGCACTCTACTACTTGGGTCACTGGCTTTTTCTGAGTAGATTATTGGAGATAAAAGTCTTACGTACTTTTCTGCCCAGGCTGCCTTCAAACCATGGTCCTCAGACCTTAGCATCCTTGGTAGCTAGGATTATAAGCATGAGCCACCTGCACCTGGCTAGCTAAAAACAACAATAACAACAACAACAACATACCTTAATGAATTATGTCCATTTGCATAATAAGACAGGGCTCCAAATTTACCACTAACACACTGTCTCAGTAACTACCTGCTGTTTCTACTACTTGCCTGTTTTTTTTTGTTTTGGTCTGTTTTGTTTGTCAGTCATGGGGCTTGAACTCAGGGCCTGGGTGCTGTCCTTGGAATCTTTTGCTCAAGGCTAGTGCTCTACCACTTTGAGCCACTGCTTCATTTTTGGTTTCTGGTTTCTGATTGGAGATAAGAATCTCATAGGTACTTTTCTGCCTGGGCTGGCTTCAAACCTCAGATCCTCAGATCTCAACATCCTGAGTAGCTAGGATTACAAGCTTAAATTTGAACTCGGGGCCTGGGTACTGTCCCTGAGCTTCTTCTGATCAAGGCTAGCACTCTACCACTTGAGCCACAGCACCACTTCTGGCTTTTTCTGCTTATGTAGCACTGAGAAATTGAACCCAGGGCTTCATGTATGCTAGACAAGCACTCTACCACTAAGTCACATTCCCAGTCCCCACTTATCTGTTCTTAAACTCCATTTCATTTTACTACTTTTACATTTTGCTACTTTTTTCTATTTCTACTGCTAAATAGTCTCACCTCTTCCCACCACCAACTCTGTTGTTCTTTGATTACAAAGATCAAAACCAATACTTCAACCATCAAACTATAGGGGAAGAAACAAAACACCTTTTATTTAACCTTTTTAGGTTCTTTCATTAGCAGTATTTTTATTATTGTTATTGTTATTATTACTTTGGTGCTGAGATTCAAATCCAGGGCCATGCATAACAAGACATATACTCTATACCCTCATCCTGGAGATTTGAATGAACACACGAATAATAAGAGAAAAAACCCAAGCATTCTTCTTTTCCTGGATGGAAAGGGGGAAATTATGCCCAGCTTTTAGTCAGATAAGGGGATAACTGTTTCTCACAGGTTTTCAGCTCAGTAGAATCCTGATGCCAATGTTGCATGCTTAGGGTAACCTCTTCTGACTCCCTACAATAGAATGTATTACATCAGCAACTCTGAGACAGGGTCACTTTAGCAAACTAGGGTTCGATTCCTCAGTACCACATATAGAGAAAAAAGCCGGAAGTGGCGCTGTGGCTCAAGTGGTAGAGTGCTGGCCTTGAGCAAAAAGAAGTCAGGGACAGTGCTCAGGCCCTGAATTCAAGCCCCAGGACTGGCAAAAACAAAACAAAACAAATAAAAAATGTTCAAAATGTTCAGCGTATGCTGGGCACTAGTGGCTCATGTCTGTAATCCTAACTGCTGTGAAGACTGAGATCTGAGGATTACCAGTCCAGGCTGGAAAGTCTGAGAATCTTACCTACAGTAAACTTTTTTTTTTTTTTTTTTTTTTTTGGCCAGTCCTGGGCCTTGGACTCAGGGCCTGAGCACTGTCCCTGGCTTGCTTCCCGCTCAAGGCTAGCACTCTGCCACTTGAGCCACAGCGCCGCTTCTGGCCGTTTTTCTGTATATGTGGTGCTGGGGAATCGAACCTAGGGCCTCGTGTATCCGAGGCAGGCACTCTTGCCACTAGGCTATATCCCCAGCCCTACAGTAAACTTTTAAATCCAATAAACTACCCAGAAAAGCTGGAAATGGAATTTTGGCTCAAGTGGTAGAGCACCAGCCTTGAGCAGAAGAAGCTCAGAGACAGTGCCCAGGCTGTGTTCAAGCCCAGGACCAACTAGCACATACAAAAAATTTCAAGGGCTAGGAATGTGGCTTAATGTACTTGCCTATTATGTATAAGCCCTGGCTTCGATTCCTCAGTACCACATAAGCAGAAAAAGCTGGAAGTGGCACTGTGGCTCAAGTGTTAAGAGTGCCAGTCTTGAGCAAAAGAAACTCAGGGACAGTGCCCAGGCCCTTAGTTCAAGACCCAGGACTGGAAAAAAAAATTCAGGGTAAGATCAACTTATGTAGGCCCAGGCCCAGAACTGACAATAAGGAAGAGTAGGAAGGAGATTGTCAAGTAATTAATATTCACTAATGGTTGTGGACATTCCAGTCTTCTGTGGAAACACAGAATATGTATGTGGGAAAATAAATACTGTACTACTTTTGCATTTTTCACCTTCAGCTGGTTCTCTATCTCTTGCCACAACTCCAATTCCAGTGTTTTGCCAGTTTATTGGAGATAAGAGTTTTACAATTCGCCTGTTTAGGCTGGCTTTGAACTTTGATCCTTAGATTTCAGCCTCCTGAGTAGCTAGGATTATACATGTAAGCCACCTCCAATTGGCAAGGAGTAAATATTCTTTCACACAGTGTTGACAAATCTTCAGTCTATAATAACAATAAGAATTATTATTTTAGAATTTACTTTATTGTTATTATAGAAGTAATCTACAAAGGGATTGCATTTACCTGCATCAAGTAATGACACATTTCCTTTCATACAGTGTCATTTCTTCCCTCACTCTCTCCCATTCCCACCCTCCCATCTCCACCCACCAGTTGTATAGTTCACTTGCACCAATGTCCAGTGCTCTTTACTGCTGAACTTTTTGACCCTTTCCTCTCAGATTCTGTTCCTTCCCCTCCACCCTCCTACAGGTAATGATAATTTTCTAAGTAAAATTTTGTACTTGCTGAGTTATAGTGTACTCAAAAAGAGGACATTAAGGAGAGGTTTGATCATTAGACTTTTTTTAAGTGTATAGGGGTTGGGGACTAGTGGCTCACACCAGTAATCCTAGCTACTCAGGAGGCTCAGATCTGATGACTGCAGTTCAAAGCCAGGCCAAGCAGGAAAAGTAGTGAGACACTTATCTCCAATTAACCACCAGAAAACCAGAAGTGGTGCTGTGGCTCATGTGGTAGAATGCTAGCTTTGGACTGAAGAGCTCAGGGACTGTGCCCAGGCACAGAGTTCAAACCCCACGACTGGCAAAAAAAAAAAAAAAAGTATATAGTGCCAGACCTCTGCTGGTGGCTCACGTCTGTAATCTTAAATTACTCAGGGGGCTGAAATGGGAGGATTGCAGTTTTGTTTTGTTTTGGCCAGTCCTGGGGCTTGGACTCAGGGCCTGAGCACTGTCCCTGGCTTCTTCTTGCTCAAGATTAGCACTCTGCCACTTGAACCACAGCGCCACTTCTGGCCATTTTCTGTATATGTGGTGCTGGGGAATCGAACCTAGGGCCTCTTGTATACGAGGCAAGCACTCTAGCCACTAGGCCATATCCCCAGCCCTGGAGGATTGCAGTTTGAAGCCAGCCTAGGCAGGAAAGTCCATGGCACTTTTATCGCCAATTAGCCACCAGAAAATAGAAGAAACACTGTGGTTCAAGTGGTAGAGCACTAGCCTTGAGTGAAAAAGCTCAGGGAAAGCACCCAGGCCCTGATTTCAAGGGCTGGGAGCCAGTGACTCACCTATAATCCTAGCTCCTCAGGAGGCTGAAATCTGAGGATCATGATTCAAAGCCAGTCCAGGCAGGAAAGCCCTAGGTACTCTTATTTTCAATTAACTACTCAAAAATTAGGTGGAGGGGCTGGGAATATGGCCTAGTGGCAAGAGTGCTTGCCTCGTATACATGAAGCCCTGGGTTCGATTCCTCAGCACCACACATGTAGAAAATGGCCAGAAGTGGCGCTGTGGCTCAAGTGGCAGAGTGCTAGCCTTGAGCAAAAAGAAGCCAGGGACAGTGCTCAGGCCCAGAGTTCAAGGCCCAGGACTGGCCAAAAAAACCCCAAAAACAACAACAAAAATTAGGTGGAATTGGAGCTGTGGCATATGTGATTGAGTGCTATCTTTGAGAAAAAAAAATTCAGGGACAGCATCCATGCCCTCAGTTCACACACACACACACACACACACACACACACACACACACACACACACACACACAAATGTGTATAGGGCTGGGCACTGGTGCCTCTACTCTGTTTACAGGAGGCTGAGATCTGGTTTGGAGCCATCCCAGGCAGACAAATCTGAGGGACTGTTATCCCTCTAGCCATCAAAAGGTGGGAACTGAAGTTGTGACTTAAGTGGTGGAGCACCAGTTTTTAGCAAAGAAACTGAGCAAAAGTGTAAGGCTCTGAGTTCAAGCCCTGGTACTGGCAAACATGCACATACACACAAACATACTTATGTAGGGTAAAAATGTATGTTAATTAGCCAGATTTTCACAAGAATAGAGTCCAAAGAAATGAATAACACATGCTTTTATACTTTTTGTGTTTTGGGGGAACTGGGATCTGAACTCAGAGCCTTGTGCTTGCTAGGTAGGGATTCTACCACTATTTTTGTCACATCCCCAGCCCTTTTTTTCATTTTTATAGTCCAATGGTCTTTTTTTAAATTTTATTTTATTTTTTTTACATCTCTTAGGTCATGAATTCATAGGAAATAGGTTCCAGTAGCTCAGGTTCCTTTCCATTGGCTCCCAAAAAAGTGTGCTTCTCTGGGTGGAGCAGGCTGGTGCTTCAGTTCTTCAGTTGAAACCAGGTTCCTTTCTCTTTGGCTCCCTTCTTTGTCTGCTCATTTTCCTTCACTCATTTTGGGAAGCTAACTCAGCTCTTAGAGTGTTTAATATATATGCTCAATATGCACATCAATCTTGGCGAGGATCTTGCCCTTAACTTGCTTAACAACTTAAAAACAATGCCAACAGCATTCTGGGTAACATCGTACACCCCTCCAGTTTTGCCATGGCAACATTTGTAGGGCATTCCTTTTTGAACAGTCCCCATTCCCTTGATGCCTACAATATTATCCTTCTTGTAGATTCTCATGTATGTGGCCAAAGGAACAACTCTATGTTTCCTGAGGGGCCTAGAGAACAGGTATTGGGCACCTCTCTTCTTTCCCTTTGTGTTCATCACTTTGGCAAATTACTAGAAGATGGCAGTTCCACCCAAAATGCCCAGGCCTCTTTTATAATTAAAAAAATTATTGTTATTATACAGGTGATGTACAGAGGGGTTATAGTTATGTAAGTCAGGTAAAGAGTATATTTCATTTTGGACAATGTTATCCATTCCCTTGCATTTCGTGTGTGTGTGTGCGTGTGTGTGTGTGTGTGTGTGTGTGTGTACATTATTTATTTATTTATTTATTTATTTATTTATTACCAGTCTTGGAACTTGGACTTAGGGCCTGAGAAACTGTCCCTGGCTTCTTTTTGCTCAAGGCTAGCACTCTACCACTTGAGCCACAGTGCCACCTCTGGCTTTTTCTATATATGTGGTGCTGAGGAATCGAACCCAGGGCTTCATGTGTACAAGGCAAGTACTCTACCACTAGGCCATATTCCCAGCCCCTTTTATATTTTTAAGCCAAAGAACAGTAAACTGGATAGATGGATCTTTTGGACTAGTAAATTAAAGTGATGTTTCTAAAAGTTATTTTCAGGTACTAGGCACCAGTGGCATGCTGGGTGCCAGGGGCTCATGCCTGTAATCCTAGCTAGTCAGGAGGCTGAGATCCGGAGATGGCAGTTCAAAGCCATCTTGGGCAGGAAATCCATGAGACTCATATCTCCAATTAAGCACCAGGAAACTGGAAGTGGCTCTGTGTCTCAAGTGGTAGAGCACTATCCTTGAGCTAAAGAACTCAGGGACAGTGCCCAGGCCCAGAGTTCAAGCCTCCTTCCCCCCAAAAGAGGATATTTGCGGGGGGGGGGGGAGGGGGAAGGGGGAATAGTGGAAAATAAAGGTTTTTTGACAGTTTTTATTTACATTCACTGAGGCCCAGAGTATGAATCTTGGGTGATCCTAGCTCTGTGCCAAATTTGGTATGCGAAAGAAATATCCCTCCCCAAAGAATCTTTGTGGTTTTGCTGAATATAAGGTACAAAAGCTTTCCAATGTTACAGTTCTCAAGGGATTTAACTTGAAATACCCAATATACTACTTCAACACATTTTGAGATGGCCTTTCCTTCATGGCTTCAAGGTCAACATTGAAAGCTCCAGTCCAGAGGACTATGTGGACACCAAATAGAGAGACAACAAAGTTTATTGCCAGCTAACTAACAATGCTGTACCTTTCAGGCTAGACGTGACACAATGCATCGCTGGTCTTGTGAGGGGGGTAGCGTTATAGGGCGGGGGCTGGGTGAAAGGGCCAGATTTACTACTTGCCACAGTTGCAGTTAGATCTGGCTGAAGGCATTCCACTACTGCAGCTGGAGGCTATCAGATGCCTGGGTGAGAGTTAACAATTGCTCTCAGGTCTGGTCTGGTCTCATCACTTGATTTCCAGGAAAGGGCTCAGGACCTAAGATGGAGGTTGTTAAGTCAAAATGGAGGAGGATATGCTAATCAACATAACGAGCACAAATGAAATATATATTATATTTCTGTGTCTTTATGAAAAAAAATAAAGCCTAAAGTTTATGCCACTCATAGTTACATCTACATTTTTATTCCATATGGTGAAAAGGAAGTCCTTTAGTCTTCACTCCACTGTCTGGATTTCCTCCCAAAGACGACACCAGACCTGATTCCTAACATATTTTCCCAGAGATAGTCAACACATTTTTCTGATATAAGAAAGCAACACTTGCCAGGCACTGGTGGCTCACACCTATTGAAGAACCTGAGTAGCCGGTGCACCTCTATATTGTATCTCGGGCCTGACCCGGCCCTGAAGCTTCCTGGAATAACTGCAGAACATGTCAATGTGAAGAGCCTGAACAAAATGCAGTCTACAATAATGAAGGTCGCCAGAGAGACTTCATTTGACCAGAGGTCAGTTAAAGTTAGAATGCTTTAGCCATTGTAACACAAAGGAAATGTATTAAAGTGTGGCCAGGGTGTTTTGTGTTCCTGAAACATGGTTAATGTGTCCCTTCAAGTTAAGGATGACTTGAGTGACACCCTTGTGATCCAACCCAGATCACTTGTCTAAACCAATCATTTTGAACCCCATAAGCTAGCCAATCTCCTTCACCAGGCCCATTCCCACCATTGATTAGGCCAATCATTCTTTTTTTGTTTTGTTTTGTTTTTTGTTTTTTTGTTTGTTTGTTTTTGGCCAGTCCTAGGCCGTGAACTCAGGGCCTGAGCACTGTCCCTGGCTTCTTTTTTGCTCAAGGCTAGCACTCTGCCACTTGAGCCACAGCGCCACTTCTGGCCATTTTCTGTATATGTGGTGCTGAGGAATCGAACCCAGGGCCTCATGTATACGAGGCAAGCACTCTTGCCACTAGGCCATATCCCCAGCCCCAGGCCAATCATTCTTAAGAATTATTTTTATAACTTTCCCGCGATACGAAATGACTTGCTGTGGGGAGTTGCTATGCTGTTTTATGATTTTCATGCGGTGTTGCATGATTTGCTGTGTGATGATGTGACACATGGAATGTTCCCCAAAACCCTATAAAAACGCTGCTGAATGGAGGGTTGGGGCTCTCAATTCAGACCCGCTGTGTTAGTGAAGCTTGTGAGTCCAGGCTCGAGCTTGCAATAAAGACTCTCGTGTGATTACATTGGCTTTCGGCTCCTTGGTGGTCTTTGGGGACCCCAAAATCTGGGCATAACACTATAACCCTAGCTACTCAAGAGGCTGAGATCTGAAAATTGAAGTTTGAGGCCAGTCAGGGCAGAAAAGTCCCGGTGAGACTCATCTCCAATTAAGCACTCAAAACCCAGAAATGGCCCTATGGCTCAAAGTGCTAGAGCTCTAGTCTTGAGCAAAAGAGCTGAGGAATAGTGCCAGGCCCTGACTTCAAACCAATCCTACAACCAACAACAACAAAAAATTTAATAAAAATAATTTTAAAAGGAAAACAAAACTTGGCTGGGTGCTTGTGGCTTACACTTATAATCTTAGCTACTCAGGAGGCTGAGATCTGAGGATTCCAAGCCAGCCTGGACAGGAAAGTCCATGAGACTCATATCTAATTCCACCCCCACCTTTTTTTTTTTTTTTGGCTGGTCTTAGGGCTTGAACTCTGGGCCTGGGAGCTGTCCCTGAGCTCTTCAGCTCAAGGGTAGTAGTGCTCTACCACTTAAGCCACGGCAGCACTTCCAGTTTTCTGGTGGTTAATTGGAGATAAGTCTTATGGATTTTCCTGCCTGGGCTAGCTTTGAACTTCAATCCTTGGATCTCAGCCTCCTGGTAGCTAGAATTATAGGCAAGAGCCACCAGCATTGGGCTGAGCATAAAAATCTTTAAGGGGGTCTGGGGATATGGCCTAGTGGCAAGAGTGCTTGCCTCATATACATGAAACCCTGGGTTCGATTCCCCAGCACCACATATACAGAAAATGACCAGAAGTGGCACTGTGGCTCAAGTGGCAGAGTGCTAGCCCTGAGCAAAAAGAAGCCAGGGACAGTGCTCAGGCCCTGAGTCCAAGCTCCAGGACTGGCAAAAAGAAAAGAAAAGAAAAGAAAAGAAAAATGGCCTGGGGATATGGCCTAGTGGTGAAGTGCTTGCCTCCTATACATGAATCATATACATGAAGCCCTGGATTCAATTCCCCAGTACCACATATACAGAAAATGGCCAGAAGTGGCGCTGTGGCTCAAGTGACAGTGCTAGCCTTGAGTAAAAAGAAGCCAGGGACAGTGCTCAGGCCCTGAGTCCAAGCCCCAGGACTGGGGGGAAAAAATCTTTAAGGACAGTGCCCAAGCAGAGTTCAAACCCTAGGATCAGAAAAAAAGAAAAAGAAATAAAGCAAACCTTGGCTGGGTATGTAGCTGACTGTAGACTGCTTGATTAACATATGCAAAATATGGATTCCGTTTCCAGCAGGGATGGGTAGAGAGGAACAAAAATTCTGTACATTGGCTGGGAATATGGCTTAGTGGTAGAGTGCTTGCCTTGCATGTATGAAACCCTGGTTCGATTCCTTAGTACTACATAAGCAGAATAAAGGCAGAAGTGGTGCTGTGGCTCAAGTGGTAGAGTGCTAGCCTTGAGAAATAGAAGGTCAGGGACAGTGCCCAGGCCTTGAGTTTAAGCCCCAGGACTGGCAAGGAGAGAGAGAGAGAGAGAGAGAGAGAGAGAGAGAGAGAGAGAGAGAGAGAGAGAGAGAGAGAGACAGAGAGACAGAGAGAGAGAGAGAGAGAGAGACAGAGAGAGAGAGAGAGAGAGAGAGAGAGAGAGAGAGAGAGAGAGAGAGAGATGGCACAGGAAATTTCCACCCTATTCACAGAACTGAAAATACAGACTCAAAGATATTAGATATTTTAACTATGCTCCATACAGCTTGTAAATTGATCACATAGTTAAGTCTTCATTAAAGACTTCTTGCAACTGGACATTGGGTTCAAGGATAGGGCAGCACTCAAGTTCAAATAAATTAAACCTCAGTGTTGTTTCTGTAACTTGGAGTAGTTGTTAACTATCTTAAAGGGATAATTTTAGTTTAGGGGAAGCTTTCACACAATTTAAATCTAATATACACATATATGTATATATATATTTTTTATTTTATTTTTCCCCTAGTAATACTGGTTTTTGTTTGTTTGGGTTTTTTTGTTTGTTTGTTTGTTTTTGCCAGTCCTGGGCTTGGACTCAGGGCGTGAGCACTGTCCCTGGCTTCTTTTTGCTCAAGGCTAGCACTCTGCCACTTGAGCTACAGCGCCACTTCTGGCCATTTTCTATATATGTAGTGCTGGGGAATCGAACTCGGGGCTTCATGTATGTGAGGCAAGCACTCTTGCCACTAGACCATATTCCCAGCCCAGTAATACTGGGTTTTGAATTAAGGATTTCATGCTTACTAGGCAGGTACTATATCATTGAATTATGCCTCCAGCCCTAAATCTATTTAATAGGAGAAAAAAAATCTTAGTTTACAGGGTATCATATATACTCAACAAAATCTACCATTAGCTGAAGACAGCAGGAAGAGAAGAGTAAAAGTTGGCTTTCTAAAATATAGTGTTGGCCTGTTAGGCAGGCTGGATTTTCATTTTAAAGATTTCTTAAGCAACTCCATGTGTTACAATTAAATATTGCTTTGGTTTAATGTTTTACCCCGTTATGTTCTCCACCCTGAACTGAGCTCAGTGACTAATCAGATTGGCACCAGCTCTTATGTACCAGATGTGAATTTCACTTACTAGCTTGTTTTTGTGTCTTCTATAATTTGCAGTCTTGACAAAAACACACTGAAGAATTTCTTAAAATAAATGAGAATCAGCAACAATGTACTTGTCCTTTAATTCAGATTGGCCTGTCACGATGGCCTCTCCCAAGAGTCATCTAGATAGTGGTTAAGTTTCCTGCTGTTAGAGGGCCCTGCCCTGTGCTTACAGTGACTAAGGAGCTAGCTGCCCAGAACCGGAAGGCATGAGGTTCATGTGACAAGCCACTAGCCTTCACCAGTGCAAACAATGCAGGTGAAGGAGCTCACTCTCCTCCCTGTACATGTTGGGGGCGGGTGGGGGGTGGGGAGGCTTGAACTCAGGGTCAGAGTTCCCTTAGCTTTCTCCCTCAAGCTAGCACTCTACCATTTGAGCCACAGCTCCATTTTCAGCTTTTGGCCCAATAACTGGAGATAATTCAATATGTATTCTGGGTCTGTATTGGCAAGATGGATGATAGGGAATTTCCAAAAACTCTTAGAGATGAAACCCCTACCTCCAGGTGATAGGTGTGCCTGAATTCCTAGAGGCAGGGGCAGGAACTTGGACAGTTACCAGACTTGCCAGACCTGTACCATGAGACTGAACTCTCAAGCTTCCTGTGACCCTGTCCCTGATCATGACCCTACTTAGGCCCTACCACCACAGTCCTCATTTCCCACCATACCTGTCTCCTCACTCTCCTTAGGTCACCAAGGTGTCCCTTTTCAACTCTCCATTAAAGTTGATGTGACTACATGCATGACTCTGTTTCCTAACTGTATTGAAGGCTGCAAGTTTTCTGGGGACCTCTCGAAATGTGGCTTCTCTCTATCTCCTGATTAAAACCTGTATAACATCAAGAGTCTTATGGACTTTCCTGCCTGGCTGACTTCAAACTGCAATCCTCAAATCTCAGCCTCCTGAGGAGCTAGATTATAGGTACAAGTACCTGGCCCACATTTTTGTTGTGTTCTGGTCATGGGGCTTGAAATCAAGACCTGGCTACTGTCCCTTAGCTTTTGTGCTCAAGGCTAGCCCTCTACCAGAGCCACAGCCCTATTTCTGCCTTTTTGGTGGTTTATTACAGATACGAATCTCACAGACTTTCCTGCCTAGCTAGCTTTAAAGCATGATAAATACATAGGATTACAGGTGTGAGTCACCAGCACCTGGCTAACAGTATTTTTACTTTTGTTTTTGATTGATCATGAGGCTTAGACTCTGAGCCTGGGCACTGTCTCTGAGCCTTTTTTGCTCAAGGCTAGAGCTCTACCACTTTGACCCACAGTGCCATTTCTGGTTTTTTGGTGGTCAATTGTACATAAGAGTCTCTTGAACTTTCCTGAATTACAGGCATAAGTCACTAATGCCCAGCTTCTAACAGTATTTTTAATTTGAAATTTTTGAGCTTTTGGGAGCTTGTTAAAATGGTATTTCCTAGCCTCTGCAGGCTGCTGAACTCAGAATCCCTGGGAAGCTTGCCTAGCATACATGAAGCCCTGAATTTGATTCCTCAGTACCACATAAACAGAAAAAGCCAGAAGTGGGACTGTGGCCTTGAACACAGAGAGGCTCAGGGATAGTACCCAGGCCCAGAGTTCAAGTCCTAGGACTGGAAAAAAAAAAAAAAAAAAGCATGTTGAAAGACTTTTGCCATTAGGATCCCAGATTAACAAATATGTAAATAAATATGTGCTAGTTAAAAATAAAAAATACAGGGGCTGGGGATATGGCCTAGTGGCAAGAGTGCCTGCCTCATATACATGAGGCCCTGGGTTCGATTCCCCAGCACCACATGGCCAGAAGTGGCGCTGTGGCTCAGGTGGCAGAGTGCTAGCCTTGAGTGGGAAGAAGCCAGGGACAGTGCTCAGGCCCAGAGTCCAAGCCCCAGGACTGGCCAAAAAAAGAAAAATAAAAAATACAGGGCTGGGACTATGGCCTAGTGGTAAAGTGCTTGTCGCATATACATGAAGCCCTGGGTTGGATTCCTCAGCACCACATATACAGAAAAAGCCAGAAGTGGCGCTGTGGCTCAAGTGGTAGAGTGCTAGCCTTGAGCACAAAGAAGCCAGGGACAGTGCTCAGGCCCTGAGGTCAAGCCCCAGGACTGGGAGAAAAAAAAAAACATCTTGAAAAGCAGCAGACAGGCAGATTGAAGATCTGGGTTGAGAGGAGGAACTATGGGATCTACAAACATTGTTAGAATCCTGAGGATTAAAGTCTAGGCCTTGGACTTGGAGCACCCCACTTCTCAGCCACACCCCCATTCTCTCTGTGCCACACATCCTGCACAACCGTTTCCCATCTGGGACTGCAGATCTCCGTACTTTTATGTTGCATTTCCGTGATTTTTTTTTCCTTCCTCATACAGCTGTGGATGTTCTCTTTGACCTAATTTTGTCTGTGCATAAATATCCAGAGGCCTGCTGAGATTTTGTCTGGGCCTGCCTCACTGAAGGCCAGCGAGCCATTTGCACGGCAAGAATGGAAAAAATGTTTCTGTATTTCAGTGATTACTGACACAACACACTCTTTCCAAAATGAATCAATTCCTTCCAACAGGAATCCCTTTCACTAGTTGGGAAAATTTTTTGTGGCCAGTCTCTAGATTTACAAAGACGAT
Source organism: Perognathus longimembris pacificus (assembly GCF_023159225.1). NCBI lineage: Eukaryota > Metazoa > Chordata > Mammalia > Rodentia > Heteromyidae > Perognathus > Perognathus longimembris. Next base: position 119,292,001 of record NC_063161.1, on the reverse strand, counting down.
ATACATGTTCACAATTTCTTGCAGCTTCCATTTTCTAAGTAGATTTAGGTCACTGTTTTCCAAACGTGGTCTGAGGGCTGCCTACATTTGAAGCAACTAGATTACCTTATCATTACAGTCTCTAGGGGTCTCAGTAGTGTTGTTGTTGTTGTTTGCCATTTTTACAAAGATATTTTATCTCAGTAAAAAAATAAAAGACCAATTCTTTTAAAATAATATAAAAATCACAATATTTTAAGTTAAAGGTATGGATTAGAAATATATCCTCCAATACATCATTCAGTAGTTGCTAAAGCTCCCCCCCACCTTCCATTGGAATCTACTCAATCTGACGTTTAAAGAGCAAACTCTGGGGGCTGGGGATATGGCCTAGTGGCAAGAGTGCTTGCCTGGTATACATGAAACCCTGGGGTTGATTCTTCAGCACCACATATATAGAAAAGGCCAGGCTGGGGATATGGCCTAGTGGCAAGAGTGCTTGCCTCATATACATGAGGCCCTGGGTTCAATTCCCCAGCACCACATATACAGAAAATGGCCAGAAGTGGCGCTGTGGCTCAAGTGGCAGAGTGCTAGCCTTGAGCAAAAAGAAGCCAGGGACAGTGCTCAGGCCCTGAGTTCAAGCCCCAGGACTGGCAAAAAAAAAAAAAAAAAAAAAAAAGAAAGAAAGAAAGAAAGAAAAGAAAAGGCCAGAGGTGGCGCTGTGGCTCAAGTTGGCAGAGTGCTAGCCTTAAGCAAAAAGACACCAGGGACAGTGCTCAGGCCCTGAGTTCAAGCCCCAGGACTGGCACCAAAACAAACAAACAAAAAAACAACAACAAGCAAACACCCTGAATGATTAATACACACACACACACATACACACACTGGGATATGATAAATAAGGTAAGTCTCTAGCTATTCACACATTGAGGCCAAAGGAGGATATGCATAGGAGCAGATCACAAAGGCTCAATTGGCTATGTGAATATGGCCATATAAATAATATTTTATGAAATGAACTCCAAGAAAAGGAAACAAGAGTTTTTAAGGTTCTGTTGTTGCTGTTTTCATTGTAATTTTCTTTTGTCTTGTTTGTTTGTGTTTGGGAGGGCAAAGGAGGCACAGAAAAGGTGGCATGAAGGGTGAACAAATATAACAGTGGTACTCAATAGATGCTATGTGGAAAATGAACTGTTCATCTTATGTTAAGATGACGGAAGGGAAAACTGGGAGAGAGTGAGGGAAGGGGAGACATGGTTCAAAAAGAATTGTACTCATTACCTGACTCCTATAACTGTACCCCTTGAATATCACCTCTACAATAAAAACAAAATAAAACAAAATCCCAGAAATACAGTAAAGCTGTTATTTACTATTTGACCATTAGATGTCACTCAATATCCAGAAAGTGGAAGACACCAGCCATGCAATGGCAGAGTTCATGCTTGGTCCTCCCGGAGAACCTAGTCCCACTGCCACTTCTGTGGTTTGCTCAGTCATGTACAGGGGCTTCTGTATCTTGCTGAGTGGAAATCCCCTCAAATATCCAGAAAATATATAATCTTTGATTGCCTGAATTTTACAGTTATATTTACTACAACTAGATACAAGGATCAATGTATGCCACAGAATTGCCACTAATCCTTTAGCACCTGGCTCATGTGCCACCTCTTTGGTGGAGCTTTTTCTGACCTCTCTTTCGAAACCAGAGCACTGTGGAAAACCTTTTTATTTATTTATTTATTTTTTGCCAGTCCTGGTCACTGTCCTCGAGCTTCTTCTGCTCAAGGCTACCACTCTTTACCACTTGAGCCACAGCACCACTTCTGGCTTTTTCTGTTTGGTGGTACGAAGGAATTGAACCCAGGGCTTCATGCATACTAGACAAACACTCTGCCACTAAGCCACATTCCCAGCCCTGTGGGAAACCTTTGGCACAGTATATTTGTCATGTATTTGTGCATAAACTTGCTTCCCCAAATTCTGGAACAGATTCCTAGTCTCCTTTGTAATAAAAGTAATGCAACTGGGAGACAGTGAGGGAAGAAATGTACTTCTTACCTGACTTACGTAGTTGTAACCACTCTGCACATCACCTTTATAATAGCAATTAAAAGCCAGGCACTGGTGGCTGACACCTGTAATACAACCTACTCAGGAGGCTGAGATCTAAGGATCTCAGTTCAAAGCCAGGCAGGAAAGTCTATGAGACTTTTATCTCCAATTAACCACCAGAAAACCGGAAGTGGCACTGTGGCTCAAGTGGTAGAGTGATAGCGTTGAGCAAAAGATGCTCAGGGGCAGTGCCCAGGCCCTGAGTTCAAGCCAAAAGACTGGGAGTGACCTAAATGCCAATCCACAGGAAACTGGACAATTCATACATATTGCAGAGAATTACTATACAGTGCTGAAAGAAATGGAATTTGTAGGTAGCAATATAATTTAGTTTTAAAAATATAGTTTTATTATTATTAAGGTGATGTACAGAAGGGTTTCCATTTCATAAGTCAGGTAATGAGTGCTTTTCAGTCAGGTAATGAATGACAATGTCACCTTCTATTTTATTTCCCCCAGTTAATTTGTATTTTGATAAAGAATATCACTTCATAGCCCCAGCTGGCTTCAGATTCTCCATCCTCCTGCCTCTACACCTGATTGCTAAGATTATAGGTGTGAACCATCACCTTTGGCTGGCACTTATAAAATATTACATGCAAAATATATTATCAGAAAACTACTAGATATAGAAAAGTGAGGGATGTCATAATATGCCATATCTGTTGAATACTCATTTAATCTTTATAAAAGCCATTAGTACAAAGCAATTATTGCTATTATTAGATGAGAGAACTGAGGTAGAGGAAAGTTAAATAAGGTATCAAAATCTGATAGCCAGTGATAGGAAGATTGATTTTGAAACCCAGGTAGCACTGACTTCTGGGTTTACATGAAGTAGTGTAGGGGATATAGATATATATCATATATGATATATGTCATATCATATACTCTAGAGATCTAGGTGTCTAACAGCTTGGTAACATCCGCTAGGAAAAAACAACAACACAATACTGGAGATACACAAGCAAGCATGGGTCACTTCCATGGGGCAGGCTGAAGATCCAATTAGAAGGTGGTTAGTTACTACTCATGCTGGTTTTACCACTATTGCATCAGCGGGTACATCCACAGGGCCTGCTGAGAGTGCAGCAAGAGAGTGTGGGTAGCCAAGTACGACCATTGGTGACGTCTCTCCCAGCAGCTGGAAAAATACATTATGAATGATAGCCATTAGGAAAGAAGCTTCCAGTTCATTCTCAGGTTGACCTTTTCCATGCCCTACAACCAGAGCATGTGGTATCTTTAGCACTAGGGAGTTATTGTCCAGGTCTGGGGTGCCATCACAGCAGTGGCAGCAGCCTGTATGATGATGAAGGTGGGAGGATGAGGGGTCTTGACCTAGCCAACACTCAAAAGGGAGGCAGCCCACCTTCAGCACTGTTTTGTTTGTTTCTGTTAGTCATGGGGCAGGGCCTAGGTGCTGTCCCTGAACTTTTCTGCACAAGGCTAGCCCTCTACCACTTTGTGCCACAGCCCACCTCTAGTTTTCTGGTGGCTAATTGGAGATAAGAGTCTCATGGACTTCCCTGCCTGGGCTGGCTATGAACCATGATCTCCAGATTTCAGTCTCATGAGTAGCTAGGATTATAGGCATGAGCCATTGGCACCTGACTACACTTAAGTTTTTGTTTTGGCTTTTGGCAGCACTCTGGTTTTTTTTTTTTCACCTACACATGGCACCTTTATTTAAACTCTTTAGTTGTTTTAAATATGTGTACCACATTTGTAGTCAATGTGTGTGTGTGTGTGTGTGTGTGTGTGTGTGTGTGTGTGTGTGTGTGTGTGAATTCTGGGGCTTGAACTCAAGGCCTGGGTGCTGTGCTCAAGGCTAGCACTTTTTTGAGTAGCTTTTTCTCTGGTTTTCTGGTGGCTAGTTGGAGATAAGAGTATCACATACTTTCCTGCCTGGGCTGGCTTTGAACCAGGATCCTCAGCTCTCAGCCTCCTGAGTAGCTAGAATTACAGGTGTGAGCCACCAGTACCCAGATTGTAGCCAATTTCTTTATACCCTCCTGAATATCTACACTGTTTAATACTAATTACCCTATATGAGGCAGGCAGTCTTTCCTCACCCAGCCCTGTGATATTATCTTTACTACTGGCACCCTCTGATAAAACTCTCCAGTTGTGGTATGTAGGGGTGCCCCAGAAGCACATCCACCTCTAGTACATTTTCTTGTAGTGAGGAGATGGAATCAGAATACTCCCAGGAGAAAGTTATTCATCTCTAGGATAGTCTAGTCTTCTTCATTTGCATTGTCTTATCTCCATACCCACCTGCAGACGCCTTCCACTCAAAGTTTTCAGAAGATCACCCTGAGTCAGGATGCATTTGATTCTTGTGTTCCCCTGTAAGGTGAGACCTGTGGTTGATCTGTATGCCACTTTGGCTATCCTGTGGGGGAGGGGGGAAGCTGTGAGTCCTCTGCTCTTGAGCAAGCATGAGGCTGAGAGTTCAAATTCCAACATTGCCCAAACGACCAACAAATAGTTTTCCAACAATATACACTTCAGTTTTTCAGTTTCAGCTTATGAAACGAAGTATTATAAATGGAATGTAAACAGCTTTTACTTTTCTCAGTCATAATTTTCTGGATTATTTTGTTTTGCTTATGTAACTGCTGCCAACTTTAAAAGGAAGGCATAGCCAGGCACCAGTGGCTCATGCCTGTAATATTAGCTACTAAGGAGGCTGAAGATCACAGTTCAAAACTAGCCAGGCAGGAAAATGCATGAGACCCATCTCCGATTAACCACCAAAAAACCAGAAGTAGAACTGTGGCTCAATTGGCAGAGTTCTAGCCTTGGGTGAAAAACACTTAGCTAGTGCCCAGGCAGGTCCTGAGTTCAAGCCCCAGGAATGACAGTTACTTCCTCAAATTAAAATATACTCACTCTCTGTACTTACTGAAAATTATGCTACTATATAAATTGTTCTAATAGGTATACAGACTATAGACAAAACATATGGCTTTCAGGCTATTCAGGTGCTCCTGCTAGGATGAATACAAGCAACAGTTGGAAGACTGATCAGAAATGGAATGTTGTTGTCAATCCAAATTGTCAGTTCAAAACCTCTTAAGGTTTTTTTTCTTTCTTTTTTTTTTTTTTTTTGCTTTCTTAATATTCAAGACATGATCCCTTTCTGGCCTTTCTCTCCTTTCTTCTCCATTTTTACAGTGCTGCATTATCCTTCAACAGCTCTTTTCTACATTTCTAAATATAATAATGCATACATCTGGGAGCAAGTGAAGGGAGTCTCTTTTTACCCTCAGTGAATCTGAGTCCAAAACAGACATATATCATCTGACACAGAACCAAAAAAATGTTACCAGAAAGTCAGCACAGTTAGCAACTGTCTGATTTAGTAACTTCATTCTGATTTAAGGCAAGTCTGACACAGTTGAAAGTTTTCATTATTAGTTGTTATCCCTGGAGATTCTTCCAAAAAACAAAATGTTCATAGACTTTTGTGATAAATCAGGACAGAACACAGAAGTCAAATGGTAACTGTAGAACAAATGGAAACCTTAGCATAATCTTCACAGGGTAAATAAAAAGAACTGAGAGTTCTCTTTCCTTTCACTTGCTGTTTTGTTCTTAGGTCTCCTTATCTCCTACTTACTGGTTTCTTTCTACATTGTTCTTTAACCCAAACTATATTTGTGGTAGAATGGAATAAATTAAGATCACCTGTTCACACACAGCTAAACTGTAAGGTTCTTATTTTGCTGTATGTCTTACGCAGACTCTACTACTGATTGGACATTTTTCCTTGGTATTTTTCTTTTCTTTAATTTTGTTTAAAGTTGTTATTATAAAGATGATATACAGAAGGGTTACAGTTTTTCTTTTCTGTTTTTTAAGTTCAAGGTTTCTGAGGTTTGAACCCAGGGCCTTGTACTTTCTAAGCAGGTGCTCTAATGACTTGAGCCACAAGCTCAGCCCTGTTTAAATTAAAAAAAAATACAGGGCTGGGGATATGGCCTAGTGGCAAGATTGCTTGCCTTGTATACATGAAGCCCTCAGTTCGATTCCCCAGCACCACATATACAGAAAATGGCCAGAAGTGGCGCTGCGGCTCAAGTGGCAGAGTGCTAGCCTTGAGCAAAAAGAAGCCAGGGACAGTGCTCAGGCCCTGAGTCCAAGGCCCAGGACTGGCAAAAAATAAAAATAAAAAATAAAATATTACAATTGTATTATCTTTAAGTAGTTGTGCAAAAGAGTTTCAATTCAATGTGTCAATTCTGCTCAAGGGCATTGCTTGCCCCAGTGCCTAGACTTTTTACATTTATAGCAATCTCTGATGGGTAGCCTAAACTAGTCTTGCCTCTTATTTAGTCTCTGATTTCATCTCTCATTTCCTGCCTTTTGTCTTTCCTCCTCTTTTACCTTGGCTGGTAAAAATGAAGGAGACCCTTATCTCCAATTAACTACCAGAAAACTAGAAGTGGCACTGTGGCTCAAAGTGGTAGAGCACTAGCCTTGAATGGAAAAAGCTCAGGGACAGCACCCAGGCCCTGAGTTGAAGCCCCATGACCAACCAGAAAAAGAATGAGGGGGCTGGGGATATAGCCTAGTGGCAAGAGTGCCTGCCTCGGATACACGAGGCCCTAGGTTCGATTCCCCAGCACCACATATACAGAAAACGGCCAGAAGCGGCGCTGTGGCTCAAGTGGCAGAGTGCTAGCCTCGAGCGGGAAGAAGCCAGGGACAGTGCTCAGGCCCTGAGTCCAAGGCCCAGGACTGGCCAAAAAAAAAAAAAAAGAAAAAAAGAAAGAAAAAGAATGAGGAGGAGGAAGAAGAGGAGGAGGAGGAGGAACAAGAAGAACAAGAAGGAGGAGGAGGAGGAGGAAGAGGAAAGAAAGAAAGAAAGAAAGAAGGAAAGAGAGAAAGAAAGAAAGAAAGAAGGAAAGAAAGAAAGAAGGAAAGAGAGAAAGAAAGAAAGAAAGAAGGAAAGAAAGAAGGAAAGAAGACGACTACTTCCCAGTAAATTACTATGAGAGGTTTGGAGGCACAGTGATAGCACTGGGGGACTATTCCTAACGTCTAGGGCCAACTAACCAATAAAATGGGTCTCAGTATAATAAGTATTTCTGGAGCAGTAGGGTATTTTCTATCACCATGGTTATAATCACTTCTTGGAGTAGATATATGAACAAGGCAATCTGATGTTCTATAGGCGAGGCATGGTAGGAAAGGGCACTTCTAGATGAATATTTGTCCCAGAGTTTGGGAAGGCACTACTTTAGTTGACTGGGCCCAAGGTAATAATGTATCCAGGGTGAAAGCTCAGGAACTGGCAGGAGATATAAGGATAATTTATATTTTTCCAGGGAGCACTGATGTTATAAGTTTGGCTTGTCCCTCAGAGCCATACGGACCTGTACATATGACATCTCAGACCAGGTGCTCTGCCGAAAAGATGTACTTGCAAAATAATATTGTTATTTGAACATCCATTCTCAAGTCAAATTTCCTTTCTCTATTTTATACTGGAGCCAGACTGCATTACAGAAATAGACCAGAACCGTCCCCTTGAAGGGGGCCATGGATAGTTGCTTCTAATATTTGAGTGCATTCCAGAAGGGAGTCAGTTGGGATAAACTAAGTATCTCCAATTTCTGTAAGAGACAAAAGAGAGAGAGAGCGCGAATCTGGGTTAAGGAAATTCATTCCTTTTGGAGGAACACAAGAGACCAAGGGAGGTTGTCTGGTGTCTTGAAGCATTCACCTAGCCTCTTTGGGCTAAAGAGAGGACAAAACTCCTAAACAGGCATGCTCCCCCAACCCACCCCATCATCCCAGGGATCTCTGGTCCTAGGCCAGCTGATTTGGGGTCTGGAATTTCCTTGAGTTTCTCCAAAGCCCGTCATGAATGAAAGATCCTAAGATGAAGTTTCCTAGATTTTTCATCTTTTCTTAGCCACAATCTCCTAAGGACCTACTCTTCCTGCTGGAGACTCCCATCTGCCAATTGAAAACATGCCAATGTTACTAGAGAAGGAGCTCCAGTCTTGAGTGCTCTGCCTCTTGCCTCTCAACCGACCTGACATTTACAGGCAATTCAAGTCAACGTAACTGGGGTGAGGCCACATTTTCATATGTGATGGCCAAGTTCATGGGTTACTTGAGACAAGCTCATGGAAGGAAATCATTTCTCTCTGATCTAAGCGTAAACCAAAGCATGGTTGGAACAAACGATTCAAGTGTTCAATGCAAATCAGGCATTGCCCTGAAATGCTAACAGCTGCATGATAATAATAATCACATAAATTTTCCCCTACTACCATGGAAACAGAGTAGACAAACTCACTGAGGCAAGACAAAAAAAAAAAAAAGATTGAGATCTATGGAAAAGAATTAAAGCAGTTAGGAACCAGGCACCAAGGGCTCACACCTGTAATCCTAGCTACTCAGGAGCCTGAGATCTGAGGATCGAGGTCTAAAGCCAGCTTGGGCAGGAAAGTCCACAAGACTCTTATCTCCAGTTAACCACCAGAAAACCAGAAGTGGAGCTATGGCTCAAATTCGTAGAGTGCTAGCCTTGAGAAAAAAGTTCAGGGACGGGCTGGGGATATAGCCTAGTGGCAAGAGTGCCTGCCTCGGATACACGAGGCCCTAGGTTCGATTCCCCAGCACCACATATACAGAAAATGGCCAGAAGCGGCGCTGTGGCTCAAGTGGCAGAGTGCTAGCCTTGAGCGGGAAGAAGCCAGGGACAGTGCTCAGGCCCTGAGTCCAAGGCCCAGGACTGGCCAAAAAAAAAAAAAAAAAAAGTTCAGGGACAGTGCAGGGGCCCAGAGTTCAAGCCTTGTGACTGACCAAAAAAATAAATAAAATTAAAAAAAGGAGGAAGAGGAGGGGGAGGAGGAGGAGGGGAAGGGGGAGGAGGAGGAGGAGGAGGGGGAGGAGGAGGAGGAGGAGGGGGAGGAGGAGGAGGAGGAGGAGAAGAAGAAGTTAGGAAACAGATGAGATTGAAATCCAAAAGCAGAAACTGTATGCAGAGGGTGCTCACAGTATCTCTACATCATTGGGACAGGATGATGTGCAATTTTTTTTCTCTCCAGTGCTGGTGATGAAACCCAAAGCCTCTCAGAGGCTAGCCATGTGCTTTATTCACTGACCGACATCCCCAGCCTGACATGATTCTCCGATGGCTCTAAAGGCTGATTGCACACCCGCACCTTGAGCAATACAGTATCTTGTCCATTGTGTGTGACACTTAGCACAGGTCATTTTTGTCTTGCACAACCTTTTAATGTGCATGGGACTAGCTTTGCCCCAGATCTTAGTCATTTCCTGTTAACACTGCATATCCAACTCATGATGGGGAAAAGTTTACTGATCTTAGGATAAAATAACTCAGCTGCTCTGTCAAGTTCTGAACTTTGCTCTAGTTGCAATGGTAAATAAATACTCCTCTGTGAACTTTCACCTAGAAATCTGATCCCCTGAAATTAATATGACTGCAGGCAGCCGAAAAATATTTTAATACTTTAAAGATACTTGGGATGTCTGAATATTTCTTAAACATTATTAGCAAAAAATGCTAAATGTGAAAAAAACATTACTAGCACATAAATTGACAGGTAAAACTTCTCTTGGCTATCTCAGCCAGAGAAATCAGCACTGGTCTTACTAGTTAATACTTTTTGGAGCCCTTACCACATACCTTTTAGATAATGCTCTGAAAAGATGGGTTCTATTTTTATTACTATCTCAAGTTATAAGTGAGGAAACTGAGCTATTATGTATTTAAATAAGTTGGTTAAGGTTATAGATGAAAGCATAGGTATCGGCCATCCCAGAGGACCATGCGGAGATAATCACAGGCAGGAGAAGAAGGTTCATAAGGAGGTTTATTAGTGGGGCCATGGTTCCCACGGGAGAGGGAGCTACATGGTGTCTGCACCTTATCCAGGTGGCAGCTTCTCTCTCTGGGGGTCTTTATACCTTCAAGCAACTAAGGTGGGAGGTGCTCTGCCTGCCCCTCAGGTATCATCAGCCAAGGGCGGAGTCACATTGCCAAAGGGCAGAGCTTATGGGGGGGGGGGCATCTATAAGCTTACAGTGAGTAGGAGTGGCTCATTAGTGGATCATGGGTGGATCTGGGGGCTAGTGGGAGGAGCTGAGGACCTGAGGCTAGGGAAATGCTAACAATAGACATACTACATAGGGAAACAAGGGTTCATACACCCTGCACTCTAGTGTAGTTAGTCACTATGCCACATATTATAATTGCTAGCATTGAAAACCCTCAATCTGCCTTAGGGCAACTGCTCTTTTCCCATGTGACCTAAACAGCCTTTCTTTGTCTTTCTGTCCTGCCCATGACCACCCCTACCCTTACCATCTTAGCCCAAAATGGATCCATGTTCCAGATGTCATAATTCTCTAATGATGAGATGATAATATCATTGGTTGCTCCATGATAGTGTAGGATATTTCAGTGACTGCCACAGACCTCAGATGCAGGCCCAACAAGTTGGTGAGGGGAGTCACAACCGGCCTTGGGATTGCTTTGTGTTCTCAGATAATCGCTTTGTACTGAACACTTGTTTTCTCATCCCTGGCTTCCTAGAGAGTTCTGGTTTGCTTCAGGGTTTCCATAGGAACCAGAGAAACCTAGTTCTTCTTTTCAAGGTCGCTTTCTTTCTGAAATCTTTCTTAAATCCTCCATCTTCCACATTGCTGTCAGAGACCATGTTATCCCTCTTCTAATAACCTTCTGAACAAAATTTAAACTGGGTTCATCACAGACTTGAGGATTTGGCATTTGTGCCTGCTACTTCCTTGTATTTACACTTCATTTCACTGGCCCATTGTCTCCCTATGGCCGCAAACTTGCCATTGTCCTGTCTCAGTGCTGAGTGCTGGGATTACAGACATGTGTCACCACAACACACTCACACTCTTCCTTAAAATTTTCTCTTCCTTCTGGGTCCTGGTGGCTCACCACTGTAATCCTAGCTACTCAGGAGGCTGAGATCTGAGTATCACAGTTTAAAGCCAGCAGGGGCAGGAAGGTCCTTGAGACTCTTATCTCCAATTAATCACAGAAAAAGCTGGAAATGCAGCTATGGCTCAAGGTAGAATGCTAGCCTGGAGTAAAAGGAGCTCTGGGACAGCACCTAGGCCCAGAGGTCAAGCCCCAGGACCGGCAAAAAAAAAAAAAAAAAAAAAAAGAGTGTGTGTGTGTGTGTGTGTGTGTGTGTGTGTGTGTGTGTGTGTATTTATCCTTGCCCTCTCCTCCTTCTCTTCCCTGGTGACACTGGAGTTTGAACTCAGGGCTCATAGCTGGTGATCTACCACTTGAGCCACACTTCAAGTAGGCTTTTTTCCCCCAATTTTTTTTCCTGGTTAATTGGAGATAAGAGTTTTAGGGTTTTTCTCCCTGGATGGTCTTCATACCAGAATCCTCAGATCTCAGCCTCTTGAGTAACTAGAATTATCTGAATGAGTCACCATCTCCCATAGTTTCTCTCTTTCTCCCTTCACTCCTCCTTCTCCTCTTCTTTCTTTTTCTCTTCCACTACTGAGGATCAAACCTAGGGCCTAGAGTTGGTTAGGCAACACTCATGTCTTGTGCTACACTCCCAGCCATCTCCTTTTTTTCTAGACACTCACCCTTGATTTGTAGCCATATCACATCACTCCTGGCTTCCATAATTACTTGTAAGGTAATTTGGGGCTTGCAAAAGAATCTTCTGCACTGAGCTTTTTATGCATACAAAGAATATGAGAATCATGTACAAATGATATCTTAAGTAGCAGTGTTGTGCCAAGTTGCAAGACCACCCCCAAGAAGACCACCGAGATTCAGACACTCCGAAATGCAAAAGCAAGGCAAGGTTTTATTTAACGAGCTGCCAACTCGGGCCTCGTCCTACCCACCGACACAGCGGAGGTTAGGAGGAAGCCCCGAGCTATGATTACACAGGGCTTATAAAGGCAAAGAACAAGGTTACAACAATCAGCTGTGCAAGCAAGATTAGAACTCGAGACAAAAGTGTTAACCAAGTCAGACACTGGTGGCTCACACCTACAGTCCTAGCTACTCAGGAGACTGAGATCTGAGGATTGAGGTTCAAAGCCAGCCAAGGAGACAAATCCAAGAGACTCCATCTCTAATTAACCAGCCAAAAGCCAGAAATGCAGGTGTGGCTCAAGTAGTAGAGTACCAGCTTTGAGTGGAAAAAGCCAAGCAAGAGCAAAAGACTGAAGTTCAGCTCCAGTAGTTATAGTAGGTATGTGGGTACACGCACACTTGAAAGCACATACACACACACACACACACACACACAGCTAAACAAATCATATTTTTATATTGTGGACCTTTGGGTCTTTATGCAAGATTACTACAATCTGTCATTATAGCTTAGGAGAGCCACAGACTGTGATCAACGGAGAGTGGCTGTGTTCCAATAGGATTTTCTTTGCAAAAACAGGCAGCAGGCAGAAGTTGGTTGTGGTTTGCCAATCTCTGCTAATTATGGCTTTTCAAACAAAGAGCCATTAGGGTCAAAAAAGGGAATGAGAGGGAGAAAAAAAAAACACGGATATTTTCCAAACAGAGTTTAAAGTTTACCTTTAATCCATTTTGTTTACATAGTCAGCAGGCTAATTTACACAAGGTTTGATAGGCAAAAAGTTTGAAAGCTGCTTGTTTATATATTTTCTGATGTGTATTCTAGATATGACTATGTCACATCCCTTATTCTCCTCTCTGTTCTTTGATCCACTTTCTTTGCTAAGTGGTAACTGTAATAGGGAGGTCAGATCTGGCCAGTGCCATCATTAACTGTGGAGGGGCATCAGATTGACTCCAGATCAGATTAGAGCAGAAGCCAACTCCATCTTCACTAAGATCTCCCCCACCCTATCCAGGAAAGTTCCCCTTTGCTGTGATAAGATTGTGTAAACTTCTTGACCACCTGAAGCACGGAAGTTTCCAGGAACGGTCAAGGTTAAACCAGTGCCCTCCCATGAGTAGGCGTCATGTGAGCCCCGCCAAATCCATGCGCCAATTCTAACTAGAATGATAGGTTGGTTCAAACAGATACTATGAGACAGACTGTAACTCCATTGGCCACCTGCGTGTGACCTGGCATGCTCTGTAAGTGTAGTAACCTCATTGGCCACCTGTGTGTGGCAGGCTTGACCATGTGGTGTTTGCCTTTATAACCCGACCGTGAGTATGGCCCGGGGCACGTGGTCCCAGCACCTGAGTCTGGGATGCGGCCCTGGCCGGGCCAGCCTGCTTTTTACGGTTGCAGTTCCAGCTCCCGAGTCTGGGCCGTGACCCTGGCCGGTCAGTATACTTTTTACATTCTCAATAAATCCATCTTTTTACTTGAGACTGTCTCTGAGTGGTGGACTCTTGGAGGGATGGAGGATTCCCCCACCCTTGGACCCCATTACATTATGGTCCCTTCCCTTGGGGGGGTCCCCATTACAGTAACCTATCTGCCCAGTTCTGATGATAACTTCTCAACTTCCCAGGATTCCTCCTGAGCCATTTCCCAATCTACCTCAATCTCTTACCTCCCTACAAGCAAATATTTTTAATTTTGTAGGCTATAGGAAGAGTTGTAATATACCTTGTAAACCAGCATACGGAGATTTATGTATAAGACTTCCCAAAAATGTCTTTCCTGCCTTTCTGCCTGTTCTCTGCAGACCCAAATACTTTTACCCCATGCTTCCATTTAGTAGTATCTTCAGATGCTACTGGAATGGATGGTAAAATAGAAGCCCTTAATTTGCCTTGCTGGATTGAACCTATTGGCTTAGGTACACCTCCAGCTGCTAGTCAGGATTTCAATGCATCCATGTCTCAGTTCCTTTGTTAGATTAATGCTCCAAAGAGCAAGAAGTACTTTTTTTTTCTGTCCTGGGACTTGAACTCTGGGCCTACATGCTGTCCCTGAGCTTCTTTTGCTCAAGGCTAGTGCTCTAACACTTGAGCCCCAGCACCACTTCCAGCTTTTATTGGAGTTAAGAGGCTCCCAGACTTTCCTACCTGGGGTAGCTTCAAATCGCGATCCTCAGATCTCAGCTCTTTGAGTAGCTACGATGACAGATGGGAACCACCAGTGCCCGGCCAGGAAGTACATTTTATTTGTAATATGGAGGTCAGATCTGGCCAGCGCCATCATTGGGTGTCAGATTGACTCCATCTCAGATTAGTTAAAGAGAGCAGAAGCTGACTCCATCCTCACTAAGATCTCCCTCACCCTATCCAGGGAAGTTCCCCTTCACTGTGATAAGATTGTGCAAACTGCTTGACCACCTGAGTAGTGGAGCATTCAAGGTTACACCTGTGCCCTCCCTCCCATGAGTAGGCATATCTGCCTGCATCATGTGAGCCCTGCCAAATCCGTGCACCAAGTCTAACTAAAATGATAGGGGATCTTGAGAGGAATTTTTGTAGTGGGAAGGGTGTCAGGTTTGGGGGAAGGATATGCACTTGTTTAATATCTATAGCTCTTTAGCTTTAGGTAACTATCTGACCATGTGACTCTCTCATGTACACATTAGTGTTGTGCCAAGTCGCAAGACCACCCCCAAGAAGACCACCGAGATTCAGACACTCCGAAATGCAAAAGCAAGGCAAGGCTTTATTTAACGAGCTGCCAACTCGGGCCTCGTCCTACCCACCGACACAGCGGAGGTTAGGAGGAAGCCCCGAGCTGTGATTACACAGGGCTTATAAAGGCAAAGAACAAGGTTACAACAATCAGCTGTGCAAGCAAGATTAGCACACAGGTACAAATCTGATTGGCTCAGGGTTCGATTCTAAAATGGGGTTCACGTGGTGGGGCCTGACTTCAAAGTCTGGCACCTCATTTCCCCCTTTTTCTTTTTGGTACCTTGGGAGCCAATCATGGCTCCATTCTGTCCATTTCAATGGCTTGCATGTCTAGGGGATGATATAGAGGTAAGGCATGGGCCAGTAGGGCCAAAAGTAGTAACCAAAGGGCCTGTCACCATTTCTTACAAGAATAGTCTCTGTACCTCTGTTTTGCATGTCTCTAGTTTATCCTGCCTCATCTTCCCAAAAACAACTCTGGTCCCTTGATTTTAAAGGGGGGCTGATGGGTGAAGATCATCCATCTTCTGTAACTTCTTCAGGCTGACTCAGGGGTGTAGACCTTACCTAGCCAGGAACCTATAACCTTAGTCTGGTGTGGAAGCAATGAACCCAAGTGGCTATGCCGTCTAGGGTCCCTTCCACGGTGGTTCTAAGGAGTTCAGTCTCCTGGGTAGGATTTCTTTCAGGATCTAATCTACTTCCCAATACACGCCTGGCCTATTCCCACAGAGGCGAGTTCCTTTAGTAATCTGTTGATTGGGGGCATTGGCAAGCTGACAGGTCTTGCAATTTTTAACAATATACCTTTGCAGGCCTTTAACAGATTTCAATAAGGACACAATCTCAGGTCTACAAGCTTTCAGATGTATGAGCTTAAAATTCTCACTGCCAGTCAGGGCTTTGAGTAAATGCGGGGGGTGAGATTTTAATCTATCCTCTCATTTGACAAACTTACCCTTACTAACCACTATCACAGATGACTGGCAAATTCCTGCCCAGTAGACAGACATGGGCACTGGAAAGGCATGCTTATGAACTATTCTTCTAGGACTTCCCGGCTTTAACTTTTGAAAGGCCAACAGTAGTGACTCTAGGATCTGACACCATCTCTGCCATCCAAGCAGTGGCTTACTGCCTCTGGATGCTCCATCACTTTTGTCCCAGGAGGAGTGACTTTCGACTTGGACTCAGGGCCTGAGTGCTGTCCCTCAGCTCTCCAGCTCAAGACTAGCACCGTACCACTTGTGAGCTCCACACCACTCCGTTCCCAGCACTCTGCTGGCTGATTAGAGACAAGTCTCTCACAGGGACCTTTCTTTGCCCGGGCTGGCTTCGAACTGCAGATTCAGATCAATGAGTGTTATAAGGGTCCACTTTACTCCAATTATAAGCAACAAGGTGGTCCACACAGAAGTAGTTTTTAAGCATGCTCTCTTACCTGGAACTTATTAAGGGTCAGTATTAGATCTTGACAAACTTGTAGGAATCACCTGTGCTTCTCTGTGGGCCTGCTGGAAACTTACAAAAAACCTACAAAGAAGCTGGAATGGCAATTAAACATTTTGGTAGCCATAATTCTCCTTTTCTCACTTTGCAATAATTATTTAGGACAATTTTACTTCCAAATTTCTTATCTAGAAATGTATTCTTGATTTCCAAAGCCTTTTTATGATTTTAGCATTCTCCAGCCTCATTTTCCAGAGCTTGATAGCCTTAGTAAAACATTTTTAGCATACCAAATAATTTTCTGCTTAAGAAGGCTGGGTGGGGGTCCCCCCAGAGTTCTTTCTGTGCACACTCACACTCTGATTGTGAACCATCGCCTGTACATCTTTCCAATGAGCTAGGCTTGACCCAAAAGAGACTGTTAGACTTACAAACAACACAGAGATGACAGTGCAGCATGGTGAGGTCACTCCCTGCCACCTGTGGGTGGCTTGGGCTGGCCCTACGTCCACCCTGTCGGCGGCTGCAGGTCAGGACTTGGACTTGGGGCTGATGCATCCGTGTCCTGGGCTGTCAGCGCCGGCGAGTTGACTGGGCAAGACCCTCTGGAGCAGAGGGCACAGCTGAAACATTTTCCTCAGAGTCCTCCTCTTGTAGAGTTAACTGGGGTGGGGAGTATGGAGCAGGAAACATTTCCTCCTCCGTGCTTCCTTCCTGGAGGACAGGTGAGTACAATTTCTTCTCTTCCTTCTTGGTTTCTCTCTTGTCTGGATGGCCCGAACGAGGGGTGTAGATTAGGTGTTGCAAAGTCCTGATCTTACCTATGTCAAAGCTCCCTCAATTCCCTCAAAGGTGGGCCATTCTGACTTGCACAGGGTGATCCACTTTTCCTTCTTAAGGGCCACACCTTGGTTCTGAGCTATCTCCTTAACCTCCCTCCAGTGAGCTAGGATCAAGTCTAGGGGGCTAGATGGAGGTCCTCAAGATAGAACGTTATCCATAGCTCTGACCAGATGTTCAGTCCAAAAGGCTACAAAAAACAAACAATTAATACAAAAGGAGGAAAACACACAGGCCTAAGAAAAGCTACGAGTTGGAGATCTCCCAAGCTGGCCCACAACCTCCTACAAGGGTGCAGAAGGAATGGACCCGAGTTGGCCCACAACCTCCTGCAAGGGTGCAGAAGGAGTGGACCTGAGTTGGCCCACAACCTCCTGCAAGGGTGCAGAAGGAGTGGACCCAAGTTGGCCCACAACCTCCTGCCAGATAAGCAGAAGGAGCAGACCCAAGTACAAGGTAGGCGGGTTGAGTCTTGTTTAGGAGGCCCTCCTGGTCAGTTCCGGCCAAAAACCAAACTGACTCGTGCCCTACAAGTATAAGCAAAAGCAAAACAGACAAACAGACAAATTACAGGACAAGACAAATGAACAGCGCTGTTTTCTTACCTTCGGAGTCTGGGATCTCGGGGTCTCTGGGGCTATCCCGGACGAGCCCCCAAATGTTGTGCCAAGTCGCAAGACCACCCCCAAGAAGACCACCGAGATTCAGACACTCCGAAATGCAAAAGCAAGGCAAGGCTTTATTTAACGAGCTGCCAACTCGGGCCTCGTCCTACCCACCGACACAGCGGAGGTTAGGAGGAAGCCCCGAGCTGTGATTACACAGGGCTTATAAAGGCAAAGAACAAGGTTACAACAATCAGCTGTGTAAGCAAGATTAGCACACAGGTACAAATCTGATTGGCTCAGGGTTCGATTCTAAAATGGGGTTCACGTGGTGGGGTCTGACTTCAAAGTCTGGCACCTCAATTAGGAACATAATTATCTTTTGAAATGCTCTGAATGTTAGCAATAATTACCCAGATACAAAGCAAGTGGAGTTATCTATTACAGGTTGGAAAGAGAGCAGATGAAGAGAACATGTCAATAGTTTCCTCTCTCTCTTTCCACCTAGGAGCAGCAAGTCACATTAGCCTCCTTCTCCCTCCCCCCCCCCCCATCATGGGGCTTGAACTTAGGGTGTGGGCACTGTCCTTGAGCTCTTCTGCTTAAGGCTAATGTTCTACCACTTTGAGCCATGTTTGAGCCATGGCGCCACTTCTAGTTTCCTGGTGGCTAATTGGAGATAAGAGTCTTAAGGGCTTTCCTGCCCAGGCTGGCTTTGAACTATGATCCTCAGATCTTAGCCTACTGAGTAGCTAGGATTACAGGATTACAGGCATGAGCTTGGCTTGGCCTCCTTTTTAATGGCTAAAGTGAGAGTGCGGTGGTCGGACACGTACATAGGAATCACCTGCAGATCTGTTTCCATGGAGATTTTCATAGAGTAGGTGGGGGGGGGCTTGAGGCTCTTTATGATGTCATGCTACTGGTCAGCAAGGATGATGCTAAGGCTGATGCTTGCTGACCCAGGGAACATGCTGGGAATGGCAAAGTCATTATTTGCATGGGCTGCTGAGATAAAGAAGGACAGGTGGCCTACAGAGTTGGCTGGCCTGCTTTTCTCACATGTCATAAAATGATCCTGCTCTCAGGAAGAATGAGGTCAGCTAAGGGAGGGTAAAGTCCATTAGTACTACGTGAAGTCTCAGAGCCAAAGTGCCAGGAAATTACATGTTAGAAAGACAAGTATGTTCTCTAGGGCTTATCTGTAGACTTCAGTGAGACACAAGAAGCACGTTGAAATCTTTCTTGGCGAGTTTTAATCTCTTTGGACCTTGGTGGAAATGCTAGAATAGACAAAAGGATTGAGAGGCAGACAGCATGTGAGGCTTTTGAAATCAACTACTAACATTTGAAATCAGCAGTAAAATGGGGATAATAACAAATATAGAAAATTATAAACTATAAAACATAAGGGCTAGGTATTTGAGTGTTCTTGGAACAATTCTGTTACTGCAGGGGGAAAGCCTTGTCCCACAAAATGCCCTCAGTAAGCAATCAGAATCAACTCAGATGTCAGCCTGTAAGAGCAGAATGGCAGTTCCTCACATCCTAATGAATCTTTTTCCCTTGGTTTTACTGAGGAAAGCACTACGTAACTTAGCTTTACTAGTTCTTAGTTGACTTAAAAATCACTCATTTTGGAAGTCATGCAGTTGGGCAATACATTATTAGCTTCCCCCTAGCTTTGTGGCAGAAAGCGTGTCTGCTGTGTAAGCCTGCATTACTTTTCAGAGACTTAAAAACTGCTTTTGCTGAAAACTTTGACTCTTCACATGGGCCTGAGGTGTCTAGTGGGTGACTAGAACATAACAAGATGTCTCAGCATTTCTTTCTTCATATTTTCTCTATCTCCTTTGTTGCATTAGCCTTTGGGTAGAATTCTCAGTTCTTCTGTTAGGACTGACCTGAAAACTGAAGTAACTAAATATAAATTTTAGTGTTAAAATTATAACAGCTTCTGAATCCTGGTGATGACTCCATGATAGAGGGATGCACCCCTACCCGTGAGACTAGCTTCCTGTAGTTTGACATTTAAAAATATAGGAAGTACTTGTTCCCCTCTGTACCTGGGTAGCAACCATGGTAATGGACAGTTGAAAAATGATCATAGTCATAGACTATAGAAATAGCCATAATAGTAGTAGAAATGCCACAGTAACTGTTAGGTTGGTTTATAAGTAAACCAACTTATGACTGAGTACTGGATTGTTTTAGCCCCCTCAAGCTTGCTGAGTGGTAATGGGAAAACATGGTTGCAATTGTTAAACTAAAGTTGGTACTAGGTCAGCCTGACTGCATATTCTGCTTCTGTAAATGGCTTGCTTAACCCATTTGTGACTTGCTCTACCCCCTGCATCAGTGCTACGTGACCACCTGTTGTCAATTCCTGATATCGAGGCCAGTTCCCTATATCAAAGCCAAAATAGATAACTGAAAGGGTAGATAGCCAATAGAAATAGGACAAGACTTACTTGCTAAATGCCATCCAATCAAGTATCTGCCAAGTTGGAAATACCCTGCCCCTGTTGTAATCACAATAAAAACCCTGCCTATCTGAGGATCGGGACTCTCAATCCAGATCCGCTGCGTTGGTGATGGTTGGGAGTCCAGGCTCGAGCTTGCAATAAAGACTCTCGTGTGTTTGCATCGGTATCGGCTCCTGGTGGTCTTTGGGGACCAGAAATCTAGGCATAACACTTCTTATTATTTTTATTAATTATTATTAATTATTGAGAAATGTTTTATCCCAAACTATAACATGGGGTTAACTTAATCTAGACTTTTCTAGTATCCTGCTTTCTCCCATCAAGGCTAAGGGCACCTATCAGCCACCATAATCCCAAATATCAGGCCATGTAAGGAGTGGAAAGGGAGGCTCCCAAGTTCCTGGAAAATCAACATTTTCCCAGAATTCATGAGTATCCTGCCCCTTATTAGTCTACCTCTCCCCCTCCATATTTCAATCCTATACCTGTTACATTTCAACTTCTACGTGTTTCTGAAATTAGAGAAATAGAGAAATTGTAAGTCAATAGATATATCTGAATAACAGCCTAATCTGTGCAGTAGTCATTTGCAGTGGGACATTTCTCTTAGCAGTTCATTTTTTTCCCCTAAGATTTACAACAGTTTTTTTTTGGCCAGGTCTGGGGCTTGTACTCAGGCCTGGGTGCTGTCCCTGAGCCTCAAGGATAGCACTCTACCACTTGAGCCACAGCGCCACTTCCAGCTTTTTCTGAGACGTTTATTGGAGATAAGAGTCTTATGGACTTTGCTGTATGAGATGGCTTCAAAGCATGATCCTCAGATCTCAGGCTCTTGAGTAGCTAGGATTACAGGCATGAGCCACTGATGCCCGTCTTGATTTATAACTTTTTATTCAGCACTAGGGATTGAGCCTATGACCTCTTGGATATGAGGCAAGTGCTCTATCACCAAGTGATTATCTCCAGCTCCCCTTCCCTTTTAGAGACAGAATCTTGCTGTTTAGTTCAGACTGGTCTTAACTCACAATTCTGTTGCATTTGCTTCCCAAAGGCTAGAATTATAGACATGCACTACCATGCCTGCCTCCATCCTTTGAGATGAGGATCTCACTGTATTGCTCAGGCTTGTCTCAAACCCCTGAACTAAGTCGTTCTCCCACTTTAGCTTCCCAAATAGCTGGTACTACAGACACAGGTCCTATACTATTCTAGAAATTATTATTATTGTTGATGATGATGCTATTTTTGTTTGGCTACTGGGTCTTGATAACTTTCTGCATGACCTGGCTTTTAATCATGATCCTTCCTATCTCTACCACCTAAGTATTAGTTGGATTAAAGGCATGAGCCATGGTGCTTAGAATATATATATATATATATATATATATATGTGAGAGCATATATAAGAAATAATAGCATTAATGGTCTCCAGAGAATAAGGCTACAAGGATAAGAATGATGGAAAAAGCTGGGAATGTGGCTTAGTGGTAGAGTGCTTGATTAGTATGCTTGAAGCCCTGAATTTGATTCCTCAATACCATATAAACAGAAACACTGTAAACAGAAAAATCTGGAAGTTGATCTGTTGCTCAAGTGGTAGAATACTAGCCTCAGCAAAAGAAGCTCAGGGACAGTGCCCAGGCCCTGAGTTCAAGCCCCAGGACTGTCAATTAAAAAAAAAAGAATGATGGAAGAATTTTCACTGTGATCCTTCCTTCCTTCCTTCCTTCCTTCCTTCCTTCCTTCCTTCCTTCCTTCCTTCCTTCCTTCCTTCCTTCCTTCCTTAGTGCTGGGTTTTGGACCTGAGGGCACATGTGTGTTAAACACATAGTTTTCCACTGAGCCACATCCTCAGCCCAACACCCCTCTTTTGTGTCTTGAATCATAAATATATGTGTCTTGGTCATAAATATATCTTACCTATTCAAAAGTAAATAAAAATTTAAAAACAGCTGTGAAGTCTGATAGTCTGCTTGTCTCCCAGGTAATGTAATATCAGAGTTTGCTGTACTTGGCTCTTAGTGACCAGAGAAGTCAATGCCCTGCTCCATGAAGTGGATCATTGTGCAGCTGGACCACCTTATTTTCATCTGGCTTGGCTGAGTCTATTTGAGGTCATTTGGAGCTAGGAGCCAAAGACCACAGTTTTCCATTCTTGCTCTCCAGATAGGTCTGGGATCAAGATATAACTAGGCTGGGTCACTCAGAAGAATGAGGGGTTTAGGGATAGACTGAAGGGCGATGAGTCCCTCCTGCTACAGCTTTGCATTAAATAAGTTAGACAGAAAATGACAAGTTCTACCTTGGGACTGAGGCATAAACCTGTGTAAATAATACTTATATGTTCTGTACTTAACAGTTTTCCCAAGTGTTCATAAACACCACTTTTTTTTGAGCCACATAACTTCCCTGGGAGCTAAGTGAGCAAGGAATTGTATCCTGTTTTACTGAAGAGGAAACTTAAGTGTAATGATTATAAGATATGCCTCTTAAATATCCTTTTCAGCTGCAGAGAGCAAATGACTGAGGGCCTGTGGTGCATTCTGCAATCCATCAATGCCTCTGGGCTGCAGCTATGCTACCTTGAGCTGCTCCCAGCCACTGACAGATCTGTAACCACTGACAGGGATATTAAAGCAGCCTGTCTTTGCCGTTATAAGACCTATGGCTCAAGTGTTCCCCAAGAGCCTTGCTAGACTTTACTTGGGCTACACTGTCATGTAACACGCTTCTCCCCATCCAGCCTCCCTCCTTTCCCCTTTTTTCACTCAGTCACTCAGTGAAAGATCTGAAACAGTCTGATGACTCTGCCAGGCTTTTCTATTTCTTTTTCTCCCCCTACTTTCTCCTAGACACATTTAGTGTGTGTGTGTGTGTGTGTGTGTGTGTGTGTGTGTGTGTGTGTGTGTGTAGTGTGTGTGTGTGTGTGTGTGTGTAGGTTCTGGGGCTTGAATACAGGGCACTGGTGCTGTCTCTGAGCATTGTTGTCTAAGACTAGCACTCTACCACGTGGGGCATAGCTGTACTTCAAGCTTTTTGCTCATTAACTGGAGATAGAGTTTCCTGAACTTTCCTGCCATGGCTGGCTTCAAACTGCAGTCCACAGATCTTAACTTTCAGAGCAACTAGGATTATAGGCAGCCTCGTGTGTGCGCGTGTGCGCATGTGCGCATATGCATATGTGCACACACCCATGAGCATTAGAAACAGGGCTTAAATGAGGGTCCGGGTGCTGTCTTTTAGCTTTTTTACCCAAGGCTAGTGCTCTACTACTTGAACCACAGCTCTACTTCTGGCTTTTGGGTTGTTAACTGGAGATAAGAGTCTCACAAACTTTTCTTCCCAGGCTGGTTTCGAACCTCAATCCTCAGACATCAGGCATGAGCTACCATCACCCTCCTCCCACCTGCACTTTTCATTGTCCTCATTAATGCACTGACATTTGTAATTTTGTGACCCATTCAGGGGTTCTGGACATTTACCTGGGTCAGAAGAATTAAAGTTTTCTAGTAGCTCTGTAGTTTGGTAGGGAATATCATGAACTCATAAATACTGAAATAATGTCACCAGGAAAATGGAGACATTATAAGTTGTGGGCAGGAAACTACTGAAAGAATTGAGAGGAGTCAGAGGAAACTGAAGCCTCTTACTTCTAGGCTCTTCTTAGAACTGATGGGCAGCAACCTGACTGACAATGGCTATTGCATAAATTCCCAGCATTCAGTTAGTGGTTCATACTAAATGAACAGAATGTCTTGTCAAAATGATTAGGGGTGGTTGGGACAGGAAGCAGGAACTGCTTCAGGGCTGATATATTAGTGGTAGGTGACCCAGAAATGGCGCATGCAGAAAGGGCTGCAGAGTAAGGAGGATGGAGAGGACTTTGAAGCAACTGGATAAACTGAATTGTGTGAAAACAGTCCTCATGGCTGTTGAACTTTGTTGAATGTTATAATGCCTGCCTTCTGCTCAGGGACAAAAAGGGTGGCTGGAGACAAGGAGAGTGCAGAGAACCAAAGAGTGACAGTACTTGATTGAAGAATGTCTTCAAATCATGGTGTTTGTAACAGATTGGAGATTAGCTGGTCTTATTTGGTCTGTGAGGTGAGGAATCAGTACCCTACATACACACAGACACACACACCTCCACTTCCAGCTTTTTTGCTAGTTAATTGGAAGTAGGGACCTCTACTTTTGGCTTTTGAGTGGCTAACTGGAGCTAAGAGTCTCTCACACTTTCCAGCAGTGGCTGACTTCAAACCTTAATCCTCAGATCTCAGCCTTGTGAATAGTTAGGATTCTACACATAAGCCTCTAGTGCCCAGCCAAACCCTGTATCTTAAAGACTCATGGGTTTAGCAAAGAATTCTCTGTAAAGAAAGAGTGTGGTTTGAATTCTGTGTTTCTTTTCTCTTCTTTTTCAGCATAGGAAAGTTCTGCTACTTTTTTATTAGCAATTTCCTTTCTCTTTCTTTCTCGCTTCTTTCTTTCATCTTTTTTAAATCTTTTTGCCAGTCTTGGAGCTTGAACAGGGCCTGAGCACTGTCCCTGAGCTTCTTTTTTTAAAAAAATATTTATTATCATTATTATTATTTTGCTAGTCCTGGGGCTTGGGACTCAGGCCCTGAGCACTATCCCTGGCTTCTTTTTGCTCAAGGCTAGCATTCTGCCACTTGAGCCACAGCGCCATTTCTGGCCTTTTCTATATATATGGTGCTGAGAACCCGAACTCAGGGCCTCAAGTATAGAAGGCAAGCACTCTACCACTAGGCCAGCCAGTCCCTGAGCTTCTTTTGCTCAAGGCTAGCACTCTACCATTTGAGCCACAGCACCACATCTGGCTTTTTCTGTTTATCTGGTACTGAGAAATACATACTAGGCAAGCATTGTACCACTAAGCCACATTCCCAGCCACAACAGTTTTCTAAAGGGATTAGTGCCAGCCTGCCTGGACAGTTGTATTATCCTTTTGTCAGAAGCAAAGTCTCTACCAGCCAATGCATTGCCAGTTGTTTAGGACATAGAGCCAGGAGGTCCTGGTGGAAGAGGCCTTGATATACTTGAGCTGTGCAGTGTCTTTTTGTTTGTTTCTTTTGAGACAGTGTCTTGCTGTACAGTCCAGGTTGGCCCTGGTCTTTCTGTTTTCCTCCTCCTGCATCTCAAATGCTGAGATTTACCAGTGTGCATTCTTCTCTCTGTGGCAGGGCAGCATCTTGTAGGCACTGTGCTGTGTACTGGGTATTCAGACTCAGTGGAGCTATTTATTTGTTTGTTTATTTATTGTTGGTCCTGGGGCTCTTAACTCAGGGCCTGGGCACTGTTCCTAAGCCTCTCTATGCTCAAGAGTGGCTCTACCACTTGAGCCACAATGCTACTTCTGTCTTTTTCTGCTTCTGTGGTACTGAGGAATCGAACCCAGGGCTTCATACATGCTAGGCAAGCACTCTACCACTCAGCCACATTGCCAGCCCCTCAGTGGAGCTCTTTGCATTGCCTGTAGCCATCGTTTTTTATTTATTTATTTATTTATTTATTTATTTATTTATTTATTTATTTATTTATTTTGCCAGTCCTAGAGCCTGATCTCAGGCTCTGAGCATGTTCCTGGCCTCTTTGCTCAAGGCTAGCACTCTACCACTTGAGTCACAGCGCCACTTCTGGCCTTCTCTATATACATGGTGCTGAGGAATCCAACCCAGGGCTTCATATATATGAGGCAAGCACTCTTGTCACTAGGCCATTTTCACAGCCCTCGTTTTTAAATTTTTAATTAATTTTTGGTGCCAGTACTGGGTCTTGAATCAGGACCTTGTGCTCTTTCTTAGCTTTATTTGCTCAAGGCTGGTACTCTAGAGACTTTTTTTTTTTGCCTGAGCTGGCTTTGATCCATGATCCTCAGATCTTAGTCTCCTGGGTAGCTAGGATTACTGTACTGGCTCGAGCTACCAGAGCTTGTTTTAGTAGATTCTTCCCTCCCTCACTCCTTCCCTCCCTCCCTCCCTTCCTCCCTCCCTCCCTCCCTTCCTTCCTTCCTTCTTTTCTTCCTTCCTTCCTCCCTCCCTTCCTTCCTTCCCTGTCTGTCATGGGGCTTGAACTCTGGGCCTGGGTGCTGTTCCTGAGATCTTCAGCTCAAAGCTAGTACTCTACCACTTTGAGCCACAGCACCACTTTCCAGAGCTTGTCTTAGAATCTGCATTTTTAAGCAAGTACTTAAGGCTACCATCATATACACAGTCATATACCAAGACTCATGAAATAGAACTAGCCACAGGTTCTACTCATACGAAATTCTGTTATTCCTTTGCCCCCCCCCCCTTTTTTTTTTTTTTGCCAGTCCTAGGGCTTGAGCTCAGGGTCTAGATGCTGTCCCTTAGCCTTTTTGTGGTCAAGGCTAGTGCTCTATCACTTGAGTCACAGTACCACTTCAGGCTTTTTCTCAAAAGTTTATTGGAAATAAGAGTGTCATGGACTTTTCTGCTCAGGCTGGCTTCAAACCCCAATCCTCAGATCTTAACCTCCTGAGTAGCTGGAATTATAGTCATGAGCCACCAGTGCCCATCTCTGTGACCCAAATATTAATTAGCTCCTGTGTGTGTGTGTGTGTGTGTGTGTGTGTGTGTGTGTGTGTGTGTCTTCTGGAGTTTGAACTTAGGGCCTGGGCACTGTCCCTTAGCTTTTTTTTTTTTTTTTTTTTTTTTTTTTGGCCAGTCCTGGGCCTTGGACTCAGGGCCTGAGCACTGTCCCTGGCTTCTTCCCGCTCAAGGCTAGCACTCTGCCACTTGAGCCACAGCGCCGCTTCTGGCCGTTTTCTGTATATGTGGTGCTGGGGAATCAAACCTAGGGCCTCGTGTATCCGAGGCAGGCACTCTTGCCGTCCCTTAGCTTTTTTGCTCAAGGATAGTACTCTACCACTTCAGCAATAGCTCCACTTCTGGCTTTTTTTTTTTTTTTGGTAGTTAACTGGATATA